>NC_082709.1:15790543-16399581 GCF_030144855.1 Hypanus sabinus | reverse complement strand
GTTAAGGTTATTATTCTATGGATTATTGAGTGTGCTTGCAGGAAAGTGAATCCCAGGGTTGTATATGGTGACATATGTACTTGGACAATAAATTTACTTTGAACTTTGAATTTAAACTCAATTGGGCAAAAATTCTCTACAAAGTGTTAAGTAAAACATATTTTTTCATATAAGATAGCATAACCATATTCATAGAGACAGAAGCAAAATGACAGATGCTGGAAATCTGGAGCAACATACAAAGTGCTGCAAGAACTCAGAAGGACAGGAAAGGAAATGGATAGTTGATGTTCTGGGTTGAGACCCTCCATGAAGACTGGAAAGGAAGAGGGAAGAAGCCCTCAGTATAAAAGGGTTGAAGTAGGTGCTGGAGCAAGCACAGGTAGATGGTAGGTGTTTCCCGGAAAGAGGAGGAGGATAGGCAGATGGGAAGGAGGAGAGTGAGAAAGAAATAAGTGACAAAGGGTAGAAAAAGGTGAGGAAGGAAAATGGAGGGAGGAATGCATGGGTGAAGGGCAGATTGAGAGGTTGTGGGAGAGTAAAGAGAAGGGTGATGGGACTGTGCGATAGGGGAAAAAGGGGTGGTTACCAAAAATTAGAAAAATCGATACCCTTGTCATCAGGTTGGATACTACCTCAGTGGAATACAAGGTCAATGTTGGAGTGGAAAGTGGAATTAAAACCTCTCTGTGACTCTATTGCTGCTCATCTCTCCCTACTGGTCCTGTCCAGGTGCTCATTCCTGCAATCTGCTGCTACAGCTCCCCTCCCTCACCACCATTAAGGGACCCAATAAGTGAACTTATCCGGATCATTTATTCTTGTAGTGTTTCCTGAGTGGCCTTCTCAGCAAGATCCAATGCAGATTAGGAGAATACTTCTTGTCGAGCACCTTTGCTCCTTCTGCTGTAAAAGCCAGGATCTCCTGGTGGCCAGCCTTTTTACTTCTTCTTCCCAAGTTGAGCTAGGTGTAAATTATGGGAACAGCACCTCATACTTCCAAGTGCTGATGAAGGGTCTCAACCCAAAACATCTACTGTCTATGAAGCAACACAGACAAAACGCTGGAGGAACTCAGCAGGTCAGGCAGCAACTACGGAAAACAGTCAACATTTTGGGCTGAGACCTTTCTTCAGGAGGGGAAAGGAAGGGGGAAGACTCTAGAACAAGAAGTGGGGTGGGGTGGGGAAGGAGAGTAACTAGAATCTGATAGGTGAAGCTGGGTAGGAGGGAAAGGTAAAGGGCTGGAGAAGAAGGAATCTGATAGTTGAGGAGAGTGAAACTAGGAGAAAGGGAAGGAGGAGGGGACCCAGGGGAGGATATAGGTAGGTGTCATTGTCTGTCTATGAATGTGTTCATATCAATTGGAAACTGTGTCTAATTTGCCAGAGACAGAGTAGTCAGGGTGTTAGTGATGGAATTAAGATATCAATAAGATAAAGCTTACAATAGTCACATGTTCTGGTGAAAATGAACAAGTTAAAAATATGAAAAGTTCCCAATAATTTTGGCAAATTAATAATTCACCAGCTGATTTCTAATAGACATCGGATGGCTTAGAGAATCTTTGAACTTTTCTTCTGTGTTTGACA
The DNA here is from genome assembly GCF_030144855.1 of Hypanus sabinus. Lineage (NCBI taxonomy): Eukaryota > Metazoa > Chordata > Chondrichthyes > Myliobatiformes > Dasyatidae > Hypanus > Hypanus sabinus. The sequence continues at coordinate 16,397,989 of NC_082709.1, read as the reverse complement.
TCTGTATCTTACAAGTAATACTTTGTTACAATCTTAAAATAAAGTTCCAAAGTTTTTGATGTGACATCAGTTTACTTGCACTATCTTAATAACAGGAAAGAGCATATTATGTTGTCTAAATTAGAATCATACCTTCATTCTGTGAAACATAACATATAGCCCCATCTGCTTCTGCGCTACAGCTAGTGCGGTTCCAGAAGCCCTTTGTGTCCATGTACACACAATTGCCCTTTGAATTAAGATGAGAGTACTCCCAAGGTCTGTAATCTGCATTGCTTCCATCTGACCATTCAAATGTTGATCCTCCCTAGTGCAAATAAAGGAAAATTAATATTAAATGAACAATTGCAATGAAATAATTATTAATAAGAGTGCATTCTCAGCAGTGACATTGAACTAAATCCACATCTTCAACAGTGGAAGATATTAATTTCTTACATCAATCATTAGCAATTAATTTTTCCCAGGACTTTACTGTGCTTATTAAAAGGCTGTTTATATAACATGACTCATCGTTAACTACCACAGCTTGGTTGATATAGTTTTTTCTACTTTTAAATGAAAATAGCATTTTTCTCATACAGATCTGACCATATTGCTACTCGTAGTAAATCAGAAAATTTACATTTTTTGTTTCTCTTCAAAGCTTTTACCCAAATATTGAGCAGTCGTCAAGATGTATGTTTTGATCTCTTCATTTTTTAAAATCTCTGATATTTGCAACTTAAAACTTCAATCTTCCTTATCAAATGTGATAAGGTAATGCCTGTCTTTGACTCTGTCTGAATCGCTGTACATGTTCGACAGGCCGATCTGACTTACTCAAGCACAGAGAGTAGGTTTTGAGATACTACCAAGCGGGTGATTGCACCTTGATGCATTTCTTTCCCAGTTTGGATTTCTTACATTTATCTTCTAGTAAGAATGGATTAAAAGAACAAAATTCCAGAATAGGGCAGCAAAGGAATCCATGTGTATACTTACTAAAATTGCCCACAAAGGTTAATGAGGGCATTATATTCAACTGTGCAAAAGTCTTAGGCACATATATATAGCTAGGGTGCCTAATATTTTTGCACAGTACAGGTTGACCACCACAAATCCAGAATGACTGGGACCTGTGTAGTGCCAGATTAGTGATTTTGTTGAATCACAGGTGGTTAGGTTCATAGGCCAATATAAGGCAAATTAATCTGCACCGTAGTTCTGCTCAAGACTTCCATTTTCAAAAGAAACTAACTCAGCAGCTGTTCCCTTGTCAGCTGTCTGATTTTCACCACACACTGCACAAAATGTTATGCCAGGTTGCTGCTCGAAACGCTGAAGCCTCTCTTCACTGTAATCACAATCATAATCCTAGTTCTTCAGTAAATAATTTCACTTGTTCCTTCACCATCTCTCCTGACAGTTCTATACCTTCACTGATAAACCACTTTGAGAATGTTATCTAGTTGTGAACATCTTCCATCTTTCATTGTTTTCCTTATGCACATCTGGGCTTTTTGATTCGCTGTCAGCAAAGAAATAGAGCAACTTTTCTTTTTGTTTCATTAACTGTGGAAAAGCCAATGTTATTCAAATTGCAAATGCTTTTCAAAGACACTGTCGAGTTTTTTCAGAACTTTCACCTTATCTTGTACAGTTAACATAAGGTTAACACCACAAGAAGCTTTACACCACAAGAAGCATTTTCTTTATTCAATGAAGACATGACTGGGGCTAGATAAGAAACACAATTTATAAAAATAAATGTATAACAACACAGAGGAACAACTTGCCTCTTTTAAAAACCATGCCACCACACTTCTATCCATTAGCTGGTTCTGCTAATGGCACCAACAAAAAGTGGTGATGGTGGGGGGGGGGGGGTGGGGGGACATGGGAAATTTGAAATTAGGCTAGTGAAAATTATTTCTGAACTAGCAGAGGGACTAGACTACTGATTGAAAGATTCATAGTGGTCGAACTATACTGTAGTTATGGTTGTGCATTTAATATTTCAGTAGTATCTCAGTGTGTGTGTGTGTGTGTATGTGTGTGTGTGTGTGTGTGTGTGTGTGTGTGTGTGTGTGTGTGTGTGTGTGTGTGTGTGTGTGTGTGTGTGTGTGTGTGTGTGTGTGTGTGTGTGTGTGTGTGTGTGTATATATATATATATAAAAGTAGTTGATTAATCATTCTTGTTCATTTACCTTAAATAAATCATTGTGGATTATATGTACAAATATGTGAATATCCACGTGATGTGTGTGCACCTTGCTTAAAGTAAACATGAAGTTAGACCCGCATTCCCGGACCTTGGTGTCTTCCTTTGAACTAGTTTAATGTTTTGAAGCTACAAAATATAATAGTAATTTTATGTATTGTGCTGTATTGCTACAATTGCTTTCTTCTGTTCCTTGACCAGTATTACAGTATTAAGGGGCAATAGTTTAGGGGTAACATGAGGGGGAACTTCTTTACTCAGAGAGTGGTAGCTGTGTGGAATGAGCTTCTGGTAGAAGTGGTAGAGACAGGTTCAATTTTGTCATTTAAAAAAAAGGATAGGTATATGGACAGGAAAGGAATGGAGGGTTATGGGCTGAGTGCAGGTAGGTGTGACTAGGTGAGAGTAAGCATTCGGCACGGACTAGAAGAGCCAAGATGGCCTGTTTCCGTGCTGTAATTGTTATATGGTTACATGGTTATAGTATGTCTGGTGGTTTGGCTTGTACCTCCTTATCAGTCTGATTTTGGAAGTCCCACAGGATCTTAGCTCTAATTATTTCCACTACCTTCCTGGGTGTTTCCCATTTGGACCTGCAAGTGTCCGATCCATACTCAGTGCAGATGTTCCTGTACATAATTCCTGCAACTTTGTTGTGTCATTCAGTGTGCGCTGTCCCTGTCTGCATCTTGCACCCTGCTGCTATGTGCTGGGTGGTTTCAGCAGATTCCCTGCATAGTCTATATCTTGGGTCTTGTCTGGTGTGAGAGACCCCTGCTTCCATTGCTCTTGTGCTCAGTGCCAGTTCCTGTGTGGCTATGATCAGTGCCTCTGTGCTGTTCCTCAGCCCCGCCATTTCCAGCCATTGGTAGGACTTTTTTTATGTCAGTCACCTCTGATATCCGGAGATGGCACAGCCCCTGCAGTAGCTTGTCCTGGCATGATCTCTAGTCCTCGAGTTTTTCATCCACTTCAAATTCCATATCCCCCGCCTGCCGTCTGAGGTATTCTCCTAGCAGGTTGTTGTTAGGGGCCATCTTCCTGGCATACTCATGAATGTTTCGCATTTCTTCCAGGACTGTGGCTGTGACACTTCCAACCCTCTGTCCTCCTTTATTCCAGTGGGTGTAGAGCCATTTGACGTTGGACTTTGGATGGAACCTCCGAGTATTGTTCTTGGTTTCCAAGTCTTGATGTCAGTGGCTTACAGTTCACTCCTTGGCCAGCACAATATTGTGGCTGGGTACCTGATGACTGGTAGGGTGAATGTGTTGATGGCTCTGATCTCACTCTACCCATTCATCTGGCTTTTTAGGACCCGGCTCACTCTTTGGATGTTGCAGCTTTCCTTGTGTCCTCATCGTGGCTTCCAAGCACCTGCAGGATCCCCAGGTATTTGTAGCTGTCCTGTACATCTGGTATGTGGCCTTCAGTTAACTTGACTCCAATGGTCAAGATGAGTTTGCCCCTTTTCACCACTGTCTTGCTGCACTTTTCTAGTCCAAATGACATTCCAATGTCTCTGCTGTACACCCTTGTCAGGTGGATTAGTGAGTCAATGTCTCCTTCATTTCTGGAAAATGTCATCCATGTACAGGATGTGGCCAATGGTCACTCCACTCTCCAACCTGTGCCCATGTCCACTCTCTGAGATGAGCTGGCTGAGGGGGTTCAAGCCCATGCAGAACAGCAGTGGGGAGAGTGCATCACCCTGGTATATTCCACATCTGTTGCTCACTTGTGCTACTGACTCTGAGTTAACTTCTCACACTGTCCTCCAGCGGCTCACTGAGCTCTCGAAGAAGGTCCTCGGTGTCTTTTTGGCCTTGTATATGGACAGGCATTCCAGGATCCATGAGTTGTATGCTTTCTGGTAGTTGATCCAGCCTGTGCTTCGGTTGGGTTGTCTGGTCTTGGAGTCTTGCATGACTGCTTTGTCTACCAGTAGTCGGTGCCTGGACCCTCTGGTTCCATTACCAATCACCCACTGAGCAGGGCTCAGGAATTTACAAATATGTTCCATCAGCTTCGTGGCTATGATGCCTGATAGCCTCCATGTTGTTGACAGGCAGTTTACAGGCCAGTAGTTTGATGGTGTTTGCTCCTTCGTGAGGATCCTTCATTCTAAGTACTGGCCTTCCCTGAGTTAGCCAGTCAGGGTGGGAGCCTGCTTCAGGCAGCTGGTTCACTTGAGCTGCCAGCCGTGTAAGTAATGCTGTTAGTTTCTTCAGCCAATGGGTGTGGATCATAAGACATAGGAGAATTAGGCCATTTGGCCCATCCGGTCTGCTCCACCGCTTAATCATAGCTGATCATTTATTTTCCCCCTCCTCAACCTCACTACCCGGCCTTCCCTCCGTAACCTTTGATGCCATGGCATCAAGAACCTATCGATCTCTGCCTTAAATACAACCAATGACCTGGCCTCCACAGCTGCCTGTGGTAACAAATTCCGCAAATTTACCACCCTCTGGCTAAAGAAATTACTCCGCACCTCTGTTTTAAATGAATGCTCCTCTATCTTGAGGCTGGGCCCTTTTGTCCTAGACTTCCCCACCAGTGGAAACATCCTTTGTACATCTACTCTGTCTAGGTCTTTCAACATTCGAAAGGTTTCAATGAAATCCCGAACTTCTAAATTCCAGCAAATACAAGCCCAGAGCCATCAAATGTTTCTCAAATGATAACCCTTTCATTCCCTGAATCATTGCTGTGAACCTCCTCTGGATCCTCTCCAATGCCAGTATATCTTTTCTTAGATAAGGAGTCGAAAATTGTTCCCAATAGTCAAGGTGAGGCATCAGTGGTGCCTTATAAAACCTCAGCATTACATCCCTGCTCTTGTATTCTAGATCTCTTGAAATGAATGCTAACATTGCATTTGCCTTCTTTACCACCAACTTAACCTGCATGTCAGGCCCTGGTGATATCCAGTTCTCCATACTTACCACCCATTGCTGGGTATCTACTACTGTGATGGTGACGGGTTCTTCCTCTGGGAGACTACAGAGGCTTGCTTGTAGGTCTTTCAGCCATTGTGCACTGGTGTTATTCTTTCTCCCACAGAGGTGCATACATACACTTACTGCAATTCACATTTTTTCTATTATTATGTATTGCATTGTACTGTTGCCATAAAGAGAACAAATTTTGATATATGCCTGATCCTGAATGAACAGGTAAACTTTCTGTCCTCACTTGAGTAATTGCAAAGGCATATTATAATATAAAGCTAAGTTCTCTCAAAAACTTTTAAATACTTGCATGGATTAGATATAATGTCTAAGCTGATGTTTGGTTGATATCTATTAGGGCTATATAGTTAAGATGGGTAACATGCTCTTTTGTTTTTGAAAACTTACATCTTGGCTGAACAGACCAATCCAGAGAGGAAAACCATCTGACTTCACCAAATTCTTCAGGAAAACATGCTGAGATTCATCATAGACACTGACAAGTTGATATCGGGACTTTTTGCATTGTTGCAGTGCATTATACCAAGTTGTCTTCTTCCGAATTAACATATAAGTGTGGTTTCCATACTGCACTTTTTCAGGAGGATGTTCAAAATGACTTGGATCAGGGTCTTAAGAAGAAAAAAAGATGCTAATTTAGAACAATTTTAATTAAGTTCAATGGAACTAAATATTTAGAGAAGTGTAATGTGGAATTAATTGTACGTTGAAAATGTAGTACATGCACAGAAGAATATACTGAAAAATTTATTCACAATTTGTCAAATGTTGCGCAGATGAAGGGAGGGCAGAGCTTAGTATGAATGGCCATTTTAAAGGAGGTAGGAACAAATTGCCAGAAGAACTCAATGGGTCAGGCAAATGTTTGTAGGGCTGAGTTCATCCAGCATTTTGTCTGTTGCTTCAGCTTCCAGCATTTGCAGCTTCTTGTGCCTCCATTTTACAGGAGGAATTTAATTCAATCATTTCTGTAGGTATTCAAATGATGTATCTTAAGGCCCTGTTTGTCTGAGAGGCATTCTCCACACAGATTTGCTATCTGGATGATCCCAATAACAATGATTATCCAAACTGGAAGTGTAAAATCTATCTCACTGGTTCCCTGAACCCTGGTCTGGGATGCTTGGTCATCTGTGAAACTCCCATGATAGCCAATAGCTAGTTTCTGCCCATTACACTGCTGGTGTTTAGAGCAGTAATGAGGGTCTTCTATCTCTGTCTGTCCTTGGCCATTAACCTTTGCACACAGTTACACAAGGATTTTTCATTGCTGTTTCAGTAACAATTTTTTTTTGACCAGTGAGGTTTGTTAGCCCCGAGCTGAACCCCAAACCCTGGAGTACTATGGACCACTCTTCATCTGGCCCCTACCCTTTGACCTGTTTGGCATGAGTGACCTTATCAAGAGCCAAAACATAAAGCCCTGACTCCAGCCAACATAGCTCTCCAGGTCATTGAGCTACGCAAGCTCTAAACCCTACGTCAGGGCTCTTGCAGGGTGATAACCAATGATGGGAGGCAAATCCGTGTTGGAGGCTTTCATTTTCTCAAAGATGCCATTGTTTTTAAATTGTTTTAAATATGGTCTTTGACACCCAGACATTTAAAATCTATTAAGTAAATCTATTAAGTAAATAATTAACTGTATTAAAAAAAAACAAAAGTTGTACTAACACAAAAACATTTGCATGTTCACTTTTGAACTGAGGCAACCAGACCTGTTCAACTTTGAAATGGAAGTTAAAGAAATGGCAATTATTGAAGCAGCTTTAAAACTGATGTATTCTGTTGAAGTTTCAAATTCTGACTCTCCTCCAAAGTAGCACTGGTGAGCTTACAAGTTAAACTCTTTCTGTATCTGTATTTTTAAGACTGCACATTAAAGTACTTAGTTTGATAAAATTCATGGATTTGTAAATCAGTGCACTCTTCACTGGTATAGCATCAATATCTACAGATATTCAAATAAATAAGATTGTTTTCAGCACCATTTCAACAAAATGACATTTGGATGCTCACAACAAGGTCACTGAATATTCAGATTCAGCAACAGATTCTAAGCACTGTTAACTGACAGAGATTGGTAGTCTTACCATTTTCAATTTTACAGACAAAGGCACACTGAAGTGACAATCTTGTCTGGTAGTAAGGATGGCTAGTCAAATGCCAAAATCCAAATACATCTAGGACAGCCACAAGGAAATGTTCATGTGTGTTAACAAAGCCGGGCCTTCTAGATTGCCACTTGGAAAAATACACGTAGGAACCATCATACCACATCATATGCTTTCCTAAAACCAAAACAAACACAGTTAATGTGGTTTCTAGAATAAAAGCATAGCTTATTAGACAAAATTATAATATATTAACTCAATAAGAAAACAAATCAGATTGTCTTTGAAGAGTCTGAAACTTTGAAAGGCTTTCAATGTAAGAAAATCCGACTGCTGTATATTATTATAGGAGAACTTTTCCTATCAACACCTATATCAGAGTTACAAATGCTGAGTTTCAATTAATCTGTCACTTACCAGTTAATTGCACAACAAATGATTACTGAAAATGTTTACCAAAATGAAACGGAAGAAAGTTTAATGGTATAAACAAAGGGAGAACTTAACCTCGAACATAGAAAAGCACAGAACAGTACAGACCATTTTGCCCATGATGCTGTGACCTACTCGAAGGTCAATCTTACCGTTCCCTCTCACATAGCTCTCTGTTTTTCCTTCATTCATGCATCTAAGAGCTTTTAAGAACTTTTCTAATGTACCTGCCTCTACCACCAGCCTGGCAGCACGTTCCATGCACCCACCATATTCTGTGTTTTAAAAAAAAACTACCTCCGATGTCCTCTTATACTCTTTTCCAATCACCTTAAAGAATGCCCTGGTATTAGCCATTTCCATTCTGGAAAATAAGTCACTGTTGTTTCCTGTTATCATCTTGTAAAACTTTATCAAGTCATTTCTCCTTTTCTTTTGTTACAAAACTAAAAGCTCTAGCTCACTCAAACTATCCTCATAAGACATGCTGTTCTATCCAGGCAGCACCCTGCTTCATCTCCTTTGTGCCCTCTCTAAAGTTTCCACATCTTTTCTATAATGAGGTGACTAAAATTGAACACAATATTTCACGTGTTCTAACCAAAGTTATATGGAGCTACAACATTACCTCATGGCTCTTGTACTCAATCCCCAAAGTAATGAAGGTTAACGCTGCTCTAATGAAGCGCTATGATGATGCTTGACAGTGACTCCTTCAAGTACATCTGTGGAAACAGCTTAATTTCTACATTTAATGACTCTCTTTTTGCTTTTTGAGCTGGATGGGGCTCTGTCGAAGACCCTGGCCGAGTTACTCTCAGTTTTTGGTTCTTTGGGGCTGTGGGATCAACTTCCAGAGCTCATCTACTGGCCATTTTTTGATATTCCAAGGATGAGTGCACCTTCGGGGTTCTAAGAGTTTGTGGCCTTGTGGACGTAACCGATTTTATGCCGGTTTCACTGACTGAGGCGCCATGAGAGGAAACGGAACATCAGTTCAGCTGTCGGGGGCTCTGTATCTGGCCAATCACCTGCTTTCTCTTTCTCTCATTGGAGGGAGAGTGTTGCCAATTCTTGAGTTGGAGAACTTGGGGGGAGAAAAGCGACGTGGCAGAGTCACTGTGAAAGGATGACATCTCTTTGTCCCTTTACTGGGGAGAGAGAGAGTCTGTGGCATGTCGAACTGTCGGGGCAAACAATTAGTTTTTATTGTATTGCAGATCGTGGTCTTTCTTGGGGGCTTTGCTATTGCTTGCTTGGTAGGTGGAGGGTACTGATGCTTTTTTTTGCTGAAGTAAGCGAGGGAGGGAGCAGGGAGGGCTTTGGGTTTCTAACGTTGTTACCGTCACTCACTCTTTGGAGCACTCTTTTGTTTTCGTGGATGTTTGTGAAGAACAAGAATTTTGTGTTGCATATTGTATACATACTACGATATTAAATGGAACTATTGAACTATTGAACCATAGGCTTTCTTAACCACCCTATCAACTTGCGTGACAACTTTGAGAGATGTATGGACATGGACCCCAAGATCCCTTTGATCTTCCATAATATGAATCCTGCCTTTGACTCTGTACTCTGCCTTCAAGTTCCAACTTTCAAAGTGTATCACTTCACACTTTCCCTGATTGAACTCCACCTGCCATTTCTCAGCCCAGTTCTGCATCCTATTAATGACCTTCTGTAGGCTATGACAACTTCTACACTATCCACAACACCACCAACCTTCGTGCCATCTGCAAACGTATCTCATCTATCTCATCCAAGCCAATTATAAAAATCACAAACAGCAAGGGTCCCAGAACAGATCCCTGCCAAACCAGGCAGAATATACTCCATCTATTACCACCCTCTACCTTCTGGCAAATCAGACTAAGCTTCTTCAAATACTCATAAATCCTGTCTCTGAGAATCTTCTCCAATAGTTTGTTCAACATTGGTGTAAGGCTTGCTGCTCTATAGCTCATATTCTTTGACCTTTGGAAGAATGAGTGGGCACATGACTATGTAGTTGTTGGGATGTACCCATGTGGAAGAGACTCAAACGATAAGATTGGTTGGCGGGGAGGAGGTACTGTACATCTGTACCAAAGGAGGTGTAAGGTGTTCCTTCTCTCCGCTAGCCTGCAAATCACCCTTGGGCAAAGTGAACCACCTGCTTAGGGTCACGTGAAGCCATGAGAACAGACAGCGGATGAGCAGCTGGTGCACATCACAAGACCTGGTTATGAAACCACTGACGCCAGGCAAACAACTTCTGAAGAGTGTTGATAATAATTGGGGTCACCTGTCTTGTAAAGACACTGCCCAGAAGAAGGCAATGGCAAACTACTTATGTAGAAAAATTTGCCAAGGACCATCATGGTCACGTCACATGGCATGGCACATGATGATGATGTCAGATAAGAACATAGGACAGTACAGTAATTCCTATGTTTTTTTATACACAATTTCTGTACCAACCAAGATGCAATTTAACTGATCCCATCCATCAGTACATGTCCTGACATCATCCCATTCCCTCCCTGCTCATGGGTTTGTCTAAAGTGTCTTAAAATGCTGCTATCATATTTGCTTCCACCACTTCCCCTGACAGGCTACAAACAAGTGCTGGAGGAACTTAATAGGCCAGGCAGCATCTGTGGAAAAGAGTAAACCTGAAACTTCGACTATTAACTCTTTTCAATAGATGCTGCCTGATCTGCTGAGTTCTTCCAACATTTTGTGTGTTGCTTGGATTTCCAGCATCTGCAGACTTTCTCATCTTTGTTCTATTTACTCTGACAGCACGTCACAGGCACTGATCACTCTGTGTAAATCTCCTTGTACTCTGTGTAAACCCAGACATGGTTTGTACATTTCCTTCAACTTCTCCCCATCTCACCTGAAAGCTATGCCATCTAGTAATTGACATTTCCACTTGGAAAAAATACTGACTATCTCACTATTTATCCTTTGCACAATTTTAGCAAGGTGCTCCGGAGGCGGCGGCTTTACAGGAGTGATAAATAGATAGGCTGGTTGAGTGGTTTTACAGTAGCAACCACACACTCAACATCAGCAAGACTGAGAAAATAACTGTGGACTTCAAGAAGGGGAAATCAGGAGAAGATGCCACAGTTCTGATTGAAGGATCAGCAGTACAAAACATAAGCAGTTTCAAGTATGTCACCAAATACACTTGCAGATTTCTGCAGATGTACTGTGGAGCATTCTAACTGGCTGTATCACCATATGGGGCAGGCGGTGGGGGCTACTGCACAGGATTGAAATATGCTGCAGAGAGTTGTAAACTCAGTCAGCTCCATCATGTACACCAATAGGACATCGTCAAAGAGCGATCTGCAAAAAGGCAGCATCCATCTTTAAGGACCCTCATCACCCAGGACAGGCCCTCTTTTCATTGCTACTATCAGGGGGTGAGATACAGGAGTCTGAAGGCATACACTCAATGATTTAGGAAAGGTTTCTTCTCCTCTGTCATCAGATTTCTGAAGAGACATTGAACTCATGAACACTACATTTTTTGCCCAACTTTGTTACTTTGCTCTACTTACTGATTTAGATGAAGGGATTAAAAGTAACATTAGCTAATGGTTTAGATGAAGGGGTGAAAAGTAACATTAGCAAATTTGCTGATGACACAAAGCTGGGTGGCAGTGTAAGATGTCAGGAGGATGTTATGAGAATGCAGGGTGACTTGGACAGGTTGGGTGAGTGGGCAAACGTATGGCAGATGCAGTTTAATGTGGATAAATGCGAGGTTATCCACTTTGGTGGCAAGAACAGGAAGGCAGATTACTATCTAAATGGAGTCAAGTTAGGAAAAGGGGAAGTTCAATGACATCTAGGTGTTCTTGTACATCAGTCAATGAAAGCAAGCATGCAGGTACAGCAGACAGTGAAGAAAGCTAATGGCATGCTGGCCTTTATAACACGAGGAATTGAGTATAGGAGTAAAGAGGTCCTTCTGCAGCTGTACAGGGCCCTGGTGAGACCCCACCAAGAGTATTGTGTGCAGTTTTGGTGTCCAAATTCAAGGAAGGACATTCTTGCTATTGAGGGAGTGCAGCATAGGTTCACAAGGTTAATTCCCAGAATGGCGGGACTATCATATGTTGAAAGATTAGAGCGACTGGGCTTGTATACACTGGAATTTAGAAGGATGAGAGGGGATCTGATTGAAACACATAAGATTGTTAAGGGATTGGACATGCTGGAGGCAGGAAGCATGTTCCCACTGATGGGTGAGTCCAGAACTAGAGGCCACAGTTTAAGAATAAGGGGTAAGCCATTTAGAACAGAGATGCGGAAAAACTTTTTCACCCAGAGAGTGGTGGATACGTGGAATGCTCTGCCCCAGAAGGCAGTGGAGGCCAAGTCTCTGGACGCATTCAAGAGAGAGTTAGATGGAGCTCTTAGAGATAGTGGGGTCAAGGGATATGGGGAGAGGGCAGGAACGGGATACTGATTGTGTATGATCAGCCATGATCACAGTGAATGGCGGTGCTAGCTAGAAGGGCCAAATGGCCTACTGCACCTACTGTCTATTACTTATTTAACTTTTTAATATATATTTCTTACTACAGAGTTTTACTATTTCTTACACAGTTTTTATTGTTATGTATTGCATTGCACTGATGCTGTACAACAACAAATTCCATGACATATGCCAGTGATAGTAAACTTGATTCTGATGTACATCGAAACATGCAGTGAAATGCACATTTTGTGTCATCAACCGGCACAGTACAAAGATGTGCTGGGAGCATTCCACAGGCGTCACCATACTTCTGACACCAACATTTCATGTCCACAACTTACCAACCCTAACCTGTACATCTTTGGAATGTAGAGGGAACTGGAGGACACAGATGAAATCCATGTGGTCACAGGGGAGAACGTACAAACTCTTCACAGACAGTGGTGGCAATCAAACCCTGATAGGTGATTGCCAGTGCTGTAGAGCATTGCACAAACCACTACGCTATTGTGCCGCCCCAATAAACCTGATTCTGAATTCTGAAGTTTGAGCCTGATGGGATATGTTTTTTTTTAAATGGCTGGAATTAGTGTTTGCCAAATGTTTTTGTTTTGCATCCTTGGACCATGCAACATGCAGGGTCTAACTGTGATGGATCAGATAATACACTACTGCAAGTTCCCATAATGAGTCCCAATTTTATTGGCTGAGCAATGTATGAAAAATCTGCGCATTATTTGCCAAAACACCCAGCCGTGCAGACAACGAAGATCACTGCTCAAAGATCTACAATCATTGATCTATAATCAACTGAAACACCAGAAATAAATTATTACAACAAATAACAGGAGAAAGATATCATGCATTACTTACCATTATTTATAATATTCAGCCACACCAATTTGTATAGGTATCTGTGAACTTTAAGTTGCTCACTGATAAAATTATTTTCTTCTTCACTCCTAATAGTCAATGTTGTGGCTTGTGGATCTGTTTGACAAAGATCTTTGAGTAAGTTCTACTTTTCACTAAGTCAAAATGCCTCAATTAGAAAGGACGAAAGATTTAAAAATGTGACAACAGGGATCAGATAAGCAACTGGTTACTCCATTCTTCAGTATAAACATCAGAATAATTATTCAAACTATAAATAGATTTTTAGCACACCTGATGTAAAGCGGCAATCAATTTCTTCAAACATATACCTGTTAGAATAACAGGCGCCATTCACAATAGCTCTTACCTAAATCCTTGCACTTAGAGTGGACAGTGCTCTCCTGGAAAACACCAGTCTTTTCAGGATGACTTAGAAAAGCGTAACAATTATTTCTGAATGGAATCCATATTGCTCCTTGAATCTTATGAGGGCACCTCACAGTTTCAGTCTTAGTTGGTTCTTGTTCTTGTTCATCTGTCACGTTAAAATATTTATTTTAAAACATGCAAAGTACTAGTTTTACCCTTAGCAGATTATGAAAGTGGAGATAAAATATCCCATTTACACAATTAATGTCCCACTTTGGAGATTTTAGAAACTATGTCCCAAAGATCCCTGAGGCCACACCTTTAAAACCAACCCTGGCCTTTTGTCTCATTACAATATTTTGATGCTCTAACTTAGAATATTTGCATATCACATCCTATGTTATAGCCTGCCACCTCTCCTATGTTCTATGTCTCTGACACTGAAAGTTGTTTGGTGATCGATCCCAAGAAACAAATAGGAACTTATATTTATCAAGTTTTCTTCATGTTCTCAGAATAGCCCAAGATACCTTACACATATTCAATATTAATTAAGTGTGGTTTCTTGTGTAATTTAGGGGCACATGACAGCCAATTTGCAGAAGAAATAAATGTTCAGATAAATCTTGGTGATAGGTCAGAGATAAATATCAGAAATATTGCAACTCCATTTGAACTCCCTCACTTTTGTTTGAACAGCGCTACCACCAAATTAGACTCCATTTGGAGTATTATAACTAATTTGAAGGATGGCACCCATCTCCCCTTGGAAAATATTTGTTACACTTCCTTCAAAAAAACTGGCATACTTACTTTGTTGAAGATGGCAAATAGCCCCTTTTAATACTGAATTACAACTCAAAGTTTTCCAGTACCCATCAACATCCATGTATACACAGTTATCAGTGGCTTCTGAATGGTCCATACTCCAATGACTATATGTCAAGTGTCTTCCATCAGACCAGCGAAAGTATAATCCATCCTGGAATTGAAAATAAAACATAATAATCAGAATCAGGTTTACTATCACTGGCATGTGATGTGAAATTTGTTAACCTAGTAGAGGCAATTCAATGCAATACATAATATAGAAGACAAAAAAAAATAATAATATTAAATCAATCAATCATCACATTCTACAAAATCGAACACACTAAAAGGACAGTTTCTTGGATTTATACATGCATCAATGTCATCTATCTAAATAGAAATTGGTATAGGCACTACACAAAATGCACATTTAACAACAGCCTTCCCCAATTCTGGAAATGTTAATCAATAATTAGAGTATGATTCACTAAACAGTAGAGAATGAACTGAAGAATCTTAGATCTTCATCGAGGTATCTGTAAACAACAGAATACGAGGTGGGAAAAATGGAACAATAGCTTTTTACTTCGAGATCTGAAAAGTGAGCATTTCATGGCAGTCATTAAACTCATGAAGATTCACCAACTTTGCAAGCTTGTTACAATATTTCCAAGAAATGCCAAGTAGTCCACTAACAGCCAAATTGACCAAAGGAGTTATTATGTAGTAGACAGACAATTTTAATTGTACTGAACCATGGAACAGTAGTGTATACCAAGATATTTTCAAATAAAAAAGATGATGTTGAGTTTCCAATTATTTAGAAATATAGAAAATATTGGTTGAAGTTTCCATGAGATAGGAAGAAAGCAGAAAAGTAAGATGTAATGAAGCTAGTACTTATATTTTTGAAGAAAACTTTTCTCATCATTCCCTCCCTCCCGCCCCTGGACTTGTTGGAATAATTATCACATTAACAATGATTCATGACATCTGCTAACATTACTGCTGCACTAAAGAAATAAATATTTCAATTTAGAAATTAATTTTCTTCTGCTCTTTTTGGTTGAAGCTGATCAATTAACAATCAATTGTCATTGAAATTTTAAGAGCTTTCATTATAATCCATCTCCATTAAAAAAAAAGATGCTTCTATATATTCATCTTCCCTTTCCCATTGGATAACATAACAATTTGGATATGACGCAACAGGTACTCACATCTTGGCTGTAGAGTCCGATCCACACTGGATATCCAAGTGCATTGACAGTAACTGTGAGGAAGCCTTGATGATAGGCTTCACTGATGCTAACCAATTTGTAACCATTCTTCTGACATTCTGTTAGCGATTCTTCCCAAGTTAGGTTCTTCCTGATTATTATGTATGTATGGTTTAGAAAATTCAAGGTGTCATTTAAAACCTGAGTGACTGTCCCATTGACAGAACCTTCCAAAAGAAAATATGAAAAATTGACAGTGACTGCTCATAAAATGATGGGTGATATTCGAAGCATCTCTGTTAAAGCCAGTTTTCAGAAATAAACATTAAAACTATGTTGCTGCATACCAGACCCTAATAAACTAGACTTCAACATTCCAAAGTGGCAATTTATTTCAATAATGATTCACCTCGATTAATCTCAAACACAAGAAAATCTGCAGATGCTGGAATTCCAAAGCAACATACAAATAACGATGGAGGACCTCAGCAGGCCAGGCAGCATCTAAGGAAAAGAGTAAAAAGTCAACATTTCAGGCTGAGGCACTTCTTCAGGACTGGAAGGAAGAGGAAAAGGGGAAACTTCTCCCCTTCCTATCTAGTCCTGAAGAAGTTCTCGCCCTAAAACATCGACTGTTTATTCAGTTCCTCAGATGCTGCCTGGTCTGTTGAGTTCCTCTGGCATTTTGTGCCTGTCACCTTGATTAATGGTCTTATTCCTCTGAATTATGCCAAACATGCACATACCTTTTATGTCATGGTATTCGTTTGACTGTTAAACAAATAAAATCTGATCAGGCATATTCATTCACCTCTAGCTCTCTGGAGAACTAAATATAAAATACATTACCCTCAGAGAGGCGCTTCTGCGCTGAATACATTTTATTTTCTAAAACTAACGAGGTTGGTAACTCTTGTAGGGCAATCCAAAGTTAAAGTAACTATTGTGTCAACTCTCCCTCTGCTCTCCATTTTCCTGTGCTCTTCCTAGGTCCAGACTGCTTCCAACCAAAGAGGGAGTTGGGCAATTCCAACTTTCTACCTGGCAACAATGTTTGAAAAGTGGATCATCCTCAAACTGTAGCTTCAAAAAGGTGTTGCTAGAACTGTGGAAGTTGGAGCCCTGAAGAAGATTTAAACATGTAAAATATAAATATTAATTTGCAGCAGTGGGAACAGGCTAGGGACTGTAGTGGCTGAAGTTTTTTCTCAAAGGCAGCAGGAGAAAGTACCTGCTGACACAGATGACATCAGGAGTCCTATTATTGGATTGTGTATGACCCACTGGATTACTATCTCCAAGAGGACCACAATCTTGCCATAGGGTTTGGAGGCTTGAGTGCCTCAGTGACCCAGAGAGCTATGTTGCCTGGAGTCGGGGCTTTATGCTTTGGCTCTTGGTAGGGTCACCCATGCCAAACAGATCAAAGGATAGTGGCCAGACTAAGGATGTTCCACCGGTCCTCCAGGTTTGTGGGGGGGGGGGGGGTTTCAGCTCAGAGCTAAAATCCTGACTGGCAAAACAAAACTGTTCCAGAAACAGCAATGGAGAATCCTTCTACATCTGAGCGCGACGGTATTCCTGAGTTTCCACCCGGGATTTGAATGACTGACAGCAGTGAAAATGGATCTACTGACACGATGCAGGAAGCTTTGAACATCACCAGAGATGGAGGACACTTACTGCTGCCCTAAGCACCAGTGGCATATTGAGCAGTCTTCTTCGACTAGATTAGCCTGAAATAGTGGGTTGGGGGAAATCACATCAGTGGTGATCAAGGGAGTGAGGGCTCCTGCATTCATGCCACTCAGATGTAATCGCATAATCAGCTTTTCATTATATGTTTAATACCTTTAACAGATGCAGTGATTTAAGCAATTTCTTGGCAAACTAAAACCTGTACTTTCCAAGCTTTTAATACAAGTGTGCCAACTGAAGTTATCTGGAAGGAAATCATCTTAATTTGTCCTCAATACACTGTACAGAGATATTCATTTGGCTGACCCACACCACATCATCTTACTCTCATTTACACTCCCAGCCAATAATTTGAAAACATGCTGAAATACAGTTTCAATATTTAAGCATTTAAGATAATTTGAAACTATTATAAGAAATAAAACTAAGTTATTACCTTTATGTTTCTGGCACACTGCAGTAAACTGTTGATCATCACAAGGTACAACATCCCATCTTCCAATAAATGGACTGTTTGGTTCATTTATTAGGATAGCACATTCATTTTTGATATTAAAGAACTGAGAATAAAAACAAATGAACAAACATAAAATTGCAGTTTCTGATCTTCTGTTGTAAGTGATTCACTTGTTTAAAGTACCCCCCCCATTTCTTGAACTAGCTTGCACCAATTTTAGCAGAAATATATATCAAGTTCAGTGTTAGAAAACTGACAGACAAGAAGTTGAAAGGTCCAAGACTTGAAATATTTATTCACCTTTCCTCTTCAAAGATGTGGGTTTCAGAATGGTATCTTACTGTTGAAGTTCGGTTGATGCAGTTGTTGTAAGTCATTCTAACGCTTACAGTACAGTCCTCATTGAAGGCAGAAGTGTTTTAGGTGACATACCAAAACTAACTGGCTACATCACCCTCTGGTTTGGGGGTGGGGGGGCGGGGAGGGGTTGCTGCACAGGATCGAGGTAAGCTTCAGAGAGTTATAAACTTAATCAGCTCCATCAGTAGTATCCAGGACATCTTCAACGAGCGATGCCTCAAAAAGGTGGCATCCATTATTAAGGATCCCCATCACCCAGGACATGCCCTCTTCTCATTGTTACTATCAGGAAGGAGGGACAGAAGCCTGAAGGCACACACTCAATGATTCAGGAATAACTTCTTCCCCTCTGCCATTTGATTTCTGAATGGACAATGAATCCATGAACATGACCTCACTATTTTTTAATCTCTTTTTTTTGCATTACTTATTTAATTTAACTATTTAAAATATATACAGTATCTATAAAATTATTAGCCCTCTTCTTGGAAGTTTTCATGTTTTATTGTTCTAGAACATAGAATGTTCTATGCTGTGCCGACCTTCAAACCCTGCCTCCCATATAACCCCCCACCTTAAATTCCTCCATATACCTGTCTAGTAGTCTCTTAAACTTCACTTGTGTATCTGCCTCCGCCACTGAGTCAGGCAGTGCATTCCACACACCAACCACTCTCTGAGTGATAAACCTTCCTCTAATATCCCCCTTGAACTTCCCTCCCCTTACCTTAAAGCCATGTCCTCTTGTACTGAGCAGTGGTGACCTGGGGAAGAGGCGCTGGCTGTCCACTCTGTCTATTCCTCTTAATATCTTGTACACCTCTATCATGTCTCCTCTCATCCTCCTTCTCTCCAAAGAGTAAAGCCCTAGCTCCCTTAATATCTGATCATAATCCATACTCTCTAAACTAGGCAGCATCCTGGTAAATCTCCTCTGTACCCTTTCCAACGCTTCCACATCCTTCCTATACTGAGGCGACCAGAACTGGACACAGTACTCCAAGTGTGGCCTAACTAGAGTTTTATACAGCTGCATCATTACATCGCGACTCTTAAACTCTATCCCTCAACTTATGAAAGCTAACACCCCATAAGCTTTCTTAACTTCCCTATATACCTGTGAGGCAACTTTCAGGGATCTGTGGACATGTACCCCAGATCCCTCTGCTCCTCCACACTACCAAGTATTCTGCCGTTTACTTTGTACTCTGCCTTGGAGTTTGTCCTTCTAAAGTGTACCACCTCACACTTCTCTGGGTTGAACTCCATCTGCCACTTCTCAGCCCACTTCTGCATCCTATCAATGTCTCTCTGCAATCTTCGACAATCCTCTACACTATCTACAACACCACCAACCTTTGTGTCGTCTGCAAACTTGCCAACTCACCCTTCTACCCCCACATCCAGGTCATTAATAAAAATCACAAAAAGTAGAGTTCCCAGAACAGATCCTTGTGGGACACCACTAGTCACAACCCTCCAATCTGAATGTATTCCCTCCACCACGACCCTCTGCCTTCTGCAGGCAAGCCAATTCTGAATCCACCTGGCCAAACTTCCCTGGATCCCATGCCTTTTGACTTTCTGAATAAGCCTACTGCATGGAACCTTGTCAAATGCCTTACTAAAATCCATGTAGATCACATCCACTGTACTACCCTCATCTATATGCCTGGTCACCTCCTCAAAGAACTCTATCAGGCTTGTTAGGCACGATCTGCCCTTCACAAAGCCATGCTGACTGTCCCTGATCAGACCATGATTCTCTAAATGCCCATAGATCCTATCTCTAAGAATCTTTTCCAACAGCTTTCCCACCACAAACGTAAGGCTCACTGGTCTATAATTACCTGGACTATCCCTACTACCTTTTTTGAACAATGGGACAACATTCACCTCCTTCCAATCCTCCGTTACCATTCCCGTGGACAACAAGGACATAAAGACCCTAGCCAGAGGTTCAGCAATCTCTTCCCTTGCCTCGTGGAGCAGCCTGGGGAATATTCCATCAGGCCCCGGGGACTTATCCGTGCTAATGTATTTTAACAATTCCAACACCTCCTCTCCCTTAATATTAACATGCCCCAGAACATTAACCTCACTCATATTGTCCTCACCGTCATCAAGTTCCCTCTCAGTGGTGAATACTGAAGATAAGTATTCATTGAGGACCTCGCTCACTTCTACAGCCTCCAGGCACATCTTCCCACTTTTATCTCTAATCGGTCCTACCTTCACTCCTGTCATCCTTTTGTTCTTCACATAATTGAAGAATGCCTTGGGGTTTTCCTTTACCCTACTCACCAAGGCCTTCTCATGCCCCCTTCTTGCTCTTCTCAGCCCCTTCTTAAGCTCCTTTCTTGCTACCCTATATTCCTCAATAGACTCATCTAATCCTTGCTTCCTAAACCTCGTGTATGCTGTCGCCTTCCACCTGACTAGATTTTCCACTTCACTTGTCACCCATGCTTCCTTCACCCTACCATTCTTTATCTTCCTCACTAGGACAAATTTATCCCTAATATCCTTCAAGAGATCCCTAAACATCGACCACTTGTCCATAGTACATTTTCCTGCAAAAACATCATCCCAATTCACACCTGCAAGTTCTAGCCTTATAGCCTCATAATTTGCACTTCCCCAATTAAAAATTTTCCTGTCCTCTCTGATTCTATCCTTTTCCATGATAATGCTAAAGGCCAGGGAGCGGTGATCACTGTCCCCCAGATGCTCACCCACTGACAGATCTGTGACCTGACCCTGTTCATTACCTAATACTAGATCTGGTATGGCATTCCCCCTGGTCGGCCTGTCAACATACTGTGACAGGAATCCATCCTGGACACACTTAACAAACTCTGCCCCATCTAAACCCTTGGAACTAATCAGGTGCCAATCAATATTAGGGAAGTTACAGTCACCCATGATAACAACCCTGTTATTTTTGCACTTTTCCAAAATCTGCCTCCCAATCTGCTCCTCGGTATCTCTGCTGCTACCAGGGGGCCTATAAAATACCCCCAGTAGAGTAACTGCTGCCTTCTTGTTCCTGACTTCCACCCATACTGACTCAAAAGAGTATCCTGCTACATTACCCACCCTTTCTGCAGCTGTAATTGTATCCCTGACCAGTAATGCCACCCCTCCTCCCCTTTTCCCCCCCTCTATCCCTTTTAAAGCACTGAAATCCAGAAATATTGGGAATCCATTCCTGCCCTTGTGCCAGCCAAGTCTCTGTAATGGCCACTACATCATAATTCCATGTATGTATTCAAGCTCTCAGTTCATCACCTTTGTTCCTGATGCTTCTTGCATTGAAGTACAGACACTTTAGCCCTTCTACCTTACTACCTTTACACCCTTTATTCTGCTGCTCTTTCCTCAAAGCCTCTCTATATATTAGATCTGGCTTTACTCCATGCACTTCTTTCACTGCTCTATCGCTCCAGGTCCCATCCCCCTTGCAAATTAGTTTAAACCGTCCCGAACCATGCTAGCAAACTGACCTGCAAGGATATTGCTCCCCCTCGAGTTCAGGTGCAACCTATCCAATCTGTACAGGTCCCACCTTCCCCAGAAGAGGTCCCAATGATCCAAAAATCTAAAACCCTGCGCCTTGCACCAACTCCTCAGCCACGCATTCAACTGCCATCTCCTCCAATTCTTACCATCACTACCACGTGGTACTGGCAGCAATCCTGAGAATGCCACCCTTGATGTCCTGTTCTTCAGCCTTCTGCCTAGTTCCTGAAACTCACACTTCAGGACCTCATCCCTCTTCCTGCCTATGTCGTTGGTCCCAACATGTATCACGACTTCTGGTTGCTTTCCCTCTCATACCAGGAAGTCATGTACCCAGTCAGAGACATCCCGGACCCTGGCACCCTGGAGGCAACAAACCATGTGGGTTTCCTTCTCCCATCCACAAAATCTCCTGTCTGCTCCCCTGACTACAGATTCTCCAATGACGACAGCTCTCCTCTTCTCCGTCCCATCCTTCTGCACCACAGGGTCAGACTCAGTGCCAGAGGCCCTGCCACCGTGGCTCACACCTGGTCGGTCATCCTCACCAACAGCATCCAGGACGGTAAACTTATTATTCAGGGGAATGGCTACAGGGGTGCTCTGCACTACCTGTCTACTCTCCTTCACTTTCCCCCCTCTGACTGTCACCCAATGACCTGTTTCCAGCAGCCTAGGTGTGACTACCTCCCTGTAGCTCTCATCTATGACTGCCTCATAAGGGAGAATGAGGTCAAAGGTCATCCAGCTGCTGCTCCACATTTCTCACACGGTCTTCCAGATCACCCAGCTGCAAGCACTTCTTGCAGATGTGACTCTGCGGGAGAGGGGAGCTCCCCCAAGATTGCCACATCTCACAGGAGAGGCACATCACCGTCTCAGAAGGCATTGTAAAGACTAACTGGGAACAAGCTCGTCCTCCGCCTCTTCTCATCAAAGCCTCTCGAGTCAAATCTCCACTCCTTCACGGGCCCATTCACTCACTGGCCGCTTTCCAATGTTGAACATTGAACAATGTTTTACAACATTGAATCACAGTGGATTTAAATTGGCTTTTTTTGACACAGATCAACAGAAAAAGACTCGTTCGTGTCAAAGTGAAAACATATCCCAACAAAGTGATCGAAATTAATTACAAATATAAAACACAAATAATTGATTGCATAAGTATTCACCCCCTTCAAGTCAGTATTTAGTAGATGTACCTTTGGCACCAATTACAGCCTCGAGTCTGTTTGGATCGGTCTCCATCCACTGTGCTCTCCGTTTAGCTCTCTGCTCCTCAAACTGACTCAGGATCACTCTTTCGCCTTGCTTTAGGTGTTACTGAAGAGTACCTCGTTATTTGATTACATAATTACATAATGGCCTTCTTCAGAGAGTACTGTATTTAGTAGATGCACCTTTGGTAGCAATTACAGCCTTGAATCTATGTGTTTAGATCTCTATCAGCTTTGCACATCTAGACACCGCAATTTTTCCCCATTATTCTTACAAAACTGCTCAAGCTGTCAGATTGCATGGGGATTGTGAGTGAATGTCCCTTTTCAAGCCACAAATTCTCAATTGGATTGAGGTATAGACTCTGACTTAGCCACTCCACAACATTAACTTTGTTGTTTATAAGCCATTCCTGTGGAGCTTTGGCTTTATGCTTGGTGTCATTGATTTGTTGGAAACAAATCTTTTCCCAAGTCGCAGTTCTCTCGCAGACTACATCAGGTTTTCCTCCAGGATTTCCCTGTATTTTGCTGCATTCATTTTACCCTCTACCTTCACAAGCCTTCCAGGGCCTGCTGCAGTGAAGCATCCCCACAGCATGATACAGCCACCACTATGCTGTGGTGTGTTTTTGATGGTGTGTGGTGTTTGACTTATGGCAGACATAGCATTTTGTCTGATGGCTAAAAAGATTAGTTTTGGTTTTATCAGGCAACAGAACCTTCATCCAGCTGACTTCAAAGTCTGCTACATGCCTTCTGGTAAACTCTAGCCGCGATTTTATGTCAGTTTTTTCAAGAGTGGTTTTCTCTTTGCCACTCTCCCATAAAGCTGCAATTGGTGAAGCAGCGGTTGTCTCCCATCTCAGCCTCTGAGCTTGTAACTCCTCCAGAACTGTCATAGGTCTCTTAATGGCCTTTCTCACTAGTCCCCTTTCTAGACAGTCTCTCAGTATTTGACGATGGCCTGCTCTAGGCAGATTTACAGCTGTGCCAAATCATTCCATTTCTTGATGATTAACTTAACTGTACTCCAAGGGATATTCAGTGACTTGGCAATTTTCTTGTATCCTTCTTCTGACTTGTCCTTTTCAACTGTCTTTTTGCTGAGTTGCTTGGAGTGTTCTTTTGTCCTCATTTGCCAGGACACTGACTCACCAGCAGGTGGACCTTCCAGATACAGGAGTATTTTTACTGCAGCCAGTTGAAACACCTTAACTATACACAGGTCTCCACAAACGTATCTCCATTTAACTAATTATGTGACCTCTAAAACCAATTGGCTGCACCAGTGATGAATTGGTGTGTTATTTTTAAAAAAGGGAGGGGGGGGGGAAACTTATGCAATCAATTATTTTCAGTTTTTTAAAATTTATAATTAATTTAGATCACTTTGTAGAGATCTGTTTTCACTTTGACACAAAAGAGTCTTTTTCTGTTGATCATTGTGTCAAAAAAGCCAAATCAAATTCACTGTGATTCAATGTTGTAAAACAATAAAATATGAAAACTTCCAAGGGGGATGATAACTCTCAAAGGGCACTGTACTGTAATTCATGGTATTTAAAATATTATCATGTACTGCATTGTACTGCTGACGCAAAATTATTAAATTTCATGACGCATGCTGGTGATATTAAACCTGACTCTGAAGTACAATACTCTGACCAATTAAAACTGCCTATCTGCAATTGATTGAAATATGACAATTTACCTACCTGCATTGAATATTCTTCCACCCTCTGAAACCTAACTACTGGGTATTGGAGTTGGGGATGGATTGATTGACCTACTGAGAGTAGTCTGATGTAGTAAGAGTGAATTTTGTTCCATTAATGTGGTATATAAAACATTCAATAGACAGTATCGCTCATAAGGCACAATGCAGATTAGAGATAAAATATCGATAGACATCATGGCAAATTTGCATTAACTTTGTTCAGATGTTGGTGAGAGCTGCCAGTGTAAGAGGTGGATGTGATTTCGATATCAATGTTTAAAAGAAGTTTGGAGAGGGAAGTGGACAGTTGGAATGTGGTCCCGGTGCAGGTCGATGAGAATAGCAGTTTAAATGGTTTGGAATAGAGTAGATGAGCTGAAGAGACTGTTTCTGTGCTGTACTTCTCCATGACTAAGTTGGAAGCTGTAATTGGCAAGACATACTTGAATGATAGCCATGATCAGAAGTAGCTCTGTTCAATCTCAAATACGCATTTTTTTGGAGAGGCGCTACTTTATACTCTGCAGAATTTATTAGGCATTTTACTTACATTTACGCTTATTTCCTGATTTACTTCAAATGATGGTAGCCAATTTGCATAGTCAATTGGTCTTCCAGTCACCCATTTGTACTCAATTCCATCTGAAGATCGGATACCAAGCCAGAATTTTTGTGACAGCCAAGGTAAACGGGATACAATAAAGTCTGTTTGTAAAAAGATGCATCAGATTTAAGATGTGAATTTCAGTCAACAGAAACAAGACAAGTTTTATAAACGGTGGTAGTCCACGCATCTCCCCTTTCCTTCTCCTAAAGTGTGTTTTATCAACTGGACTGCTTTTGGCACGTTCAGAAGCATGTTGAAACTTTGTGATTGCCAACTGACAGAATATCTAATTTTGAGATACTAATACTACCCAAGTATACAAGTGTTGTACCTCTTAAAGACACATACCAAGACTGTCCCCTGCTGGCTGAGATTAACTATTCAGCCGTCTTCTTTTCAGTAAACAAGATACATATAATATGTACATATGAGAAATAAAGCTAATTTGGGTTTCAGAAAGGTACCTTTTTGTTGAAGTTCAGTTTGTGCAATTGCAGTAAATCATTCAAACACTTAAAGTTCAGTGAAATCAGATAAAAACAGCATGATTTGCGCTGTCTGCAGCACCAACACAACATTCCCACAAGTCACTAATCCTAACCACGTGTCTTTGGAATGTGAGGTGCCCAGAGGAAACCCACATAGTCACAGGGTGAATGTACAAACCCCTTACAGACAGCAGTGGCAATCTGCTGACCATACAGCTGGCACTGTAAAACATTGTGTTAACCACTACGCTACTGTGTCACTCCACGGTACTTAAAGACATTTGGTGCATTTGACGGAACAGGTTGCACTTGAATCTGAGGGGGATCAGTATTCTTGCAGGCAGGTTTACTAGAGTTGTTGGGAGTGGTTTAAACAAACATGGCAGGGGTATGGGAACCAGTACGATAGAGCTGAGGATGAAGAAGCAGATTTACAAATAGATGATGGATGCAATATGAACACAAGGAAGGACAAACCAATGACTGGTACAAATGCAGACAGAGCAAAGAGTTAAATTGTGCCACAGAAGCAAATTTCAAAAGGACGAAGAATGCAGGACTGAAGGTGCTGTATATAGATGCACGCAGCATTCAAAATAAGGTGGACAAACTTGTGGTGGAATTGGAGGTTCGTTGGTATGACATTGTGGGCATCGCTGAGTCGTGCCTGAAAGAAGGCCATAGTTTGACATCAAAGGCATAGGCAGTGGTGTGGCATTATTGAAATTACATCTTTAGAAAGAGGTGACATAGGGTCAGAGAATGTTGAATCTTTGTGGGTGGAGTTAAAAAACTGCAAGGTAAAAAAAACATTATGTGAACCATATATAGGGCTCCAAATAATAGCCAATAATTGGGGATGAGATTGCAAAGGGAGGTGGAAAAGGCATGTAATAAGGGGAATGAGACTATTGTAATGGGGACTTCAATATGCAAGGGGACTGAGATAATAAAGTTGGTGCCAGATCACAAGAGAGGGAATTTGTAGAATGCCTATGAAATAGCTTTTTAGAGCTTGAGCCTACCCAGGGAAAGGCTACCTTAGATTGGGTGTAATAACCTATATCTTATTAGGGAGTTTAATGTAAGGGAACCCTTAGGAGACAGTGATCATAATATGATTGAATTAATACTGCAAGAAGTTCTCAAATGGCACGGATAGGCAACCATGGCTGACAAAGGAAGTTAAGGATTACATAAAAGCCAAGGAAAGGGCACATAAGGAAGCAAAAGTGTGAGGGAAGTTGATGATTGGGAAGCTTCTAAAAATCTAAAAGAAGGGAAAAGATGAAATAGGAGGGCAAACTAGCCAGTAATATAAAGCAGGATACCAAAAGTGTTTTTCAGTTATATATGGAGTAAATGGAAGGTGAGAACTGATGTGGACCACTGGAAAGTGATGTTGGTGAGGTAGTAAAAGGGACAAAGAACTGGCAGATAAACTTAATGGGTATTTTGCATCTGTCTTCACTGTGGAAGACACCAGCAGTGTGCCAGAGATCCGTGAGGGTCAGGGAGCAGGAATGAGTGCCAATGCTACTACAAAGGAAAACGTTCTAGGCAAATTTAAAGGCCTTAAGGTGGATAAGTCACTTGGCCCAGATGGACTACATCCCAGAGTTCTGAGAGTGGTTGCTGAAGAATTAACGGATGCATTGGTAATGATCTTTCAAGAATCACTTGATACTGGCATGGTCCCAGAGGACTGGATGATTGCAAATGTCACTCCATTCTTTAATAAGGGAGGAAGGCAAAAGAAAGGAAATTATAGGCCAGTTAGCCTAACCTCAGTGGTTGGGAAAGTGTAGGAGTCTATTATCAAGGATGAGGTTTCCGGGTACTTGGAGACTAATGATAAAATAAGACAAAGTCAGCATGGTTTCTGTGAAGGGAAATCTTGCCTGACAAATTAGTTAGTGTCCTTCAAGGAAGTAATAAGCAGGGTGGACACAGGAGAGGCAGTAGATGTCATTTACTTGGATTTTCATAAGGTATTTGATAAGGTGCCACACGTGAGGCTGCTTAACACGATAAAATCCAATGGTCTTACAGAAAGGATACTGGCATGGATAGAGGAATGGCTGACAGGCAAAAGGCAGCCAGTGGAAATAAAAGGGGACTTTTCTGGTTGGCTGCCGATGACTAGTGGTGTTCTTCAGGGATTGCCACTTTTCACTTTGTTTGTCAATGATTTAGATAATGAAATTGATGACTTTGTGGCCAAGTTTATGGATGATTCCTATGGCGGGGGTATCCAGAACTAGAGGGCACAGCCTGAGAGTTAAGCAGTGACCCTTTAGAGAAGAGGTAAGGAGTACTTTTTTTTTTTAGCCAGAGAGTAGTGAATCTGTAGAAGACTCTGCCACAGACTATGGTAGAGGCCAAGTCTGTGGGTATATTTAAGGCAGAAGTTGATTGTTTCCTGATCGGTCTGGGCATCAATGGATACGGTGAGAAGGCAGGTGTATGGGGTTGAGGGGGATCCAGGATCAGCCATGATAGAATGGTGGAACAGACTCAATGGGCTGAATGGTCTAATTCTGCTCCTATGTCTTATGCTCTTGTCTTTAATTCTTGTTACTTTTCTGCTGAAGCCACCTGTTCAGTACTTTGGAAAGCACACTAGAAGTATTAGCTCAACTGCATATCCATGTTAATTTTACTCTACTTCTCCAAAACAAACCATGTGTCTTCACTTCAGCTGGGATATCTTTGTATAATCATAAACAGCAGTCTGATTTAACTGGCCACACAAACTTCATTCTATTCTTCAGTAATTGCTGTTGGAGAATCTGTGCTAAAAAAAGTTAGAAATTACTAACATGGAACCAAAGCCAACACAAAGAAATGCAGTAAACTTAGATGTGTTGCATTAATTCCTATCTTGCTCTACTCTGAAAATGTCAAGCAGAATTAACATTCACTGAAGTGATTTCATTGCCGGGATATGATGCAAATTTCACAGATCGCGCTGGATGCAATTACTGCATCATTGTGAACATGTGCCAGTGAGGTAAGAACTTGAAGCTGCCAAAGCCAATTCATTTCAGAGCCTCAGGGGGAAAAAGACTATGAAATGGGGGCAGTCATACCATTAATCTGGCTGGATTTAAAAATATTACAGAACTAAAGTAATGCCTTCTACATAATCAGCACTGCCAGGTAGCAGGTGATTACTCAATAAAATGAGCATTATACACAATGGTTCAAGTATTCTCTTCAGACCTCACTTGGCTCTGAATTACTCCCATGCTGCACCACTATCCACTGCCTGCCCTCCAGCAAAATCTTTTGCTGATCCCCCATCACTGATATCACTGCCCAGCCATCTTAGAATCACTGATCATTGTGGAGTTGTAGCCATAGATTACACTGCTGAAAATACAGTTGGGTCTCAGGGCAATATAAACTACTGTGCAAAGTAGTATCGTTTTTCAGTACATCAAAGTTTCCCTCCACCCCCACACACATACAAGATCAACAGAGTCCTGATGAAGGGTCCCGGCTTGAAATGTCGACTGTTTACCCTTTTCCATAGATGCTGCCTGACCTGCTGAGTTCCTCTAACGTTTTGTGTGTGTTGGTTCAACTTCAGAAGAAATTGGGCAAACAAGAATTGTTTGATATTCAATATTATAAAACACATGTCCCATGGAAGGACTAATGTAGATTGCTGTAGTTTGCTTCCTCTTCAGTATCATTGATGAAGAATTATCTTAAATATACATCCTCACTTTATCACCACATAATTCTTCCTACGCCATCCCTCTGGATGCTGGACTGTTGAATTCCCACAATAATGGATTGCCTTTACTCCAGGCTTTGTGAAGCTTGGCCCCATCTTTCCTCAGGCCCCCGGGGATCTTTGAAACATTTAACCATGGCCAGAGAGGTACTGCATCAACTCTTGACACTGTAAGGCTGTCCATATGAGGTACCTGCTTCTGCACTAGTGCAACGGACAGCACTTGGTAAACCCAGTTCTTACACAAGTGCATTTACAACACACACACACACACACACTTCCTTGTCATTCTGCTGTCGTGTTAAGTATGTGCACTTCAATGTCTTCCCTGATATATTCTCATAATGGGTCATAAGTTGAGCTGATGCACTTGGGTTGGCTTTAAGCTACCTTTCCCACCTTACAGGGCAGAATATTCCATCTCTTTAGTAACGAGGATGTGTATACAGTGTGTTGATTGGACACTGCATTTAAGGTCGAAACTTCCGTTTATTCTGTATTCAAATTCCAATTCATCTGTAGTCTTAAGTTAATTTTGTTGGTAATTTGAAAAGATGATATGTGCGAATAAAAAGGAGCTCATAGCTCTCAGAGAGACAGAGAGGGATATTAGGGCTGCCAGGAGTTCACACTGGGCAAAGTGCAAAGGCATTGTAGTGTTTTCTGATAGATATACAGTATTTTTGTAAATATTGATACTTTTCACTATTTTTAATAAGTTTGACTTTCGATGCACCTAATAAACACCACTGTGCTGAAGAGCAAAGCGACTCCAGCCATTTTTCCTTTGGTCAGAACCCACACAACTAATGAGTGGAATTTGCGGGGGATCAGTTTAAGAGCAATGGGCAGCCCAGCCGGCACAGTGAAAGTCAGCACTGCTGTCGATGCTGCCCTCAGGTTCTCCTCATGTTAGACAACACCTGGAGCAGTTCTGATTACCATCCTCTAGGAAGACTATCATCAAGGGACAGAACAGATACACAAGGATGTCACCAGAACTGTAAGGCGTGAGTTATAAAGGATAGACTGACTAGTCTTGGGCTTCATCCCCTGGAGGGGTGGAGGCTAAGGGGTGATCGTTGAAATATATAATGTCATGAGGGCCTATTGTAAGTAGGTTGTAGTAGTCATTTTCAAAGGAGAGAGGAGTTTAAAAGGAGAGAGCATAAATCTATGGTGAAAAGGGAACCATTCAAAGAGGGACATGAGGGAGCAGGTTTTTCACACGGATTTTTATGGTTGTGGGTAAATGGAATGCACCGCTTGAGGAAATGATTAGAGGCAAGAAGAATTGCAATGTTCAGAAGGAACTTAGACAGGTACATAGATACAAAACATTTGAGGGGCATATAGACCAAACACAGGCAAACAGAAACAGTTCGGGTCAGTAAGTTAGTTGGAATGGATGGAGGCCCTGCTTCTAAGCTCCATGACTATGACTCACCTGAGACAATGTGATTCAATTCCTTAAAAGACATTGTGGCTAGCAATAACACCGGGAAATCAATGTTGGTTAGTGATGTATGGTAACAATTAAGGAATGCTTGTCAATGCAGCTACCAAGAAGGCGCAACACTGGCTATACTTCATTCAGAGATTGAGGAGATCTGGTATGTCACCAAAGACATTCTCAAATTTCTACAGGAATACCGTGGAGAGCATTCTAACTGGCTGCATCACCGTCTGGTATTGGGGGGAGTGGTGCGGTGGGGGCTACTGCACTGGATCAAAATAAGCTGCAGAGAGTTGTAAACAGTCAACTCTGTCATGGGCACCAGCCTCCATTGTATCCAGGACATCTTCAAGGAGTGATGCCTCAAAAAAGCAGCATCCATCTTTAAAGACCTCCATCAGCCAGGTTATGCCTTGTTCTCATTCCTACCATCAGGAAGGAGGTACAGAAGCACAAAGACACACACTCAGCAATTCAGGAACAGTTTCTTCCCCATTGCCATTCGATTTTTGAATAGATTTTGAACCCATGAACACTACCTCATTACTTTTTTAATTTCTATTTTTGCACTACTTATTTAATTCTGTAAACAGTAATTGTAACTGTAATTCTCAGTCTTTTTCCTATGATTACCTATTGCATTGTCCTGCTGCCGCAAAGACAACAAATGTTTATGACATATGCTGGTGATAT
The DNA here is from genome assembly GCF_030144855.1 of Hypanus sabinus. Lineage (NCBI taxonomy): Eukaryota > Metazoa > Chordata > Chondrichthyes > Myliobatiformes > Dasyatidae > Hypanus > Hypanus sabinus. The sequence goes on along the minus strand of NC_082709.1, from coordinate 16,366,541 downwards.
TAAACCTAATTCTGATGAAGTAATTAAGGAAGCGTCAACCCAAGTTGCATGAGAAACACAAAACTGTGTTTGATACGAGCCGGCAAGTTAGATGTTGATGAAAATTTGCCCCATGAGGGAATCTAGAACAAAACATCATTTCAAAATAAAAGGTCACTTATTTTAAAATGAGATTCGTAATAAAAAGTTCACAGGATCTTTGGAACACAAGATAAATGCGAAGGCTGAGTCATTGAATGCATTCAATGCTTAGAGGAGTAGAGTTTTGAACTGCAGGGAAAGGCAAGGAAGTGATGCTGAGGTTAAGATTAGATCAGTCATTACCCCAAAAAGCAAAGCAAATGCGAAGGGCTAAATGATCTACTCTTTTTGGATGTTTTATAGATCTTACAATGGTACCAGGATCTTAGCTCTTTCCAGTGCTACATTCAGAAAAATATACTAAGTACTTAACTTATTGGCTGAATTGTGCAGCTGTCTTCACAGGTTGTAGCTAGACAGAATGTTCTATGCAGCGGTGTTCTGTGCAACTGAATATCTTGTTGTCAGATGAATATTAGGTCACTGATTTCACATATATTTTATGAATTGTTTTGTCTTCAGTTATAAGTTAATTTGCAATAACTTCACACTTCAAGCCCACCAGACCTGAAGATGTGTTTAATTACCTGACCAAAAAAACTTCCAGGTGGCACTCAAAATGCTAGACTACATTGCTAAAATAATACATTAAAAATTGCTGCAAATCTTCTGTAAAGGAAACAAAACACAATGCTTTAGAAATTGCAAATATTTTACAATATTATTGAACTAATAACATACCTTGCTCTACTGAATTATCTATCGTTAGCATGTCACCACCAATGCTTTGACAGAAACGTCGTCCTGCTTTCCATGAAAGGTATCGTGGCTTTATAAAGTTATAGCACTAAGATCAAATTAGATAAACATCATTATCAATATAATTTTGCTACTCCAAAAAAACAGTCAAGAGACACAACAAGATTTTTGACTGGGGCACCCTCCTCTGGCCTGAAAAGTAAAATGTCCCCGGGACTGCACTGCACACCAGAAGCAAGACTCAACAACTTGACCAAGTTTATTCAAAATTACTTTTCAAACCCATGATCTTTAAGTTGTAGGCAGCAAGCAAGATCCCCTGTCCTAGTCACACAGCATCTTAATTTGGAAATCCATCCTTCTCTGTCATCACTGGTGCCAAGATCTAGGAACAGACTTACTTAACAATACAGGAGAAGTACTTTATCCAAGGTAGGTGTTAAATCAAGAAGTTAGTTTGCTATCAACCTCAAAGATAGTTTGGATAATGACTACTAATAATGCTATTATTTTGAACAAAGAATTTTAAAATAGTATTGGAACCTTTTGATATTTACTTTTTTTTTGGAAGTGACTGTTTTGATCAGAGTCATGAATAATTTGGAAAAAAAAGACTCCTTTCACAAAGTAGCATATTTTTACAACTTTGCAATCCTGGTATCAAAACCTTAAATCAGAAACATTTGTGAGTGATCTGCAATAATGAAAAGGTTTAGCATATACCAAATAAAAAAAAAACAAAAACACATAATGTATCTGGAGAATACAAAACATAACTTCCCTACTTTTCTCTATTTTATTTATTGAGATGCAGCAAGGAATGGTCCTTTTGGCCCTCTCAGCCATGCCACCCAGCACCCCCCAATTTAACTATAGCCTAATCACGGGGTAATTTACAATGACAAATTAACCTACCAACTGGAACTTCTTTGGACTGTGGGAGGAACCTGGTGCACCCAGAGGAAACCCACACGGTCATGGGGAGAAGGTACAAACTCCTTACAGACAAGGCAGATGTTCAGGATTACAATACAGTTCAATTTTTGCAAATTGTCAATTTCCCAATTGTCAGATGCTGAACAGCTGGTATGCTAGCCTGTGCTGTGCTTGTTTCACTGTCGGAGGCAATGCACTGAACCAGTCACAAGTAAAGAGATAACGTCATGAAAAAGCATAAAAGAAAATCAGGAAAATTCAGACTTCCTTACTGGAGACTTTGCAAACACAAGAGTAATCTGCACCCAAAACAACACTGAGAAAAGGAGGTAAAGGTCAGATCATTCTGGACTGGTGCCAGCCAATTGAATCAAACTCTTCTTATCGTTTCTTAATTCTGTCTTTTGTGATGCATCATACTAAACATTACTTTTCAGTATCTTACAAAACTGCATGAAAATTCCATTAAAATTAGAAATTCTATGGAGTAAGAGGTCCTTATTGCTAAAGTTAGAAGTGATATATAGGTGTCCTGACTTACTTTATCTCCAAAAGGAATCCAATCACCTGTACATGGACTATTGTTATCACTGGTTTCATTAGACCATGGCTCCAGAGAAGATATGTTTATCTTCTGACAAATAAATGGAAGACGTCTGAAACAATCAATATCTTTGTAATTTTCTGTGGGGGAGGGAGGGAGGGGGGGAAACACCGAAACATTAAAGGCACAAAGGTCTAGAAATCTGTTCCCCTACACTAAAATAAAACAGTGCTATGTTTTTGAAAATTCAGATTAACCCACATACATCTGGATGACTTGGCACCCCACCTCCCTGGGAAACATCTGATATTTTTAGTCTCCCCAACACTTTTTTTCTGTTTGAAACCACCACCCTCCCACTCCAAACAACATCAAGTGTACTGCAGCATCCAAAATTCTTCAAAAGCACTTGAAAGGCTGGGCCAATGCCAATGGTATTGGAGGAAGGGTGAGCATGGGTTGAAAACTTGCTGTCACAGAAACATGGAATTGGGATAAATGGGTCCTTAACGAGAAGAGAATCCTGGAGACTGGTTCTTGACTCTCAATTGTTTATTATTTACATTAATGATCTGGAAGAGGGATGAAATAAAAGATTTCCAAGTTTGCCAATGATGTAAGATTAAGTGGAAGGACACATGGTGATGAGGATGTAATGATTCTGCAATTGGATTTGAGATAGATTTAGTGATGGAGCAATAACTGTGTAATGTGTTGAAGTAGGAGTTCCTGCAGTTGGGTAACAGGTATGTGAATTGTTATACAAATGTTGAAAGATTGAGAAAGAGTTAAGCCCTGAGGATCCAGGTGATTCAGTGCACTAAACATACATAGTTAGTTGGCAGGTCCAACAGGTAGTTGAGAAGGGAGATGACATACATTTATTGGTCTTCATTGTGAAGGAGAGAATTAAGAATGGTGTAGGAAATCATGGGAAAACTCTTAGAGAGGGCTATGGGTAACCCTAGGTAATTTCTAAAGTACGTACATATTCAGCACAGCTTTGTGGGCCAAAGGGCCTGTATTGTGCTGTAGGTTTTCTATGTTTCTATGTTTATAGATTTATGGACTGTGGACTGCAGCTCAAATTGGTCTCTTTCAACTTTACCTTTTTTATATTCTGTGTTTTCTTTTTGCCATTTAGCGTGATTTGTTAGTTTTTTTATGTAAGTTTGGGGGTTGATATTCGTGGCATTTGCATGATCTGTTTTTATGTGTGGGAAAGGGTAAATGTTTTTGTTGCTGTCTGTGCAATTTTTTCCCATGTGTGTGAGGAAGGGGTTGCTGATGATCACATTGTTCTTTATTTCATGGTTATCTGGAGAAGATGAATCTCAGAGTTGTATCCTGCATACATACTTTGATAATAAATGAATCTCTGAATCTTTTGAACCCTAATGAAAGGAAGCATCTGTTAGGGAACTCAGAGGAAACTACAGAAAGAGGCCTGAGTTTCCCACCACATAATTGGTTAAGGCAAGTATAGTGAAATTACATTTAAGGTGAGGTTAGAAAAGCATGTAAAGGAGGAAGGAATATAGAGTTTAATAGGAAATATTGGGAGAAACCTTGAGCATAATGATATTGTAGATCTGTTGGGCTAAATGAACTGCTTTGGTCCAACACAGCATATGATACATAATTCTGTGAAAAATATCAGGAAAAGGATGAGACAGGAAAGAAGGGTTCCAAAAGTGCGACGAGAGGCTGAGGTAAGGATGATAAGGACCCAAGTGCTCGCATAACAGGGACTAGAATTGAGACATGATTTCAGGACTGAGATGAGAACAGGGTTCTTGACTAGAGATGAGACGAGAACCTGATGCAACTAGACAAGAACCCAAACAGGACAGAAATCCTAAATGTGTTTGCAGACTGAACCAAAGTTGAGTTGATGACTGAGCACCAACCTGGGTTCAGGTGCTCTTTAAATGTCCAAATGTTGGCACCAAAACATGAATCTTTAAAGATGAATAGAAGCAGCTATTTGTATTCTGGAGAATCGGAGCCTCTAAAACCCTGGAGGCTGATGCGGTCGCACCATAACAGAAAGATTTTATTAGAGACTGTGTGTGTAAGCAGCAGCTTGAATGCACTAATGTATAAAGGAAATTCAAGCTGAAAAGCCTTTTGAGAAAATAATTAGAAAAAAATTACCCTGGTCAATGAAGGATAGGGAGAAGGCAGATTGATGTTACCTTTACACAGTGGAAAAGTGGCAAACTAACACAATTAAAATCACACACATTCCATTGATCTGTCTATAAGCCCAAACATGATCGGCATTTCACATGGTTATCAACGATGATCCAAAAATAATTATCATCAGGAAATTCAGCAGCATGGAGAGAAATCAAATGAAAAAGGGAGAAACAACTGATTGAGTAGGATAGCTGATGACACTTAGACCAGTACAATTGCAGAAGATTGTATATTAATTTTTGGCTTGATATTGCGGCCTTCACTGAGCTTGGCAATTAGCTTGCAGACATATCATCACCAGTTGGGGTGACATCCTCAGTGTACAGTTGTTGGTGTTTCTGTTTGGTAGTGCTAACATTTATATAGCCCCCCACCCCCATTCACTTGACTTGGTCCTGAATGACTACCCCTTCAATTGACTTTTGAATTCTAATTTTTGTCTCTTAGGGGGTTCATGAAAGGTGTTTATTTCTATATGTTTGCTTATGGAGTTATCAGAAGAGAACCATGCTTCTAAACATTTTCATGCCTGTTTCAGGTTTGCCAGCGGCAGAACCTCCAGAACGTCACAGTTAACGTGGTGTCCTCCTTGGTCTTCATTTACCGAGATCAACAACAGTGGATCATGGTTAGGTACCATCAGTCTGTGTTCCTGTAAATGAGTTGTGGGTTTGTGTCCTGTCTGTCCGACTTAGTTCTTGTTGCAGCCTCCACAGGTGATCCTGTGCACCACATTGCAGTTATCGGCTGTCTTTACTGGTACCTTGGTTCTTGAGACAAGCTCCTTAAAGTTGCTGTTGATTTATGAGCAATTGTGATGCTGAGAGGTTTGAGCTGTTGAGCTGTCATTTCTGAGATAATTTTGATGTAGGACAAGGTCACACATTCACTATGCGTTGAGTAAGGTCTGTACGACTTTCTCTCCTTGGTAAGCATCTTCTGCTGAAATACCCTGGGTAATTGTGGCTCTGAAGCACTTTGTGTAAGCGCTTCTCTTCCCTGGCTCGAAGTTTGGTGGTGCTGGGGTGTATTAGTACTCTCTCAAATAGGGTGTGAATGCTTTTCTTGTGGCAGGCTAGGTAGTTGCTATGGTATTTGTTATGGTAGTTCAATACCCAGTCTTCCAGTAGACGGATGTCTCTAATGTACTGTCCGTCCTTCTTGTGACAAGTATGTCCAGGAACGTGAGCCAATTGCTACTTTGGCTTTCCGTTGTAAACAATGTCCCTGAATATGTTGTTGACTTGGTTAAAGCTATCCACTATTTCATTTTGTTTGATTATGACAAAGGTATCAGCTATATACCACACCCCAGAGTTTTGGTTTGAAGTCTGGAAGCACTGTCCTTTCTAGCCTTTGCATAACTGCCTTGGCAACGAAGTGGATATCAGTAATTCCATCGACATTCCTTTGAGTTGTTTATAAATCTGCCCTTCAAATTTGAAATATGGAATTGAAAGGCTAGAAAAGATAGCACTGTCACTGATCTTGGTACACGAGACACATGAGGGCACCACATGAACTGGAACATTGTGGAGTTCTGGCGCAGGCAAACACAAGGCAGGCATGAGAATTTTTAGAAGTGTGGTTCTCTTCTGGTAACTCCATAAACAAGCACATAGAAATAGATGCCATCTACGAACCCCTAACAGTAAAAAAAATGTGAGCCAATAGAATTCAAAGGTCAATTGAAGGGGTAGCCAGTCAGGATCAAGGTAAATGAATGGTGGCCTAAAGAAATGAAATCACTCCCAGAGAGAAATACCAACAATTGCGTACTGAGGATGTCACCTCGACTAATGATGAAATGTCTGTTAAGCCAACTGCCAAACTCAGCGAACGCCACCACATCACATGCCTCAACCTGAGCCTCCAATATTCACCACCATCCTAAACACTATATTTCTATCAATGAGAACAATGAACCAGTAAGCTGAATCATAACTGAAATATCACACACAGGTTACTTACCTCTCCATCTGATATAATTAGAAGTTATAAACCAACAATTCCAGTACTGGTTGTGGTAGGAGAAAAACCGATTGTAAAAGTCATAAGGATTTATACTAGAAAGGAAGAAAATATGTACAGTCACAGTAAAAATATAGGTATAATTGCTAGTTTTTAAAAAATCGGTTCTTGGTTAAGATTATATATATAAAATATACAATAACATATACATATATAAAAGAGAAAGAGGAAAAAAATGGGTAGGTAGCCCAAAGGGAAATATTGTAAGAAGCAAATAATGAAGAGGATTTTAAGGAGGATCTCAAAAGAGGAGTTAGGAGAATGGCAAGAGATTCAGAAAACACATTCTAGAGCATGGGGTAAGTGAATGATTGTCCATTCGCCGAAGAGGGGGAAAGGGAAGGAAGTATGTCAAGGAGCAGATAGAATGCACAAACTATATCTCAGTGTACTTTTGAAGGATATTTAGAGATGTCTAACCAAGAGGACAAAACTTTCAAATCTGAGGATCTGCAGGTCTGGAAGTCAATGAAATTCAGCAAAGGCTGTGTTGGATATTCACTTCCTGGGCCAGGGGCCTCCTGTTTTGCCAACTTTGGCTTTCTAAACACAGCAGCTCTCACTTGTAAGATCAAACAGTTGTAGGTTAAGCCCAACTTTGTTTAACTTCTGATTGTAAGCGAGAGTTACTCTTTAATTCTGAAAATGAACATGGCAAGCAGTAGTCAGCTTAAAGTTTGAAAACACAACTTTGCAAACAAGCTCTGTATATAGCAGATGCATTGTCTGTAGAAAGTAGGATGTTGGTTACTGCACCAGGTACTTTGCTGTTCAAAAGGTAAAGTATAATGCCTTGTTTAATTTGGCTTGTTTCAAAACAGACAAGCTGACTAAGTTGCTTAATGGAAGAAAGCTTGCAGATTCCGACTCCCATTCCCATTTCGAAGTGTTGATCCATGGCCTCTTCTTGTGCCAAGATGAGGCCACCCTCAGGGTGCAGGAGCAATACCTTATATCCTGCCTGGGTACCCTCCAACCTGATGGCATGAATATCAACCCTTCAGTCCTGCTGAAGGGTCTAACCCGAAATGTTGACTGCATTCTTTTCCATAGAACCTGTCTGGCCAGCTGAGATCCTCAAGCATTTTGTGTGTCTTGGAGTACTCAGGTGTTTTGAAAAGGCCCACACACAGGGTCTTTGGTGCTCTACACCACTGGGTATTTAGAGAACATTCCAATTTGCTCCTGATTTGCATCTTTTAGATGGTAGAAAGACATTCGGGTGTTATTTGTGTTTGTGATAGGAATTCCAGTCTCTAAACTGATTTTGTCATGACAAAATTTATGTGGCTTTTCTAATTGAGTTTCTGGCCATTGACTATCTCAGGATATTAACGGCAGTGGTCTTGATGACAGTTAAGACTCTCTTGTTAACTATGGCTATTGCCTTTTACTTAAGTGGTAAATGAAATGTGCACCACAGATCTGACCACATTTGAATGTTGCCTAGGCACTGCTTTATCCAAGCATTTGCTGAGGATTTAGAAATGTAACTGAGCTCGTGTAACTATCAATCAATATTCCCACTTCCGACCTTATTCCGGAAGAACACACACTGATGAAAATGGCTGGACCTAGGTTGCCACTCTTAAGAAGGTTAATTGTTTGCAATGATGGCCTGGGACTGGGATAATTAACTTCCAATAATCTCAGCAATCTTCCTTTGTGCAAGATATCACTCCATGGCATGGATTAGCTTGGAACTCTTTCGTGTTCCTATCACCTACACAAGAAAGTCTGCAGATGTTGGAACACACAACACACACAAAATACTGGAAGAACTCAGCAGGTCAGGCAGCATCTATGGAAATGAATAAACAGTCGACGTTTCGAGCTGAGACCCTTCTTCAGGACTGAAAAGGAAGGGGGAAGACAGCAGAAAAAAAAGGTAATGGGAGGGGAAGGAGGAAAGCTAGAATATGATGAGCGAAGCAAATGAAGAGCTGGAGAAGAAGGGATTTGATAGGAGAGGAGATGGATCATTGGTGAAATGGAAGAGGGTGGGGACCCGGGGGAGATGATAGGTAGGTGAGAAGAGGTAAGAGGCTAGAGTGGGAGTAGAAAAGGGGAGGGGGAGGTTATTTATTTTCAGCAGAATGAGAAATTGATGTTCATGTCATCAGGTTGGAGGGTACTCAGACAGTATTTTAGGTAATGCTCCCCTACTCTGAGGGTTGCCTCATCTTGGAATAAGAGGAGGCCATGGACCAACATGTTGGAACAGGAATGAAAATTGGAACTAAAATGTTTGGCCACTGGAAAGTTCTGTTTATGACAGATGGAGCAGAGTTGCTCGATGAAGTTGTCTTCCAATTTATGGATGGTCTCACTGGTTAGAGGAGGCTGCATCCGGAAGACTGGACACAATAGATGACCCCAGCTGATTCCCAGGTGAAGTCTTGCCTCACCTGGAAGGTCTGTTTGGGGCCCTGAATGGAGGAAAGGGAGGAGGTGCATGGGCAGTTGTAGCACTTGCAGGAATAAGTGCCGGGAGAGATGAATAGACCAGGGAATCATGGAGAGAGCGGTTCCCATAGAAAGCAGACAGAGGAGGGGAGGTAAGGGCACATTTAGTGTTAGGATCCCTTTGGGGATGGCAGAAGTTGCAGAGGATGATGTGTTCGATGTGGAGGCACATTGGGTGGTAGGTAAGGACAGAGGAACTCTCTTTGCAAAGACGTTGCAAAATAGGGTGAGCGTAGATGTTCCGGAAATGGAAGAGATGCAGGTGAGGGCATCACCAACAGAGGAGGAAGGGAAACCACATTCTTTGAAGGAGGAGGACATCTTTGATGTCTTGCAAACAGAATCTACATCCTGGGAACAGATGCGTTGGAGGTGAATGAACTGATGAAAGAAAAAAGCATTTTTCCAGAAGATAGGGTCGGAAGAGGTATAGTCAAGATAACAGTGGGAATCAGTAGCTTTATAAAAGATGTCGGTTGACAGTTTGTCCCCAGAGATGGAGACAAAAAGTTTGAGAAAGGCAAGGAAGGTGTCAGAAATGGACTGAGTGAACTTAAGTACAGGGTGAAAGTTGGAGGTAAAGTTAATGAAATTAATGAGCTTAGCATGGGTGTGTGAAGCAGCACCAATGCAGTCATCAACGTGGTGGAAGAAGAGATGGGGAGCATTACCTGGGAAAGCTTGGAATATGGACTGTTCTACCTAGCCAGCAAAGAGGCAAACATAGCAGGAAACCATATGGGTGCTCATGGTAACCTCTCGAGTCTGGGGAAAGTGCAAGGAGCCCAAGGAAAAATTGTTGAGGGCAAGGATCAGTTCAGCCCAACAGAGGAGGTTGGTGGTGGAGGGAATGTGGTTGATTCTTTCATTGATAAAGAAGCGGAGAGCTTTGAGGCCTTCTTGATGTGTAATAGAAGAGAATTGGATCCGGACATCTATGGTGAAGGTGAGGCCGTCAGGGCCAGGAAACTGAAAATTACTGAGGAGATTGTGAGCATGAGGAACATTGCTGAGGTAGATGGGAAAGGACTGAACCAAGGGAGATAGAATGGAGTCAAGGTATGAGGAAACAAGTTCAGCGGGGCAGGAGCAAGCAGGGACTTTAAGCCTACTTGGACAGTCAGCCTATCAGCTAAATTGTCTACAATATGTAACTGGCTCAAGTGTTAATGTAATTAAGTAGGTAATATGGTTTCATTGCTTTGGAAATGTTGAAGTTTATTAAGGGCAGAGAATTGCAAGGTAACCTGGAAGTACTGAACTAACTATGACTCAAAGTAACAGAAAAATATTGGAATGTTTCAGTACCAACTAGAATGAGGCAGTTTTCCCTTGAATGCTGAGTACATTTACAGATGGTAATTATCAAACTTGAAGATGGTTACAGGGTTGAAGGTTATTCACTGTTTTGGGTTCTCAGCAATGTTGACAAGGCTAACATTTCTTTCCCATTCTTTATCACTTTTGTGAAGGTGATGGCAAGCTGTCTTCTTGAATCATTCTGACAAACATACTCCCAGAATGCTGCAGGGCAGCCAGTGCTGGGATACAGACCCACCAGTGTAAAAGAATCAGTGAAATATTTCCAAATCTAGACAATGCACAGCTCAGTGGGGAGCATGCAGGTGGTCCAGTTCCAAACAGTTTTTAAAGAGTTGATCCATACAAAGACTGCTTTAGAGAGCTCAGACAGGGACTACTCTTGAACCATTATGCATCACATTGTCCACTAACATGATTCTGCCCCCCCCCCCCAGTCCAGGTGGAAGCCATGGAAATTCAGCTGGAGAAGAGCCAGAAAGTCAGTTCCAATCTAGTTATCATATCAGTTCCAAGTTCCAAACTTTGCAAGATGGAGATATAGACAACAAAAGCTTGCTGAATATTTCTATCATCCTGAGTTTTTATTTTGTGCTTCCAGCAATGGAAGTTCCTATGGTTTGATGAGTTGCCTTTGAAAAAAAGAAATAACTTTTTTTTTGTTTAAGAAGCTATTTATGATAACAAATAAAGTATTTTATATTTAAAATTGATCCTAGTGAGCAAAGAGTGTTGGATTTACTAGTTGTTGATCACTATCTCAATGAACTAAACACTTGTTCTTATATAGATCAGCAATAAATGTTACAAGAATAAATCCTCAGCTAATATCAACACTTGCACATTTACTTCTGGAATTGGATTACTGGATAATAACCAATAACTTACTTCCAATCATTTTCAGTAAGGTCAAATAGATCAATAACTACATGTGGAGATGTTATGGATTTCCTGTGCACAGAAGTACTTAATTAAGCTACTAGGTAGCACTCTAAAGCATAGGGCTTCTGTGTTGAAACTGCCATTTCCATTACAAGATAATATTATACAAATACAACATATATTGCATTTGAAGTAGATTTTCACAAAGATGAAAGAATAGAGAAAAGAGTAAGAATATTTCAATAAACTACATTTCTGAAGATCAGATGTGTCAATTCCACTGCATTGTGGAAACAATTTGTAAACTAACTGAAAGGAACACAATAAGCAGTAAAGTTATGCAAATAATATTTATATACTTACAAATGACTATATGTTCTATTGTAATTGATTTTCTTTATCCACCACTTTGTCAATGAAGGGAAGTGCTGTGAGGAATGGGGATGAGGAAAGGAAATAATAAAAACGAAATATTCATTCAATGCAGCTTCAAGCTGAACGTTATTTTCTTCCAATTCTATTTCTCTGTTTGATAAAAATAACTCATCATCTCAATATTCCTTCCCATTTTGGGAGATTGGTGATGTGCTTTGCCTCTTGACATGATATCTCTCTCTGACTCATAGGGAAGCTCTTTTTCCTTAACTTGGTCCAGCATTTTCATTATTCCAGATGAGCCTATATGTAATCTGGTGATCCTAACCCAAATGCAGACATAAATATTAGCAAATGGTGTTTTTGAAGAGAGGTCAATGATTCATTTTTCCGAATTCAATAGGTACATTATGCCATAAAAATTTAGGTAACACAGTCCTTCTTCCACTCAATTATGTGAATTCTAACTGCCTGAACATTTAAAAAGACTATTTCAGCAGTTATGTCATTAGTAGCTGTAGGCATAATGGGCCAGATGATCAAGTTGTATGTGGTAATTTGCAATTTAATATACATCAGCATAGAGAACATTGGTAACAACAACACAAGATAAAATAGCAAAGGGTTTGGAAAAAACCTGACATCATTGAAATTGCATGTCAAGTCAAGTTCATTGTCATATACATGTACACCATCAAAATGAGTCAACGTTTCTCCAAACCACAGTGTAAAGGACTGTAGTATGCATATTACACATTAACACATAATAACTTATGAAGGATGAAATCTACACGAGTTATACATAAGCAAACTAAAATGCACAAATTAAATATTGTAGGGTACAGAACAGATTAACTAGTGACACTTTGAATGTCATGTGGTAGGGAGTCCAGAAGCCTAATGGCCTGGGGGAAGAAACTGTTTCCTATTCTAACTATTTATGCATTAGAGTCTCCTTCCTGATGGTAGACAGTCAAAGAGGCTGCTGGATAGAAGGGTGGGGTACATAATAATACTAAAGGTCCTGTGTCTGCAGCACTCCTGATAAATGTCCTTGATGGATGGTAGGAAGACCCCAATGATCCTTTCCATTCCAATGCTCGGCTGCTCAGATACCAGATGGAGATGCAACTTGTCAGGACACTCTCAATCGCACTCCTATAGAATGCAACTGATGGTGGGGGGAGAGCCTCACTTTCCTCAATCCCCTTATTGAGGAAACTGGAGGCGCTGCTGTGACACGTTATTCAGGGAGGTGATGTTGAGGGACCAGATGATCTGAACTCCCAGGAACTTGGTGCACTCAACTCTCTCTACGGAGGACCCATGTATTCACAAAGGGGGATGGTTCATCTACACCTTCCTGAAGTCCACAATGATGTTCCTTGAGAATCACAGATATAAAAAGGCTAAATATTTTAATTAATACTTTATTAGAACCTTAAAGTTCACACATCCGGGATTACATAGCATTTTGTACTCTTGGCTGAGAGGAAAGACTGTTCCCCTTTATGATTCAATCTTTAGGATAACAATCAAACTATTGGCTGAGAATCAACAATCTGGGTGAACTGGTAAATAATACTGTACATTGTACTTGAGGAAAATTAGTGTCGTAGTTAAAATGGGATGAATACTTTTTCAGTGTCACAATTCTGGTTTATAATTTTTAGCGGATTGTTGACTAGTTTTGGAATTCTTCTTTTGATTTGACAGGATGCACAATGTTTTGCAGATCAGCTTAAAAAATCCTACTTCAATATATTTTAACTTCAGAAATGAGTCAGTAGGATATGAAAATAGTTGAGGGGGCTGAATACTTTTTCCAAGGAAGTACCTCACCCACATCTTTGGATACCAAGCATAAATTTCCTCCTTAATCCTTAAGTAGTCCTTCAATCCTCACTCATAATCTTTTTTGTTTTTAATGGAAGTATAAAATGGTTTGGGATTATCTTCACCCTTACTTACCAAGAACATTTCATGGACCCTTTTAGTCTTTCTAATCCTCTGCTTGAGCTACTTTCTGCTATCCCCTCTGTTCTTTAAAGACTCTGACTGATGTTAAATTTCTTAATCTTGCATACACTTCCTTTTTATTTTTGATCAAATTCAAAGCCTCTCTTGTCATTCAAATTCCTGCTGCTCTGCCATTGTCATCCTTCCTCCTTACTGGGACATGCTGGCACTGAGTTTGATCAGCTGGTCTTTAAACAACACCCACAACATGTTTACTAAGTTAAGAGCCCATAGTATTACAGGAAAGTGACTGGCTATGGTTAGAGCATTGGCTGATTGGTAGGATGCAACGAGTGGGAATAAAAGAATCCTTGTCTAGTTGGTTGTTAGTGACTAGTGGTGTTCTGCAGGGATCAGTGTTGTGACCACTTCTTTTTATGCTGTATATCAATGATTTAGATGATGGAATAGATGGCTTTGTTGCCAAGTTTGCAAGTGACATGAAGATTGGTGAAAGGGCAGCTAGTGTTGAGGAAAAAGGTAGGATGCAGAAGGACTTAGACAGATTAGGAGAATGGGCAAGAGAGTGGCAAATGAAATACAATGCTGGAAAATGCATGGTCACACACTTTGGTAGTAGAAATAAATGTGCAGACTATTTTCTAAATGAGGAGAAAATCAAAAAATCTGAGATGCAAAGGGACTTGGGAGTCCTTGTGCAGAACACCCTGAAGGGTAACTTGCAGGTAGGGTCAGTGGTGAGGAAGGCAAACATAATGTTAGTATTCATTTCAAGAGGCCTAGAATACGAGAGCAGAGATGTGAGGCCAAGGCTTTATAAGGCACCGGTAAGGCCTCAGGTTGAGTATTGTGAACAGTTTTGGGCTCCTCATCTAAGAAAAGATGTGCTGGCATTGGAGAGGGTTCAGGAGGTTCACAAGGAAGATTCTGGGAATGAAAGGGTTATCATTCGAGGAATGTTTGATAACTTTGGGTCTGTACTCACTGAAATTTAGAAGGATGAGGAGAGATCTCATTGAAGCCTTTCGAATGTTGAAAGGCCTAAACAGAATGGATGTGGAAAGGATGTTTCCCATGGTGGGGGGGGTCCAGGACAAGAGGGCACAGTCTCAGGACAGAGGGGTGTCCATTTAAAACAGATGCGGGAAATTTCTTGGGCCAGAGGGTGGTGAATTTGTGGAATTTATTACCACAGGCAGCTGTGGAGGTCAGTTTGTCAGGTATATCTAAGGCAGAGTTTGGTAGGTCTTGATTGGACAAGGCATCAAAGTTACAGGAAGGAGGCTGGGGAGTGGTGCTGAGGAGGGGAAAAAAGGATCAGCCATGATTGAATGGTGGAGCAGACTTGATGGGCCAAAGGGCCTAATTATGCTCCTACATCTTATGGTCTTAAATCAGACGACAACTTATCTGATAACAGCCGCTCCCAGTTTACTCCCCCAGCTCCTATCTAATAATATCAACGTTTGCCAACCTCCATTTTTGTATTTTCCCCACAAAATCCAAACATATTCACCACCCAGGTCTGGTTCTCTTTCTTGTTACTATCATCACGTAGAAGGTATGGGAGCCTCAGAACTCGCACCGCCAGTTGCAAGACCAGTTACTGCCCCTCAAACATTAGGCTCTTGAACAGAAGGGGGTAACTACACTCACTTGCCCCATCATTGAAATGTTCCTACAATCAATGGTCTCACTTTAAGGACTCGCTTTATCTCACGCTCTCATTACTTATTGCTATTTATTTATATTTGCATTTTCACAGTCTGCTGTCTTCTGCACTCTTTCAGTGATCCTGTTATAATGACTATTCTATAGATTTGCTAAGCATGCCCACAGGAAAACAAATCTCATGGTTGTATATGATGACATATACGCACTTTGATAATAAAATTTACTTTGATCTTCCTAACTGTCTCATCTTGTCCTAACGTGGGAAAGTCAAGGGAAATGCAACTTACCTTTTGAAGATGAGTCTTGATCATTTTTATTGCAGGTCTGGATGTTATAGAAGCCAATTTGCTGTCA
This sequence comes from Hypanus sabinus, assembly GCF_030144855.1. NCBI lineage: Eukaryota > Metazoa > Chordata > Chondrichthyes > Myliobatiformes > Dasyatidae > Hypanus > Hypanus sabinus. The sequence goes on along the minus strand of NC_082709.1, from coordinate 16,350,937 downwards.
TTTCTTGAGCAATACAGATCTGCTTCTTGGTAATTTAGCATAGTATTGTTCACAAACCAATACTCATTATTATCAATAACAACTGTGGGTCCATGAATACTCTCTCCATCTAAAGAAATGCAAACAATGAAATGGTGCCACAATTACAAAAAGAGAATCTCAGTATTAGATTTTTTTGTAAAAGCAGAATGACACCCTGATGCACCATCAATAACTCTCGGAGACTGGAAGTGAACGATAGGCTTTTATTAGCAGCAAACGGGAGCACGGCATCTCGAAGACTGAGAGAGGAGCAGTGCCCCAATCGCCTTTTTACAGGGGTCTGTGGGAGGAGCCACAGGAGCAGTCAGCAGAGGGGTGTGTCCAGACAGGTATACATAAGTTTACCACACACCCTTTTAGTTCAACATACTACATTTCACTTTGAGTTTGTTGTTAAACTTCTGCCAGGTTCTTGTTTGCAAAAACAAGAAAATGCAAACTGTGGGGCCCAGGCCCACAGCGTATTGATGTGACAGGGCCCAGGTCCAGGCCTACAGTGTATCGATGTGACAGGGCCTGGGTCCAGGCCCACAACGTATTGATGTGACAGGGCCCAGGTCCAGGCCTACAGTGTATTGATGTGACAGGGCCCGGGTCCTAGCACAAGGAATGACCCAGTGTTTGGACAATTTAAGTGCTAGGTAGGATGGATTGATAAGGTTAGTTTACGGGACTGGAGGTGAGAGTCAGGCCAGTTCTGCTCACTGCTCCACTGTAAGCCTGCTCCAGCTGCCCCGGGCTTCGTGTCTGCAAGCTCGGTTTTGCTCTGCTGTGTGATGAACTTAGGCAGAGCATGTAAGCCTGCTTTGAGCTTCGTGGCAATGTACTCACTTTAGTTCTGAATGCTGCAGCTTGCACAATTTGTGGTTTTTACTCTCTCTGCACATCGGGAGTTTGTTAGACTTTTTTCTTAATGGGTTCTTTTGTTTTTTTTCTTTTGTGGCTGCCACTTAGGAGATGAAGCTTAAGGCTGTATCATTTATAAATACTTTGATCAGAAATGTACTTTGACTTTTGAAGTAATTCAGATTATTTTTGTTTCCCTCTCCAGCCAGAAGACAATGACTTTCACCCTGGTAGGCATATGGAAAAGTGAAAAAAGTACAGGCACTTAAGCAACGCTTCATCAGTTTCTGCACTGTTACATTATTCCTTAAAAATTACACATTGTATAATAAACATCACTTAATTGGAACATTTCAAGTTAAGAGAGACAGCAGGCTAGATTTCCACACTTCTGGTTACATGTGAGATTGGGTTATTAGTCAGAGTTGATCTGCCTCCCACCCTGAAGTTGGAAGCATCTTCTGAAAATAATGGCAGATGCTGCAAGTGACTAGGCACAAAGCAGGAATTATTCAATACACCTTACTTATTAATCCCAATTTAATGCAAGAAAACAGCAATACTATTACATTTCAAAATAAGAACAATGGAAACACTTAGTGATTCAGACAACACCGAAAGAGAAGGAAGAGCAGTCACTCAAAGAAACTTCACAAGCGAATGGCTGTGGGTGGCAGAAACAATGACTGTTATTTCTCTGAGCAAATGTCTGCAGGTTCAAGGTAGCCTGACAAAGTTCAAAGTAAACTTTATTGTCAAAGTACATATATGTCACCATCACAACCCTGATTCCATTTTCTTGTAGGCATGCTCAACTCATCTATAGGATATTAACTACAACAGAACAAATGAAAAGACCACCCAACTAGGGCATTCAACCATAGTGTAGAAGACTACTAACAGTGCAAATGCAAATATAAATAAATAGCAATAAATATTGAGAACATGAGATGAAGAGTCCTTGAAAGTGTTGTGGGAACATATCATTGATGGGACGAGTGAAGTTAAGTGAAACCCTTGGTTTCAGGAGCTGATGTCTGAGGGGTAGTAACTGTTCCTGAACCTAGTGGTGCAAGTCCTGAGGCGCCTGTGCCTGACTTCTTGCTGGTAGCAGTGAGAAGATGTATCCAAGCATGTGTCCAAATGTTTGTCTGTACTCTGTGCTAGGCGAATGCTACACCCAAGGGTTTCAGCAGCACAGTGCATATTGTGGCAACTCTGCAGCATTTTGGCTGGAAAATCTGCTTCAACAATTTATGCTCGGTGGCTTTAAAGCAAATCTCTGTGTGTACATAGAGATAATTTTTCATTGCTTTTTTTCCTTGAGATTGCATATTAAAACTTTTTTCCTGAAATATCTTTAATTAGTTCTGAAGGTTTTTGAATATCAAATAAAAATTGGCTTTGACAGTCTGATAAGCTTGTGTACACTAAGCTTAGCTGGCTGACGAAGTTCTTCCAGCAGTATTGTTGGTTCCTTCCCCCCTTCAACCCACTACCCCAAATCTCCCCAATAACAGGACTTGTGTGTGGAGCACACTATACCAGCTCAAGGTATCACCGCTGAGGCTGGAGGTGGCTTTGCCAGGAAGTTCTTAATGGGCAAAGCACAAAAAGTAAATAGCAACTGAGACAAATGATCAGAGAAGATGCACTGATGTGACAACATTTCAATAGAAATCAAAGCCCTGAAATACAACATCTGTGTCTACAAAAGTACCCAATCTTCCTGATAATCCCAGAATTTTCTGTTTTTTAATTCCAGTATTTGCAGTGTTTTGCTTTTGTGTTAGTCACTGTATTTCAAAATTGTTGAAGAGGAGGAGGAGTTGGTTGGCATTTTAAACAGTGCATGACTATTGCAAAGCCTAAAAAAATATTACACATCTTTTCAAGCACTCTGAGGCAATGATAGGACAACTCTTTAGTAAACAGCCAAGCAATGTCCCACATATCTATTATTTGTAAAAAATCTGACACAGTAAAATCCTCTAAATTTAGAGTTAAGAGACATGGGTGGACAGGATGTACGGATGACAATTAGCACTTGTTTAAGGGGAAAATCTAGCAGAACACTGGGGTGATAAGAATATTGGGTGTGTCTTTCATTTTTTGTCAGACTTATTTTGCATCTTTAAACCCCCAAATATTGACACTACAGTGAGTCCTGTTAACATGGAGTGTACCTTATGAATTTGTTGTGTCAAATACATTGCAACTGAATTCAGCCTCAGCAGATTACAAAACCAGCAGTAACAGTTCCGCCACTCATAAGCAATGTATTAAAACTTTCCATTGAAATCAAAGGAAGAGAAAGTCAGGGAAGTAAATAATGGGTGGCTGATCCAATAAGAGATCCTGAAGTTACATTTTGCTCCTTATTGAGTTGTTCAATACATACTCTTTAATTGTTTTTTGTCAGCAATAAGATTATGTCTGAAATCCTTGTTTTTGGAGCTGCAGTATCTGACACCTTTCCTAGATTTGCAACTTGACCCTGATAAAACAACCAAAGATACCATGAATATCAGAAGATTACTTGGATTTGATTTTACTTGGATGGGGTTGGTTTGAAAAAAACATGTCATTATGATTAAGTAAAATTTCTTCTTGCTGCTGCCATTGGTAAGAGGATAGAGGAGCCTCAGGGCTCACACCACTGGGTTCAAGAACAGCTATTACCCCTCAACCATCAAGGCTCTTGACCCAGATGGGATAACTTCTCTTGCCCCATCATTGAAACATTCTCACAACCTACTGACTCACTTTCAAAAACTCTTTATCTCATGTTCTTGATATTTATCATCTATTTATTTATAATTATTATTAGTTTTCTTTCTTAGTGTATTTTACACACTAATTGTCTGCCCTGTTTGTGCGGCCTTTCTTTGACACCATTCTGTTTATTGTATTTATAAAGTATGCTAGCAAGAAAATGAACCTCAGGGTTGTATATGGTGACATATGTGTATTTTGATAATAAGTTTACTTTGAACTTTGAACAATAACTTTTATAATATTCAAATTTATTTTGCTCATAATAATGTAACAATCTGAAAAAAATGATTTGCTTATCATTTGCAAAATCATGCCCTGTTAACTACTTAAACTTATTTTCCTCTTTGTCTTGCACGCACTAGATCTGTGGAGATATATTTATAAATTTAGTGAGTGAAGGCACTAAATTTGCAAGTATGTTGATTATTTCAAAGCTATTAAACATGCACCGAGAACAGGATATGAAGACACCTTCCATTTTTGAACATTGTATGCAGGGACATAATTGTCTTCTTAGATATTACTGCACTAGTGAAATCTGCTGTATATATATGACTTCTTTGCAACATATACAGTTGTTAAATTGTCATTTTATAAGCAAAATAGATTTGAAAATATTTAAAGATATTGTTCAAACCTCCAAGAGGATCACAACCTTGTTGAAGGGTTTAGAGGCTTGCGTGTCTCAATGGTCTGTAGAGCTATGTTGGCTGGAGTCAGGGCTGTATACTTTGGCTCTTGATAGGGCCATCCATGTAAGTGGTCAAAACATGGAGGACAGAATAAGAGCAGTCAGCCAGGTTTGGGGGTTCAGCTCAGGGCTAACAACCCTGACTGCTAAAACAAAATCATTATGGAAACAGCAATGAAGAATCCTTCTACATCTGAGTGCAACGGTATTCCTGAGTCTCTCCCTGGGACTTGCACGATTGACAGTAGTGAAACTGAGAGGAAGTTAGTGACACGATGAAACCCTGAACATCAGCAGACGTCGAGGAACTTCATTGTTGCCCTGAACGCCAGCAGCGTAACAGGCAGCAAATAAGTATTGTTCAAACTTCAAAGTAAATTTATTTAGTTAACATCTGCATTGACTAAAATTGTTCAGGTGGGAATTTGCTATAAATCATGCAATGGCTATTTCCTTTGATTGGTACTAATCTACGCTCAGGGTCTGGTGAATTTAATTTAAATGTTCTTATATTTTGTCTGCATATGTATCTTGTCCAGGAGACTGTGAGAAACAGCACGGAATAACATCTCACATCATATTTTGTTGATCAAAATACATGCAGATCTCAATTGGGTTCTTGGCAAATTAACTTACCAGGAATATACCAGTCTGGAGTTTTCAGTTCAACACCTGCCAAAGAAAGAGTGTAATACATTACATCGTGGCAATGTTTTATTTCAACTTCTGAAGCATGGATTTAATAAAAAGGTATCACTATATCAAAGGTCAAATTGTATTTCATTATCATTTCTCTATATCCCTCTCTGTTACCTAGGCAAAATTCCTTAAGAATACATATAAGTGTTTTTGCATGGCCACTTCGGCTGCCAATCTTCCCTCAAGTACCAAAATATTTGGGGAAGAACCCATGGATGCTCCCAGGACATCTATTCTAATATCAGCGCTCTTTAACAGAATTTGTAATTAATCCTGCTACAATTCCTTTCCCCAGACCACTTCAACCAATAAAAAGAACATTTTTTTAAAAAAAAGGATTAAATAAGTCATAAATTTTCTTCATATTTGCAGTATTTGACAACCCCAGTATTAACTATGATAGAATTATGTAGAAGGTATAAAGGCTACAGAAATAATAACATTCATTTTGAGAGAATTGTAGCCAGTTTGTAGAAAGCCAAGGTAAGGGGCAGTTCTGGACAATGAACACTGACAATGGACAAGAGGCATTTTAATGCATGCAATTGTGACTTAATGCAGCAATGGAAATTGACAAAGATACATGGATTAAATGTTCTTAATCATTTTGGGGAATACAAAATTTTGCAAAACTGAGGTGTGATATGTAAAGAAAATTGCTGGAAACATTACGTAAAAAATCAAGCTGGAGAAAGTAAGGTTTAGGTAAATAAGTGTGTGAAAAACAAATATAGCATCTCCTAAACGTCACAGAATATAATGTGGTACAAAAGAGAAGCTTACATCATATGCTGAGAACTCAATATGCAGAAATACATGGGCAGCATGAAACAATTAGGAACAAAATTACAAACAGGTGTTTGGGGGAAAAAGAGAAAAAACTGCAAGTAAAATTAAGGACATTTTACAAATACATTAAAAACAAATGGATACCTTTGGAAAGAAAAAATATCTATCAGAGATCACCTTAGCATTTTATTCATGAAGGGCAAAGACTTGCATGCGATTCTTTATGACTTCTCAAAAGGGGGAACGGCAGTGCAAATTTTGTAATTAAGGAGAATAGATTGAGCAGTGAAAGAAGAATTTAACAAATTTGAGGGACGATAATCTGCCAGACGCTGATGAAATGAATTTTAGGTTATTAAGTGAAATTAAGGAGAAAATGACAAGGGCACTTGTAATCTTATCCTTCCTGGCAACAGGTTTGATACTGAGGGATTCTTAATATCATACTGTTACTTAAAAGGTAAATAAGTGTTCAAACAAGTAATTGTGATTATTCTGGACAACCTCAGCAGTAGTCAAACTAATGGAAAAAATAAAATAACAAGGTAAATAACTAAGAATTAGAAATCCATGGATTATTCCAGGATAACCAAAGTATATTCCTTCTGGATGGTCTTGCCTGACCAATTTGACTTATCTTTTTGGGGTTAATATCCTAATGCATGTGGCACTTTATAAGAGACTTCCACAAGGCCTCACATGGTTGAAAGTAAGAGGACCATGGGATCTGAAGAAAGTGGTAAATCAAATCCAAATTGCCCTCGCAAAGGCTGTTGGTCAAGGAGTGCCACTGTGTCCATCTTCAATGCCTTGTATAATTCGTAATCTGGATGTTGTCTGAAACTATGTGCCTGTAATGCTATTGTAAGCAAGTCTTCCACTGCACCTGTGCATCCCCCACTTGTGCACATGACAATAAACTTGACTTGCCTTGAAATTACTGAAGAGGAGTTCACAGTGCTAATTAACAGACAACCTGCTTAATTGTGGTGAATGAATTCTGAGCAGAAACATTATCTGTTTCTATTTTCACAGATACTACTTGACTTGCAAAGCACATGCAGAATTTTCTGTCTTTACTTCAGATTTCAAGTGTGTGCAGTTTTGCTAATTTTCATATATTATTAAGAGGTTTGACAGTAATAGGTCAAGTACATTTCAGGAAGAAAGCAAGTTGGACACTGTAGGGTGTTACCAATGGATTAAACAGAGAAGCAGAAGAGACAAGTAACATTCAAATCCAGGGAAGTGGGTGGTTATGCACAGAAAAAACAGACTTTTTTTTCCTTTTGCTGCAGGAGAGGTGTGGATAAAAAATTTCATCTAGACTTGTGGAAATTTGGAAATTGCATTTTCATTGTGATAGAGACAGAATCCATTATCATTCAGCATAAGGGTATGCACACAAACTATATAACTTGCCTTAATCAGTAAAGTTGTGAACCAAGAGATGGAAAAGAGTTAAGCCAAATGACTTCTTGAAGTCAGGCTGTAAATGATGGGCTGAAAAGTTCTCCAGTGCCGTACATTTCTATAGTGAAACAGGATCTGCAGCACTAAATGTTCAGTAATTAAAAGTTGCAAAAAATATGGCAGTAACCTCATTGAAGTGCAGTGAATAAAATAAGTTTACTAAGGTAAATAATTAATTACCTTTTGGTATCTGGCACACCCATTCAAGTTTAATACCACAGTGGAAAGGCATCAAGTGATAATCAAATTTCCTTTTGTTGTCATACATAAAATAGTGCCACAAAGGCTTCTGAGTCTGTGAAAATACATATAAGAGAAGTTTGAGATAATGTTCCATTTCATCTGGAAAGTTTGTATTACATTTGATACTTCTAATTGATGCCAGTCAACAGCTGGCAACTCCCAACAGCAAAGGAGCCAAAAAAGAGAGACACTGTTGCTGTATGTGCTCATTTCACGTTCTACTAATAATGAATTCTACCAAAAAGTAGTCAAACTTACTTCATTGCAGATTTGTCAAGTATGAGCTTAAACAGTTGCTACTCAGGTCTAAGGTTACAGTCCCTTTGTGACCCATTCCATAATCATAAACAGTTTAATTAACGTTATCTTTAGAAACTAAACCAGTTTTCAGCAAACCCGCCTGTACCTCACATTAAGATTCAATGATTGAAAATGGGAGACACTTGGGAACAAGAAGCTGTATGGCTCTGATGCCTAATGTCCACCTGTGCCTTCCTTACTGGGACTGATCTCCCCTGCCTCTTTCCCAAAGTGCCAAAGTACTGAAATTGACCATTTTCCAGAAACCATTTGTGTGAGCATCAAAAATGCACGTCGTCTAACACTATTCATTTCTGGTAGATGGCAACCAAAGTTGGGGCTAGAAATCAAAAACATTGGTTTTAGCTCTAAATACTGACGGACAAATATTGTGGTCTTGGTGAGTAGTTAACCCTGTACCAGAAGCTAGCCAAAATCCTACAGGAAATAACTGCTTAGAAGAAATCACTGCCCAATTATCATCAGCATATCACCTACAGCACCAGGGGTCCCAACACACTCAAACACTGCTACACGACCAGAAGGAATACCTATCATTCCATCCCTAAACTGCATTTCAGGAAATCTGATCATCTGCTGGCCCTCCTCCTACCTCTGTACAGGTCTCGCTGAACATCACGGCGCCAGAGGTGAGGACAACAAAGATGCGGTCATGGGAGGCAGAGGAGCAGCTGTGGGATTGCTTTGAGTTGACGGACTCGGGATTTGAATGAATATATGTACTCTGTGACTTTGAACTTTGATCTTCAAGGAGTGGAGCCTTAGGAAAGTGGCATCCATCATTAAGGATCCCTCCCACCCAGGAAATGCCCTCTTCACACTGTTACCATTAGGAAGGAGATACAGGAGCCTGAAGGCACACACTCAGAGATTCAAGAACAGCTTTTTTCCCTCTGCCATCAGATTTCTAAATCGACATTGAACCCGTGAACAGTACATCACTACTTTTTTACTAGTCCGTTTTGTACTACTTAACTTAACTATTTAACAGACATATGTATACTTTATGTAATTAAGTTTTTTCTCTATATTTATCATGTATTTTATTGTACTGCTGTCGTAAAGTTAACAAATCTTATGATGATGATGATATTAAATCTGATTCTGATACTAATACTAAGCTAATTACAAAGTTGAGGGAGCTTTCCTATAGGAAGATTCAAGGGGATGGTCCAATACACACTGGAATTTGGAAGGATAAGATATGCAGACTTTAAGCTGAACAAGACTGGGACAGACAGTGCAAATGCTGAGACCATTTACTCTAGTTGGAATGATTAGAGCTGAGGGGCAGAGCTTCAAGATAAAATAATATAAAATGATACTGAGATTATTCTTACTCCTGGAAATTATTTTTTTGCTAAGAAGCAGTACATGATCAGCATTTGATTATATACAAGGACAAAACAGATTTATGTTTAATTAGGAAATCAGGTGAATGGGCACGGTATTATGGACTAGTTTTAAATTAACTAAATGGCAGTGGATGCCAAAGAAGCCAAGAGGGACACTTGTGTTTCTGTTTATCACATTTAATGTTGAAGAGGCTTGTTGAAATTTACTTGATTGACCCAGCTTTTGGTCACCTCCCTTGTTATAACCCCCTTTAAAACCTCTAGAGACAGATTTCTACATCAAGCCACAAGATAAATACATTTATTGCAATTGGGAATGATGATTAAAGTGTTTATAATGGCACATAATTTATCAATCATCTGTTTGAAATGTATGTGGGTAGCACATCAAGTGCTGTTGCAATACCAACCTAGAATTAACTGAAGATGCACTCTCTGATTTCCATCAGTCGCATAATTTTGCTTTTAAATTTTCTTTAGTTTGAGGTTCGGAACTCACACAATTCACCTCCAAGAGGACCAAAACCTTGTTGTGGTTTGGAGGCTGGTGTGCCTCAATGACCTGAAGAGCTCTGTTGGCTGGAATCAGGGCTTTATGCTTTGCCTCATGGAAGGATCATGCCTCATGCCAAAATGGTCAAAGGGCAGAAGCCAGACTAAGAGTGTCCACTGGTCTTCTAGGTTTGTGGGGTTCAGCTCTGGGCTGACAACCCTGACCGGTAAAACAAAATTGTTACAGAAACAGCAATGAAGAATCCATCTACATCTGAGTGTGATGGTATTCCTGAGTCTCCCCCTGGGATGACTGACAGTAGTGAAAATTGAGAGGACACTACTGACTTGATGAAGGAAGCCCTGAACGCTGTCAGAGATGGATGACCTTCATTGCTGCCCTAAATGCCAGTGGCATAATGAGCAGTAATATCTAATCACACAATTCACTGACTTTTGCAATGATATATAATTTTTTCAATGCAGACATATGATCATAAGCTGACAGCGCTCACACACACAATTGTCTGACAACAGCAGTTGTGAACAACCAAAGGGCTAACCATTTCCTTGGACTGTTTTACAAAGAAATGCAATTTTATCAAAAACAAGAGAAAATCTTCAGCAATGACAGGATGCTGAACTGGACTGGACTAGTCACATCATTACGTGCTTTCAAAAGCAGGTTACAGAGTGCAACTCAGCCATTCAAATGCTCTCCACTTTCAAGGTTCAAAGTAAATTTTAATATCACAGTAGATATATATAAATATATCAGCCCAAATAACCCAGAGATTCATTTCCCTGCGGGCATACTCATCAAATCTATAGAAGAGTAACTATAACAAGATCAATCTAAGATCAGCCAGAGTGCAGAAGATAACAGACTGTGCAAATGTAGATTTTAATAAATAGCAATAAGTAACAAGAATACAAGAATATGAAATAACAAGATAAAGAGACTTAAAGTGAGATCATTGGCTGTGGGAACATCTCAATGCTTGGACAAATGAGTGTAGTTATCCCTTTTGTTCAAGAACCTGATGATGGTGAGGTAGTAATTGCTCTTGAACCTGGTGGTGTGAGTCCTGAGGCTCCTGTACTTTCTACCTGATGGCAGTAGCAAGAAAAGAGAATGGCCTGGGTGGTGAGGATCTCTGATGATGGATGCTGCTTTTATATGACAGAGTTTCCCACAGATGTGCTCAATGGCTAGGAGGGCTTTACCTGTGATGTACTGGGCTGAATCCACTAGATTCAGAAATGAAATGAAATCTTCACTGCTGACCTGATTTCACCACTATAAAACACTCAAAAAACAACCCTATTAAGAATTGGGCAATGTGCTGGATTTATTTCGCTGTCTCAGCATTGATAAGTATTCTCTCAACTCTAAGTGCACTCTGGGTTACATAATGTATGGGAGGACCGTTCTTACTCAGGAGCACCTCCGAGTCTTGCGAACTTCACAATAAGGACAACAGATAACAACATTACTCGTTTGTTCATTATTTGCCGTGCTGTACGACGTGGGTGACCATGCTCTTTCCAGGACCATGATTACTCCTGGCAAATTTTTCTAGAGAAGTAGTTTACCATTGCCTTCTTCTGGGTGACAGGTGACCCCCTCCACCCCCACCAAGTCACTTCAATACTCTTCAGAGATTATCTGCCTGGCATCACTAGTTGGATAACCAGGAATTGTGATATGCACCAGCTGCTCAACTAACTAACCACCACCTGTTTCCGTGGCTTCACGTGACCCTGATCTGGGGCTAAGCAGGTGCTACACCTTGTCCAAGGGTGACCTGTGGGTTAGCGGCGGGAAAGTGCCTTGCACCTCCTTTGGTAGAGATGTACCTCTACCCTACTGCCCATAACAATATTATAGGAACACAATTGTGTTATGAAATGTCAGCACAGGTGAAATTTACCATCTTATCAGAACATATGACACTAGGTAACAAACCTGCCTTCAGCATAGACATGGAAGCTCAACAAAAATGACATCCAGAAAATAAGATTGGAGACTTGAGCAAAAAGCCTGGAAGCTCAGCAGGTTGAGCAGGGTCTGACTGAGGCAAAGGATTGTCCATGCCCTCCTCCATCATGACTGAGACTGTGGAAGAAGGATGTTTGATACAAGGAGATCAGAGGGAGGGGTAAGACAAGAGCTGGTAAGCGATAGATGAAACCAAATTAAATAGAATAATGGACCGTGTTGAAGTGGAGAAGGGAATATGAAGACATACAAGCTGGAGGGCGATAGGTGAGAACAGAACAGGAAAAATCAAAACCTATGCAGTAGGCAGATGGAGTTACGTGGGGGTGATTGAGTAAAGTATCTGTCTGGGTAGCATCCGACCTGATAGCATGTATATTGATATTTCCTTTTGGTATAAGAAAAATCCCTTCCCAATTCCTTTTTCTTCTATTCTCCAATCTGGCCTTTTACCATTTCTTACCTGCCTATCTCCTCCCCCAGCCACTCCCCTCTCCAGGCCCTTACCTTTTCCACCCACCTGGCTTCACCTATCACCTTCTAGCTCGGCTCCTACCCTTCCCCCACCTTTTTATTCTGGCGTCTTCTCCCTTCCTTTTTGGTCCTGAAGAAAGATCTCGGCCTGAAATGTTGACTGTTTATTTATCTCCATAAATGCTGTCTGACATCGTTATGTGTGTGTTGCTGCAGGTGGAGACAGAGGCTGGAAGCTGCTAATGCAGGGATGGTGTGCAGATGGAAATGGAAAAAGCGAACAAAGGTGTAAGAAGGTGCCAGGAAAAGGACATAAGGAAAAGGCACCGAAGCATTTGGACTCTCACAACCAGACTATGTAACAGTTTCTTCCCCCAAGCTATCAGAGTCCTCAATACCCAGAGTCTGGACTGACACCTTACTTCCCTATTGTCTTGTTTATTATTTATTGCAATTCCTGCACTGCTTTGTGCACTTTACGCAGTCCTGGGTGGGTCTGAAGTCTAGTGTAGTTTTTTTTTCAGTGTGGTTTTTGTACTGTGTCATGTAACACCATGGTCCTGAAAAACGTTGTCTCATTTTACCATGTACTCTTTACTAGGAACTGTACATAGTTACGGTCGAAATGACAATAAAAGTGACTTGACTTGAAAAAAGCTAGGTGGATTGGTAAGAGTAGAAAAAGAATACTGGGGCTGCTAGTTACCTGAAATTTGTAAATTCAGTGTTTATATCAAGTGGAATACAAGGTGTTGCTCAACTAATAAGACTGGAGACTTACCTGAAATGCACCACAATCTCGAACAGCATAAGAGTCTTCTTTAAATTCAACAGGCAAGACAACCAAGGAAACCTAAAAAATAGTAAAGTATTAGTACACAGATGATATAGGTAAGAGCTTAAACATTTTTGTAAAGAACTGTACAAAAGTATGAAGCACATATATACAGTTAGGGTGTCTAACACTTTTGCACAGTACTATATTTGTCAACACAAGTGAATCTGTAGATGCTGGAAATAAATAAAAACACAAAATGCTGGCAGAACTCAGCAGGTGATGAAGGGTTTCGGCCCGAAACGTCGTCACTACCTCCTCCCGTAGATGCTGTCTGGCCTGCTGAGTTCTGCCAGCATTTTGTGTTTTTACTGTATTTGTCAACATGGAGCAGAGAACAAGTTTGCAAATCTGATGCGAGCAGAGGATGTTGGGAATGGCGAGGTGCTGGAAGGGTGTGGCACAGGTGCAGGCACGCAGCCCTGAGACACGAGGCAAGGTCATTTGATCCTAAACAATTGGCTTATTGATCATTACAGAAGGTCTCTCTGGTTTCCGCTTCTTCCCCCTCCCTTCCCCTTTTCCCAACCATGATTCCCCTCTCCCTGCCCCCTTCCCACTCTCAGTCCACAATAGAGACCCGTATCAGAATCAGGTTTATCATCACTCACATATGTTGTGAAGCTTATTTTTTCTTGTGGCAGCAGTACAGTGCAATACATAAAATGACTAGAGTACTGTGCAAAAATCTTGGGCACCCTAGCAACGTACTGTAAAATGCCAATACTTCAGGACTTCTGGGGATAGCTGTGTAATTTTGGAAGGGACATTTGGTTGTTATTGTTATCCTCACTGTGTTTGGACAACGGACTTCTCACAAACTGTAGAGTGCAAGGACTCCATACTTTTCCAACACTTAGACTGATAGATCTGGGCTGCCATGGTAGCTCAGGGTGTCGGTGTTCCGAGTCTATTTCCAAAGCTGTCTGTAAGAGGTTTCTATGACTTTCCTGTCAGTGCAAAGATTTCCTCCGGGTGCTCTGGTTCCTTCCCACATTCCAAAAATATACCACTTAGTGTGTCAAATAGTCATTGTAATTTGTGCTGTGATTGGGCTTGTGTTTAATAGGTGGGTAGTTGGGTGCTGTTACCTGTTGGGCCAAGAGGGCCACGCTATATTTCTAAATTTTAAAAAAATCTGCCAAATTAAACTGGATCCAAATTCAACAACAACATTCACTTCAATGGAAAGGGATTAAAAGGGACAGTGGCAAGTGCAGGCATGTTTAAAATTAACTAATTACACTTAAACACAAATAATTTTCCAGTGTAATAACTTTTAATTTAGAAGAAGTGTTCTTGAAGTAGTGTAATAGTAACTTGTAATAGTTCTTGGATATTTATGAATAGCAGCTGCACTTACAAACTTTCAAGTTCTTGTAATTACAAAGAACCCCAAGCCATTTTACAAGTACGTGAAGAGCAAGAGGATGAGACGTGAGAGAACAGGACCAATCAAGTGTGACAGTGGGAAAGTGTGTATGGAACCGGAGGAGATAGCAGAGATACTTAATGAGTACTTTGCTTTAGTATTCACTACTGAAAAGGATGTTGGCATTGTAGGGATGACTTACAGCAGTTTAATATCACTGTCATATGTCCTGGAATTTGTTGTTATGCAGCAGCAGTACATTACAATGCATAATAATAAAACCATTATTATTACTGTAAATTATAAGTACATATTAAAAAAAATTATAGATAGGGAAAATGCAAACAGGCTTTTTCCACCAAGGTGGGGTGAGACTACAACTAAAGGACTTGGGTTAAGGGTAAAGGGTGAAAAGTTTAAGGGGAACATGATGGGAAACCTCTTTGCACAGAGGGTCGTGAGAATGTGGAACAAGCTGCCAGCTCGATTTCAACACTTAAAACAAGCTTGAATCAGTACATAGATGGTAAGTTTATGAAGGGCTAAGGTCCCAGTGCAGGTGATGGGAGTAAGCAGTTTAAGTGGATCAGCACAGTTTAGATGGGCTGAAGGGCCTGCATCTGTGCTGTACTTTTCTATGACTCTAAATAAGTAGCGTAAAAAGAGGGGGGATAAGTAGTGAGGTGGTGTTCATGGGTTCAATGTCCAGAAATTGGATGGCAGAGAGGAAGAAGCTGTTCCTGAAATGTCGAGTGTATGCCTTCAGGTTTCTGTATCTCCTTCCTGATGGGGGCCCTTAATGATGGATGCTGCATTTTGGAGGTGTCACTCCGTAAAGATGTCCTGGATGCTGGGGAGGCCAGTGCCCTTGATGGAGCTGACTGAGTTTACAACTTTAAGAGTTAAGATCCACCTCAGATACTTGAGCACAAGACAGACACTCCAGGGCAGTACTGAAGGAATACTTCACTCTTAGGTGACAGATTTGACTGAGGTGTTAAATCACTGGCTGCTCCCCCTAGAATTCGTCACTTCATGAAGAAGAGCAGATGTCCTGTTCAATGTTCATCATTAAAGAAAGACACAATCACCAGGGGAGTAAATCATGAGTACGCACGTGCTTATGACACACAACCACTGAAAATGAAATAGTTTGGCATAAAGATGGACTTCCACAAAGCTTCTATCAACAAACAGAATCTGTTAAACTTCATAAGAGATAGATTTACCGGCCTGCCGTCACTCCATTCCCAAGCGCCTTTGGAATCTGGATTTCTCTTATTTAATCCGACCCAAAACCAACGTTCATCACTGCAAAGGATGGAATGAACAGAAGTTTAAAAACACAAGACAGGCTATTTAGTCCATCAAAGTTGCTAAGTCTATGAGGCAGTAGTTGATCTATCATTCATTTGTTATGTGCTGTTTTATATTGACGTAGGTGATCACGATGACTATGATTTCTCTTGGCAATTTTTCTTTACAGAAGTGATTTGCCATTGCCTTCTTCTAGGCAGTGTCTTTACAGGGCGGATGAGCCTCCCGGCCATTATCAACAGTCTTCAGAGATTGTCTGCCTGGCATTGATGGTCTCTTAATGAGGACTTGCAATGTGTAACAGCTGCTCATACGACTGTCTACCACCTTCTCCCATGGCTTCACTTGACCCTGACTGGGGATGGTAAGCAGGCTAGTGGAGGGAAGGAGTGCCTTACACCTCCTTTGGTTGAGGTGATATCTCTAGCCCCCCACCCAAGCTGATCTACAGCCCGAATAAATTTAAAATGAAGCAAGAAATATGGGGAATACAGGGCAGTTTATGTGCACCTGGTGATCACAAATAACTGTGGTGTTTCCCACATTGCAATGACACAACATTTCAAAAATTCTGATGTAAATTGGAATACCAAAAAGCAAATTGCAAAGTTTAAACTGAGTACTCGGACAAAATAGGCCACTGCCCACTTAAACCTCCAGACACAAGAGAATGCAGATGCTGGGATCTGGAGAAAATAGCAAGCCAAAAGATCTACCATTAATCTTAATCCAAAAGATCTATCATCCCTTTCCCACCAGAAGTGCTGCTTGAGTTCCTCCAGCAGATTGGCTTTTTTGCCCACTTAAGCTTCACTGAGTTTTAAACCAGCAATACCCAAAAAATTTCATCTTCAAGATGCTGATATCTTAATAGTATGAAATGTAACATCCTGACATGTGCGTTGTGAATGCATAAGCTGTGTGCAATATAGAAATTCAATGTGCTTTTCTACCATTAATTGCAATTTCACCATTACAGTTTAAGGCAAATTCTTGACTTTGGGGATGACTTGTGCAAATGGATAGCAGAAGTACGATGGGCTGGGTGCAGGTTTATGGGAGTAGGCAGTTTAAATGGCCTGTCATGGACTAGATGGGCTGAATGGCCTGTTCCTGCACTGTCCTTTTCTATGACTCTAAATAATTTGGCAAACATTGTCACCAGTCAATATCCAACTTCCATTCTGCTTCATGTGAAACAGTTTTAAAGTTACAGTTTATAAACAGTAAAAGCTAATTGAAGTAAAAGTAATTAGAGGTACACATATTTTTATGGCTTTACTCACGTAATAGTTTTTCTCAGCAAGTTGTGAAGATATACCATCTCATTACTATGACTGAAACTTGGTAAATGGGCTCCTAATCCCTCACAGAATCGCTCAGCTTCTTCCCATGTTCTCTTCCTTGCCACTCTCTCATGATGAAATATCTACAAATGTAATTTGGGGTAATCATTATTTCTTTGACATGGACAAACAATATATCGCAGAATTTAGAAATTCAAAATAGAAACATAGAAAACCTACCGCAATATACAGGCCCTTTGGCCCACAAAACTGTGCTGAACATGTCTTTACCTTTAAAATTACCTAGGGTTACCCATAACCCTCTATTTTTCTAAGCTTCCTGTACCTATCCAGGAATCTCTTAAAAGACCCTATCGTATCTGCCTCCACCACCATCGCAGGCAGCCCATTCCATGCACTCACTACTCTCTGCGTAAAAAACTTAACCCTGACATCTCCTTTGTACCTACTTTCAAGCACCTTAAAACTGTGCCCTCTCATGCTAGCCATTTCAGCCCTGGGAAACAGCCTCTGACTATCCACACAATCAATGCCTCTCATCATCTTATACCCCTCTTATCAGGTCACCTCTCATCCTCCGTCGCTCCAAGTCAAGTTCAACCTATTCTCATAAAGCATTCTCCCCAATCCAGGCAACACCCTTGTAAATCTCCTCTGCACCCTTTCAATGGCTTCCACATCCTTCCTATAGTGAGGCGACCAGAACTGAGCACAGTACTCCAAGTGAGGTCTGACCAGGGTCCAATATAGCTGCAACAATACCTCTCGGCTCCTAAACTCAGTCCCACGATTGATGAAGGCCAATGCACCATATGCCTTCTTAACCACAGAGTCAACCTGCGCGGTAGCTTTAAGTGTCCTATGGACTTGGACCCCAAGATCCCTCTGATCCTCCAGCAAACTGTGTCATCAAGTTATAAAAGGCACATGAATATAGCAGGAGTGCCTCAGTTTGTTCCACTATACTGCTGTTGCAAAGAAAAAACAAATTTCATGACATGTGAGTGATGATAAACCTGATTCTTTTATGGGTCTCTATTGTGGACTGTGTGTGGAAAAGGGGCAGGGAGAGGGGAATCATGGTTGGGAAAGGGGGAGGGGAGGGAGCACGAAGCACCAGAGACATTCTGTAATGATCAATAAACCAATTGTTTGGAATCAAAGACTTTGTCTGGTGTCTCAGGTCTGGGTGTGTCTGCATCGGTACCACTCTGTATGCTGGCAGTCCTTCTCTGTCACCTGTCCCACAACCCTCCAACTGTGCTCTAGCCTTGCCTTTCCCAATATCTTTTGCTCCACCAGATTTACAAACTTGCTCTCTGCTCCATGTTGACAAATACAGTGTTGTGCAAGTCCCTTAGCCACCCTAGTTGTATACAGCACGTGCCTAAGTAATTTGCACGATACTGTATGTTCATCTTGAAGGAGTAAATAGGAATATCAAATGTCTGATGTTTCCTTTCTTATTCCACTTTGTATCTCGAGGAATAATAGAATGATTAATTTTACAGTTGCAGGGGACTGTTGGGAGGGCATGCATCCATTGCTTCAAAAGCTTCAATTTATTTTTAGAATACTGTATATAGGACTGTAAAATGCAGATCCTATGGAACTGCATTTTAATTATATGTTCCCCACAGAAGGATGTTACTAAAACCTTTCATAAACATGTCATGTGGTAGCACGTTTGACTCTTTCACCCTTTAATGCTCAGACATAAGTAACCATCAGCTGTGTACAGTGGCTATTACTCACTTTCCCCCACATGCATACATCATACAGTTGGCTTTCCAGTTACTGACCTTGTAGCAGTTAGCAATTTCTGCATGAGTCTGCCAACCAACTGGGCAAGAGCCAGTCGGGGGTGTGTCTTCAGTTTCTGTCTCATTGCCAATCTTCTTCTTACAAATGGACATTGCCTTTGTTGTCGCACAGTTTCGAACCTCCCACCGTCCAAGAGCTTTTCCTGTGGCCATAACAACACATCCACCCGGATGCTCTGAAACAAATAAAGAGCTCCTGTAAATAACCTTATTATAACTTTAATCGTTTATTTATTTCAAATTAATTTCAAAATGGTTTCTTATATTTTTGAAAACTATTGTATTTTTGATTACATGATGCTTAAAGAGTGCAAAGACATTTATTTTCTACATGCTTACTTATTGACATACATTGCAGGATGGCTACACTGCCCACCAATGCCTGATTTAATCCTAGCCTAATCTCAGGACGATTTACAATGACCAATTAGCCTACCAACCATTACACCCAGAGAAAAGCCACACAGTCACGGGGAGAACATGCTCCTTACAGGCAGGGGTGGGAGATGAAGCTGGGTCACCTGTACTGTAAAGCATTGTGCTAACCACTACGCTACCAAGCTCTGTAGATGACTCGTCGACTCAAGCGTGAGACCTGCAGGTCTATCAAATCTGTTAACATGTCGTGCAGCTGGGAAGAAGCCACCTCAATGGCCAGTTATTGCATCAGTTAGAATCACTGCTGTTATCGTGAGGAAGGAGGGAGTGAGCTTGTGCTGAGTAAGCCTCAAACACAGATCTCAAGACTGTTTCATGTTTTCAATTCCAGCCGGAATTCCGTTATCATTTTTTACCATTGGAACCATACATCAGCAACATTTATATTTATCTAGGGAAGGGCACAGTGACAGAGAGAGTGCCTTCTCCAGCAATTTGTATAAGAACCATTCTGGGAATTGCTGTAATGTAGGTGATTATTACCGCTCTGGGATTCGAATCTGGAAGTAAGGCCCTCTGGAATTGTGACTTTCTGGTGTAGAATCCAGTACAGCTGAATGAGGGAAAATTGCCAAAGTATGGCCACTTCTTTCTGCCACAGTCTCCTTTTGTTTAGTCACGAATGTAGTGAGGGTGAAGATCACAGTCATTTGAGGAAAATTTGCTTCATGTCAGTCCCAGTGAGAGACGTCATAAATGATTTCATCAGCATGCAACCTCAAAGAAATTGCTACTAGAAACAGAAGCACATTTTTTTCTATTTCTTTCTATTATAAATGTTGAAAAGTTCACTTCATAACACTAATGCAGATCCTGGTAACTACTCAATTGTGTGACGATGAAAAATTGATTTGACTACTTTGGATGGTACTTAGTTTGATATCTACTCGCTCTGCTCATTTGCTTGATATTCTTAAAGAATATCAATACTTAAAGCTTTGTCATATTATTTAATAATAGTATATGGAACTTATA
Source organism: Hypanus sabinus (assembly GCF_030144855.1). Classification (NCBI taxonomy): domain Eukaryota; kingdom Metazoa; phylum Chordata; class Chondrichthyes; order Myliobatiformes; family Dasyatidae; genus Hypanus; species Hypanus sabinus. The sequence continues at coordinate 16,330,665 of NC_082709.1, read as the reverse complement.
AAGAATAAAATACTATTTGCTGATAACGGTCACATTGAACAAACAATAATTGACACTTAGGAGCCAGGTCTCAAGATGCAAGTGGTTTAGTCACATGCATGTGGAGAAACTGCTCCAAAGGCTTTACCATCAATTTACAAATTGTCAGGGCTTTTTATGCAGTAGAGCTACGTGCCCATATGAATGATTGGCCTTTGATACACTTGTCACTGATGTTCACACTTGCTGTGCAGTGCTGGGTCATACAATTGCTCAAGCAGTTCCTTTTCATTGTAATCGCATGCTTTTATTGTTTGGCAAGTGGTTTCATAACTGATAGTGTATCCTTTGTCTTTCATTTGTCAATAATTGCCCATTATACTGCTGGTATTTAGGGCAGCAATGAAAGTCCTCTATGTCTGTCTGTCCTTGGCCACATAGCAATTCTTCATTGCTGTTTCCGTAACAATTCTTTTTTGACCAGTTAGGGTTGGTAACACTGAACACCTGAACCTGGAGGGTCTGGTGGACCACTCTTAGTCTGGCCTCTGCCCTTTGACCCTTTGTTTGGTATAGGTGACGCTACCAAGAGCCGAAGCATAACACCCTGATTCCAGACAGCATACTCTACAGCTCATTGAGGCACCCAAGCCTCCAAACCACAACAAGCTTACAGCCCTCTTGGAGGGTTCTGTCTGACTAGTTCAAAGAGCACCAGCCCTTCATATACTTATATTGACACACTGCTCTGTTAATCCCTTTAGCCTGTTTAGACAATCACACACAGCTTGTCGATTCTTCCATTTTTCTCCTCTCTCATTAATGAATACAATTAAGCTCCTGTATTAAATACTTGTGAGGATGCTCGGGAAGTGAGTTGAACTGTTGGACTGATAGGTATCAAAATCAAACCTAATGCTATTCTCAATTGATGACCATCATCAGCCAGTAATCAAAGGAAAAAATCATAAATAGTTTTATTTTACTGTTTTTAAGTACCTAGACAACAGCACAGCATATGTGATTCTGCTGTTTATCGATTAGAGTTTAGCGTTCAATATCAGCATTCCCTCAGCATTAGTGATCAAGTTTCTAAGCCTGGGCCTCTGTACCTCCCTCTGCAATCTCCTTACTGGGAGAGCACAGCCAGTACACTACTGTGGTAACATCTCCTCCTTGTGGGCAATGAACACAGGTGCACATGAAGGATGTGTGCTTATCCCACTGCTCTGCTCTCTCTACACTCATTATTGTGTGGCTAACCACAGCTCAAACACCATCTATAAATTCACAGATGACACCACCATTGCTGGTAAAATCTCAGATGGCAAAAAAAGAGGTGTTCAGGACTGAGTGAGGTAGATTGGCTGGTTGAGTGGTGTCACAAAAACTTAATACTAAACGTGATCAAGGCCAAAGAACTGATTTTGGACTTCAGGAAGGGGAAGCTGGGAGGAGATAGTCCTCACTGAGGGGTCAGCTGTGAAAAGGGAAAGCAGCTTTAAGCCCTTGGCCGTTAACTTCTCTGAGGATCTGTCCCGTGTCCAACAGATTGATGCAATCCCAAAGAAAGCATGTTAGTCCTCTACATTGTTAGGAGGTTGAGGATATTTGGTATGTCATCAAGCGTCTTCCAAATTTCTATAGATGTACAGTGGACAGCATTCTGTCTGGTTGTAGCACAACCTGGTACAGAGGCTTCACAGGATGGCAAGAGGCTACTGTTACATCCCCTGTGGGTATCTTGTGACTCTCACATGACTGTGATGTAATTGAGTCTCTGCTGAGCGTGATGTAATGGTCTTGTGATGGTGGAGTGATGTAATTTCCCACCAGTGTGAGGTCACATGATGTAATTTTCCCGCCAGTGAGAGGTCACGTGATGGCCTGTTTCAACAGGTATAAAAAGGGGAAAGCCTTGCTGTGACGCAGGTCAGTTCGTGGTTTAATTTGTCAGTGACTCTGTTATGCTGCGAGTTCGTCCCGTGATGCAGTTTTGTTTTAAAGTGGAGTTTTACTTTCTATCTTAAGTCTCAAAGGTTATTGCCGGCAGTCTCACCAAACGCTGCCAGTTTAGTCCAGTCAGAGAGTGAAGAATTTATTGAAGCATGGTAAACCCAAAGGATCGAGTAAAGTTGGTGTTGTCATCAGTAAAACAGGATCAACCTTATTGAATCCTCATTCGGAAGAGATAGTAACCTGCATCTGAGATAGTCCCTGCTATAAGAGCAGGAAGGATTGGAGCAGGGTTATTCGCCAAGGAAAAGATCAGTGCCTTTAAGCTGTTTTATTTCCTTTGTCGTAAATTCTTCGGGCAAGGCATATTTTGGCTGGGATCAGCAGTAACGTCACGTCATCAAGGAACTCATTACTTCAGGAAAGTCTCTCCTAATTGACTGTGTAAATCATTTGGACTTTTGCACTTATTGCTTTAAGAACTGTGTTCGCCTTTATTGCTTTAAGAACTGTTCCAGTTGCCGTATAGCAGTTAACTTCCAGTTAAGTTAGTTGTTCATTTACTTCTCATTTCTTATTGAGCAATGTTTAATAAATGTTTTATTTGTTTATAAAAAAAACCCGTCTCAATTCTATATTCATTGTTGCTGTATCATAACACTACAGAGGCTGGCAGATTCAACAAGCTCCATCTTGGGCACACCATTTTCACCATCAAAGTGGTGCCTCGAGAGGACAGCACCCATCATAAAGGGCCCTCACTATCTAATACATGTACCTCATCAGGGAGGAGGTGCAGGAATCCGAAGACACACACTCACTGATTTAGGGGCAGCTTCTTCCCACTATCTTTGGCCTTCTGAGTGGTCCCTGAACACCACCTCATTATTTCTTTGTTGTTGCTCTACTTTTTCTGTAATTCATAACAATTTTGTGCTTCTGCACTGTACTGCCGCTGCAAAGCGACAACTTTCATATTAAATATGGCAGTGATAATAAACATGACTCTGCCTCGATCACAGCTCGGAAGCCACTGAGCCATATGTAGCTTTCACTACTCAGGTTATGGCTCCGCTCCAGATTTGGCAGAAAATAAGCCTATCGTACCTTCTCTGTTTTGAACACAAACACAAGAGTGATCAAGGGCTTTATCAGAAATACTCATTGTACCTACCTGGTTGATACGCATTCCAGTTTGTGTATGTTACGGGTTCTTTCTTCTTATTTATAACCGACCATGTATATTCTCCTGTTCCATTTTTATCCTGTAAGCTTGTCCAGAAGTACTTGTCGCTTTCCGTTGTATATTTTGCAATTAAACTATTAATGAATTCTTGCTCAAACCTGTAATTCAGGGAAAACATATATTTATTTGACATACAACTGTATGTTTCTCGTTGCACAAAATAACAACCTTTCAATGGCTGTGATGACAAGGAACACATGTACAGAGGAGCTAACTATTCTGCTGCTAGCATGTAAATTATTTGTGGTTACATCAAAGGAAGTTTGTGTCCTACCATATGGCGCTAAGCGATGTGTTTGTTCAGTTTGGATAAGTTCTCACTCAAAATTGCATTAAGGTTGAAGGGTGGGACTTCACCACAACAGAAAATGAAGGCAAATTATACAGCTAAACATGCTGTGATATATTTACGAACTACTAAAAAAATCAGTTGTTATAGCCGGGGGCGGTAATGGGAATAAGCTCTCACTACCTATTGAATGCTGCCATTGGCGTGCATCTTAAATAACCCCTGACAACTAAGTACAGCTCCTGGCTTTCACATGTGGGTTAGCTACTGAGCCCAAAAGAACTGTTTCTTTTAAAATAAGGGGCAAAGACAAGTTAGTGGTGCCTTGAAACCAGTCTCTCCGGGCAGATGGGGCTTGTTAGCCGCGATTGGCAGCTCATCAAGGGAAGCAAAACTGCTATCAAACCTCTGCTGCCTTGCGGCTATCCCCACTCATGGAGAAGTGCTTCGGGAGTAAACCCAGAGGGAAAACTCTGGAGCTGGAGACCCTAAGTTAGTCCAATGTGGAGTTAACTCTGACTGGCGACTCCTGTGATACTGCTGGTGCCAAACTGCATCAGTCTCTGTGTTCCTTTTGGGTTCAACAGATGCGTGGAGAGGTGGAGCTTGCTACATGGGCAACAGCTTTCCTTCTATATTGTTCTGACCGGACTTGCATAGCTAGATAGCTACAAGGCCTCAGACTCAGACCAAAAAATCCATACAACAGCAGCAAGGTACAATTCCAGAAAGAAATCTCAGACAGCCTGAGAGTAGAAATACTTAAATATTTTTTACATTACCGGGTGTATACAATTACCCATTCCAACATTTAAAATAACCATCATTTGATAAATCTCCTATCTACCTTTGAAACATCAGTCCATCATAACTGAAAGAGCATTCTTCAAATGAAGTAAACAGAAAAGGGCATGTCATGTCCTGCAATGAGCTTCCAACAAAGAATCCACTTGGTCTCACTTTTGAAGAGAAACAAGTGCTGAAAATCTAAAGAGACTTTCAGGAACAATTAGTCCTTAATTAATGATCAAGAAATGCAAGGTATGTAAAGGTATAATCCAATATTTTTAAAATTGGCAAATTCTAATAAGGTTTAAATTAAGAAGAATAAAAGGCATTCAAATACAATGCGCAATATTTGTGAAAAGGCAAGACCATTCCAACAACTTATTACAACAGTATTCAAGGCTATGAAGTCATAGAATAGCACATTACACAAACAGGCTCTACTATTCCATAGAGACCAAAGTGCCACCTGTCTGCATTTGACTGACAACATTCCAATCTTTTCCTATCCATGAATTTATCTAAATCACTTTTAAACATTGCAATAGTGCATACATCTACCACATCCTCGAGCAGCCAATTCTACCCTCCCACTATCTTCAGTTTCAAAACTTTTCCCTCATGTTCCCTTTAAGTCCTTCCCTTTTCAACTTAAACATTCCCTTGGTTTTAGACTCCCTCTACCCTGGGTAGCAAGATGGAGATATGCTTCTATCAAAGGAGGAGTAAGGCGCTCCTTCCCTCCGCTAGCCTACAGGTCACCCTTGGACAAGGCGTAGCAGCTGCTTAGCTCCCGATCAGGGTCGCGTGAAGCTGTGGGAGCAGGTGGTGGATGGTCATATGAGCAGCTGGTGCATATCACAAGTCTTACTTATCTGACTCCTGAAGCCATACAGACAATCTCTGAAGAGTGTTGACAATCCAGAGACTTACCGGGTAGGTTAACTGATCATTGTAAGTTGTACCGTGATTAGGTTCAGGTTAATTGGGTTTGATGGAGCAGTGTGGCTCGAAAGGGCCAGTAAAGGCCTACTACCCTTTATTATACCCTTTATTTATTTTGCTGTATCACAATATAAATAAATAAATGAATTTGTTATGTTTTGATAACAGCATCACTGTAAGATATCACCAGTAAGTGGTGGAATGAGAGAAACTTGGCTAATGTCCGATACTTGAGGTGTTGTTGGGGTAGTCTTTCTGTAAGCTAGTTTGTGGGAACATTGTTGTAAGAAAAGATTTGATTCTTCCTTAGTACATGTTAAAATGTGTAACACAAAATAGAAGCTTTTAAAGACAAAATGGTGTCAGCTTGGAATGCGGTAATAATTTAGAGCTGTGCGTGAACATACATCTTTGAGATGAGATACTGGTGAAGACTGTTCTCCTTATTGTCAAGTGTTTCTTGGTTTATTTATTGATTAATTGAGATACAGCACAGAGTAGCGTCTTCTGGCCCTTTGAGTCATGCTGCCCAGCAACCCAATTTAACCCTAACCTAGTCACGGGATAATTTACACCAATCAATGGAGGAAACCAGAGTACTTGGAGGAAACCCATGTGGTCATGGGGCGAACGTACAAACTCCTTACAGACAGCTGTGGGAATTGAACCCTAGCCACTTATACTATAAAGCATTCTGCCAAATACGTTACTGTGCTGCCCTGTTATGTGCCTAGGCTAAAAGTTGTAAGAGTTAAGTACAGGCCAGTACCACTAAGGGTTGGAAAAGTACTGGGGTAAAAGTTATATTAGATTTTTGAAGGCATCTTGAAAAGGTATAAAAAGGGGACAATTTCTTTAAGTGGGAATCTTCTCTTAGCTGTGTCACAACTAGTCTCAAGAGAGCGAGAGAGTGAGACAGACAGACACCAGGAGGGAAGGAAGACTGGAAAAACTGATGGGCACCTGCAGTTCCCTCTGAGAGTTTATTGCGTGGCATGGCTTAGTCATTGGTTGATAAATGTCATCTTGTCTCTTTTACTGATTTATTAACCATTTTTTCTTTCTTTCTATATTTTTAGAGTTTATTACATAACTCTAATAAAGTAATTTCTTATCACCTTAGTGACCCAGAGAGCGATGTTGGTTGGAGTCAGAACTTTATGCTTTGGCTCTTAGTAGGGTCACCCATGTCAAACAGGTCAAAGGGTAGAGGAAAGACTAAGAGTGGTCCACCGGTTCTCCAGGTTCAGGGGTTCAGCTCAGGGCTAACAACCCTGACTGGTCAAATAAGATTGTTATGGAAACAGTAATGAAGAATCCTTCAACATTTGAGTGGCTAATGGCACACAGAGATAGAGGACCTTAATTCCTGCCCTAAATGCCAACGGCATAATGGGAGGCAAGTTATAACCTTAATACATGTTCAGAGCCTCCTTTGTTTGCCGAGACCTTTTGATGCTGAATTAGAAAAGAACAAGGAAGAAATTTCAAAAAATTTTCATTTACAAATGTTCAACAGAATAACACTACCAGAATTTGACTACCTTCTGTAGAGTTATATGTGCTGTGATCTGTGCAATTCTCTGCCCACTGAAACAGAGGAGGTTAACTCAGTAACTATATTTAAGACAAGATTGGACAGATTTTTGTAGAGTAGGGAAATTAAAGGTTATGGGAAAAAGTCAGGAAGGTGGAGATGAGTCCATGGCCAGATCAGCCATGATCTTATTGAATGGTGGAGCAGGCTCGACGGGCCAGATGGCCTTCTGCTGCTTCTGTTCTTATGTTCTTATCCAAATCCAAGTTGAATAATAATGCAGAGTGGCTTTGCTGAGCATTGGTACATTAGTCCTATGGAGTACAGTTCAACTAGAAGATGGTACCATTAAGACATGTTGATCTGAGTTTGTAACAAAGCATGCATCATCCTCCTCTGGTGCAAGTGCTTCCTGGAGTCCAGCAGACTCTTGTCAATATACAAAACCATATGTACAGTCAAGAATACATCTCCTTTTTTCATTACAAGTATAAAGCCTGGCTGCATCACAGAAACACCAATGTCTTTGAACAGAAAATCTTACAAAAAGTATTGGGCACGGCCCAAGCCAGCATGGGTAAAGCTCTCAGCACCACTGAGCAGTACATGCAACACTGTTGCAGGAAAGCAGCATCTATCATCAAGGACCCCCACCACCCAGAATGTGCTCTCTTCTCACTGCTGCCTTTGGGAAGCGGTGCCTCAGAACTCACATCACTAGGTTCAGGAACAGCTACTACCCCTGAACCATCAGGCTCTGAATTCAAAGGGGATAACTTCACTTGCCCATCATTGAAGTGTTCCTACAACCAATGGACTTACTTTCAAGCACACTTCATCCCAAGTTCATGATACTTATTTATTATTATTATTTCTTTGTTTTTGTATTTGCACAGTTTGTTGTCTTCTGCACTCTGGTTGAACGCCCAAGTTAGGTGGTCTTTCATTGACTCTGTAATGGTTATTATTCAACAGGCTTAATGAGTATGCCCACAAGAACATAAATCTCAGGGTTGTACATGTTGACATATGTACTTTGATAATAAATTTACTTGGAGATTTGAAAGACCTGAAGAGCAGAGATTTGAATTACGTTTTCAGCTACCTACGAGTGGGGGATGCAAGTTTGTAAGCATCTGCACACATGAAAACAATCATGTGATTACAGCAATATTCCAGATTCACTAGAGAAGCTGACAGCTGACCTCCATTAAGGTTGGGAAAATTGCATGCCTTACAGCTTCAAGCACCTAAAAACTAGTGAGTTGCTGGCATTAGTGTACATATGCAATCATATTGACTCACCACAATTGTAATATTTGGTACTTTTGCATAAGCAGAATTAAACGCCACCACAATAGAAAAAAAACAAAGTAGTAATCTGTTTTAGGTTTAAACCCATCAAGCTAAATTTTGGTCTGCTGATTGTTCTGAAAGCATATTATTACTGTCCAAGTTTTGGTTTCTATTATTTCACAAAAAGTGCATAAAAGAATGCATCAATATGGACCCCCCCCCCCCATGTACAAAAACAGGGCTTTTCAGAAAACACTGGCTAAAATACAAATTAATGTCCAGGCTACAAGAGTCATATTTTTACATAAAAATGTTGTGTCTGAATGAAAATTTTTTAAAAATGTAAACATTTTCAAAAAATAAATTGCCAAGTCTTGTATACCTGTTTTGTATTGTTAGGTGACATGTGGATTCAAATTTGACCTTTGTTGAATTAAGTTTGTAGCAGTAATCTCCATGCCTTCTCCAGTCCTTTAAAAAAAGAGGAAGAAAATAAAATTTTCAACCTTCAAAAATTAAACAGGTTATAACTTTTTAAATTTTACAGGTTTATGTTTTTCTGCCTCTTGAACTAAAGTTAATTTAAGTAGGCAAACTTCATACTTTTTACATAAACCTCATAACTACATACACTCAGTAGCCACTTTATTAGGCACACCTATAAACCTGGTCATTAATACAAATATCTAATCAGCCAATCATGTGGCAGCGTAAACGCATGCAGACATGATCAACAGGTTCAACCGTTGTTCAGACTAAACATCAGAATGTGGAAGGAATGGAATCTAAGTTACTTCGACTGTGGAAAATGGGATGGTTTGAGCATCTTAGAGAAGGCTTGTCTCCTGGAATTTCCACACATGGGAGTCTCTAGAGTTTGCACAGAATGGTGCAAAAATAACCAAAAGACATTCAGTGAGTGACAGTTCTGTGAGTGAAAGCATCACAGAACTGAGATGTCATAGGAGAATTGCAAAACTGATTCAAGCTGACAGCAACTCAGATAACCACATGTTCAAACTTGTAGTGGATGGGCCACAACAGCACAAGACAAGGAACATGCACTCAGTGGCCACTTTATTAGGCACAGGAGGTATCTGAGTGCATACAGGATGTTTAAAATCAGAAACTCCTGCAAACACCTTGGTCAGGCAGTGTCTGTGGGTGAAGGTGCGTGGTTGATGTCACAAGTCGAGAGTCTACATTAGAGTTGGGAAAATGTAATACAAGTTGGCTTAGAGTTGCAGAGAAGGTGGGAGAAGAATGGAGAGGACAAAGACTTTCCAATACCTGTTTTGCCTGCTGGGCATTTCCAACTTTCTCCTTCCCTCTTCAGTTCTTTGCAATGGCTCTAACCTGTGTTTCATCCTCGCTGCATCTTAAATTGAACTGCTTTCCCATTCCTGCTGAAGAACCTTTGATCTGAAACGCTACTCGTTTCTCCCACAGAAACTGACTGATCTGTTGAGTGTTTTCAGTTTTACATTCTCCCACCCCCCCCCAATATTTCTGCAGATTTCTGATTTTTCATTTAAAATATCAATGCTGCATTTTTTGAAGGTCCCTCCCCAATCCAACTGCTTGCTGTGTATTACTTCCTTGACTGTAGCTTGGTAGCAAGAATGACTTGATCCATTCAATGTGTGATGGTTGAGCAGACAAGCATGGGTTGGGGTATGCCATTTTGGGGGTAATACACTCCTTCCAACATTCACACTGGAGTTGTCTGTGCTCCTGACAAACAGATCAAATATTTCAACGTCACCCAATACTCCTTTTCCATTTTGAACAGTGATGGTCCAGGGATTCCTACAATTTGAAAAAATGCACCATCCCCAAGGATACTTTTGAGAAGATTCTTGAATCAACTCCTGTTTTAAAAAAAAAACTAAGAACAGGGTGGCTAGTCATGAATCTGTAGATAATGAGATTTGTGTCAATTAATGGCAAAAACTGTACTCATTCACTTATGGTGATGATAAATGGCATTAACATCTCACCTTCATTGAGAGGTTCTGAGATATGATAAATGATTCACAATTTCTGGGTCTTATCATACTTTTATTGTCAGGAAATCGCATAGACCAAAGTTGGGTAGAGGACATTTGCTTTATTGAATGCAAAAGTGAGGCCTATTCCCTTGTCCGGATGAATCAAGATTAGCCTTGCTTCAAACATACTAGACTTGTGTTGCAATTCCCTTTAAAATTAACCTGATACAAATCAACCTTTTTCCATGGGATGTTCGAAAATGACATAACTAAGATCATCAGTGAAATTGCAGGCATAAGTTCTTAGTTTATTAGCCTGTAGAACAGGATGCTATAATAGAAACACAGAAAAATAGCACAGCAGAAAATACCTATTTGCAGTAGAAGGAAGGTGTCACCAAATAAGACAATATTCTAAATACCACTGAGTGAATATAGTGAAAATAACACCCATGTGACATTTAATTGTTAGCTGAGAAGCTGTTTGCAAGGGGTTTCTTTTTGGGTATATTTAGAGATGTAAGCTGAACAAATATTCTAAAGCCAAGTTAAAAGAATCAGCAATGCACTTTTGAAGGTTGTAATAATTACCTTGTTCTGAGGGCACCCTACATCAAAGAGGCTGGATTCATTCTTAATCTTCCCTGCCTTTTTACAAACAAATGACAGCTTGTTGTCACATTTTTTATACTTCCATCGACCCAACTGCAAAATATAAAAGTGTTTAAAAGTTTAATGGATAAATTATTCATTTTTATTGAATGCAATGACCTACATATATCTAAGGAAATCTATGTGCACTCAGCGGTCACTTTATCAGGTACAACTGCCTGGTAATACAATCAGCCAATCCTGTGGCAGCAACTCAATGCGTGAAATCATGCAGACATGGTCATGATGTTCAGTTGTTGTTCAGACTAAACATCAGAATGGGGAAGAAATGTGATTTAAGTGACTTTGACTGATCATTGGTGCCAGATGGGGTGGTTTGAGTATCTCAGAAACTGCTGATTTTCTCGGATTTTCACAGACAAGTGTCTAAAGTTTATAGAGAATAGTAAGAAAAACAAAAGACATCCAGTGAGTGGCATTTCTGTGGTCAAAAATGCCTTGATAATGAGAGACAGAGAAGAAAGGCTAGACATGTTCGAGTTGGCAGGAAATAGACAGCAACTCAAATAATCATGCAATACAACAACTGTGTGCAGAACAGCATCTCTAAATGGCCAACATATTGAACCTTGAAGTGTATGGGCACCCAGTGGCCACCTTATTTGGTACAGGAGGTACCTAACAAAGTGGCCTTTGAGTGTACATTGCACTTTAAGACTCAGCCTGTTCCAAATGGTTTCATTAGTCACTGAAGTTTTGAAATGGGACCAGTGTTGCAATGGAGAAAATATGGCTGCTGATTTGCACAAAATTCCTTTAAATTTCTCCTCGGGATCAAAACAAAATTACTTCCTATTCAAATTGACGGTTCTTGAGTGGCTCAAGAACTAGCAGGTGGGTAATTTGTAAGCTTGCCGACTCTTGTTACTATGTATGGTTCCAATTCTTGACTTCATGATTCTCAATACCTTCTCACTAGCTTCTTTTAGACTGAGTGATCATGGGCCAGAGGATTTTAAGGAGGCAGTGGGAAGCTCACATTTCTTCAGAGGCTTGGAACATATTCTTGAAATTTTTCCCATCTGCCTCATTTCTCTTTCCATGATAGAACTTGGAGCAGAACATCTACTTTAGGAGTCTGGCATGAGCATTACAAACAACTTTGCCTACCCAATGTAACTCATCAATTGTCACATGGCCTGGGAGAAGATACGAATGTTCATAGTCCTTCCAATGAACGTGAAGGATTCTGCTAAAGCATAATTAAGATTCCACTCAAAATGCAATGAGATTGTGTTCAACTAATCTGCTTTAGTAATGGAAAGATTTTGCCAGTTGACCATGAGGATTCTTGTGTTCTTTCTTTATGTCACAGTGGTTTTCACAACTATTTAAGAATTCATCCATATATCACCAGCCCTGCCTTGGCAGCCCACATGAATCTTCTTGTGCTCTGGAGATGGCGTTAAAAGCACTTGAATTGCAACTGACGGAAAAAAGAACTCAAATCACTTTATTAATTAGAACATAATACATGACCAATGAAAAAATGAATAATTTGTCTCCTTGTAGTTTTTAACTAAGAAAAATGATCCCTTTTGTTCAGGAACAGTTTTTAGAATCAGGATTCCATAGATTTACTAAAGAGGTGGACACAGAGTCTATAGAAGTGAGGCAAAGTGGCATCAACTTCATCAATCCTATGCAGATTATAGAGGAGGTGTTGTCTGCAGTTCTAAGGCAGGCTAAGGTAGATAAATCCCCAAGCCCTGACAAGGTGCTCTCTTGGACTGTACAGGAGGCAAGAGCAGAAACTGCTGGGACCCAAGCAAGAATATTTAAATCATCCCTAGTGACAGGTAAGGTAACAGAGGATCGAATGATAGTCAATGTTGTTCTATTGTTTAAGAAAGGCCCTAAAAGTAAACCAGGGAATTATAGGCTGGTGAGCCTGATATCAGTAGTGGGGAAGTTATTGGAAGGTACTCTAAGGGACCGGATATACAAGTATTTGGATAGAAATGGACTGATTAAGAACAGTGTGCATTGTAGGTCATGCCTAACCAATCTTGAGTTTGAGTAAATTTCCAGGCAAGTGGATGAAGGCAAGACAGTGGATGTTCTCTACATGTACTTTTGCAAGTCATTTGACAAGGTCCCGCATGGGATTTGGGCAAGAGGTTCAGTTGCTTGGCATTCACGATGAGATAGTAAATTGGATTAGACTTTGGCTTTGTGGAAGCAGCCAGAGAGTGGTGGTAGATGGTGGACTATCTGACTGGAGGCCTGTGACCAGTGGAGTGCCACAGTGCTAGTGCTAGGTCTGTCATTATTTGTCACTGATCTGGATGATAACGTGATTAACTGGATCAGCAAATTTGTGGATGACACTAAAATCTTGGGGGGGGGGGTGGGTAGTGGACAGCAAGGAAGACTATCAGAGCTTGTAGCTTGAAAAATGGCAAGAAGGAATTTAATGCAGACAAGTGTGATGTGGTGCACATTGGTAGGGCCAACCAGAATAGGTCTTATACAGTGAACAGCAGAGCACTGAGGAGTGCAGTAGGACAAAAAACAAAGGCCCATAATGCATTGAAAGTGGTATAGCAGGGACAGTGGCCTTCATAAATCAAATTATTGAGTATGGAAGATGGGGCGTTATGTTGAAGTCGTACAAGACGTTGGTGAGGCCCGATTTAGAATATCGTATGCAGTTTTGGTCACCAACCGACAGAAAAGGCGTAAAATTTAAAGAGTACAGAGAAAATTTACAAGGATGTTGCCATGTCTGAGTTGTAAGTTTGAATATAATTTTATTCCTTGGAATGTAGAAGATTGAGAGGAAATTTGACAGAGGTATACAAAATTATGAGGAGTTATAGATAAGGACACAAAGAGAAACTTCTTCAGTCAGAGGGTCGTGAGAGTATAGAGTGAGCTGCCAGCACAAATTGTGCATGTAAGCTCAATTTTGATGTTTTAAGAGAGGTTTAGATAGGTACGTGGATGGTATGGGTATGGAGATCTATGGTTTTGGTGATGTCGATTGGAGTAGGCTGCTTAAATAGTTTGGCACAGACTATATGGGTTGAAGGGTCTGTGTCTATGCTGTACTTTTCTATGACTCTATTGAAAGATTAGGAATCACACAAGATGGCTTCCTTTCAGTGTCCATTAGTGCACGATAGATTGCAAAGCAATGAAAAGTGCCTTCACTGGGATGTGCACGGTTACATAAATTTTTAGAGCCACCAAACTCTGTTACATTGCATTACATACATCTCAAAAATGGTATCAGAATCAGGTTTAATATCATTGGCATATGATACTTGTTGTCTTTGTAGCTGTAGTACAAAGCAATACATAATAATAGAGGAAAACATGAATTACAGTTAATATATACATGCAGAAATATATATACATTTATACATACATATTTACATATAGTAAACAGCTGAATTAAATAAGTTGTGCAAAAATAAACATAAAAAAGTAGTGAGGTAACATTCATGGGTTCAATGTCCATTCAGAAATTGGATGACAGAGGGGAAGAAGCAGTTCCCGAATTGTTGAGTGTGTGCCTTCAGGCATCTCTATTTCCTTCTTGATGGCAGCATCAAGAAAAAGGCATGACCTGGGTGAGTATCATACTGAGAGTTTTGGTGAGGGTTGTGTGCCCTTCTGCAGGTGTGGTCTTTAAAAAAATCCAACAGCGGGACACAATCGCACATTCAGTGCAGAGGTATTTATGGTGTGCCAGAAGTGAAAAACTCTTAAGTGCAAATATATTTCCAGTGCAAAAGATAGCGAAATGACACAAAGAGAAAATGTAGGTATATACCATCAGTCCTCTAGGACAACAGCTCCAAAATAGCAGTCTGAAGTAATATACCTCACCTTACTTCAACCAAACCCTCTCTCCCTCTTCAACTTAGACCAAATGAGCCTTTTAGGAAGGATCTCCTTACTCGAGGAGAAAAGGGATAGTCCAGTCCTTTGAATACAAGGGGAGTTGTTACCATGAGCCTGAACATTTACACAAGAGCCCTTCCAGGTACTCCTTCGGAGCTGTCACCTTGTGAGGGTTCACTCCCTTGAAAGACGTCGGCCTCAAAGACAGAGGTCAAAGGGTCACTGGGTGTAGAAGGGATCATCCGAGCTGTAGTTTTATTCTCCCATTCAAAGTGAGCATAAAAGGAGTTCAGCACATCTGGGAGTGAATCACCACTGCTATTCATTACATTGGCTTTCATTTTGTAGTAAGTAATGGCCTGCAAACCCTGCCAAAGTTGACATGCGTCTAATTCCACTTCTAACCTCGCTCGGAATTGCTCTTTTGCTCAAGATGGTCCTCCTCAAGGCACACCTGGTTTTCTCGTACAGACCTGGGTCGCCCGACTTGAATGTCACAGAGCTAGCCCTCAGCAGTCTACAGATCTCCTGGTTCATCCACAGCTTTTGATTTGGCTATGCATAGCATGTTCTCATATGCACACACT
The DNA here is from genome assembly GCF_030144855.1 of Hypanus sabinus. NCBI lineage: Eukaryota > Metazoa > Chordata > Chondrichthyes > Myliobatiformes > Dasyatidae > Hypanus > Hypanus sabinus. The sequence goes on along the minus strand of NC_082709.1, from coordinate 16,315,529 downwards.
CACCCACTCAGGTTTTAATGAAGTCAGTGACAGCTGTTGTGTACTCATTCAAGCACTCCTGCATCTCCGGTTCTTGATCCTCGCTACTATGGTCTCTGCCTATACTCAGGGAATAGAAGTACTGCCAGGTGATCAGGCTTTCCAAAGCATGGGTGTGGGCTAATACGGTAAGCAGTCGAGATGGTGGTGTAACAGTGGTCCAGCATGTTGATTCCTCTGGTACCACAAGCAATTTGTTGGTGATTATTATTTAGAGACTTTTTCAAGCTGGCTTGGTTGAAGTTCCCCCAGATGATGGGAAAGGCCCCAGGATGTGCTGTTTCATGCCTGTTTATTAAGTTGCTCAGTTCGTCTGGAGGCTGTTTGACACTGGCCTGAAGTGAGATGTACACCACTACCATGATGATCGTTGAAACCTCCCATGGCAGATAAAATGGACGACACTTGATCGTGAGATATTCCAGGTTGGATGAGCAGGACTGGGGTAGCACCAGAACAGGTCAATCCTGAAGTAAACTCCACTTCCTTTGCCTTTGAAAGACTCAGCAGTCCTATATTGGTGGTATATTATGAAACTGTCAAGCTACACTGCTTCATCCAGAATGGCATGGGATAACCTAGATACCACGAGTCGCCTTCTTGATGGTGCCCCGGAAGTGATCATGGACAATCATAAACACAGGAGATGCTGCAAATGCAGGTATGCATTGCACAGGAATCATTTTTGCCAGTTAGTTCGAAGAATTAATATATGATAACCTACTCTGAACTACAATTACAAGTTAAAAAAAAAAGTCCATGCATCATTGTTTCCATTAATCCAGGAGTTCCTAACCTTTTATATGTCATGTCCTAGAACCATTAAGCAGGTGGCTTTGCAGATTAAATTTTCAGGACTACATTTCAGTTGAAGTAGGGAATAACACCCAGGGAGGAAATAATGGGCACCTACCAACTATTGAAGTTGAGACTACCACTGAAAGCATCAATTTTTTCCCAGGATCATCCATTGGGCAACCCAAATGACCTCTCAAGAATGAGAAGAAAGCTCATTTAAAATGTTAATGTAGTTTCATGACACCTGACTGAATTGTCTAGAATATTCAAGGTACAACCAAGAATTGCAGTGCACTTGGAAGGCAGGTCGCTTTTTAGTTAGGAGAGATTTAAAGAAGTTCTCTTCATAAACCCAAAGGGGCCATGGACACTCAAATAGCCATGCTTCACATACATCTATAAAAAGAGACATGGAATTCTTCCATCTCAGTGTTTGACTGCTGTTCCAATAAGTCTCAAAAAACATCTTGAAAAATGCAGTCTGCTCAATCTCATCCATTATCCTAAACATTAATTCCTTCTGTTGATGGGAACTGTCCTGAATGACATCTAAAAAAAACTGTAAGACCATACCATACAGGAGCAGAATTAGGCCATTTGGCCCATTGAGTCTGCTCCACCATTTTGTCATGGCTGATCCAATCTCCTGTCTTCTCCCCATATCCCTTCATACCCTGACCAATCAAGAATCTATCAACCTCTGCCTTAATTATTCATAAAGACCTGACATCCACAGCTGCCTGTGGCAAAGAATTCCATAGATTCACCATCCTCTGGCTAAAGAAATTCTTCAGCTCAATTCTAAAAAAGGCATCCCTCTATTCCAAGGCTGTGTCCTCTGGTCTTAGACTCTCGCACCATCTGAAACATCTTCTCCACATGCACTTTATCAAGGCCTTTCACCATTTGATAGATTTTAATGAGGTCACCCCTCATCCTTCTGAATTCTAGTGAATACAGGCCCAGTGCCAAACGCTCTTCATATAACAAGCCATTCAATGCTGGAATAATTTTCACGAATCTCCTTTGAACACTCTCCAGTAAGAGTGCTTTATGAAGCACTGGTGAAGCCACACTTAGAGCATTTCAGCAGGTCTGGGCCCCTTATCTTAGAAAGGATGAGCATCTCACCTTCTTCTTGCAAAAGGCAAATGAGGATGGACAACAAATCCAGACCTTGGATGATAATGTCTGCATTCCAATTCACCTTAGCAAGTTTGAGGTTGTTGCAGCTATCCCATATTCAAGTTGCTGACTGCATTGGAGCACTTGAATACCAGCCATAGCCCAACACTGTGCCAACTGAACTCAGCCCTTTAAACTCACAAGGGTATCTAAAATAAACAGGAACTATTGCCTAGTTGCTTGCTACTATTTACCTAAAGCCACAACAAAAAGAGCAGAGCATCCGAAGAAAATAAGTGGAATATTATTTCCAAGTTTTATAATCTTCAAGTGCAATACCCTAAAATAATTAAGTTGGCTGACCCCAACCATTATGAACAATCCTCAGATATCGTCTGCCTGGCTTTAGTGTTCACATAACCAGGACTTGTGATCTGTACCAGCTACCCATACGACCATCCACCATGGGCTTATGTGACCTTGACTGGGGGCCTAAGCAGGCACTACACCTTGCCCAAGGGTGGCCTGCAGGGAATGAAAAGGCTACCTTTCAGCTCCTCTGGCAGAGACATATCCCCACCCCACCACCCTCCAATGTCATCAACTAATTGATTAAAAAAGCACCACTGAAATGTTCCCACAAGCTAATAACTTACTTTCAAGGACTCTTCATCTCACGTTCTTGATATATATTGCTTATTTATTTCTTCTTATTATTTACTTCTTTTGGATTTGCACAGTTCATTGTATTTTACACTCTGGTTGAACGCCCAAGCTGGTGCAGTCTTTCATTGATTCTATTATAGTTATGATTCTATTATGGAGTTATTGAGTATACTTGCAAGCAAATGAATCTCAAGGTTGTATATGGTAACATATGTACTTTGATATTAAATTTATTTTGAACTTTGAACATTAGAAGAACACAGAACTAGTCAAAATGAAAAGAATTTTAAATTCTACTCCTCAAGATCTTTTGTCCCAACAATTATGGAAGGGCAGTCCATTCAGAATGCTGAAAGGGATGACAGGTGAAATTGTGAGGATTTTTAATAGTCAACCAAGTGTTGGATAAGCTAAATGTTCTTGGGCCTCATTTTCCCTGAATCAGATCTGTCGATTATTTCCCCAAGTAAAATTAAGTCTGATCATGCAGTAACAAATGGAGTAGATTATATCAGAAAAAATATTTTTTAAAAAATCACCAGAGAACTTGCCTTTGTTGAATAGGATACACAGTGTGCTGTGGTGTTAAAGGGTATATTGGGTTCAGCCTGGTCCCAGTAAGTGATTGTCACTTTTGATCCATCTGACCAATGAAACAAAGCCGGGAAACTATTACTTCTTAATCCAGTCCACACATCCGAACTGCCAGCTGCAGAACAAATAACAATGGTTAAGAAAATAAATCATGATTAATTTGTTAAGATAAATTCATCATTTTAAAACTTAAATAAATTACAGGAGCAAAGATGTAGCATATTAAGGGTTTCTATTTCAGCCTTTGGTCAGATTACTCAAGAAAATCTGGTTTACCAATACAATTCTCATCCCAGATGATTAGCCTCAGCTAATGTGATGAGAATAAAATGACAACTCCTCTTCCTATGATTTTTTTCCTCTTTGAAGGAGAACCTTCAGTTTCCATTCCTTTGATCCTCATTTGTTTGTGAATACAATGAAATCATGATGAGTATTCTGGGCCTGTACTTGGAAGAATGGGGTGGGGGTGGGGTGGGATCTCATTGAAACATCAAATATTGAGAAGTCTAGATAGAGTGGATGTGGAGAGGGTGTTTCCTATAGTGGGGGGGGGTCTAGGACCAGAGGGCTCAGATAGAGTGGATGTGGAGAGGGTGTTTCCTGTAGTGGGGGAGTCTAGGACCAGAGGACACAGATAGAGTGGATGTGGAGAGGGTGTTTCCTATAGTGGGGGAGTCTAGGACCAGAGGGCACAGATAGAGTGGATGTGGAGAGGGTGTTTCCTATAGCGGGGGAGTCTAGGACCAGAGGACACAGATAGAGTGGATGTGGAGAGGGTGTTTCCTATAGTGAGGGAGTCTAGGACCAGAGGACACAGATAGAGTGGATGTGGAGAGGGTGTTTCCTATAGTGGGGGAGTCTAGGACCAGAGGACACAGATAGAGTGGATGTGGGGAGGATGTTTCCTATAGTGGGAGAGTCTAGGACCAGAGGACACAGATAGAGTGGATGTGGAGAGGGTGTTTCCTATAGTGGGAGAGTCTAGGACCAGAGGACACAGATAGAGTGGATGTGGAGAGGGTGTTTCCTATAGTGGGGGAGTCTAGGACCAGAGGACACAGATAGAGTGGATGTGGAGAGGGTGTTTCCTATAGTGGGGGAGTCTAGGACCAGAGGACACCGATAGAGTGGATGTGGAGAGGATGTTTCCTATAGTGGGGGAGTCTGGGACCAGAGGGCACAGATAGGGTGGATGTGGAGAGGGTGTTTCCTATAGTGGGGGAGTCTAGGACCAGAGGACACAGATAGAGTGGATGTGGAGAGGGTGTTTCCTATAGTGGGGGAGTCTAGGACCAGAGGACACCGATAGGGTGGATGTGGAGAGGATGTTTCCTATAGTGGGGGAGTCTGGGACCAGAGGGCACAGATAGGGTGGATGTGGAGAGGGTGTTTCCTATAGTGGGGGAGTCTAGGACCAGAGGACACCGATAGAGTGGATGTGGAGAGGATGTTTCCTATAGTGGGGGAGTCTGGGACCAGAGGGCACAGATAGGGTGGATGTGGAGAGGGTGTTTCCTATAGTGGGGGAGTCTAGGACCAGAGGACACAGATAGAGTGGATGTGGAGAGGATGTTTCCTATAGTGGGGGAGTCTAGGACCAGAGGACACAGATAGAGTGGATGTGGAGAGGATGTTTCCTATAGTGGGGGAGTCTAGGACCAGAGGGACATTCATTTAGAACAGGGATGAGGAGGAATTTATTTGGCCAGAGGGTGGTGAATCTGTGAGATTCATTGCCACAGACATCTATGGAGGCCAAATTGTTGGATATATTTAAAGTGGAGTATGGTAGGTTCATTATTAGTAAGGGTGTCAAAGATAATTGGGATAAGTTAGGAGAACAAGGTTGAGAGGGATAATAAATTAGTCATAATAAAACGGCAGAGCAGACTCAATGAGCCAAATGGCCCAATTCTGCTTAACGGTCTTATGACTTAAACGTACTAGTTCTGAATTACCATTTTGCTGCTGCTGTTACTCTACACAGTATACTGAGCCACACTCAAATCACATTACTTTAGTTCCTTGCCCTGCAAACTCCAAAGACCCTGCTCTTCAGCCCAAATGAAAGAAAGCTCAATCTCTGACTTGCAGTCCCCAAAAGCTCTCATATGCACAGAGCCCCAAACTTTGGTTTGTTCCAAGTCTTTCCATTCTACATTAATGTTTTTCACCTTTGCCTCAGACAACCAGACCTTTATCTGACCACCTGGAAGAGGACAGATCTTAGTGTGATGTCACTGTGTCAATGTTACCAAGCTGGAAGTTTGTCCACAGCTGGTGATGTTATGGAACAGGAGAAATTGAATGTTACTGCAGTTTAAAACTGGAGGAATTAAATATATTGTTTGGTTCTTAGCAGTGGTACCAGGAGATAAAGATTTGTTTCGAAGAAACACTCAAGCAACCTTTAAGAGGCTGCAAGCCAAGACAGGGTGGAAGGTAGGGCTGAACATAATGCAGTGGTAAAAAGGAGAAGTCAGGTGGAAAGTAGTCTGCAGTGACGAGGAAGGTGAGAGTGCAGGTTCTGGATGTAATGCTTCAGCGAGTGGCATAAAAAGAGGTAGCATTAACTGAGAGATTAAAGGCAGGAAAATGTGACCGTTGGTTGGGTCTAAGGAAGTTCCAGCAGACAGTGCTGGATCCAGTTTCATGAATGCATTCTGAAATTGGTGGAGAGAATTTTCAGCTTTTGAAACCAATGCCTCTAATTTTCAAAAAAGCCACTATGGCAAACTAAACCCCACAAGTGACAGAAATGAAGAAAAATCATTAATTTAAAATATTACATCTATCACTCAAAAAATATTAATTTAAACATTAAAAGTATTGGATCTACTGACAGAAGAAGGGGCAAGGGTGGGTTACTAGTACCTTAATACCAGTTGTTTCAGGCAGATAGGGCTCATCAAGGGAGTTGGCAGCTCATCTAGGAGGGAAACTCTGATCTCAAACCTCCCCTGCCTTGTGACTGTATCTACTCACAGGGAATGCTTTGGGAGTAAGGAAGTCCTACGTTGAGTGCAACGCTGACTGGCAACTCCTGAAATGCCAGTTATGTCAAACTATATCGGTCTCTCTCATTCTTTTGGATTCATCAGCTGCGTAGAGAGGGGGAGCCTGCTACAGGGGCAAAAGCTTGCTCTCCGTATCATACTGCCCTGGCTTGCACACTGTCTTGTGTATCATGTAGCCAGCTGGGATGCAGTAGCCATAGTAAACCACAACCAATGGAGGGTCCCAAAGATCTATTATGGAAGTTGCAATGCTTACAGTTGAGAAAGAAACATGCTAAAATTCTGTTTCTTTATAGCAGAGCCCATAGCCCACAGAAAGACAGCACTGTTCTACTGACATTTGAATTTCCCTCCATGTGCACAATTTTCTGGAAAACAGGTACTTTGTGAAATGCAATCTGTATTCAAAGTACTCTTGGACAAAGAAATGGTCCAAGCTACTGACAGGAAATTTTAAACTGAAAACTCCAGCAAAATGATTATATATCTGTCTAGTAAAGAAAAGGATGTACAAAGGACATTCTTCTCAAATTTCAAAGGGGAGTAGAATAGCATCAAAGGAGGCAACCATTTTTGTTACATTTTTTATCTGACATTTTCTGAAATCACAAGCTTTTAATACAGGTCATTATTGGCACCTCATTTCCTTGGTGACTGTCATCATATTTGACATTGTGAGATTGTTCTTGAACCAAAGGGGATAAACTTCACTTGCCCCATCAATGAAATGCTCCCAAACCAATGGACTCATTTTCAAGCACTCTTCATCTCATCTTTTTTGATATTTATTGTATATTTCTTTTTTATTATTGAAGTGATAGAAGTGATAGACCAACACAGCACAGATACAGGCCCTTTGGCCCAACCAGTCCATGCCATCCACAGTTCCCTCCCAGCTAGTCCCAATTTGCTGCATTCAGACCACATTCCTCCAAGCCCCACCACTCCATGTGCTTATATTTTCAGTCGGCACCCCAATTGATGGAAGAACTCGTCTATGGAGTAGAGTAAACAGTTGACTTTCAGGCCGAAACCTTTTATCAGAAGTGAAAAGGAAGAAGTCAGAAGCCAGGACAAGAAGGTTGAGGTGGGAGGGGAGAGTGAAAGGTGATAGGTGTGGGTGGCAGAGGAGGGTAGGTGGGGTAAGATTTGGCCTGAAATGTTGACTGTTCATTCCTTTTGGATTCTGATGTTTTAATCCAAGATTCTTTCAGAAGTTGGAAAGAGGCACAAAACATGCTGCTTCATGATCATTTTAATAAGTGTTAATAGAACAAAGAGTTGAAAATTAACAGTGATAGAGGTTTACTAGTTGAAGAGAGCGTATTTCAAAAGATCTCAGATGGCACTGACTCATAGTGCAGCTTTTTACACTACAGGTATATAGAAAAGGAAAATGTCATTCAAATTTATAGATTTAACCAATGAGAAAGCTCTTATTCAAATAATGCATCACCAAGAGAAGATTCCAGAACTTTCCAGAATTACACTATAATAACAACTAGCGAACACATTGAATAACTGCATATACATACTGTGGCCATTAGGAAGCTTAATAAACATGTATATAAAATACAAGCAAACAATTAATTGTTAAACTGCAAAGAAAATAACAGTTAAACAGCCTAATCTTAAGAATTAAACAGTTGGGTCCAACATTACCCTCCATTGATGCTGCCTGACTTGCTGAGTTCCTGTAGCAGTTTGTGTGTATTGCTCAATTCTTTCATTCATTTTGAATTTGCATAGTTTGTGGTCTTTTGAACTCTGGTTAAACACCCAAGTTGGAGCTGTCTTTCATTGATTCTGTTATGGTCATTATTTTATGGATTTATTGACTATACGCACAAGAAAATGAATCCCAGAGTTACAGTTTATATGGCAACATATATGTACTTTGATAATAAACGACTTGGTTTCCTCAAGGGTTTCTGGTTTCCTCCCACTGTCCAAAGATGTACCATTGGTAGGTTAATTGTTCATCGTAAATTGTCTTGTGATTGGGCTAGGATTAAATTGGAGGACTGCTGGGTGGTGTGACTTGAAAGGCCTATTCCACACTATGTATCAATAAATCTTTTAAAAAATTACTTTGAAATTTTCAGGAAGCATATATTTTAAACCATATTCAGGATTGACTCGACTGTGCCAAATCTTACCTCTCTGAAGCTCGGTGACAACCAGCTCTACGTCTGCCAATGAATGTATACTGATGAGTTCACTTTTATTGGATTTACAGAAGCTATTTGCAGTATCCCAATTCAACACTTCCTTAGGCATATAGAAGCAGAAGCCATTGTATGCAAGCCAGTTGGCTTCACATTCTGTACTGGAGTACTTCCAAGAATCTGTTACAAACCAAAGTATATGTTAACAATTTCTATATTATATAATTTTCCTCCTGTAGAGCAATTTAGTAAAAGAAAGACATTTATATGATAACATTTTACTTTGGTTACACAAATATTTCAGTCAGATTAAACTGCTCACCCAAGACTGAAAACAAAGGGACCATTCACATGTCAGTGTATGCTGACCTATGAGCTTATATTAATATATAACCATATAACAATTACAGCACAGAAACAGGCCATCTCAGCCTTTCTAGACTGTGCCAAACGCTTACTCTCACCTAGACCCACTGGCCCGCACTCAGCCCATAACCCTCCATTCCTTTCCTGTCCATATACCTATCCAATTTTACTTTAAGTGACAATACCGAACATGCCTCCACCACTTCTACTGGAAGCACGTTCCACACAGCTACCACTCTCTGAGTAAAAAAGTTCCCCCTTGTGTTACCCCTAAACTTTTGCCCCTCATCTCTCAACTCACGTCCTCTTGTTTAAATCTCCCCTACTCTCAATGGAAAAAGCCTATCCACGTCAACTCTATCTATCCCCCTCATAATTTTAAATACCTCTATCAAGTCCCCCCTCAACCTTCTACACTTCAAAGAATAAAGACCTAACTTTTTCAACCTTTCTCTGTAACTTAGGTGCTGAAACCCAAGTAACATTCTAGTAAATCTCCTCTGTACTCCCTCTATTTTGAAGCATTTAATTTCTTTTCAGATACTCGTATCAGGAAATGAACTACCCCAAGAAGGTCTACATGGGTGAATTTTCGAAATTGCAATCTGGTCATCCAAATAATTGTCATGAGAAAGGAAAGTGAGCTGACTCAGTTGGTCAGGAGGTGTAGGCCTGCAGCTTTGATACTTTTAATGATCCACTGCGAGCCCTAAGAATCACCACCTGAAAGCAGCTCTACGCTTCCAAGATCCATTCAAGAGCCAATTACTGGTTGAGGCAGCCTGTGCTAAGTAAGTGCAGCTCGGTGACTAATATTTTGTGGTTCCCTTTCTTGCTTTTCATTTGGGGACCTTGAGGTTTTCAATATTTCCAAGAAATTCAAAGCAGAAGAGCTGATGAACAAAGTAAATTTCACAAACAGTTCAGCTTTTAACATACAAATTTTACAAAATTGATGTAATTAATCTTCCAGCTAGCCTACTTACCCCCCCGCCACCCCCAACAACCTTTCTATTCTGGCATCTTTCCCCTTCCTTCTCAATCCTGAAGAGTCTCAGCTCAAGACATCGACCACCTATTCATTTCCATAGATGCTGCCTGACCAGCTGAGTTCCTCCAGCATTTTGTGTGTGTTGCTCAGATTTCCAGCATCTGCAGATTTTCTTGTGTTTACGCTCTCATTCAAGTGATTCTTTCCCTGGCTAAATTATAAATGTAACCTTTAAAGATTAAAAAAAATGTACAGCAGTTGTAAAATGCTGAGATTTCAAAATAACGATGAAAAATATCAAATGGCTCATATCCTATTGCAACTTTAAATTCTAACTACTTCCTATTTAAAAAAAATCTGTATTTAGGGTTTGTGCTTTAAATAGCCCAATAGAGATGCACATTAGAATGAGTGAAACTGAGTGAGTGAGTGAGTGGGAGGTGGAGCTAGTTATTGCATGGATAGCGGAGACTAAGACACGTTTGTTCTTCAGCACTGCTGGTATCATCCAAGATACAAGCACACGTGCACTCAAGAATAGAGGTGAATGTGTGAAGCCGAGAGGAAGTCAGCAGGGTGGATTTTTGGTGGTCAGAGACTTGATATGACGAGACACCTGTTTCCATACTGTATCTCTCTATGACTCTATTTTGAGAGCCTTCCATCATTTCCACGGGTGTATGTTTCTCCATCTCACAGCAGTTCACCTGGATCAGTCTTACTGCCATTCCTGACCATTCCAGTAATCAAAACCAGTCTCAGGACAAGACAGCATCCCTATTGATAGTCTAAAACTGGCAGTGAACTGCTTCAGACACAAGTCCATCGTCCCAATGACAGCAGAAGATACATTTCAGTCCTCAGTGAAGTTACAATCATGATCACTTTCTAGTGAATGTCTAGCTCTGGTAACCACACCTTCCTCCAGTCTGTCTGCACACAGAAATTAATCATTATCATTTTAAATAAGCTTTATAGCAGTATGCAAATCATATCCGAAGTGTTATCAGTGATGATTACTGTTAAGCAAGATTTCCTTGCTGCACCTCCAGCAAAACACCCACAGAAATCACCAGAACAAATGTGAAACTGTTTCACTTAACAGTCACCGAGCAACTACATTTTCAGAATCAGAATCAGACTTTAATCGCCAAGTACCTGTACACATACAAGGAATTTACTTCCGGCAGATGTTGTCTCTCTGCTCATAACAATAATAATGATAATATAAATGAAAATATAGATTATACATACAAGTAGAACCAAAGCTGCTTCAACTTCAGTAGTCAAGCCACACTTTGCAAATGCTTGTGGTTGTGTGCATTCCCAGAGACAATTGTGCTACATAAACACTATTATAAAAACTATCTCCATACCTTGCAGGCTGCAAGCTCAGTAATGCAGATCATTACAGTTGTACTTCAGGAGCTAAAGGTAATGGAAGTTAGGCAGCAAAATAATGAAGTCTGACCTTTTTACACCCTGTTTTGCAAGCAGACCAGCATCAACATGCTGTCTGTTAGTTAACCTGATTGCAATGTATTAGCTGAGCCAATGGATTCTTGAGTAACTGTGATTTGTTTTTCTTTGTATCACAACTATTTCTTTGTTTTGGCATCTGTGTGGTACCCCCAAACATGTACAGAATGTTGCACCCACAGATGAAAGCAATCCAGCTGGTCTCCGAACGAGTGAAGACTGGAGGGCAGCACTGACAGGATGGGCCAGCCTCCAACCCAGTGGCACAGAGCCAGCTCTGATGTCTTCTTCCTAGGCGATGCAGAGGCGCCAATGAGGCCTGGCTCAAGCCACAACCGAGGCCACGTAGCTCCCCCACCATTGGTCTCACCAAGACCCAGAGACTTGGATTCATAGTACTCTGCATTACCAATGTCCAAAAAGGTCTTGTGGTAATGAAAAAAAAATGTCCAAGACGATCACCCCCATCTGTTAGATTGCGCTCCTGTGCTGACACCTTCTTGCTTGGGTGACTGAAGCAGTATGCAATAGATCTGGCTCTATTGTCACCCAGCAAATCGCTCAATGGGTAGACCTGCAATTCTTGAAGTTCTTAATGCCCAGCAGTGTCTTGCAATTGTGAAATCAGACAAAGGATGAGCAATCACACCTTTGGGTGGATCCAAAAAGGCCAGTGTGTCCAATTGCACCGCTATCTTACCAGAATCTTTTATTCCCTTCTATCCAGGGCCATTTACAACCGTTTCTATTCACGTGCAGCACTGCAACCTTCAGGGTCATCCAAAAAGTCTTTGTTCCCTCCCCCCTCCACCCCCCCAAAGTATCCTCCTCTGCTTTGTATCTACATACTGCCTTTTGGCAGCATCAGAAAACATTGCATTTCATTTCCACATGTGTCATACAACCAGTTCTACTTCAATAATGACTTGTTCAATCTTCTCAGATCTTTATATTGTAAAAATACTGCAATAACCAGATTTGCCTTAAAACCAAATAATGCAAAAACCAAAGTCATCATCACACCAACTCTTCCCTAGCTGGAAGCTAGCTCAGATATTCACTTGGGTGAAGAAAGAAAAAGCTACGGAAACCAGGAAGGAGAAAATTAAAACCTTAAGTTCTAAAGAAGTTTAAAACAGAATCACTGGTACATTAAGCTTTGTTCCATGGATTTTAGAAAAAGGAAACAATATTATACCTACCAGCATTCTCCAAGTGTGTTTGCTTTAATGATTTCTTGCATATATATGGTAGGGCAGCTTCGCAAGGGCTTATTTGCCAGTAACCAGAATCAGAGTTCATTACAGCACAGCTGGATTCCTCAGGGTGAAATAACCCAAGCAAACCTAAATTTAAATTGTAACACTTAAGATGAAAAACTTTTAGTAATTATTAGATAAATTAACATTAAAGGCATGTTTGCATCTTCCATAAAAAGATCAACTCCAACTAACTCATTAAAACAAGCAGGCAGGATGGAGGAATTATACGTGAAAGAATCTGTAGAAATGAAGTCCCATCATCATCATGAGCTGTGTTGTATTTCGTAGGCGATTACGGATTTGCAAACATGATTGTTCTTGGCAAAATGTTTCTACAGAAGTGGTTTGCCATTGCCTTTTTCTGGGCAGTGTCCTTACAAGATAGGTGACCTCAGCCATTATCAATAGAAATAGAGATTGTTGGCCTGGTTGCAAAACCAGGAATGGTGACATGTACCAGCTGTTTAAACAAGCATCCACCACCTACTCCCATGGACCCTAATCGGGGGGGGGGGGGGAGAAGGGGGAGGGGCTAAGCAGGTGCCACACCTTGCTCAAGGGTGACCTGCAGGCTGGCGGAGGAAAGGAGCATCTTACACCTCCTTCGGGAGAGACACATCTCCACTCAACCACCCAAAATAAAATGTAACACGCATAAATTCGCTCTGAGGGAAATGGACCTCTGAATGTTGGCAAAGCCAGATCATTAGGTATATTAAGGTGAAGATAATAAATAATTAGAGAATTGAGTACTATAAAAACTGGCACAGAAAAGGAGTTGAGGCCAGCATAGATCTGCCATGATGATAATGAAATAAGGGGGCAAGTGGCTTATTCTGGCCCCATTTTAAGCTTTTGTGAAAGAAACAAGATCATGAAATTAACTAGAATTAAAAAAAAACAAATATAAAAGACCTTGATAACTAAGGAGCTTCCAGCAGGCAGTGTTAGAATAAAAATAAAAGGACACCAGAAAATGACCTTCATCAGGTTACTATCCAAACTACACTACTCAACTGTATATTTTTTAAGAAGTATTATTTTGTTGTGACCGTAAAGTGTCCTGATTGTCGGAAACAACATCTCTTTTGTTACACATCACGTATTTTAACCCAAATATATATAATTCAAGCTTGTATCTGTAAAGTACTTATTTACCATCATTCCAATTGACAAATACTAAAGGTGTTCCATCTGACCACTGCCAGCCTCCTGCAATGTTCAGCTGATTCAGACCAATCCATACTTTTGGTGGAATATTTGGTTGCTCTGTTTAAAAAAAAAAATACAAGAGATGTATTGAATTGTATTAAATAATTTAAAGTACTATTTAAAAGTGCTGGATACCAGTCTTCAGTTGAAACTGAAATATGTTCAGGTTGGTATCAGATTACATACAGTTTATACATGATTGGAAAGTGACACTAATGTATTTACTATGACAATAGAGTATTGGCTTCTTTTAAGGGATGAGTCTCCCCATTTGATATTTTAACTCACCAGCAAGGTACTTCTGAATTTGTGGATCAGGAACACTCAATAAATCTCCTCCCTGTCTCTGACAGGAAAGACGAGCCTCATTCCAAGAAAGAAAAGACTGAAAGTTAAACTGGTAGCAAGTCTGTCCTGAATTATCTATATCCCATAAGGTTTTGCATCCAGGATCTGAAAAACAATAAGTAATATGATAATCTTAATCATGCTGAATAAGTGTAAACAGTATTACAATCTATGGGTTTAGTTAGTGATATTAGTAAAGGGAAAGTAATGCAAAAGACTGCTTTCAAGACAATTTTCTGCCTGAAGCAGCTTTGGATAAAAAAAAATGCAGACTTCCAGTACCAGTTTTATAATAATGAAGTTTCGTAATTACAAAAATATAGCAAATACTGTACTTCTGGTCAAGAGATAGCATACTTCCAGTAAACATGGCACCAGTGAGCAATGATTCCTTGGGTGACATCTGCCAGATAGCAAATCTTTCCAATTATTCCACTCTTTCTACGCCTTCTGCTTGTTCTTTTTGTTTTGTTTGTGTTACAGAAACTGCTGGTGCCAAAGATGTACAGTTTGAATCTCGATCAAAGGATACAGCACTGTGCTGTGTCCAGAGAGCTGCCTTGTGGAGATCAGATACGGTGCAGGGAGGCTGAAAAGGTCCCAGAACACAAGCTGACTCATGGAAAAGACCAGAGACGAGGTCCAGGTCATGAAAGACTCCATCTTGAAGCATCGAGGTAAAAGTGGAGGGGTTCAGTGATAGCTTGGCACGAGACAGTCGTCAACCAGATTAGTGCATTGAACCTCGGGTTAGCGGCATTCGGACCTCAGATTGGCAGTCACTCTTTACGGAACGAATGAGTTCATGCAGCTGCTCTCTGTGTATGCAGTAATAAGACGTTTCCCACATTCTGAGATTTATGTGATTATTGGACTGTATATTGGTTTCCTTCAGTTTCTTGCTATTTTCTTCTGAACAATTGGTGGGTGGGTGATCTGTTAATTTTTTTGTGTGAAGAGGGGGATTGGGGGTTTGATGCTACTGATGCTGTTCTTTTCTGCGAGTGATAGGGTTGGGGATTGTTATGTGTAGACTGTTGTTGACCGTTATTGTGGCTGTTTTTTGCTGTGGGCGAGGAGGGTGATTTTGGGATTTGTGAGTTTTGTTTTGTTTCTTTTCTTTTTAGTGTCTGTTGGGGGGAGACATCCATGGTCATCAACTTCCATGGTCTTTCTGTATTTAACAGCTGTTTGAAGTAGACAAACATCAGAGATGCATCATACATGCATACTTTGACAATAAAACGAACCTTTACAGGATAAACAAGTTTGTTAGTACTGTAATAACAAACTGCGAAGGAGTTGAATAACTGCAAAGGAGGCCTGGGAAGGCGGGAAGATATAAAAAGGAGAGACTGAGTGAGGTAGTTCTCTTTTGAAAGAAGACAGCAAGGCTTTGAGAGGAAGTGCAGCGGTGGCCATTTTCAAATTGCTTCTCAGATCGGAGTTCTGAGAGGCGGGACTGCGCAGGCGCGTGAAGGAGGCCTGGGAAGGAGGGAAGATATAAAAAGAACGCAGCCTTAAGAAGCGGGCAGCGGAGTGCGCCGGGAGCAGAGTGTAGGGCTTGGGCTCAGAGGGCTTAGGCGGAAGAGGGCACAGTAGGCTTATCTTTTAGTTCTCCTTGTTATTTTTCAGTTATTCGGGAAGTATGAGTGTGAGGGCAGCTTGTTGTTCTCAGTGTCAGATGTGGGAGATCCTGGAGTCTCCGAGGCTCCCGGACGTCCACATCTGCGCCAGGTGCGCCGAACTGCAGCTTCTGAGGGACCGAGTTAGGGAACTGGAGCTGAAGCTCGATGACCTTCGCCTGGTCAGGGAGAGTGAGGAGGTGATAGAGAGGAGTTACAGGCAGGTGGTCACTCCGGGGCCACGGGAGGCAGATAGGTGGGTCACGGTCAGGAAGGGGAAGAGGCAGGTACTAGAGAGTACCCCAGTGGCTGTACCCCTTGACAATAAGTACTCATGTTTGAGTACTGTTGGGGAGGACAGCCTACCTGGAGGAAGTGACAGTGGCCGGGCCTCCAGCACAGAGGACGGCCCTGTAGCTCAGAAGGGTAGGGATAGAAGAAAGAGGACCATACTGATAGGGGACTCAATAGTCAGGGGTTCAGACAGGCGGTTCTGTGGAGGTGATCGAGAGTCCCGGATGGTAATTTGCCTCCCTGGTGCCAAGGTTCGGGATGTTTCTGATTGCGTCCAAGATATCCTGAAGTGGGAGGGTGAGGAGCCAGAGGTCATGGTACATGTAGGTACCAATGACATAGGTAGGAAAGGGGAAGAGGTCCTGAAACGAGAGTACAGGGAGTTAGGAAGGCAGTTAAGAAGAAGGACCGCAAAGGTAGTAATCTCGGGATTACTGCCTGTGCCACGCGACAGTGAGAGTAGGAATGGAATTAGGTGGAGGATCAATGCATGGCTGAGGGATTGGAGCAGGGGGCAGGGATTCAAGTTTCTGGGTCATTGGGACCTCTTCTGGGGCAGGCGTGACCTGTTCAAGAAGGACGGGTTACACTTGAATCCTGGAGGGACCAATATCCTAGCGGGGAGGTTTGCTAGGGCTACAGGGCAGACTTTAAACTAGTAAGATGGGGGGGGGGCGGGAATCAATTTGAGGAAACTATGGGAGAGGAGGTTAGTTCACCAGTAGAGCAAGTAAGTAGACTGTGCATGAAGGAGGAAAGGCAGGTGATGGAGAAGGGATGCGCTCAGCCCAAAGATGTAGGGGAGAAGAAAGAAAAGGATAATAAATTTGAATGCATTGTTAGGGATGAAAAGAGAGGAGGAGTTGGAGAGTATCTTAAATGTATCTATTTTAATGCTAGGAGCATTGTAAGAAAGGTGGATGAGCTTAAAGCGTGGATTGCTACCTGGAATTATGATGTTGTAGCTATTAGTGAAACATGGTTGCAGGAAGGGTGTGATTGGCAACTAAATATTCCTGGATTTAGTTGCTTCAGGTGTGATAGAGTAGGAGGGGCCAGAGGAGGAGGTGTTGCATTGCTTGTCTGAGAAAATCTTATGGCAGTGCTTTGGAAGGATAGATTAGAGAGCTCCTCTAGGTAGGCCATTTGGGTGGAATTGAGGAATGGGAAAGGTATAGTGACACTGATAGGAGTGTTTTATAGGCCACCTAATGGGGAGCGTGAGTTGGAAGAGCAAATGTGTAAGGAGATAGTAGATATTTGTAGTAAACACAAGGTGGTGATAGTGGGAGATTTTAATTTTCCACATGTAGATTGGGAAGCTCATTCTGTAAAAGGGCTGGATGGTTTAGAGTTTGTGAAATGTGTGCAGGATAGTTTTTTGCAACAATACATAGAAGTACCGACTAGAGATGGGGCAGTGTTGGATCTCCTGTTAGGGAATGAGATAGGTCAGCTGACAGATGTATGTATTGGGGAGCACTTCAGGTTCAGTGATCATAATAGCATTAGCTTCAATATAATTATGGAAATGGACAACACTGGACCTAGAGTTGAGATTTTTGATTGGAGAAAGGCTAACTTTGATGAGATGTGAAGGGATTTAGAGAGTGTGGATTGGGTCAAGTTGTTTTATAGGAAGGATGTAATAGAGAAATAGAGGTCATTTAAGGGTGACATTATGAGGGTACAGAATCTTTATGTTCCTGTTAGGTTGAAAGGAAAGGTTAAAGGTTTGAAAGCACTGTGGGTTTTCAAGGGATATTAGAAATTTGGTTCGGAAAAAGAGGGATGTCTACAATAGATATAGGCAGCTTGGAGTAAAGGAATTGCTCGAGGAGTATAAAGAATGTAAAAGGAATCTTAAGAAAGAGATTAGAAAAGCTAAAAGAAGATACGAGGTTGGTTTGGCAAATAAGGTGAAAGTAAATCCGAAAGGTTTCTACAGTTATATTAAAAGCAAGAGGATAGTGAGGGATAAAATTGGCCCCTTAGAATCAGAGTGGTCAGCTATGTGTGGAGCCGAGGGAGATGGAAGAGATTTTGAATGATTTCTTCTCTTCGGTATTCACTAAGGAGAAGGATATTAAATTGTGTAAGGTGTGGGAAACAAGTAAGGAAGTTATGGAACCTATGACAATTAAAGAGGTGGAAGTACTGGTGCTTTTAAGAAATTTAAAAGTGGATAAATCTCCGGGTCCTGACAGGATATTCCCCGGGACCTTGAGGGAAGTTTGTGTAGAGATAGCAGGAGCTCTGACGGAGATCTTTCAGATGTCATTAGAAACGGGGATTGTGCCGGAGGATTGGCGTATTGCTCATGTGGTTCCATTGTTTAAAAAGGGTTCTAGGAGTAAGCCTAGCAATTATAGACCTGTCAGTTTGACATCAGTGGTGGGTAAATTAATGGAAAGTATTCTTAGAGATAGTATTTATAATTATCTGGATAGACAGGATCTGATTAGGAGTAGCCAGCATGGATTTGTGCATGGAAGGTCATGTTTGACAAACCTTATTGAATTTTTTGAAGTAGTTACGAGGAATGTTGACGAGGGTAAGGCAATGGATGTAGTCTATATGGACTTCAGCAATGCCTTTGACAAAGTTCCACATGGAAGGTTAGTTAAGAAGGTTCAGTCGTTAGGTATTAATGCTGGAGTAATAAAATGGATTCAATAGTGGCTAGGTGGGAGATGCCAGAGAGTAGTGGTGGATAATTGTTTATCGGGATGGAGGCCAGTGACTAGCGGGGTGCCTCAGGGATCTGTTTTGGGCCCAATGTTGTTTGTAATATACATAAATGATCTGGATGATGGGGTGGTAATTTGGATTAGTAAATATGCCCATGATACTAAGGTAGGAGGTGTTGTGGATAATGAGGTGGGTTTTCAAAGCTTGCAGGGAGATTTATGCCGGTTAGAAGAATGGGCTGAACGTTGGCAGACGGAGTTTAATGCTGAGAAGTGTGAGTTTCTGCATTTTGGCAGGAATAATCCAAATAGAACATACAGGGTAAATGGTAGGGCATTGAGGAATGCAGTGGAACAGAGAGATCTAGGAATAACAGTGCATAGTTCCCTGAAGGTGGAGTCTCATGTAGATAGGGTGGTGAAGAAGGCTTTTGGAATGCTGGCCTTTATAATTCAGAGCATTGAGTACAGAAGTTGGGATGTAATGTTAAAATTGTACAAGGCATTGGTAAGGCCAAATTTGGAATATTGTGTACAGTTCTGGTCACCGAATTATAGGAAAGATATCAATAAATTAGAGAGAGTGCAGAGACGATTTACTAGGATGTTACCTGGGTTTCAGCACTTAAGTTACACAGGAAGGTTGAACAAGTTAGGTCTCTATTCATTGGAGCATAGAAGGTTGAGGGGGATTTGATCGAGGTATTTAAAATTTTGAGAGGGATAGATAGAGTTGACATGAATAGGCTGTTTCAATTGAGAGTAGGGGAGATTCAAATGAGAGGACATGATTTGAGAGTTAGGGGGCAGAAGTTTAAGGGAAACACGAGGGGGTATTTCTTTACTCAAAGAGTGATAGCTATGTGGAATGAGCTTCCTGTAGAAGTAGTAGAGGCCAGTTCAGTTGTGTCATTTAAGGTAAAATTGGATAGGTATATGGACAGGAAAGGAGTGGAGGGTTATGGGCTGAGTGCAGGTAGGTGGGACTAGGTGAGATTAAGAGTTCGGCATTGACTAGGAGGGCCGAGATGGCCTGTTTCCGTGCTGTGATTGTTATATGGTTATATAATATAATATAAAAAACAAAATACAGCTGACATTAGAAATTTGTAAAACAGAAAATCCAAGCTTGGAACCTCAGAGATAACTCTTATTGTCACAGGAAGAGTATTCACCCTCCTTAGAAATTTCATGTTTTATTATTGTTTTACAACATTGAATCAAAGTGGATTTAATTTGGCTTTTTTCAATACTGATCAAAAGAAAGACACCTACGACAAACTCTGGAGGAATTACAAACTTCAGTGGCTGAGATGAGAGAGACTACGCATACAACAACTGTTGCCCAGGAGCTTCACCAGTCACAGCTTTATCACAAAGGGGAAAAGAGAAAGCCACTGTTGAAAAAAACTCACATGAAATCTCAGCTAGAGTTTGCCAGAAGACATGTAGGAGACTCTGAAGTCAGCTGGAAGAAGGTTCTATGGTCTGATGAAACCAAAATTGAGCTTTCTGGCCATCAGACTAAATGCTATGTTACGTGCAAGCCAAAGAAATGCACATCATCAAAAACACACCAACCCCACCGTGAAACATGGTGGTGGCTGCATCATGCTGTGGGGATGCTTCACTGCAGCAGGCCCTGGAAGGCTTGTGAAGGTAGAGGGCAAAATGAATGCAGCAAAATACAGGGAAATCCTGGAGGAAAACCTGATGTAGTCTGCAAGAGAACTGCGACTTGGAAGAAGATTTATTTTCCAGCAAGACAATGACCCCAAGCGTAAAGCCAAAACAACACAGGAATTCCTTAAAAACAACAAAGTTAATAATCCTGGAGTGGCCAAATCAAAGTCCAGACGTCAATCCAATTGAGAATTTGTGGCTGGACTTAAAAAGAGCTGTTCACTCATGATCCCCATGCATTCTGACAGAGATTGAGCAGTTTTGTAAAAAAGAATGGGGAAAAATTGTGCAATTTTTCCAGATGTGCAAAGTTGACAGAGACCGATCCACAGTCTCAAGGCTGTAATTGCTGCCAAAGATGCAGCTACTAGCTACTGATTTGAAGGGGTGAATATTTGAGCAATCAAAATTTTGTGTTTTATATTTGTAATGAATTTAGATCACTCTGTAGAGATCTGTTTTTACTTTGACACAAGAGATTTTTTCTGTTGATCAGTGTCAAAAAAGACAAATTACATTCACTGTGACTCAATGTTGTAAAATAACATGAAAACTTCTGGGGGGGGGGAATTTCTTTTTATAGGCACTGTTTTTATATAACAGATCACGAAATTCTCTATGGGCACAGAGCTAACTCCTGAGTATCCAGAAGTCATCTCCACAGTAACCAGAGGCCCAAGCTAAGCTAGAACAAGGACTTGACATGGGCATGCAAACACAAGTAAAATATACTGTAAGGCAATAAGACAAACTTCTGATCTCAATAAATGCAGGAAATGGAGATACAAGGTAGGCTCTGGAGGAAACTGGTAGATCACAAGTAATGTACCTGCCGGGTATCACCAGGGTCTAATTGAACAAAGATACGCTTTAGACAAACAACTACCAGACTCCCAAACCCACCCCACCCCCCATAAAAGGCAGGGCTTTCCAAAATATATGATGATCATGCAAGGAAGGCAATGTCAGGAGCAACCAAAGATGTGCCTTTTCACCCGGGGTTGGTTAAGAAATGATAACTGAATACTGGGGAATAATGCTGCATCTTACTTCTATAATGTGTGTAAAATGCCACCTTTTAGACAACTGTACAGTAAGTGGCTTTTCTTCCTCTGCAAATGATTAATTAGTCAATACATTCTTCATTCTTTGACCCAATTCCGTACTTGTACAAGTGATTCTATTGTTTTGATAAATGGCCTTTCAGAATGTTCAGCAAGCGGTCTTCAGAAAGAAAATAAATACAAAGTGTTGAAGTTGTGATGATGAAGAATCTTCAACCTGTAGAGTCAACTCCAATTCCTGATGAGTGGTTTGAAATTTTATTTTTGCATAGAAAATAGAAATCTACAGCACATTGCAGGCCCTCTGGCCCAAAATGTTGTGCCAACCATGTAACCTACTTTCGAATCTGCCTAGAATTTCCCTAGTGCATAGCCCTCTATTTTTCTAAGCTGCACCTATCTGAGGCTCTTAAAAGACAGTATTGTATCCACCTCTACCACAGCCGCTAGCAGTGCTTTGTCTGTTTGTTTTTAATTTCAGAATCAGGCCCTCTGCAGTATTTTTGATTTTCAATTAGAATTTTCAGATTTTCTACAACAGCTTATAAATAATCTCCTATTCCAAATTCAACTCAACATTTTTTCTCCATTATACTAAGATGAGATATAAAAGATGACCTCGTTTCCAGTTAAATTAATTGACAGTAATTTAAATTCATGGAAGTATCCTTATACTTGGGCCTTCTGTTTCTGCTCTCTTTAGTTCCCAAATTTTCATCCATTAAAATTACTTGGTGGGGGGGTACAAGGGAGGAAACAACAGGAAGTACACACAAACATCTATGAACATCAAAACCTTTCTGCAAAATTAAAATACAGTCTAATGTACCAGTATTTTAACTTCCATTTCAAATTTTCAAGATCATGCAGATGTAAAGTATTAATGCCATGAATGACATCATGTGACCAAAAGCTTCCATCATCCAAGTGCCAACAATATAATGTTGGCTCTTGAAGGGGATAACTTCACTTGCATCATCACCGAGATGTTGCCACAACAAATGGACTGCCTTTCAAGGACTAAACATTCTTCATATTTATTGTTTTTTTTATTATTATTCTCTATTTGTATTTGCATAGTTTGTTGCCTTCTGCATACTTGTTGAAAACCTGAGTTGGTGTGGTCTTTCGTTGATTCTATTGTGGTTAAAATAGACAATGTGCTAGGGAAATTCTAGGCAGTCTCTAGAGTAGGTTTACATGGGTGGCACAACATTGTGGGCCAAACTGCCTGCAATGTGCCGTAGATTTCTGTTATTATTCTATTATCAATTTATTGAGTATGCCCACAAGAAAATGAATCTCAGGTTTTTAATATGCTGACATATATGTACTTTGACAATAAATTTACTTTGAACTTTGAATGTTAGTGTCCTGTATATTGCCCCTTCTCAGACACCTGCTTCTAAATCTTAGAGATTACTAATTTAATTGGTTTTCAGAAAAATAGGCCATTGATTTGTAAAAATAGCTGTAAGCAAACTAAACCTTAGGCTAATGGGTGGGGGAAAATCAACACAATGTTGAACAGCCTTATGGTTGTCAAATGTTGTAATATCCTTGTCAGAGCACCAGGTTCTGGTCGCAGCTTAAGAATATATTCAAGAGCAGGGATCAGTGCAGGGAAGACCAAGTAATGGGCTTAGTAAAGATGGAAAACAAGGACAGTGCGGGCTGAAAAGCCTATTTCTGTGCTGTGCACTCTGACTCCAATAGTAAAAAGCTGTCTCAAAAGGTCTGACTTGAAGAAAAATCCTGGGTACTGTATCCTGCAGAAGATGATGTGGATTTTTAAGACCAAACTATGGTTTATCAGGTGGCTAATAAGATGTGATAGAGGAGTGGCCCAGGCAACTTGTCATTAAAACAAACAGCATCTTGCAGGAAGTAAATCTCCAGGGTTTAAAATCACTGGAAGTCACTGATAGTTTTCAAAATGCTTCAATAATTCAACATCGCCTCTTTCTCTCTCCACCCAGCACTAAAAAAGATCTATTTAAGATCTCTGGGAGATCATTTTCTACAGCTTTATAATGGTTACTTAAAAAGAAAACAAAATTTGTGAAGTATGTGAAGAGCAAGAGGATAAGACGTGAGAGAATAGGACCAATCGAATGTGATAGTGGAAAGTGTGTATGGAACCAGAAAAGGTAGTGGAGGTATTTAATGAGTACTTTGCTTCAGTATTCACAACAGAAAAGGACCTTGGCAATTTTAGGGATGACTTACAATGGACTGAAAAGTTTGAGCATCCAATCATTAAGGGGATGTCCTGGAGCTTCTGGAAATCATCAAGTTGTATAAGTCACTGGGACCTGATGAGATGTACCCCAGGCTACTGTTGGAGGTGAGAGAGTAATTGCTGAGCCTCTGGCAATAATCTTTGCATCATCAATGAGGATGGGAGAGGTTCCGGAATGTTGGAGGGTTGAAGATGTTCCATTATTCAAGAAAGGTAGCCCATAAATTATAGACAAATGCGTCTTACCTCAGTGGTTGGTAAGTTGATGGAGAAGATCCTGAGAGGCAGGATTTATGAACATTTGGTGAGGTATAATATGATTAGGAGTAGTCAGCATGTCTTTGTCAAGGATAGGTTGTGACTAAGGAGCCTGATTGAATTTTTTGAGGATGTGACTAAACAGATTGATGAAGGAAGAGCAGTAGATGTAGTGTATATGGATTTCAGCAAGGCACTTGATAAGGTACCCCATATGCAAGGCTTATTGAGAAAGTAAGGAGGCATGGGATCCAAGGGGACGTTGCTTTGTGGATCTAGAACTGGTTTGCCCACAGAAGGCAAAGAATGGTTGTAGATGGGTCATATTCTGCACGGAGGTCGGTGACCAGTGGTGTGCCTCAGGAATCTGTTCTGGGACCCCGACACATTGTGATTTTTTTTTAATAAATGACCTGGATGAGGAAGTGGAGGGACAGGTTAGTAAACGTGCTAATAACACAAAGGTTGGAGGTGTTGTGGATAGTGTGGAGGGCTATCAGATGTTATGGTGGGACATTGATAGGATGCAAAACTGGGCTGAGAAGTGTCAGATGGAGTTCAACCCAGAAAAGTGAGGGGTAGTTCTTTTTGATAGGTCAAATATGATGGCAGAATATAGTATTAATGGTAAGACTCTTGGCAGTGTGGAGGATCAGAGGGATCTTGAGGTCTGAGTCCACAGGACACTCAAAGCAGCTGCAAAGGCTGACTCTGTGGTTAAGAGGGCATACAGTGCATTGGCCTCCATCAATTGTGGAATTGGATTTAGGAGCCGAGGGGTAATGTTGCAGTTATATAGGACTCTGGTCAGACCCCACTTGGAGTACTGTGCTCAGCTCTGGTCGCCTCACTACAGGAAGGATGTGGAAACTACAAAAAGGTACGCTGGTAGAGGCTTTTAATAGAGTCTTTTAAGTGACTCCTGGATAGGTACATGGAGCTTAGAAAAATAGAGGGCTATGGGTAATCTTAGGTAATTTCTAAATAAATACATGTTCGGCACAGCATTGTGGGCTGAAAGACCTGTTTTGTGCAATAGGTTTTCTATGTTACAATTTAATTAATTTAAGAGTAGCACATAGGGAAGACAAGTTAAAGCAGTTAAATTTTAGAATCATAGAAAAGTACAGGCCCCTCGGCCCATCTTGTCCACACTGAACCACTTAAACTGCTTACTCCCGCCCATCGACTTGCACTGGGACCTTAGCTCTCCATACCCCTCCCATTGGTGTACCTATCCAAACTTCTCTTAAACGATGGAATCGAGCTAATCTAGACCACTTGTGCTGGCACCTCATTCCACACTTGCATGGCCCTCTGAATGAAGACATTCCCCTGGAACTTTTCACCTTTTAACCCATGGTCTTTAAATGTAGTCCTAACCAACCTCAGTGGGAAAAGCCTCCTTGCATTTACTCTTTCTACACCCTGCCTTTCTTAAGCAGCAGATCAACACCGGCCATCCTCCAATCTTCCGGCACCTCATTTGTTGCCAAGGATGATTTAAATATTTCTGCTGGGGCACAGGCAGCTTTTGCGCTTGCCTCCCGCTGGATCCAATGGAACACCCTTGTTGGGCCCTGGACATTTATTTACCATAATCTGCCTCAGGACAGCAAACATCTGGAACCTGTATATTAAATTAGGGTTGATATCATGCAGGGTGGTGATCATTTGGAATGAGTATCTAAATGGCTTGATAGGTGTGAACAGAAAACAGATGCAGAGCTATAGACTTAGCATTGAACAAGTGTGATTAAACGGCTTTCCCAAGCCATAACTTGGACATTATTGACACAGCAAGTAGTTTTTTAAAATCCTGCACTCACTTTGCAGAATTCATTTAAAAACAAGTACCACAGAATATATACAAACAAGTTGACATAACCTTGTCAATACATTTTAAACAGCTAATGTGTACGTAGACCGCGAATTTGTTACTTGCCTAGTTTCAAG
This sequence comes from Hypanus sabinus, assembly GCF_030144855.1. Taxonomy (NCBI): domain Eukaryota; kingdom Metazoa; phylum Chordata; class Chondrichthyes; order Myliobatiformes; family Dasyatidae; genus Hypanus; species Hypanus sabinus. The sequence goes on along the minus strand of NC_082709.1, from coordinate 16,289,649 downwards.
CACTTCCCCCACTTTTTGTCTCTATCATAGTTATCAGTCGTAGCACACCATTCCACATTTTCGTTTCCTTCCGTGGTACATTCAGAATACCACTTATTCTTGTACTTAAAAGGGAAATCACAGGGCTTTCCGAAGGCAGTCCCTTCAGTCGTGTAAATTTCTGCAGCAAGAAAAATCATTTAAATGAATAAAGTGCAAGGATATAAAGAGATACATTAACTTAGTTCTAAGCATTTGTTAATACTACACATAAATACAAATTTTAGGGCCTTTTAAGTGAAGGCACTGCACAATTTTATATCAGAGAGAGTCCTCCAGCATTCCTTAACTATGTATGGAGAGAGAGCGAGAGAGAGAAAGAGAGAGAGAGAGCACGCGCACGCGCTGGGGTGCCCAAGACTTTTGTGCAGTACTGCAGTAATTTTATGTATTGCACTGTACTGCTACCGCAGAAAAAAAACCAAACAAATTTCATAATATACACGAGTGATTATACAGTGGCATGTAAAAGTTTGGGCACCCCTGGTCAAAATTTCCGTTACTGTGAATAGCTCGGCGAGTAAAAGATGACCTGATTTCCAAAAGGCATAAAGTTAAAGACACATTTCTTTAATATTTTAAGCAAGATTACTGTTTCATTTCCATCTTTTACAGTTTCAAAATAACAAAAAAGGAAAAGAGCCCGGGGCAAAAGTTTGTGACCCTGCATGGTCAGTACTTAGTAAAAGCCCCTTTGGCAAGAATCACAGGTTGTAAACGCTTTCTGTTGCCAGCTAAGAGTCTTTCAATTCTTGTTTGGGGGATTTTCGCCCATTCTTTCTTGCGAAAGGTTTCTAATTCTGTGAGATTCTTGGGATGTCTTGCATGCACTGCTCTTTTGAGGTCTATCCACAGATTTTCGATGATGTTTAGGTCGGGGGACTGTGAGGGCCATGGCAAAACCCTCAGCTTGAGCATCTTGAGGTAGTCCATTGTGGATTTTGAGATGTGTTTAGTATCATCCTGTTGTAGAAGGCATCCTCTTTTCATCTTCAGCTTTTTTTTAAAACAGATGGTGTGATGTTTGCTTCCAGAATTTGCTGGTATTTAATTGAATTCATTCTTCCCTCTACCAGTGAAATGTTCCCCGTGCCACCGGCTGCAACACAAGCCCAAAGAATGATCGATCCACCCCCCCGTGCTTAACAGGTGGAGAGGTGTTCTTTTCATGAAATTCTGCACCCTTTTTTCTCCAAACATACCTTTGCTCATTGTGGCCAAAAGGTTCTATTTTAACTTCATCAGTCCACAGGTTTCAAAAATGCATCAGGCTTGTTTAGATGTTCCTTTGCAAACTTCTGACACTGAATCTTGTGGTGAGGATGCAGGAAAGGTTTTCTTCTGATGACTCTTCCATGAAGGTCACATTTGTGCAGGTGTCGCTGCACAGTAGAACAGTGCACCACCACTCCAGAGTCTGCTAAATCTTCCTGAATGTCCTTTGCAGTCAAATGGGGGTTTTGATTTGCCTTTCTAGCAATCCTACGAGCAGTTCTCTCAGAAAGTTTACTTGGTCTTCCAGACCTCAACTTGACCTCCACTGTTCCTATTAACTGCCATTTCTTAATTACATTACGAACTGAGGAAACGGCTACCTGAAAATGCTTTGCTATCTTCTTATAGCCTTCTCCTGCTCTGTGGGGATCATTTATTTTAATTTTCAGAGTGCTAGACAGCTGCTTAGAGGAGCCCATGGCTGCTGATTGTTGGGACAAGGTTTGAGGAGTCAGGGTATTTATAAAGCTTTGAAATTTGCATCACGGGCCATTCCTAACGATGACTGTGAACAAGCCATAGCCCTAACAAGCTAATTAAGGTCTGAGACCTTGGTAAAAGTTATCTGAGAGCTCAAATCTCTTGGGATGCCCAAACTTTTGCACACCACTGTAAATCTGATTCTGATATGGGCCTCTGTTGTAGAATGACAGTGGGAAGGCAGCAGGGAGAGTTGAGACATTCTGCAATGATCAATAAACCAATTAATTGGACTCAAATGACTTTGCCTGGTGTCTCAGGGCTGGGTGTGTCTGCACCCATGCCACGCAACCTCCCCCGGCACTCCATCACCACCTTTCCCACACACTTTTGGCAGCACCCCACTCTCACCAGTCCCAACATTGCTTTCTCCTGCCAGATTTACAAACTCACTCTCTGCTTCACATCGACAAACACAGTACTATGCAAAAGACTTAGTCACCCGAGCTGTATATATGTGCCCAAAAACTTTTGCACTGTACTGGATTTATTTTACAAATACATTGATTGTATTTATTTTACAAATACAAAATGGTGATTGTCACCTCAAGGACATCCAAGCCTGTTTCAATGATAGTTGTAATGAACTGTAAAAATCATAAATAACTTCCATATATACAAAGAATTTAAAAAGATAAACACACACAATACGGCGTTAAAAAGATTCAAGGTTGTTTAATGTTATTTCCAGCACACAAGTGTAAGGGAGAATGAAACAAATGTTACTCCAGATCCGATGCAGCACCAAAAAAATCCACAATAATATACAAGAGCACAATAATTTAAAAAAAAACACACAAGAAATATAAAATATAAGAGGTACTGAAGATGCTGGATATCTGGAGCAATGCATACAATGTGCTGGAGGAGCTCAGCAGGTCAGGCAGCATCTATGGATGGGAATAAACGGTCAACATTTCTGGCAGAGGCCTTTCAACAGGACAATAGATATAAGATAGCTTGTAGACACAGATTGATTGTACGTTAATAAAGTGACACTAGGCACTGAAGTGTCTTTTCTCAAGGTGACTGACAGGAAATGATAAATTAGTGTGGAGCTATGGGTTAGTTGTCAGAGGTGTCGATCAGCCTTGCTGCTTAAGGAAGGCAACTGTTTTAGAGTATGGTGGTACTGGCATGGATGCTACGTAACCTCCTCTCTGATGGAGGAGGAGAAACAGCCCTGAGCAAGGTGGGTGGGATCCTTCATGATGTTATTGGTCTTTACCCCACACCTTTCTGTCCCCATATCCTTGATGGTGGGTAGGCTGGTACCAGTGATGCACTGGGCAGTTTAACAACCCATTGTAGAGACTTGCTGACCGCCACAGTGCAGTTTCTGTACTATGCGGCAATGCAGTTTGTTAGATGCTCTCTATGGCCAAGGACGTGTATAGATGTGCATAGTCCAGCTCTCTACAGCCTTCACAGAGAGTAGAGGCATTGGTGAGCTTTCCTGATGGTGTAGGAAGCGTTCTGGGACCATAAGATATTGTGCAGCTTTTTAAAGCTGCTTGCAGTTTCCACTGCTGTGCCGCCAATGTCTTGTTGACACTGAGGAAGAGATCATTTGCCAGGCCTCAATCTCTTCCACCACCTCTCACTGTTGTTGGTGATGAGACCCACCACTGTCGTGTCATTGGCGAACTTGACAAAGTGATTACTCAAGTGTTTGGACATGCAGTCACGTGAAGGAGAATGAAGAGCACACAGCCCTGGAGAGCACCTGTGCTGATGATGATGAGGAGGGAGCAGAAGGTATGCATGCTGACTATGATGAAGTTTTAAGGAAATTGGGGGATGTAAGAAATGGTTCTCGGATTCTTGTAAATAACAGGTTAAAGTTAAGTGCCAGCTTTTATGTGCTCTGTTCTGGGTAGTGTGCAGAGTTTGTCCCTCGCTGAGAAATCTGCCTTCAGCTTGTTTAGATTAAGAACTCACAGCTGTCCCTTTGGGAACAGTATGGGGGCTGGGTTCACACAGGTCACACACACCATGCCTTATGGTTTCACACCACTGAACTAAGTTCCCTCCTTTTTATAATGAAAGGGAATAACTGATAAGAATTGAACAGAACATTCATTTGTAATTAAAACTTTGATTTAATGGACTCTCTCATCTAAGTAATTAAGTTTTGCTCCAACAGACCTTGGTAAGAATACCAGTTTCTCTAAAGTGCTCTTCGTTTCGCTGGTTCCATAAATTGTAACGTTTCTGCATGTTAGACAGAAGCTCGTCACGAGCCGCCAGAAAGAGAGAGAAAGAAGTATCTTGTCTCTTTGATGCTTGGCTCCGAGCTTCTCACTGGCTGAATTCGAACAAATAAACCCGTGAAAGGATAAAGTGAAGAGCTGTTTGTGGTGTGGTTATTTTGGTCTGGCGAATTTAGGCTTACAACTATCTGAGGTCTGTTGGTTAGGAAGACCAACACCTTGTTGCATGGTGGTGTATTTAGACCAAGGTGTAGGAATTTGCTCACCATGGTCTGTGGGACATTAGTGTTGAATGCTGAACTGAAATCCAGAAACAACATTCTGATACAAGAGTCCTTGCTTTCTAGGTGTATCAGAGCCAGGTGCATGCAGATGGTATGGCATCTGTTGCAGTGTGGTTCTGGTGGTAAGCATATTGTTGACAGCAGATCAAACAGAATATATGAAAACTACAGAGACTGAAACAAAATTGCTCTTGAACTGCACTTCCTGATGACAGCTCTGTGCCACTGTGGGCATATAGAAATATTTACACTAACTGGTGTGGATTAATTGGCTCACTGACAGGCAAGCTCCCCATCCAAAATGAGGAGGCTTTATGCAGCAGTTGGGACTTATGTCATAATGTGGCATCATGAGGAGGTCAAAATAAATTTAATCCAAAGCATGATTGAATAAACCAACATTCAAACCTGTGTCTTTTCAGTAAAACCAGAAGATAAAGAAACAGAATTAAGCCATTTTCCCATCGTAGGCTCCGTTATTTCATCATGGCTGATCCATTTTCCCTCTCAGCCCCAATCTCCTGCCTTCTCCCCATATCCCTTCATGCCCTGACCAATCAAGAATCTATTAACCTCTGCCTTAAATATACCCAATGACCTGGCTTCCACAATGAATTCCTCAGTTTCATCACTCTGGCTAAAATTCCTCCTAAAAGGACATCCCTTTATATTTAGGCTGTGTCCTCTGATTTTGGACTCCCCCACTATAGGAAACATCTTCTCCACGTCCATTTCTATTGAAATCTTTAATATACATTTTTGAACAAGAAATGTATTTCAAAGAAATATCTTTAAAAAAAAATAAAAGACCTAAAAAGCTTTGTCTGACCATCACTGGAAAAAGCCTCTGTACCTCTCGATTAGACAGAATTAATTGGCTGACTTTCCTATTCCTGATCATTGCTCTACAGAATTTCACTGCGAGAGCACAAATCGGTGTGGACAGGTTAGGGATTAAATTGCAACACTGCACAAGCTTGGAGTTGGAAACAGATGCACATCAATGCTGGCAGGGTTTGTACTTACTAAAATTCACAGTTTTTATTATTATATATTGAATTGTACTGCTGCCACAAAAGCAAAAAATTTCACAACATATGCCAGTGATTCTTCTGTTGGGAGTTTCATGGAACGTGAAAGTGTAGATACTGAGAAGATGGTGTGGATATTAACACGATAAGCTAATAGTGGTACAGTTAGTAGAGATGTTCCTCACTGCTAAAGCAACTCAGCATCAGTCATAACTTGAGCTGCTCTGCGTGCAGTTTGCATGCTCTCCTTGTGACTGCACAGGCATCCTCTGTGTGTTCCAGTTTCATCCCACATCCCTTTGGAATCATGCGAATAACTAACTCTAATGCAACATTAATGTCTTTTATGTTTTAACTTTACTTTCTAAGACCATGAAAACTTGCTTTATTTGTCAATAGACAATAGACAATAGGTGCAGAAGTAGACCATTCGGCCCCTCGAGTCTGCACCGCCATTCTGAGATCATGGCTGATCATTCACTATCAATACCCAGTCCCTGCCTTGTCCCCATATCCCTTGATTCCCCTATCCATCAGATATCTATCCAGCTCCTTCTTGAAAGCATCCAGAGAATTGGCCTCCACCGTCTTCCGAGGCAGTGCATTCCACACCTCCACAACTCTCTGGGAGAAGAAGCTCTTCCTCAACTCTGTTTTAAATAACTGACCTCTTATTCTCAATCCATGCCCTCTGGTACTGGACTCTCCCAACATCTGGAACATATTTCCTGCCTCAATCCTATCAAATCCTTTAATTATCTTAAACGTTTCGATCAGATCCCCTCTCAATCTCCTCAATTCCAGCGTGTACAAGCCCAATCTCTCCAATCTCTCTGCGTAAGACAGCCCTGCCATCCCAGGAATCAACCTAGTGAATCTACGCTGCACTTCCTCAATTGCCAGAATGTCCTTCCTTAAACCTGGAGACCAAAACTGTACACAATATTCCAGGTGTGGTCTCACCAGGGCCCTGTACAAATGCAAAAGAACATCCTTGCTCTTGTATTCAATTCCCCTTGTAACAAAGGCCAACATTCCATTTGCCCTCTTCACTGCCTGTTGCACTTGCTCATTCACCTTCATTGACTGGTGAACTAGGACTCCTAGGTCTCTTTGCATTTCTCCCTTACCTAACTCGACACCGTTCAGACAATACTCTGCCCTCTTGTTCCAGCTTCCAAAGTTGATAACTTCACATTTATTCACATTGAATGACATCTGCCAAGTATCTGCCCACTCACTCAGCCTATCCAAGTCTCCCTGTATTCTCCTAACGTCCTCTTCGCATGTCACACTGCCACCCAGTTTAGTATCGTCAGCAAACTTGCTGATATACTTTTCAATGCCCTCATCTAAATCATTGACATAAATCATAAAGAGCTGTGGTCCCAATACAGAGCCCTGTGGTACCCCACTAGTCACCTCCAGACAGTCTGAGAAACACCCATTCACTGCTACCCTTTGCTTTCTATCTGCCAACCAGTTTTCTATCCATGTTGAAACCCTGCCCCCAATGCCATGAGCTCTGATTTTACTCACCAATCTCCTATGTGGCACCTTATCGAATGCCTTCCGAAAATCTAGGTACACAACATCCACTGGCATACCCTCGTCTAACATCCTTGTTACACCCTCAAAAAACTCCAACAGATTAGTCAAGCATGATTTGCCCTTGGTAAATCCATGCTGGCTCCGCCTAATCCTATTTCTGCCATCTAGATGTGCCACTATTTCGTCCTTAATAATGGACTCAAGCATCTTCCCCACGACTGACGTGAGGCTAACAGGGCGATAGTTCTCCGTTTTCTCCTTCCCTCCCTTCTTGAAAAGTGGGACAACATTAGCCACTCGCCAGTCTTCAGGAACTGATCCTGAATCTAAGGAACATTGGAAAATGATTACCAATGCATCTGCAATTTCCTGAGCCACCTCTTTTAGAACCCTCGGATGCAGACCATCTGGACCCGGGGATTTATTAGCCTTCAGTCCTACCAGTCTACTCATCACAGTTTCTTTCCTAATGTCAATCTGTCTCAATTCCTCTGATATCTTATGACCCTGGCTCATCCATACATCTGGGAGATTGCTTGTGTCCTCCCTGGTGAAGACAGATCTAAAGTACGCATTAAATTCTGTTGCCATTTCCCTGTTTCCCATAACAATTTTTCCCAATTCATTCTTCAAGGGGCCAACATTGTTCTTAACTATCTTCTTTCTCTTCACATAGCTAAAAAAGCTTTTGCTATCCCCTTTTATATTCCTGGCTAGACTGAGCTCATACCTGATTTTTTCTCTCTGTATTGCTTTTTTAGTTAAGATCTGCTGTTCTTTAAAACTTTCCCAATCATCTGTATTCCCACTCATCTTAGCCCTGTCATACTTCTTTTTCTTTAATGCTATACAATCTCTGACTTCCTTTGTCAACCACTGTGGCCCCTTCCCCCTCTTTGAATCCTTCCTTCTCATTGGAATGAACTGCTTTTGCATCTTTTGTATTATGCCCAAGAATATCTGCCACTGCTGATCCACTGTCTTTCCTGCCAGGGCATCCGCCCATTTAACTTTGGCCAGCTCTTTCCTCATGGCTCCGTAGTCTCCTTTATTTAATTGCAACACTGACACCTCTGATCTGCCCTTATCCCTCTCAAATTGTAGATAAAAACTTATCATGTTATGATCACTACTTCCTAATGGCTCCTTTACTTCAAGATCACTTATCAATTCCTGTTCATTACACATCACCAAGTCCAAAATAGCCTCGTTCCTGGTTGGCTCAAGCACAAGCTGTTCCAAAAATACATCCCTTAGACACTCCACAAACTCCCTATCCTGGGGTCCAGCACCTACCTGATTCTCCCAGTTCACCTGCATGTTGAAATCTCCCAATCTAAACAATCTAAAGATTGTTCAATGAATGTTAAAATCCAGCATTTTGAGATGGAAGCCAATGACTCCAAACAAGACAGACACAAACCAATGTGGAAATCCAGAAAAATAATTCCTGTATTCAGGAGTGGAAGAACTATGTTTACAACAAATAGCACAGATGTGTGAAAGAGATTAAATGAGCATCAAAAGGCGTCTGCAAGGTGTTTGAGTCGCTAAAATGAACACCAAGCAGAAAAAACAGAAGGTCATTCTGATAAGGCCCGATGAAAGTTAGCATCAGAATCATGCATCCATGCACACATTTGAAGTACAATTTGTCAGGTACTTTGGCAGTAAATCTATCCAGATGTGCAATGTTCACTTCTAAAAGTTTACAGCGTTTATTTTCCACTCAAACTTTATTTTTGTAACTCTGTCCTTTGCCTAATTTGTTATGCGTGTCTGCACGAGTACTGCATATTTTCATTTCCTTAGCTTTATTAGTTTTAGCCGCTTCTCACAAGACATCACCCAGGTCATGCCTTGGGTTCATTGCAAACATCAGGGAGGAGATACAGGAGCCTGAAGGCATACACTCAACGATTCAAAAATGGCTTCTTCCCCTTGGCTATCTGATTTCTGGATTGACTATGAACCCATGAATACTTCATTTATTTTTATTTTTGCACAAATTATTTAGCTATTTATTATATATACTTACTGTAATTCATGTATTTTCTAATATGTATTGTATTATTGCTGCGAACACAACACATTTCACAACATTGCTGGTGATATTAAACCTGATTCTCATGGTATTCCATTTTCATCTGAGACAAATGAAACAACACACACAAACAACAGTGTTGACAGCAGTGGAATAGATGGAGCTAAACGTGTTCTGAAACCTGAATCAAACTCCAAAGCTGGTAAAACAGATTGAATGAGGAAATTTACAAATGCAAAACATGAGGTAGTCATAGCAAACCGGTCATTTACGGAGAGAAAAAAAAAATCGAATACCTGTGGGATAATAGGGTAACTGACTAATTATTTGATGCATGTGGGCTCAAGGAGATAATTCACCATTGAGACATCAAGGTCTGTGGATCAGAGGCATCGATAACAACTTCACTTTAGTTTAGGGGAGAAAGAACACAAAAGCAGGCCCCAGTTAATGAGGAGAGCCCTCAAAGTTGGCCTTTTTGGAACATTCAGGAACGTTCAGAGTAAAATTATTATCAGAGTACATGTATGTCACCACATACAACCCTGAGATCCATTTTCCTGCGGGCATACTCAGTAAATCTATAGAATGGTAACTATAAACAGGATCAATGAAAGAGCAGGTAGAGCACAGAAGACAACAAATGGTGCAAATGCAAAAATAAATAAATAGCAATAAATAATGAGACCATGAAATAACAAGATATAGAGTCTTTAAACTGATATCCCATGACAGTGTTTCATGTAGATGTGCTCAGTGGTTGGGGGTTACCCTGGATGTACTGGGCTGAATCCACTACCTTTTATAGTATTTTCTGTTCAAAGGCATACAACATTTTGTTCCTCTGGTTCTCTAATGCCAAAAGAGGCTTCTCTCTGTTGCTTATTACAAACGCAATGCCCTCATTAATCCCAACTTCTCTCCTTATTAATTGTTGTTCTTTTTCTATTCATTCAGTGCCAACAAAGTTGTAAAAGGCATGATTGGGATCTGGTTTAAACTTGTTAGTATTTCTACATTACACTCTTGCTAAAAGTAAATAATTTAAACAACCAGTCAACTACTTCAAGGCCCATTTCTGGCCTTTCCAGGTGACGTAACCTTTGGGGATTTTCCTCAGATGGATGTGAGATTTCTGCACAACAGCACTCATTGTAAACACTGTTTAGAAAATAATTTTGTAAAATTCCCCAGAACAGAAGAGTTCAGAAACTTACATTTCTCTGTCAAAAGTATTCCTGTTGTTGTCCCTTGCCCTTTCACCTTGCCCAATAAAATTGAACAAGACTTTCAATAAACTAACATTAAAAGATTTATGAAAAGCACAGTCCATCATGGGTAAAGCTCTCCCCACCATTGAGCACATCTACACGGAGTGTTGTTGCAGGAAAGCAGCATCCATCATCAGGGACCCCCACCATCACCCAAGTCATGCTCTCTTCTCATCAGGAAGAAATTACAGGAGCCTCAGGACCCACAACCACCAGGTTCAGGAACAGTTATTTTTCCTCAAACATCAAGGTCCTGAACCAAAAAAGGATAACTTCACCTAGCAGCTTTGAGCAGCCCCTAATTGGAGAGATTGGAAGCCTGAGAAGACGTAGTTTGTCTAGTGGCTGTTTGGAGCTTTGAACAGTGCTCAACTGGAGAGATCAGAAGCCCGAGTTAGTTCAGGGAACAGAAAGAAGGCTCTATGGACAAGAATGAGATTCCCCAATAGCATGCTGCCTCCTAATGCCGGAGCCCATGGCATCTCGAATCCAGTGCTCGGCGTTCTAAAGTGAACAGTCTGAGGTCATGGTCCATGTGGCTACCAATGCCATACAACTGGGGGCAGGTGTCAATTTTAACTGATGATTTGATGACAAACTCCACTATCTTCATCAGGTATGATGCTTAGGCATGTCTAATTCAGTGGTATATATACCCCCATTATCTGTCCTTCCTGATTGGCTAGTCTTCAACCAATCAGGTTTCCACTGTCCCACGTTGTTTTAAAAAGATCACATTCCTGTTCTTCCTTAGAGCAAGACCTTTATCTTTGTTGAAGTTCTAATTCTCCAGTCTTATTTCACTGGCTTCCTTCACCAGGTGGTCCCAAAAACCACTGGTACAGCGCAGTAGTCCTGTGTCAAAGTCAATCCTGGTCATTGCCTATGCAATGCTTTGCTATTGACGATTTCTCCAGGCAATCCACAAACCCATAAGGAAACTGTAATCAATGCAACACAAAAAATTCTGAAGGAGCTTAACAGGCCAGGCAGCATCGATGCAAAGGAGTACAGTTGACGTTTTGGGCCAAAACCCTTCCTCAGGACTCAGATAGCAGATGCTGTCTGACCTGTTACGTTCCTCCAGCATTTTGTGTGCGTTGATTGGATTTCCAGCGCCTGCAGATTTTCTCTCATTTGTGATAGGAAGCTCAATTCCCAGCTTATGTGGGTCAAAGATGACCTAGGACTCAGGACCCCTGCCCTGTGAATACAGAGCAGTGTCTATTGGCCAGATGGGTGCACAGTGGAAATCTACATCAAGGAGCGTAGGAGGTGCATCTGTTTGGGTTACCTGGAGAAATCAATGCTAGCAGAACATTGCACTTGCAATGATCACGTTTCACATCGATGACACAATCCATCATAGGTTAAGCCCTCCCCACCACTGAGCACATCTACGTGAAACGCTGCCGCAAGAAAGCAGTATCCATTATCAGGGATGCCCAACATGCAGGACATGCTCTCTTTCTCACTGTTGACATCAGTTTTTACCCCACAACCATCAGGCTCTTGAACCCAAGGGGGTAAACGTCACTCACGCATCACTGAACTGTTCCCACAACATGTGGGCTCACTTTCAAGGGCTCTCCAGCTCATGTTTGATATTTATTACATGTTTATTATTTTATTTCTTTTTTCCCTTTTTCTATCTGCACAGTTTGATGTTTTTTGCACGCTGGTTATCTGCCCTGTTAGTTCAACTTTCATTGATTCTATTGAGGTTATTGGATTTACTGAGTATGCCTGCAAGAAAATTAATCTCAATGTTGTATATGGTGACATATATGTACTTGATAATAAACTTACTTTGAACTTTGATACTAAATGCACCCTAATTATTTTTTCCAAAGAGATTAGCAAACCAGTCAAAGGATCAAAACCAGAAAGTGGACACAGTCAAGCAGCATCTGTGGGGGAGAGCAAGAGTCAAATAAAACATATCATTCCCTCAATAGTAATCACCAATCCCCAAGTTTGGACCTTAGCAAACAAGGGAGATAAAAATCTGGAAAGAACAAAAGAGAGATAGAAGTGTAAAGTAGCAAGAAACAAAAATGGACTGAAGAAGTTTGAGTGTGTAATTCAAATTGAAAGTAAGCATCGAACGTGGGTCCCATGTAAGTAAATAAAGAAATATTTATGATAGACAAAAGGAATTAACTAGCTACTTTGTATCAGTCTTCAAAGAAGACACATAAAACCTGCCAGAGACATGACAGAAACAAGAAACTGAAGGGAATAAGCACACTAAAAAAGTAGTGTGAGAGGAGTTAGTGTGATAAAAACTAATAAATTCCAAGGACTTAGTTGTCTATATCTGTTAGAGAAAGTGAATTTTCTATTTCCCATTTTCCAAAAACACAGTTTCTGGAATTGTGCCTGTGGAAAGTGGAAGCAAAAACAGGGAAAAATTGACCTACAGCCTAACATCAGAAGCAGGAAAAATACTGGAGTCTCTATTAAATGACATAATGGGGACATGTGGGAACAGCGGTGCGAAAACCAGTGGACATAGTTTCAGAGGCTGACAAGTTTAGTTAACACAAGATCCCACAGAAAAGTTTGGTCAGTAAGGATTCAGCATAACAATTTGAGGGTAACATTGACAAGGATTTAGAAATGACTGGTAGACAAAAAGCTACGAGTGAGATAAACAGGTCTCTCTCAAGTTGATAGACTGTGACTAGTGGGTACAATTGATGTTAGTGCTTGAGTCCCAACAATTGTGCATAGCTATCAGTCATTTGACTGGAGGGCCAAGTTCATATTTCAAGTTTTCTGGTGATATGAAACCAAATAGGATTGCACATGTTGAGGAGACAATAGACAATAGGTGCAGAAGTAGACCGTTCGGCCCTTCGAGCTTGCACCGCCATTCTGAGATCATGGCTGATCACCTACTATCAATACCCGGTTCCTGCCTTGTCCCCGTATCCTTTGATTCCCCTATCCATAAGATACCTATCTAGCTCTTTCTTGAAAGCATCCAAAGAATTGGCCTCCACTGCCTTCCAAGGCAGTGCATTCCAGATCCCCACAACTCTCCGGGAGAAGAAGTTTTTCCTTAACTCTGTCCTAAATGACCTACCCCTTATTCTCAAACCATGCCCTCTGGTACTGGACTCTCCCAGTATCTGGAACATATTTCCTGCCTCTATCTTGTCCAATCCCTTAATAATCTTATATGTTGCAATCAGATCCCCTCTCAATCTCCTTAATTCCAGCGTGTACAAGCCCAGTCTCTCTAACCTCTCTGCGTAAGACAGTCCGGACATCCCAGGAATTAACCTTCTGAATCTACGCTGCACTTCCTCTACAGCCAGGATGTCCTTCCTTAACCCTGGAGACCAAAACTGTACACAATACTCCAGGTGTGGTCTCACCAGGGCCCTGTACAAATGCAAAAGGATTTCCTTGCTCTTGTACTCAATTCCCTTTGTAATAAAGGCCAACATTCCATTAGCCTTCTTCACTGCCTGCCGCACTTGCTCATTCACCTTCAGTGACTGATGAACAAGGACTCCTAGATTTCTTTGTATTTCTCCCTTACCTAACTCTACATCATTCAGATAATCTGCCTTCCTGTTCTTCCTCCCAAAGTGGATAACCTCACACTTATTCACATTAAACGTCATCTGCCAAGTATCTGCCCACCCATTCAGCCTATCCGAGTCACCCTGAATTCTCCTAACATCCTCATCACATGTCACACTGCCACCCAGCTTAGTATCGTTGTAAACAGCTGTGGTCCAGATACCGAGCCCTGTGGCACCCCACAAGTCACCACCTGCCATTCCGAGAAACACCCATTCACCGTTACCCTTTGCTTTCTATCTGCCAACCAGTTTTCTATCCATGTCAATATCTTCCCCCCAATGCCATGAGCTTTGATTTTACCCACCAATCTCCTATGTGGGACCTTATCAAATGACTTCTGAAAATCGAGGTACACTACATCCACTGGATCTCCCTTGTCTAACTTCCTGGTTACATCCTCGAAAAACTCCAATAGATTAGTCAAGCATGATTTGCCCTTGGTAAATCCATGCTGGCTCGGCCCAATCCTATCACTGCTATCTAGATATGCCACTATTTCATCTTTAATAATGGATTCTAGCATCTTCCCCACTACTGATGTTAGGCTGACAGGACGATAGTTCTCTGGTTTCTCCCTCCCTCCTTTCTTAAAAAATGATGTAAAGGAGGATGTAAAGAGGTTATAACATGGCAGTTGCAGCAATACAAGGTTATTCTTTTTGGTGCAGAGAATCTATTCTTTGAAAAGCAGGGTGAGATGACAGTTTATGTTGATTTTCAAAGGGACAAGTCACTGAACGGCAACATGCAGGTTGTGCAGGTGCACAGGCAGAGAGGAAGTCAAGTTTTTTTCCCTCTATTATGTATTGCACTGTACTACTGCCAGAAAGTCAACAAATTTCACAACATGTGCTGGTGAGAGTAAAACCTGATGCCGATCAAAGCTTAAAAGTAATAATTATATTAAAAATCAGCAGTCATAGAGGACTGTGTCACAGCAAAGATGTGGGGGGGGGGTGTGGGAAAAGGGAAAAACAAATTGAAATAGAAAGGTTGTGGCACATTTGTCAGACCAGTGGTGGTGGGGGTGGGAGAAATGGAGGAGAAAAGAGTTAACTCACAATTCAGTATTTAGCCACAAGTGTGCCACCTCTTTGAGGCGTTGCCTTCTGAATATGTCCTTGATGCCGGGTCAGGCCAATGCCCATGACGGAGCTGGCCGAGTTTACAACTTCCTGTGGTTTTTCCAACGTTGTCCAGTGGCCTTTCCATACCAGATGGTGTTGCACCCACTTAGAATGCTCTCCACGGTACATCTGTAGAAAATTGTGTGCATCATTGGTGGCGTACCAAATCCCCACAAACTCCAAGTACAGCTTTTTGGATCCTTCTTTATAATTGCATCAATATATTAGGCCTTGATAGATCTTTAAAAAGTTGACATCCAGGAACGTGAATCTGCTCACCCTTTCTTTCCACTGCTGATCCTTGATGGTGTGTGTTCCCTCGACCTCCCCTTCCTGAAGTCCACAATCTCTTGGCCTTACTGACATTGAGTGCAAGGTTGTTGTTGCAACACCACTCAACCAGCTGATCTATCACACTCCTGTACATCTCTTCATCACCATCTGAAACTCTGCCAACAACAGTTAAGTCAAAAGCAAATTTACAGATGGCATTTGAGCTGTGCCTAGCCACAGTCATGGATGTAGAGAGTAGAGCAGAGGGCTAAGCACACATCCCTGAGGTGTGCCAGTGCGGATTGCCAGTGAAGAGATGCTATTTCCAATCAGCAAGACTGTGGTCACCCAATGAGGAAGATGCAGAGTGAGGTACAGAAGTCCTGGTATTGGAGTTTCTAGATTAAAAATGAGGGTATGATTGTGTTGCACACTGAGCTGTAATCAATAAGTAGCAACTTGATGTAGGTATTACAATTGTCCAAGGCAGAGTTGAGAGCCAGTGAGATTGCATTCACTGTAGACCTATTGTGACGAAAGGCAAACTTCAGCTGGTCCAGGTCCTTGCTTAGGCAGGGGTTAATACTGGCCATGACCAACCTCTCAAAGGACTTTGTCACAGTAGATGTGAGTGCAACTGGGTGATAGTCATTGAGGCAGCTCACCCTGCTCTTCTTGATTGTTATCTATTTGAAGCAGGTAGGAACCCTTGCCTGCAGTAGTGGGACATTGAAGCTATCCTCGAGTGTCCACCAGTTGGTTGGCACAGATTTTTAAGAACACGACCAGGTACACCACAACGGCTTGATGTCATGTGGAAAGTGTTAGGAAGAGATGGTGGCAGGTACATTACTTAGCAGAAACAGAACAACAGGTCCACAGCAGATGCCAACTCATTGACATCTCACTCAACTATGGAACATCTAGGCAGCGAAGATGCATCTATCAGGATGTTATTTATCGTCTACAGTTCAGCATTCAAGAGCGTCATCCTCCCAAAACTAATCAATAAGCTCCAAAGCCCCAGGCTTAATAAATCTTTATGCAATTGGATCAGCAATTTTTAATTTTTCAATATTATTATTTTGGAGGGCTGATCCTGAGCCCAGCACATAAGTGCAATAATGAAGAAAGCACAGCAGCACCTCTACTTCCTTAGGGATTTGCAGAGATTTGGCATGACATCTTAAAACTTTAACAACCTTTTATGGATGTGTAGTGGAGAGTTCATTGACCTGGACACATCACAGCGTGCTATGGAAACCCCAAATCTCTTGAATGGGAAATCCTACAAAAAGTAGTATATATGGTCCAGTCCATCATGGGCAATGCTCTCCCCACCATTGAGCACATCTACATGAAACAGTTGCAGGAAAGGAGCATCCATCATCAGGCACCCCCACCACGCAGGTCATGCTCTCTTCTCACTACTGCTATTAGGAAGGTGGTATAGGAGCCTCAGGACTCACACCACCAGGTTCAGGAACAGTTATTACCCCTCAACCATCAGGTTCTTGAACCAAAGGGGAAAGTTTCACTCAACCTCACTTGCCTCATTATTGAAATGTTCTCACAGCCAATGGATTCACTTTCAATGGCTCTTCATCTCATGTTCTCCATATTTATTGTTTATTTATTATTATTTCTTTCTTTTTGTATTTGCACAGTTTGTTCTCTTCTACACTCTGGTTTAACGTCCAAACTGGGTGGGCTTTCAATGATTCTGTTATGGTTGTTATTCTACAGATCTATTGAGTATCACAAGAAAACAAAACTCAGGGTTGGAAAATTAACATATACATACATTGATAATAACATGACTGGCCATAAAAGAATACAAGTTGAAGCAAGAAATATTAATTACAATTGCCATAACTTAATGATGAGTAACAAGGCATGTTTCTTTGAGTAATACCAAGCCACTAACAGTATAGACAGAAAAAAAACACTAACATAAAGTGAATGGCTAACAACATGAGGCATATATGAGGTAATCTAGGACATCTTATACTGGTCCCCCTCCCTCCACCTTCTTATTCTGGTTTCCATTCTAATTATGATAAAAGGGCTTGGCCTGAAATGCCAAGGGCTTATTTCTCTCTGTAGATGCTGCCTGTCCTGCCAAGTTGCCCCAGAATGTATTCTTATGTTGCTCAAGATTTTCAGCATCTGCAGAAACTCTTGTATCCACAGTACTTTTGAAACAAAGATAGCAGGATCAACAACAAGATGACAAAAATAATTAAAATATAGTAAATCTAGCTATGGAAATTACAACAGTGTTAATTGTGTACATGCCCTTTTACCATGAGGTTACCATGCATCTACTAAATGTCAGGGTTAAAATAGAATCTGTGAGCTGCACGACGTACCTTTTATTTGGAAAGGTACATTTCTTAGAGGCCAATTTCAGAACAACACTATGGTGCCATGAATTGAGAAGTCAGAGGAAAAAAAAACCAAACCAACTAACCTTAAATTCTTTGGAATGATCATCATCATTATGTGTTGTGCTGTATGACACTGGCGATCATGGTTCCATGACCATGTGAGTTCTTGGAATTTTTTCTTAAAAAACAGAAGTGGTTTGCCATTGCCTTCTTCTAGTCAGTGTCTTTACAAGACTGGTGACCCCAGAGCCATTACAAACATACTTCAGAGATTGCGTGCCTGGTGTCAGTGGTTGCATAACCATGCACATGACTTGTGATGTGCACCAGCTGCTCATATGGCTTCACGTGACCCTGATCAGGGGGCTAAGCAGATACTACACCTTGCCCAAGGGTGACCTGCAGGCTAGCAGAGGGAAAGAACACCTTGTATCTCCTTTGGTAGAGATGTACTGCCACCCTGACCCCACCACAGCCAGGATAATTTGTAATAAAAATATTTCTTCCCAAATTTAGCAATACCCTGGGGCTTAGACAGCATCTTGTAAACGGCAATAGCATTTGTATTGTAGCTTATTGCCAAAGTACATCCCAAATTATTTTTTTTAAAAGCAAAAGACGAAAAAATAGCCAGAGGGTAGTGAATGTGTGGAATTTGTTACCACAGGGAGCTGTGGAGGTCAGGTCGTTGGGTGTATTTAAGGCAGAGCTCGATAGGTTCTTGATTGGACATGGCATCGAATGTTACAGGGAGAAGGCTGGGAGTGCGGCTGAGGAGGGGAAGAAAAAGGATCAGCCATGATTGAATAGTGGAGCAGACTCGATGGGCCAAATGGCCTAATTTATGTTTATGTCTTATGGTCTAATAGGTGGATTTTGCAGACATCCCACCTCTCGCGGAAGTTCTGGGAGTCTCCCACTTATTGATAACGTTTCCCTGATGCCTGCAAATTATATACGATATCCCAGAAATCAATTTTTTTTGAGCAAGAGAGCATCCTGATTGGTCTCTTTTTGTGATAAGTAGACCAATCAGTTTTCTCCGTGGGCGGGCTTTACAGTCGATCTCTCTCCTTCTTTCGCTGTCCATCAATTCAGTTTAGTGTCCTACAGCACCGTGGCAGAGTGTTCCGAAAAAAGAAAATATAAAACGTACTTCACTATATATGGAGCTAGCAGGGTGGGATGTCTGTAATTGCCTGAAAAGTGGGTTTAAGGAGAAAAGTGTTAATGTTATGCCCATGTGACTAAGGTCCTCTTTGCTATCAGTATCAAAAAAGGATCTGATGCTAGAATCAAAGAAAGAACTCTTTCTGCCTGATCTACATGAATTTAGATAAAGGTTATATAGATAAAGGAAGAACAACACTGTACTTCAGATAAGGAACCAAGCATCACACCGTGTCAGCTGTACACCACGAGAAAGAATTCCTTGTACAATAATTGTTTGAATACTGCTGTAGAAATTTGTTCATAATGTCATGAAGCATCGTTTGTTCAGGACTCTCAAGGCAACTATAATGTGGATGGACTAGGCCAGCAGTGTGGAATAGGCCATTCTAGTCCTTCGAGCCACACTGCCCAGAAACCCCCTGACTTAGTCCTAGCCTAATGACAGAACAATCGACAACAACCAATCAACCTACCAAACTGTACGTCTTTGGAGTGTGGAAGGAAACAGGAGCACCTTGGAGGACACCCAAGGTTACAGTTTCTGTTACTTATTCTGAAAGTTGCCCTTGTCCAATCCACTGAATGGCAAATATTGCAAACTCTGAACAGCCCTTCTGTCTTCACGGCCAACCCCCTCCCACCCCCCATCACTCAAACCAATGCTGCCCTACACTAAGAAATATCTAACCAGCCATAAACCCTCACTCTGACAGTGGTTGGATCCCCGATTTACTGGCTCTGGACCCCAAATTCTCAGGCCTGAACAATACTTTCTTTACAAGCTTCACAGTATGAAGGCAATTCCTGAAATGATTATTGGTGCAATATCTCGAGAATGCACTGATTAAACTGCACAATAGTTATTAGGTCTACATTTTCCTGTTCTGTGACATGTTGAAACCAGTCTTTAACTTCAAATTAGAACTGTCAGAAATAAATTCTACAACAAGAAAAGATTTTCCTCTTGACCAGGAATAAATTTAAATGCTTATTAATCAACATTAAAACACAGAAGTCTGTAAACACATCTGAATAACTATTTTATCATAATTAAGTCACGGTTTCATTCCAATTTAAAATATTCAAAAAAAAAAATCAGGAATTACAAAAAACAAACCACAATGAATTCTGTTTATTGTAAACTTCACAGAGGCAAGGAATTTTGTTAACCCTTAGTGTACATGACCACAAACAATAGGGCAAGTTTGCCCTAGCAGGATTGTATAGCGGCTAGCCCTGTTATTATATTATGGTGAGGATTTGGTCCATAATGACAGACAAGGAAGCTCGTTAACTCAACAACCCATTTTATTGTGATAAGGTGATAAACACAAAAAAGACCGGGCACCATGACCCAGAGAGTGAACCCAACCAGTCCTACACAGACAGGTGAGGTGACCATCACTCACCCCGGTGACAGTTAGGGTGACCCACAAATAAACAAGCAAATAGCTGTATAACCCAAGTTAAACTCTAAACAATATATGAACTGGAACTTCCCCCCCACCCCCCCCCCCATAATCCCACAGAAGCATTTTAACACAAGAACAATAAACAGTATTGGTCATTAGAAAAGCAGGGCAGACTGTTGAACATGCACCCCCCCATCCCACAGCATCACACTGCCTCACCTGAGGGGGTCAGCCATTCCCGGCAACCCCAGAGTACGTAGCAAGGTCCAAGAGTTCTAGTGGACATTGACACTGCCACCGGTTTGTGTGAGGCAAGAGATGAGCACCCGGAATGTCACGCCTCGCTGCGTTAAGGCTGATTTATACTTGTGTGTACGGGCTACGCCGCAGCCAACGCTGCAGCCCTGATTTTCAGTTCTCTGTAGGCTCTACGCTGTAGCGAACATGCGTCGGTGTGCGCCAAAACGCTAGTTGGCGGCGGGGTTTCTACGCCATTGTGTTGAGTTTCTTTGTGAGAGACATGGACAAGGAAATGCACTTCAAACATTTGCGCGTGTCAGCAGGTAGATTTGATGATTTTGGTTCACCTATTTCACATCGGCGTACAGACATGGCGGAGAAGAAGCAACCGGAAATGCATAGGAGGAAATGCGATGCTACCAAGCGGACCAATCACAGTTGTTGCGGTCTACATCGCCGCGACGCGTGAGCGAGTTTTTTGAGGAGGTGCACATCACCCTACGGTGTAGGGTACGCGGTACCTAAGACATAGATGCGATGCACAAGTATAAATCAGCCTTTAGTGGTGGCCAAGGGCTGGCACAGTCCCAGCCAGTCCCGGTGCAGCACGACTGTCTTCCACACCCAATATACCACATCAGAGATGTGGTCGAGCACTTCTCCCTGCCCCTTCCAGTGGCTTCCAAGCCTGGGGGATAGTCCCTTCTTCTGGGAGGGGCAGTAGACCCACACTGGGGCCCCCCACCATGTACTGCTGCATTGGCTCCCCAGACTGGCGGCCCCTCCCTTTCTGGGACCTGCAAGCACGGCAGCAGTGCACAAACAGCTCCACGTCCTGCCTGTACCCAGGCCAGTAGAAGCGTTCGTGCAGCCCGCCCAGCGCCTTTGCCACTTGGAGATGACTGGCCCCCACCAGCCTGTGCACCGACCGCAGACCCGGAGGACAAGCTGCAAGAGATGTTTGCACCATCGGACAACTGCCGTCGCGCGCCTCCAGCGTTCCCCACTGCGAGTATAGGGCCTTGGTCTCTGGGTCCAGGGCCTCTACCTACTCCGGCCGGTGTCCCACACTCACCCAGGCCATTACGGGATCACTCACCTATTTACTGTGCGGCCGCTCGTGGTCCAGAGTTTGGGGGGGGGGGGGGGGGTTTGTTGCTGGCTGTCACTGCCGCTTGCCCGCGGTTCAGCGCTGTCGCACGGGGCCGCAGCCGGGCATTCTGCAATGCCGTGGGCCGCTGTGAAACCGGTGGTGGTTGCTGGGAACACTTCCTGGAGCTGCCCTGCCGGAGAGCCACGGCATCAGCACTGAGGTAGAGTGTTGCCCTCGACGCATCCACACGGACCCCCTGTGGGACAGCAGGTCCAGGCCGAGGATGCAGGACTCCCGGATGTCCACGAGCCACACCTCGTGCTCCACTGCGTCTTTCCGCACTGCGATGTGCAGCCTCCTCTTCCCTCGCATTGCCGCAGTCACCGGTAATTGTAGCCAGCCGGACCGCTGTCATTGTCCACCCAGGCAGGGATGCTGGTCCGTGTTCGGGAGAACACCGGGGCGGATGATGGTGATGGTTGACCCCGTGTTCACCAACGCATGGCATCTGATGCCCTCCCCCACGCAGTCCATGTATAAGTCTCGCTCTTCACCCAAATGGCCCACTCAAAGGGGCAACAATGGAGGGTTTCTGCCGGAGGATTCGGACGGTGCCGCCCGCTCGGATTTTCCCATTGGCTGCACTGAGCTCTGGCCTGGTGCCAGTGCAGGACACCCCGGACCAAATGACCAGCCTCACTGCACCAGTAGCAGAGATCGTCTCACGGATAATCTTCATCAGCTTCCTCCTCTGCCTTGGTGACCCAAGCCCAGGCTCGTGGCATGCAAGATGGTGCTGGAATACCTTGGGGGGCCAAAATAGTTTTTGCCCTCTCTGCCTCGGCCAACGCCTTGCCCAGCGACGATGGTGATGTCAGGCGAACCTGCTGCCAAAGGCACTCCGGCGTCAGCACCTTTACAAAGGCGTGAAGGGCAAGTTCTTCCTGGGCCGCAGGAGGGAACTGGGGGGGAGCCATGCCGAGCACAGTGGTGAAGATTAGCTGCCAATGCCCAGACTTTCTCCCATACGGCACCATCTGCTGCCCAGTTCTTCCCTCATTGCTTCCACCTACAGCCTCTGCTCGAAACGCCACTCCATCGAGGGCCCTGCAGTCACACTACTCTGCCGGTGTTGAGTCAAAGAGGGCCCGCAGGGCATCTCCCGCCAGTGCCAGGGCAAGGTGCCACTGCTGTCTGGGTGGGACTCCATCCGTTGTGCCATGTGGCAAGTCTGACTTGTTCCAGGTGGCTGGTAATGTTGTACCTGGGGAGCTTCAGGGTAGACCTTGAGGTGCAAATCATCGAACTTCCTCTTGCTCCGGTGGCAACAGCCATGGTGACCATCTCCCCTATGGCTACGGTGTCTTGGGTTCCCTGGTGCGGGTCACTACGGAGGCCAGCGATGCGCTCCGCTCTGTCCTCTGGGTTGGGGAGCCTGGGCAAGCTCGCTCTGTCGGGGCTCTTTGGAAAGGCACAGTGCTCGGTTCCCAGGTCCTCCCTCCAGGTCTCATCTTCATGAGCACTGCCCGTGCGTGCGAAGGAGGTATACTGCTCCATCCTTCATCTTATTCCCTGGGTCTTAAGGCACTCCGTCCGACATCGTAGCTCTTCAATCTTATTGTCGATCTCACCTCCCACTCCTGACACCAATGTGGCGAGCATTTGGTCCATAATGACAGACATTAACAGAAGCTCATTAACTCAACAGCCGTTTCATTGTGATAAACACAAAACAGACTAGGCACCATGATCTGGAAAGAGAACCCAACCAGACGGGGTGGGGGGGGGGGGTGACCATCACACACACCCTGGTTACAGTTAGGGTGACCCAGAAATACACAAGTGGGTAGCTGTATAACCCAAGCTAAAATGTAACAACAAATGAACTGAAACTTCCCACCATGATCCCACAAAAGCATTTTAACACAAGAACAATACACAGTACTGGTCATTAGAAAAGCAGGGCGCCACAATACCTTTTATGCTATGCAGGCATACAAGAGGATAGAAAGCTATGGAATGGTCATCAATGGAGATGAAACATTAGATGAAGAAAGCACCATCACTGATATTTAAACCTCAGTTTTAGTATTAGCAAGTTAAGTTTGTTTGTTATGTTATATACTGTGTCATGTGATGTAGGCAATCATGGTAGATGGAATATAGCATAGCGAAATGTGGGGTCTTGAACAATTGTAGGAAGAATAAAGGGAGAAAATTTGGAAATCAAAATTGCAAAGAGACTTGAGCCCTAGTTCAGGATTCTCTGAAAGATAACTTCCAGGTTAAGACAGTAATTCATTTGTGATGTGCCATTTTGTGCAATGTAGGTGATCACGGTCTTTCCATGACCATGACTGTTCTTGGCAAATTTTTCTACAGAAATGGTTTGCCATTGCCTTCTTCTGGGCGGTGTCTTTACAAGATGGGTGACATCAACCGCACATACGGCCATTCACCATGTGCTCCCATGGCTTCATGTGGCCGTGCAAAAGCTCAACATGCTGGAGGAACTCAGCAGGTCGGGCAGCGTCTGTGGAAACGAACAGTCAACATTTGACTGTTTGCTTCCACGGATGCTGCCTGACCTGCTGAGTTCCTCCCGCGTGTTGCTTTGACTCCAGCATCTGCAGAGTATTGTGTGTTTATGGCAAAAGCTGCAGGCTAGTGGAGGGAAAGAGTGCCTTACACCTCCTTGTATGTCCACCTTGCTAGCCAAACAAATTAGTTAACAAATATAATTGAGACAATATAAACAAACTAAACATCTACCATGAATTTGTGGGAATTTCCCCTAGTGTTAGTAGACTGCAAATGATCTCACCATCTTGTCAAAATGTGAGATGAAACTCTCTAACCCTTCTGGGTAATTTGTACTGTCTCTGACATCCTGACCTACACTGTATGATTTAATGTATAGGGGATAAATAAGTAAAAATGAAACCTGATTAGAGTTTTCAAGAAACTGTGATGATGAAACTGGAAAAGCAGGGGGAAAAAGATGGAAGTGAAAGGAACGTTCAGTATAGAAAGATCAAGAAAAACAAAGCAATAAGAGGGATTGAAAAAACAGAAGATGATTAAACAACAGAAAATCTGCAGTTGCTGTAAATCCAATGCAGCATACACAAAATACTGGAGGAACTCAACAGTCAACATTTTGGGCCAAGACTTCTTCAGGAGAAATGACTCAGCCCAAAACATCGACTGTCTACCCTTTTTCATAGATCCTGCCTGACCTGTTGAGTTACTCCAGGGTGTGGGTGTGGGGGAGGATGAGGACAAGGTGTGTGTGTGGACACACATGTACATATGTATGTACTGTAGGAACAAGTTTAATAGCAAGAGGAATAGAGTCTACAGTGTCCATTGAACAGATTTTTTGTGCTGGAGAAGTACAAAATTTGAGGGACATGCAGCATATGAAATTATGATAGTGGAAAAAAGTTACAAAAAAATAATAAAAAGCCAAATGGTCACCATTCAATGCCTGCCTGCCCAACCCCCAACCCTCATTTTACTGTTGGCTGGGAAATGTACAGCAAACTTCAAGTTCAACTTTCAAGTTAGAGTTAAGAGTTTAATTATCATTCAATCATACACAAATACAGCTCAACAAAGTAGCATTCCCCTGGGGCCAAGTTGCAAACCACAGAATCACACTCACATATAATTATGACAGCAAAAGACGGTTATAAAGAAATATTTAAAAGATGTAATATTATAGCCCAAGTCCCTGAGTGTCATGGCCTGTAGATCGAATGAGGGCCTGGCCTGCACCACAAGTCAGGTCTCACTATTAAATTCCAGTTGCTTTCACTTTCTATGATTTGAATCAACAACTTAAATGGAGAAACTTCCAGCAAAGTCTTGGTCAAAGTTCAAACTCCAAAGAATTTAATCTGTGATCTAATCTAGAAGTTCTACATTCTCATAGTTAAGAACTACACACCCACCGTCTTTAGTGAATAGTAAAATTAGTTCATTATAATTCATCCACATTTTGAAATTAAGTGTTAGGTGTATGATTATTCATATGCAGACTAAAGAAAGGCACCAAGCTACCGTCATGTCCCCACCTCACTTAAATCTACGAGACAAATGGAAGGAAAATCACATTGAGCAAACAGTATAGATAAAGTGGCTATCAAATATTGATGAAGTCCTAAAGCTGTAGATTTACTAACTCATAAACTGAATAATTTTCTTGCCGTTTACTGATGTCGGGATGTTGTTTCCTACAGCTTAGAACTAAGACCATTACCAGGAACGTTTCCACTTCTGATTGATTAATTACTAGCATTTAACAGCAAGATTTGATCTTTACATTTCTCACCTGTGCACAAAACAAGCCTACCTCCACACTCCACCCACCATTTAAAATAAACTGCTGTAGGAATATGGCTGCAAAAGGTGCATGTTCTTCGAGTTAACATGACAACTTGAAATCTGTGCGCAGCCTGGAATTCAAAATGACCACATCTAGATGAATAGAGGCTATAAATTTATAGCCTCTATTAAATTGGTTTAACCTCTCCTTTCAGTTACCTTAAGACTTATATAATACCATGGAGAGTATTCTAGCTGGCTGCATCACCGTTTGGGATGGGGGCTGGGGGCTACTGCAGAGGATCAAAATAAGCTGCAGAGACTTGTAAACTTAGTCAGATCTATAGCGGGTACTAGCATCTGTAGTATCCAGTACACCTTCAAGGATGGCTTAAAAAGGATCCCTGATCACCCAGGGCATGGCCTGTTCCCATTGCACAATACAGTAGAGGTGACTCAGGTTCAATTCCTGCCACTTCTCTAAGGAGCTTGTACGTTCTCCCTGTGACCACATTGGTTTCCTCTGGGTGCTCCGGTTTCCTCCCACAGTCCAAAGGGACATACCGGAAGGTAACTAGGCAAAGCTTCCAAAGCTCTGGACCATAGTAACTTTTAATACATTCAAATTCATTTTGGTCATAACATAACAATTTAACTACTATTTGAAAAATAAAAAGGGATTTACTCATCTTTTGCAAAAACCATATGCTCTGTTAAATTCTCCAAGCTTTCATGTACACTTCTTATAATCCACAAAAGCCTCATTTGTTCCATGCTACCTATACCTGCTATGCACTTCCTCCTCCTTAAATATGCCTGAATATCCCTCAAAGAATCCCTAAACTTGTTCATTTTGCTTTTTGTTCTAACAGTAACATACAAATTCTGTACTCTCAAAATTTCACCTTTGAAGGCCTCTCATTTATCAAGTACACCTTTGCCAGAAAGCACCATATCCCAAACCACACTTGCCAGATCCTTTCCAATTACATCGAAATTGGCCTTTCTCCAATTTAGAATTTCAACCAGCGGGCCAGGTCCCATCCTCCTCCATAATTATCTTGAAACTAATGGAATTATGATCTCTTGGTGGAAGTGATCTCCTACACACACTTGTCACTTGCACTGTCTTGTTCCCCAATAGGAGATTCAGTATTGCACTCTCTCTGGTTGAGACTTCCATATATTGACTAAGGAAACTTTCTTGAACACTTTGACAAACTCTTTCCAATCCAGTTGTTTTACAGTACGGGGGTCCCAGTCATTGTGTAGAAGGTTAAAATTGCCTAATCTCACAATCTTCTCCTTCTCCCTACAAATTTGTTCCCCTAAAAGGAAGAGTAGTCTGGTACAGGCCAGACTAAAAGTCGTCCATCAGTCCTCCAAGTTCGGGAGTTCAGCTCACAGCCAACAACCTTGACTAGTAAAACAAATTTGCTATGGAAATAGTAATGAAGAATTCTTCTACATCTGATGTGACAGTATTTCCCAGTCTCCATCCGGGACTTGCCTGACTGACAGTAGTGAAAACCAAGGATGAAGACCTGAACACCATTAGAGATGGTGCCCTAAAAACCAGTGGCATATCAGACTGTAGGTAAGAAAATGGTCTCACTCTATATGACAGTTTCTGAACTACTAAAAAGATTTACACATATAAGAGACCAGAACTAGGGCATATTTTCCTTAAATTTCACCTACTATCTGGCAAGGATGCAGAGAAGTTTGTGGAATTCTGACAAGAATAAGACTTAGATATGCATCTTCAGGATGCACAGCTGAATCCAAATTCTGCCTAAATTTTCCTAAAATAGGAATATTTCACAATCTTCTAGAAAACTTATTAACAATGTTATTCAAATATGCAGTTAATTTTTTCCCCAAAATGTTATTGTTCAATGTAAATAAGCTGATTTGTACAACATTCTTCATATCATTACGAACTTAAAATTTCACTATTACTTACCCTCATAAGCCTGCTCGCAAACGTCGTTGTCTGAGCTGCTTTGTCTCCACTTATCAATTGCATCAATGCTCACTGTTGGATATCTGTTTTTAATAGTCAGTTTATTGGAGGAGCGGCTATATACTGTTCCATCTTTGCATCGCCACCACAAAGCTATACCTTCTGCATCACATTCAAATACTTTCAATGGTTCTGCTTTGTTGGAAGTATCAAGACCAAGGCATTTTTTAACTCCAATGTTAAACAGCCGGTGCCTGGATACCCACTTCCATTGCTGAAGCTCCTCTTGTTGATTGCATACATCCATTATAATTCCAGAAGAATTTACTTTGAGGCATCTTGTAGTATTTTGGTGCTGGATAGTAAAGTTGCCATTACCTACGGGGCAAGAGGAAAATTAGAAATACGAAAAACTAAAACAATTAACAAAAAGTTTGATAAAATCATAATAAATAATATCTTTAGGTGAAACATGTTATTTCACAAGACAGGAAGTTCCTCACTAGAGGAAGTAAAAATTAATGTTGTAATTAATTCAGAAAAGCTCAAGGCTTCACTAGTCTTCTGCAATCAGGATGAAATACAATGAAACAGCACCCTGATCAAAATGAATTTAATGGCAAGTGTGATTTGAAGAAAAAGCGAGTTTGAAGCTTTACTTTCAACTGCTACTTGTCAACTGGGAGCAGGTCACAGATGCTTAGCACACGTTGACAGCCACTGAAAAGGTTTATCAGTGAGAATGTCATTTGAAGTACTAAATAACAAGCTTGGAGCAGTTCATGGTATTGTCCATTTCCAAATGTATCACGTGCTGCATAAAGATGCAAGATTTATGTCTTGCGTGATAGTTATAAAGCTGTCTGGAATTTAGATATTTTAAGCTCAGCTATCTAAACTAGAACAGGTTCAAAACAACAAGGGGCAAACAAAGTCCAAATCTTAAACGTTAAAATCATAAAACTGCAGATAACCTTAATATCCAACAGGTGAGGCAGCGTCTATAGAGAGGGAAACAGAATAAAGATCTAAACCGAGAAACTGAGTAGTTGTTACAACTGCAAAGTACAAACTCTCCCCCCCCCCAAAAAAAAAGCTTCAGGTGGATGTAGACAGAGTCTAACTTCCAGTTAAGACTCAGTATTCAGAAAATCATCACAAGCCACCCTAACAAGAAACCAGCTGCAAGTAAACAGCCGGGCGAATTCTTTCTTCACCCATACTCTGAAATTGTTGGAATTAAGCCAAGGACTATAACGCCACTGGAGAAACAAATGTTTATTCTTCTTCATTATCTTTGTACACATATTATTAGCATACCACGTAAAACACGTTAACGCGATGACTATTTTTTAAAAAATCTATAACGTTACTAAAAATACTAGAGCAGCAAAACGCACATATAATTTTCACACTAAACTTAACCGCACCTGTAGTCTGAGAAGCCGTTACAAAACGACACGCAAGAAAGAGGTCAAATATTAGAACAAAATAAAAAGAAATCTGTCCGGTACACCAGCTCTTCATGCCTACGCGATTTCCAGAATATTTCTGGTGCTCCCACTGTGATGCCGGCAGAATATAAAATTAACTGAGCCCATCCTCGCCTCTCTCTTGCTCCTCACAAGCAACGCCACCGTTGATTGGTGGATGCAGAAAGTATTTCTGCCAACATGCTCTCATTGGTTAACCGCTTGACATCGCGTTCAGCAGACTAACTCGAAAGCGAAAGCCATTGCCGTCCAAATTTCCCCTAGAATTTCTGTAAAGCTCTTTGAACTATACAATTTACATGAGAAGTGCTCTATGAATAAACTTATTATTGTTGCTATTGTATGTTTTATTTTTTCTCTCAGTTCAAGCTGTGCTTCAGGCATAACCAAACACACATAGCCAGGCGATCTCTGTTTGAATTGAGCAAATACTGAGCTTTTATATCTGGGATGAGACCTCACTCCGTGCCTAGGCTTTAACGAAACTGAAAAATCCAACAACGTGTTTTCATCCCGATGTTAATGACGCAATTAATATGAAAAAAAACTTAAATAAGACCAAAATAATAAAGTTAGTTTTGAGAGGATGAGAATGTAGGTTAGATATTCTATAACAATATTATGGGCAAAAGGGTGG
Organism: Hypanus sabinus; assembly: GCF_030144855.1. Classification (NCBI taxonomy): domain Eukaryota; kingdom Metazoa; phylum Chordata; class Chondrichthyes; order Myliobatiformes; family Dasyatidae; genus Hypanus; species Hypanus sabinus. Next base: position 16,259,728 of record NC_082709.1, on the reverse strand, counting down.
ACAGGGAATGAAAGGGTTGGTCCTTTAAGGATCAGTGTTGTCGTCAATGTTTGTAAGCTCAGGAAATAGGAGAGGGAGTACATGAATACACCAAGTCTGTATTAGTTCAAAGTACGTTTATCATGGAAGCATGTATACTATATACAACCTTGAGGTCCATCTCCTTACAAATGAATTAATGAATGAGACAGCTCTACCATGGCACTATTACTACTACTACTGCTTAATTACGTCCAGTCTGTACTTACAGTCAAGAACGTCCACAAGGGATCTAGGATGAGCCAGCAAATTCAATACAAAATTGGCTGAGTGTTAGTGAAAGGCTGCTTTTCAAGTTGATGGCACATGACTAGTTGTATGCTAAAGGGATCAGTGCTGGGCACTTCATAAACACAAAAAAAGTCTGCAGTTGCTGGAAATACAAGTCAACTCACACAAAAACTCTGCAGGTCAGGCAGCATCTATGGAAATGAACAAACAGTCGACATATCGGGCCAAAACTCTTTTTCAGGACCTTTTCCATTAATGATTTGGATGAGAACAGTGGTGGATTGATTATTAATTTTTGCAGATGACACCATAATTGGACAGTGAAGAAGATTGTCTAAGTTTACAGCAGGACATAGACCAACTGGGAAAGTTGTAATAATGATTGGCAGGTGGAATTTAATTCAGGCAAGTGCAAATTGATGTATTTTGGGTTAAACTAGGAAAGGATAGTGAATGGCAGCACCATGGGGAGTGCGGTTGAACAGAAAACCCTTGGGTACATGTACATACCTCCCTGGAAATGGGAACACATGCAGACGAGGTGATGAGAAGATGTATTGCATGCCTGTCTTCATCAGCTAAGGCACTGGGTTTTTGTCATTTCACAGTTGTGCAAGCCATTGGTTCTGAGTATTTACAACCTTGATCACAAGGTGAGGATCACAACCTTGTCAAAGGGGTTGGAGGCTTATGTGCCTAAATGACCAAGAGAGTTATGTTGGCTTGGGCTCTGGGGTGGTCTCCCATAGCAAACAGGTCAAAGGGTAGAGGCCAGACTGAGCATGCTCCAGGTTTGGGGGTTCAGCTCAGGGCTAACAATCTTGACAGGTTAAAGACATATAGTTACAGAAACAGCAATGAAGAATCCTTCTTTAACTGTGTGCGACAGTATGGATAGATGGAGATGGAGGGCTTTCATTGCTGCACTAAATGCTAGTGTCAGAACCAGCCAGTAAGTAAGTAAGTATTGTCTGCAGTTCTAGTCACCAAACTATAGGAAGGACGACCATCACAAAAGTGACTATAGAAATTATCTAGAGAGGGTGCAGAAAAATCACAAAGATGTTACCCTGGATTGGATTATATGGTAGCATTGTGGTCAGCACAACTCTACAGTCAAGAGAAAGTCTGCAGATGCCGGAAATCCAAGCAACACACCCAAAATGCTGGAGGAACTCAGCAGGCCAGGCAGCATCTAGGAAAAGAGTACAGTCAATGTTTTGGGCTGAAACCCTTTGGCTTTTGGCCTGAAATGTTGACTGAACTCTTTTCCTAGATGCTGCCTGGCCTGCTGAGTTCCTCCAGCATTATGTGTGTGTTGCTCACAACACTTTACGGTACCAGTGATCTGGGTTCAATTCCCACTGCTGTATGTAAGGAACTTGTGCGTTCTCCATGTGACCGCATAGGTTTCCTCTGGGTGCTCCAGTTTCCTCCTACTGCCCAAAGATGTACCGGTTGGTGGGTTAATTGGCCGTTGTAAATTGTCCTGTGATTAGGCTAGGATTAGATTGGAGGATTGCTGGGTGGCACAGCCTGAAGGGCCAGAAGGGCCTATTCTGTGATGGTAACAAATGTCTGTTTCCAAAACTAGCGGGTTCAGGCTCAAAGTGAAAGAGAGGAATTTTAACGGGACCTGAGCAGTAAATCAAAACCCAACATCTTGAATGGCAGTGATGCTTCACTACCAGACGAGCTCAATGCCTTTTATGCTCATTTGAAAGGGAAGAATAAAACCACAGCTAAGAAGATTCCTGCAGCATCCAGTGATCCTGCGATCTCTGTCTCAGAGGCCAATGTCAGGCTGCCTTTCAGAGGGTGAACCCACGCAAGGTGGCAGGCCCGATGGAGTACCTGGTAAGGCTTTAGAAACCTATGTCACCCAACGAGCGGGGGTATTCAAAGACATTTTCAATCTCTCGCTGCTACAGTTGGAAGTTTCCACCTGCTCCAAAAGAGCAATAATTCGACAAGTTGCCCATGAAGAGCAGTGTGAGCCGCCTCAATGACTACCGTTGAGTAGAACTCACATCAATGGTGGTGAAATGCTTGAAGAGGTTGGTAATGGCCAAAATCAACCCCTGACTCAGGAAAGACCTGGACCCACTGCAATTGGCCTATCGCCACAATAGGTCTACAGCAGATGTGTTCTCAATGGCTCTCTGCGTGGCCTTGGATTTTCTGGTCAATGCAAATACCTATGTCAGGAGCCTGTTCATTGATTATAGTTCAGCGTTTAACTCCGTTATTCTATTGTCCTGATTAAAAAGCTACAGAACTTGGCCTCTGTACCTCCCTCTGCAACTGGATCCTCAGCTTCCTAACAAAAGACTACAATCTGTATGGATTGGTGATAACATCTCCACCTCATTGACTATCAGCACTGGCGCACCCCAGGGATGTGTGCTTGGCCCACTGCTCTACTTGCTCTGTACTCAAGATTAACTGTGTAGCTAGGCATAGCTCAAATGCCACTTATAAATTTGCTGATGATAAAACCATTGTTGGCAGAACCTAGATGGTGATGAGAGAGTGTTCAGGAGTAAGATATACCAACTAGTCAGGTAGTGTCGCAGCAACAACATTGCACCAAAGAGCTGACAGTGGACTTCAGAAAGGGCAGACGAGGGAATACAAGCCAAACCTTATAGAGGAATCAGAAATGGAGAGTGAGGGAAAACTCAAGTTCCTGGGTGTCAATATTTCTGAGGATCTAACCTAATCCAAACAGATTGTTGCAGCTACAAAGAAGGCAAGACAGTGGCTATATTTCATTCAGAGTCTGAGGAGATTTGGTTTGTCATCTAAAACACTCGGTAACTTAAGTACTGTGGAGAGCAGTCTGACTGGCCGCATCACCATCTGGTATGGGGGGTGCACAGGATCGAAGTAAGCTGCAGGGAGTTGTAAAATTGCTCAGCTCTGTCATGGGTATCAGCCTGTAAGGTATCAAAGCCATCTTCAAGGTGGCAGTACCAATGATCTGGGTTCAATTCCCTCTGCTGTCTCTAAGGAGGTTGGGTACGTTCTCCATGTGACCGCATAGGTTGCTGCTGGGTGCCTCAGAAAAGCGGCTACCCTCATCAAGGATCCCCATCACCTAGGACATACCCTCTTCTCAGTGTTACCATCAGGAAGGAGGTACAGAAACCTGAAGGCATATGCTCAGTGATTCAGGAACAGCTTCTTTCCCTCTGCTAGCTGACTCCTAAATGGACATTGAACCCAAGAACACTACCTCACTACTTTTTTGTCTGTTTTGCAATACTTAATTTAACTATTTTATATATCAAAGCCATCTTCAGTTAATTCAGTTTTTTCTTTATTTCTGTATTTATCATGTATTGCATTGTACTGCTGTTGCAAAGTTAACTAATTTCATGACATATGCTGGTGATATTAAACTTGATTCTGATCTGAGACAGATGTTTCCCAGAATAAATGATGCCAAAATTAAGGAAGGCATTTTGTTGGTCCGCAAATCAAACAGGTCATCAAAGACCAGGAAATCTATTGGGACTGGAGAAAATTGGATAGCAGGTTTTCAAGGATGTTGCTGAAAATTTTCTTGGCAACTAAAGAGCGCCAAATCACGTGCAACTGGTTGACAACACGCTTCAAGCATACAAAACCTTGAAATGCAATATGCCACTAAAGATTCACTTTCTGCAGTTCCATTTAGATTTTTTCCCTGCAAGTCTTGGTGCTGTCAGTGACGAGCGTGGTGAAAGGTTTCACCAGGTCATTGCAGTCATGGAGAAACAGTATCAGGGCAACTGGAATTCATCAATCCTGGCTGAATATTGTTGGACACTTAAGCAAGAAACCTCAGACAGTGAGTATGAATGAAAATCATCAACAAAACATTTTTAGCTTAGTTAATCTATTGCAAAGCATCAGCACCACCATGCAATAAAATGCATTATATTCAATAAAAGATAATTTCTTGTAACTTCAAAGTCCTACACGAGACGAGTAGCCTGAAATTATATTTGTATTCGGCTTCAAGCAGTCTATCGCAAACAAATAAATTTCTGAGGAAGCAACACTCTTAAAAAAAATTATTGACCAGTGATATTGAGAATATGAGATTTTAGATCTTAGACATCAGAACAAAGGGCTTATTCCTATGATGCACTGCTCTGGTTTACAGTTCATCTGTCATGGCCCTGCACCCATATCTTGTCTTTAAGATTGTCATAGCCAGGGGATTTAGTGGGAATAAGCTTTCAATAGCTATAAAATGCTCCCAATGGCATGTGCCTCAAATAACCTCTGACAGCCAAGTCCAGCTCTTGGCCTTCACGTGTGGCTTTGCTACAAAGTCCAGCCGAACCATTCTTACTGACAAGAGAAGGGGCAGAACCGGGTTACTAGCTCCCTAAAACCATTCGCATTGGGCAGATAGGTCTCCTCAGCCATGGCTGGGACCTCAACTAGGAGAAGAAAAGCTCTGATCTCAAACTTCTGCTGCCTTGTGGATATACCTACTCATGGGGAAGGCTTCAGGAGTAAACCTCGAGGAAAATTCTGGAGCTGGAGTTCCTGAGGCAGTTCTATGTTGAGTTCAATGCTGACTGGCAACTTCTGTGATGTCGCTGGTACCAAACTGTATAGGTCTCTGCCATTCCTTTTGATTTATCAGCTGTGTGGAGAGGGGGAGCCTGCTGTGTGGACAACAACTTGCTCTCCATATCACATTGCCCTGGCTTTTGTATCATGTAGACAGCTAGGATGCAATATTCATGGTTGGGCCCAACCAATGGAGGGCTTCAATATTACCTTGAAGCCATTCCACATCACCTTCAGAACCAAGCTTTTAATCATAGAGGAATACAGCTTTGGACAGGCCATTCAGCTCACAATGTTGTGCCAGGCTTGATATCGACTTATACTACGTCCAGTTCAAAGTATCATCCATTTCCCTGCATTCCTTTCATATTCACTAGGCTCTCCCAAAGCCTCTGGAACTCCACCAAGCTGCCTGCCCACAGTGGTATCCCAACAACCCATTTCTGGCACTTATAAAGCTTTGCATAAAAACAACCTGCCCCTCACAACCCCACCGTACCTTACAACCCTTTGTTTTGCCTGAAGCCATTCCGAGCCTTAATTGGAGGAGGTGGGCAGCTCTGGGTCTACAATGACCAGGCGTAGAGGTGGTCTTTTCAGCTCAAACAAACAAACATCATCACTGACCCCACTGACCTGCAGAGGGGGACTGTACGTCTTCTCAGCCAGGTCTACTGCAAGGATTCGTTGAGAGAAATGCCCCCTATTCTAAATAGGTCAGTGGCTGGTAGAATCTCTGTAATGCTACAAAGCCAAACAGCTAAATTCCCAGTAATAGACAGTGGGGGCGGGGGGCGATGGTGTGCCCCAGTGATTGGCTGTCTGGAGGATGATGCACTCCAGTAACCAGCAGTGTGAGAGACTGTGCTCCCCAGTGACTGATTATGTGGGGGCATTGCACCCCAGTGACTGGGTGTGTGGGGAACAGTAAACCCCAGTGACTGAGTGTGTGGGGGGCAGTGCACCTCATTGATTTGATGTGTGGGGAACAGCGCATCCTAGTCATTAGCAAACATGGAAGTAATATGTATGCTCTTTCATCCAGTTAAGATGAACAAATGGGGCCTTGCACTGTTCCCTGCAGTACATCATCAATCAGTCTGCCAATGTGAAAATAACCCATTTGTTCCGATTGACCATCTACTGTTCATTAATCAATTCTCTCTGCACATTAGAGTATCCCTCCAATCCCCAATGATGGATTTTTATTTAATAATTTCTGCGTGCATCTGATATAATGCCTTCTGAAAGTCCAATTGCCCCTTACTAATGATCTACTCTGATTGCTATAATTTCAGAAGAGTTGAACAGATTTGTCAAATATGATTTCTCTTCCATGTCACCCACCTAGCCTTGTTATTATTTGTAAGTTACTCTTCTCCAGCATTTTCCCAGTCACAGATGTCAAGCAAATGGATCTGTGATTCTTCGATTTCCCTCTTCCTACTTTCTGGATTATGGGATTTTTTCAAAAAATATTCTAATACTTTTAGGGTAGTTGTTTCCTTCTGATCTCTGAGAACTGCTGAAGAATGCATGGAATTAGGGAAAAGACATCCAGTTCTTTCTTTATCTTTAGATCCATCTCTTACAATATATTGGAATACAGGTAATTGTGTGGGTCTATTGGTTTTTGACCAATCCATATATTTGCTTTTTTTAAACAAACACGTTTATTTCAGCTCCTCGTATACTGTAGATCTGATTTACTCCATCAATTCCGGAAGGTTTCTACCTTCTTCCTTTAAACTGTTTCTATCGCTTCTTTTGCATCTTCTTTTTCTTTTAAATGTGATTCTGCTACTGTTGGAGCCTGTGATCTATGGTTCCATGGTGGTTTTCGAGCTGTGAGTGTTTTCACAAAGAGGAGGGGTCCCAGAACAGATCCCTGTGGAACATCACTGGTCATTCTCCTCCATGCAGAATACGAACCACCTACAACCACCCTTTGCCTTCTGTGGGCAAGCCAATAGCAAGGTCTCCTTGTATGCCATGTCTCATTACTTTCTGAAGGAGCCTTGCATGGGGAACCTTAGCAAATGCCTTACTGAAATCCATACAGACTACATCCACTGCTCTACCTTCATCGATGTGTTGTGTTACATCCTCAAAGAATTCAATCAGGTTCATAAGGAATGACCTGCCCTTGACAAAGCCATATTGACTATCCCTAATCAGATTATGTCTCTCCAAATGCTCATAAATCCTGCCTCTCAGGATCTCCTCCAAAAACTTGCCCACCACTGAGTAAGATTCACAGGTCTATAATTTCCTGTTGTTATCTCTACTCCCTTTCTTAAACAAGGGAGCAACATTTGCAACCTTCCAATCCTCTGGTACTTCTCCTGCTCCTATTGGTGATGCAAGGATCATCACCAGAGGCTCAGCAATCTCCTCCCTCGCTTCCCACAGTAGTCTGGGTATATCTTGTCCAGTCCCAGTGGCTTATCTAATTTAGCACCTTTCTAAAGCTCCAGCACATACTCTTTCTTAATGTCTACACACTCAAGTGTATCAGACCGCTGTAAATCATCCCCACAATTGCCAAGGTCCTTTCCACTGGTGAATACTGAAGCAAGGTATTCATTAAGTACCTCCCCTACCTCCTCTAGCTCCATGCACATGTTTCCACTCTTGCTCCTGATTGGTCCTATTCTCACACGGCTCATCCTCATGCTCTTCACATACTTGTAGAATGCCTTTGAGTTTTTTCTTAATCCTGCTTCCCAAAGCCTTCTCATGGCCCCTTCTAGAGCCTGAGCTCCCTCCTAGCACCCTTGTAATTTTCTAGAGCTCTAACAATATCTAGTTTCTTGAATCTTTTGTAAGCTTTTCTTTTCTTCTTAACTAGATTTTCCACAGCCTTTGTAAACCATGGTTCTTTTACCCTACTATCCTTTCCCTGCCTCAATGGAACATACCTATGCAGAACTCCATGCAAACATTTGCCACATTTCTGCCATGCATTTCCCTGAGAACATATGTTCCTAAGTTCCTGCTTAATAGCATCATATTTCCCCCTAATTGAATTAAATGTTTTCCCAAGTTGTCTGCTCCTATCCCTCTCCAGCGCTATGGCAAAGGAGAGAGAGCTGTGATTTCTTCCATTGAGAGCTCTGATACCTGACCGGGTTCATTTCCGAATACCAGATCAAGTACAGCCACTCCTCAAGTTGGTTTATCTACATATTGTGTCAGAAAACCTTCCTGAACACAGGTAACAAACTCCTCCCCATTTAACCCCCTTGCTCTAAGGAGATAACAGACAATATTAGGAAAGTTAAAATCACCCATTACAACAATCTTATTATTATTGCAACGTTCCAGAATCTGCCTCCCTATCTGCTCCTTGATGTCTCTGTTACTATTGGCGGGCCTATAAAAAGCACCCAGTAGAGTTATTGCCCCCTTCCTGTTTCTGACTGCTACTCACACTGACTCAGTAGACAATCCCTCCATGACTTCCTCCTTTTCTGCAGCCGTGATGCTTTCCTTGATTAGCAATGCACTCCCCCACCTCTTCTGCTTCCTTCCCTGTCCCTTTTGAAACATGTATTATTCTCCACTTCCTGATAACTTTCTATACACTGTTACAGCTTCCTTTAATCCATAGACTGCACTATTGTATGTTCAAAGTTCAAAGTATATTTATTATGAAAGTAGGCATAAATTATACAACATGGAGATTCATCAACTAACCCCCAATGCACAGAGGGAGGGAGGGAGGGAGGGAGGGAGGGAGAGAGAGAGAGAGAGAGAGAGAGAGAGAGAGAGAGAGAGAGAGGGAGAGAGAGAGTGAGAGAGAGTGAGGTATTGTGCAAACAATAAACACAATTAACAGCATTCAGAACTACAGTGAGTGCATAGGCCCAAAGCTCGGAGCAGACGCTTAGCCTCAGTTCATCACAAAGCGGGGCAAATCGTAGCGAGGCTTTACACACAAAGCTCATGGTAGCTGTTGCAGGACACAACCTCTGCCTCAGCGTCATGGAGCAGTGGGCAGATCGGTCCGACCCTCGCCTCTGGTCTCGACATCCTGCTTTTTCAATTTATCTGGCCTGGTGTTCAAATTGCCCAAACACCACATCATCCAGGACCTGTGCCTGCCACATGGATATGCTTTGGGCATCATAAATAAGGCCAAAAAAGCATCAAAAACTAGCTGACATTGAATGAAGGTCATTGACAAAAGAGTCTAGTGACATGGGGACTGGATTACACTGCAGGGGTTGCAATGGAGTAATTTTAAATTATTAATGTACCACAAAAAACTGATCAATAGATTTCAACAGAAATAAAAAGAATCACTTGCCTGGATCTTGTGAATATTGATGTTCCGGATGGAATTATCAGCCTTTACCTTCTTGATAAAGAAGTATGTCTGGGAATTCTTTGCACACATCTGCAAAGGTATGTGCTTAACCTACAGTCAGCTTCAGAATACTAACTGTGAATTTTGTTTTGCTCCTGAATTCCTGATGGAGTCCGAGAGCAGAGATTCTCACTGTTAAGATTCCCCGGCTTTTATAGAACATAGAAACATGGAAATTTATGTTGAGGAATCATCTCCTGGAGGAAACCAGGAAACTTTATGGTTTATTATTTTTTCAGTAAAATGCTGAATAGATTTTAATATTGAAATTATTTCTTTAATTTGTCAGATAATAAAAACTGTTACAAGTTCTCGGCAGCTCTAACATTCACCAGATCTGGGTAGGGATTTTGGTGTTTGGCAAAATTTTCAAATGGGTCTCCCTCAGTGTGATGAGAGAAACCGTGGCACTGCTTAGGCCTGACTTCTGGAGTCTGGTGTATTCACATCATCAAGATAGCACCTCCACCTCATGAGGAAGAGATTGGTGGCTGTGGAAAGTAGATATAGTCCAGAAAAATTATGTGACGGGAGACCGAGGTAAGGATGGTTAGGACCCAAGTGTTGGAGTGTCCAAGACTGGAGTTGAAACACAAAATGAAGATGAAACAAGGACTGGGTTCTAAGCTAGATGCTAGGTGAAAATTGAAGTAGAGCAGATGATTGAGCACTGCGCCACAGTTCAGGGACTCTTTAAGTACTAAAACCCTGGTGCCAAAACATGGCCGCCAATTATTGTGGCGGCCCTGAATCTTTAAAGGAGCCACTCCAGCTATCCATTTTCCAGAAAGTTAGCAACTAAATCCCGGAAGCTGGTGCGGTAGGGTGTGCGTCATAACAAATTAACCATCATGAATGAATAAAGCACAAAGTACAGAAGAGTGTGGGACCTATGCTAAATACTTTTCATTCATGCAGTTATTTTTTGAGGTAGAGGGTATGGGCTTAGAAGTTGCTATTGGAGTAACCTTGAGGATAATTGCAGTGTATGTTTTAGATGGTACTGCATATGAGGTCAAAAATGAGTATTGCTTACTACGGAGAAGCCACGAAAGCGTAAGAATTCGGAAAGAGAATGATGATGTCTAGAAATCTATCCACATTATAAAAGAGGAGCTGCTAAAAATTTTGAAGTGCATATTGAATCCCCAGGCCTGATCAGATCTATCCCAGGATATTATGGGAAGATATCCATCCTGAAGAAGGCTCCGCAGCGGATGTACTTCCTGCGACTCTTGAGGAAATATGGTCTGCCTCAGGAATTGTTTGCTGCAGTTCTACACTGCAGTCATTGAGTCTGTCCCGTGCACCTCCATCACTGTGTGGTTTGGAGCCGCCACCAAGCAGGATAGAACCAGACTACAGCGCACAGTGAGGACTGCCGAGCACATCATTGGAGCCTCCCTGCCCTCTATTGTGGACCTGTACTCTTCCAGGTTGAAGAAGAGGGCGGGGAACATCATAAAGGACTCCTTCCATCCCGCGCACGGACTGTTTGAACTGCTTCTGTCTGGTAGGCGCTTCAGATCCCTCCAGACTAAGACTAATAGGCACTGGAGAAGTTTTTTCCCTACTGTGGTCACTTTGCTGAACAGTTAACTGCCGGTTAACTGTTACTTGGATTGCACTACTTGTATGTATAATCTATATTTTCATCTATATTTATCATTATTATTGTTATGAGCAGAGAGACAACATCTGCCGGAAGTAAATTCCTTGTATGTGCACAGGTACTTGGCGATTAAAGTCTGATTCTGATTCTGATAAGGAAAAAAATTGCTGGGGACCAGGCAAAGTTATTTGTGACATAATTATCCACAGGTGAGGTACCTGTAGACTGAAGACTGGCTAATGTTATGCCTTTGGTACAGAAGAGCTGCAGGTCTACGTCAATGGTGGAAAAATTAATGAGGTAGGATCTATCTGTAGTTGGAGAAATGAAGACTGATTAAAAACATGAGAAAATCTGTTGGAAATCCAAAGCAACATACACAAAATGCTGGAGGAACTCATTAGGTCAGGCAGCATCTCTGGAAAGGAGTAAACAGTCATTGGTATTTTTCATTAGTGTTTGTGTCTTTTTACTTGAAGATTATGTATTACTACTTTAAATGTTGGTCAGTGTTCTTTCGCTGTCAAAACCTTTAATGCAGTTTCCAAATTCACCATAACTATTTGCTGTGCATTTAAACAGAAACCCTTCATGTCACATTTACAATCACCTTCATTCCATGTTTTCTAGCTGTTAACCTCTGCAGCAGTAGAACTGGTTTGGTCTCTCCAGACTTTTGTTTTTGTAAGTTACAATGCCATTCATTCCATTGCCTGCGCTGCTGTGTGTTCATAGTACATTTATTATGAAAGTAAATTGAAATTAAGCAACCTTGATATTCGTCTGCTTACAGGCAGCAGCAAAACAAGAAACCCAAAGGAAACCAAATTAAAATAATTTCCACATTTCCACTGAAAACGTGGAAAATGTGTCCTGTACTGAAGGTCTATATAATATTAGGCTCAATAAATATAAGAAGTAGTGGTCTTAGTACAAAACACTGCAGAATTACACTATACACTACTCATTAATATGAAGCAATAAATGATATTTCATTATTATTCTGCAGTTCCTGATAACTTTCTATCCAGTCTGTTACAATGCCATTCATTCCATTGCCTGCACTGCTGTGTGTTCATAGTACATTTATTATGAAAGTAAATTGAAATTAAGCAACCTTGATATTCGTCTGCTTACAGGCAGCAGCAAAGCAAGAAACCCAAAGGAAACCAAATTAAAATAAAGACCAACCTCAATGTGCAGAGAGAGGAAGAAGGAAAAACACAAATCATGCAAGCAATGAACACAAGCAGCATCATTCAGAACGAAAGAGACCCAAAGACTGGAGCAGACCCACAGCCTCAGCCTCAGTTTATCACACAGTGGAGCAAATTGTAGTGAAGCAGCCATAGCAGGACATAGCCTTAGCGTTAGGGAGTAGACAGCAGAATCGGCCCGACCCTCGCTTCCGGTCCTGACACCACACCTTTCCAGTCCACCTGGCCCGGTATTTAAATTGTCCAAACAATTTAGCTTGGGCTCAGGTCCTAGGTTGTCCCCCTAGGATCTGGGCCCTGCCACATCGATATGCTCCTGGCATCATAAAGGAAGCCAAAAAACAGCATTAGCTGACATTGAACGGAGGTCATTGACAAAAGAGTCTAGTGACATGGGGACTGGGTTGCACTGACAAGGTTTGCAATGGAGTCATTTTAAATTATTAATGTACCACAAAAAAATTGTCAGTAGATTCCAACAGAAATAAAAAGAATCACTTGCCTGTATCTTGTGAATATTGATGTTCTGGATGGAATTGTCAGCCTTTACCTTCTTGATAAAGAAGTATGTCTGGGAATTCTATGTATACAAGTGCAAAGGTATGTGCTTAACCTACAGACAGCTTCAGAATACTATCTGTAATTTTTGTTTTGTCTCTGAATTCCTGATGGGGTCCTAGAGCAGAGTTCCTCACTGTTGAGATTCCCCGGCATTTATGTTGAGGAATCATCTCCTGAGGAAACCAGGAAACTTTCTGACTTCTTTTTTTCAGTAAAATGCCGAATAGATTTTAATTTTGAAATTATTTCCTTAATTTGTCAGACAATAAAATCTATTAAAAGTTCTCGGCAGCTCTAATGTTAAACAGATCTGGGGTAGGATTTTGGTGGCTGGCAAAGTTTTCAACTGAGTCTCCCTCGGTGTGATGAGAGAAACCCTGGCACTGCTTAGGCCTGACTTCTGGAGTCTGGCATATTCACATCATCAAGATAGCACCTCCACCTCATGAGGAAGAGATTGGTGGCTGTGGAAAGTAGATATAGTTCAGAAAAATAATGTGATGAGAGACTGAGGCAAGGATGGTTAGGGCCAAGTGCTGGTCTCTTTGGGACCGGAATCCCACAGGGGTTGATGTTGGGACTGCTGCTTTTTACGATGTATGTTAATGATTTGGACTGTGGGGTTAATGGATTAAATTTGTCGATGATACAAAGATAGGTGGAGGAGCGGGTAGTGTTGAGGAAACATAGAGCCTGCAGAGAAACTTAGATAGTTTAGGAGAATGGGCAAAGAAGTGAAAATGAAATACAATGTTGGAAAGTGTACGATCATGCGCTTTGGTGGATGAAATAAATGGGCAGACTATTACTTAGATGCGGAGAGAATTCAAAATGCAGAGATGCAAAGGGACTTGGGTGTCCTCGAGCAGGATACCCTAAAGTTAACCTCCAGGTTGAGTCTGTGGTGAAGAGGGTGAATGCAATGTTGACATTCATTTCTGGAGGTATAGAATATAAGAGCGGGGATGTGATGTTGAGGATCTATAAGGCACTCATGAGACCACACTTGGAGTATTGTGGAGTATTGTATCCTTTTTGAAAGGATATATTGATGTTAGAGAGGGTTCAGAGAAGATTCACGTGAATGATTCCAGGAATGAAAGGGTTACTATATGAGGAACGTCTGGCAGCTCTTGGGCTGTATTCCCTGGAGTTCAGGAGAATGAGGGGGGATCTCATGGAAACATTCTGAATGTTAAAAGGCCTGAACAGATTAGATATGGCAAAGTTATTTCCCATGGTAGGGGATTGTAGGACAAGAGGGCACGACTTCAGGTTTGAAGGACACCTATTTAGAACTGAGATGCGGAGAAATTACTTTAGTCAGAGGGTGGTTAATCTGTGGAATTTGTTGTCATGAGTGGCTGTGGAGGCCAAGTCATTGGGTGCATTTAAGGCAGAGATAGATAGGTTCTTGATTAGCCAGGGCATAAAGGGTATGGGGAGGAGGCAGGGGAGTGGGGATGACTGGAGGAGTTGGATCAGCCCATGATTGAATGGCAGAGCAGACTCGATTGGCTGAATGTCCTACTTCTGCTCCTATATCTTATGGTCTTAATTGAGACATGAAATGTGGATGAAACGAGGAAAGGGTTCTAAAATAGATGCTAGGTGAAAATCTGAAGTAGAGCTGATGATTGAGCATTGAACTTTGGTTCAGGAGCTCTTTAAATAGTAAAATCATGGCACCAAAACATAGCCACCAATTAGCGGGACTGATCTGAATCTTTAAAAACACTGTGCCAGCTATCCATATTCTGGAGAGTTAGAGTGTCTGAACCCTGGAAGCTAGTGTGATTGGGTGGATGTCTTACAAATTATCCATCATGAATGAATAACGCACTGAGTACAGAAGAGTGTGAGACCTACGCTAAATGCTTTTCATTAATGTAGTTGTTTTTTGAGGTAGAGGATATGGGCTTGTAATTTGCTACTGGAGTAATCTGGATGGTAATTGCAGTATATGTTTTAGGTGGTACTGTGTGTACTGCAGTTGCAATGTACGGGTAGGAACTCACAACGAGAGAAGTTAGGAGGAGAAACTAGGGGACAGGAGGTAGCTTTGACACGTAAGGAAAAGGACAACGTGGTAGGGAAGTGTTCAGCACACTTTACAGCACCAGCGATCACCAGTTGGAGTTTGATTCACGCCACTGTAAATAAATGCTGCGGCTTCCTCCCACATTCAAAAGATTTACAGTTAGGGTTAATAAGTTGTGGCAATGCTATGTTGGTGCTGGAAGCATGATGATATTTGTGGGCTGCCCCAATGCAATCCTCGCTGATCTGATTTGATGCAAACAATGTCTGTTTTCAGTGTAATTTTGACAAATAATTCTAATCATTAATCTTTAAATCATATAAATATATCATATAAAAACAAAAGAGAAACAAAGGAGAGAGTTGGTCCCCGTAAGGATCAATGTAGTTGTCTCTACATGGAAACACAGGAGATGGACAAAGTCAAAAATTAGCATTTCTGGTTAGGAGTTACAGTGAAAGCTTAAGGGTTCAGGGAAGAGAATGACAAAGTCTTGAAATCTATCCACATTATAATGGAGGAGCTGATAGAGGCCTTAAAGTGAATATTGGTGGATGAATCCCCAGGGCGTGATCAAATGTATCCTAGGATATTATTACTAAGGAAAAAATTGCTGGGGACCAGGCAGAGATATTTGTGACATAATTAACCACAGGTGAGGTGCCTGTAGACTGAAAACTGGCTAATGTTATGCCCGTGGTTCAGAAGAGCTGCAGGTCTACGTCAATGGTGGAAATCTTTCTGAGGTAGGATCTGTCTGCATTTGGAAAAACGAGAACAGATTAGAAACATGAGAAAATCTGCAGATACTGGGAATCCAAAGCAACACATATGAAATGCTGGAGGAACTCAGCAGGTCAGGCAGCATCAATGGAAATGAACAAACAGTCAGTGTTTGAGGCCAAGGCCCTTCATCAGGACTGATTAGAAATTGTTAACTTGGCTTTGTGGTTAGCTGTGCCTCACAAATTTGATTGAATTTTTTGAGGAAGTGACCAAGAGGTTTGAGGATGTTAGAGCAGTAAAAGTTGCCTAAATAGAATTCAGCAAGGATTTTGACAAGGTCTAGAAGATCCGGGAGTCAGAGTGAGCTAGCCAAGAGGAGACAAAATTGGCTTGAAGGAGTCAGAGTGTGGTAATAGAGGGTTGTATTACAGAGTGGAGGCATGTGACGAGTGGTGTGCCACAGAGATCACCTTTGGGTCCCCAGTTGTTTGACGTCAATATCACTGACTTGGATGAAACATGGTTGGCATGAATGATAATTTTACAAATGACACCAAACCCTAGGTCAAATGGGAAATCCTCTCATTCTCTCTCTCTCTCTCCCTCCCTCCCTCCCTCCCTCCCTCCCTCCCTGTTTTGAGATTTTGAGGCATATGAGGAAGGTTGAGCAGGCAAATAGAGCTATCTTATGTAGGTAACTTGGCTGCTATGGATAAATTGAGTTGAACAGTCTGCTTCCTTGCTGTATAACTCGATGACTCTATGACTATCAAGTAAAAAGGAATTATGGTACAAGATTAAATGGTCAAGAAATTCTATGTAATTTAAAATGTAAATCATCATTAGGAGATCATATTTGATATACTGTATATTCCCAAAAGTGCATGTTGACAGAGTGTTTAGTAAAATTAAAAAAATCTAGGTATAAAATTGGTGAGTGTTGTATTGTGAGTATTATTAAAAGTAAGTTAATACTAATTGAGAAGCTGGTGGTAGCAAGAGACGGGATCTGGGGTTGGCGGGGTCTTCTGCTCTTTTTACTCCCAGTATGCATCATATATAATTCCTCCACCCATGCCGCACGAGGTACCTGGAAGCCTCTGTATTGTAGATATAATTTGCCGTCCCAGATAAAGATGCTCTTTTGGCCATAAAATTGTCGAGTGGTCTTTTGTAAAGTAGAAGTTACCACAGTGAGGATGAAACAAAATAAAACATTTGAATGCCCCAGTTGTAGCAATGTGTCTAATTCCAGTCACCTAACTTTAGAATGGTTTTGAAGCTCCTGGAGAGATACAAGAAAATAAAACTGGAATGGTTTCAAGAAACTGGCATCATTCTACTTGGAGTAAAATGAAGTTTGAGAAGATATCTGACATAAGTAAGTGCAAGACTGTGGATGGTTTACATAGGATAGACAGGCAAGCACTTCCCCTGTTCCAAGGGTAGGGTACATAGTTATAAAAATTACAGCAAATGTACAAGGGCTTGGGAAGTAAACATTTTTAAGTAGCTGATTTCTGGAATTCACTGTGCAGCAGTGGTGGAAACAGATTTATTTAATGCTTTGGATGAACGCTTAAAAGAGACAAATTTGAAAGGTGATGGGAAAGAGCAGGGAAAATGGGGCTAACAAATGGAAACTTAGCAGGATAAATTATATCATATTATGCTGCAAAAATTAATGATTCAACAATATCATTCATACTTTTAAAAAGGAACACCCAGTATTTCCATGGACACCAAAAAAATCATAGTCTCCTCCTCTTAAATTATAGGAAAATTAATGAAATCTACACAAAAATGTAATAGAAAATAAACATCAGAGCTGAATACGTAATGCAGGAATTGACTTAGATTACAGAATGGATAATTATAGTTACATATTTGAAGTTCCAGAAAGAATGGACAAGGGTAATGTAGAATATGTGATACATTTGCATTTGCAAGAAACACAGCACATTAGGCTTATAATCGAGTTTAGTGAACATGGGGATGGGAATTAGTAATGGAACAGAGAGCAAACTAGATGCATTCATATCAACAATTTATCTGCCTCCAGTACAACCAGTGATTGAACAGTAACATTTGTTGAGGGAACTTTCAAGATTATAACTCACTTGAAAAGTGATACCATGCCCTCATGGAGTCCGACCTATTTTGAACCAGGCGGCTAGTTGCCTTCCGTATTAACCTTTGTGGCAGGAAAGAGATGAAGTGACTGCTACCATAACTTCTTTTCGCTGTAGTCAGCTGCGAATTGCCTTCAAGCTTCTGACTGAGAAAGGCTTAAGCACCAGCTAGTACGGCTCTCCCACTGATTCTGAGCCTGCTGAGTACAGACTTTTGTCCCTAATAGAATATATAATTACTCATTTTGTGTTACAACTGCTGAATCAAAGAAAGGGTAAAATTCTTGTAAGCAATGGTCAGATATAGTCGTTATACACAGTTCCTAAGGTGCATGATTAATTCCTGCCAAAACTTAGTGTTTTTTTTCATTCTTTGACTTATTTATCTGACTTGATTAATAACAAACAATATGGCTCATCACTCATTAGGTTCTTTTTTCATAGGTTTCATAATTTTCCTTAATAGACTTGTTGGTTTCTGTTAATGCTTTTCAGACATGGATAAGTGGCACATTAAAGGATGAGTTGGTTAAGTATGAGGAATAGAAGTGGAAATGGTATGATGGTCAATAATGAAGGGAAAGTAAGACTGGAACTATCATTGGGTGGAGGATTCTGTTGTGTTTTCCTGCTGACTTGGTCATGGATTCCTTTGTCAGTAAATTGCTGTTAGTTTCCCATCCTCACATAAAATGGGGGGCAGGTGGGGGGGGGGGCAGGAGTCTTGGATCTTGGGCAAGGTTTGATTGGCGTGGTTTGTGATTTGACTTACTTAATTTTTTGGGAGGCTCTGCAGTTCATGTTGTACGTGTTTCTGATTTCTGGTTACTCCGTTTTTTTATTGTTATTTTGTGCAATTTTGATCGGGGTGGACTGGCTGTGTCATCCTGCAGTCAGCAGATGACTCAGCACTAAACTGAACAGAACTGGACTAAAATGAACATTCCTAGACTCTTTCTGGGTTTCTGTGGTTTGACGATTGATATTCTGTGTGCTGTTCACTTGCTTTACGCCATTTTCACAATTTGTTCTTTATTTGCGAGTTGGTTGTTGATGTTTTCTTTGAATGGGCCCCATGGTTTTCTTTATTTTTAGCTTTCTAAAACATAGAACATAGAAATTAACAGCACATTACAGGCCCTTCGGCCCACACTGTTGTGCCAACCATTCAACCTACTCTAGAAACTGCCTAGAATCTCCCTAGTGCATAGACCTCTATTTTTTTTAAGCTCCATGTACATATCTAAGAGGCTCTTAAAAGACTCCATTGTATCCATTTCCACCACCGATGCTGGCTGTGCATTCCACACACCCACCACTCTCTGTGTGAAAAACTTACCCCTGCCATCCCCTCGGTACCTATTTCCAAGCACCTTAAAATTATGTCCTCTCGTGTAAGCCATTTCAACCCTGGGAAAAAGCCTCTGGCTATCCACACAATCAATGCCCCTGCGAAAATCTGCAGATGCTGGAAATCAAAGTTATACACACAAAATGCTGGAGGGATTCTGCAGGCCAGGCAGCATCTATGGAAAAGAGTAGATGTTTCAGGCCGAGAATCATCATCAGGACTTTGCATCAAGGACGGAAAGAAGGGTTGCCATTATTTTTATGGAATTTCTTTTCTTGGACCCAGTTCCCTTTTTCTGGTCTCCAAACTATCTTGTCAGGTTCTTTTGCTTTCACTTGAATTCCGATAAACTCTCTCAATTTTTTGAGGATGGATATATTAGGTATAGGTGATGGCTGGCCTGAGTAGATATCAGGGTGGATTGAGGTAGACATTGTACATTAAGAAATTAGGTGTAAGGTTCTTGTGTACTCCCAGGAAGTTGAGCAAGTCATTTAACTCTTCTATTTTGCAGTGTTGAGGAGGGCAGAAGATTAAACAAACTACCTGTATATTTTGTGTATATATATATAATGTATGTCAGTGATTTTCTGTCGGCTGCAGGAAATTGTATCAGTTTTCCGCTTAAATATGCTCCTTTTGAATCTACTTTCACTTCAATCTGCAGCAGGTAGATTTCCTCTTGACAATGAACTATGAATTTACATCAATGATTGTCAGATGTCACATCTGACGGTAATATGCGGAGCAGTTAAGCACGGCAGCTTTAAGTGTCAACGCTGTGGCCGAAAACGCAGCAGGAGAGAAGAGTTTCAAACCAGGCTGAAGCAGAAAGGGATGAGGCCTCCTCTTCCAAGCTTCTTGTTGGTGAATATACACTCACTTGAAAATAAAGGAGGCAACTTTAACCAGGCCTGTCTGAGGAAAGCCCTGCCCAATTATCACCAGCATGTAACCTGTTGTGCTGGGGATCCCAACACACTAGACCACTGCCACACTGCCTATTTGTTCCTTCCAGAGACTACATTTTGGCAGGTCAGATCATTTGGCTTGTCTCCTACTACCTGCATACAGACAGAGTCTAAGGAGCAAGGCTCCAGAGATCAAAACAACTAAGAGTTGGTTGTGGGAGGCTGAGGAACAGTGACAAGATTGCCTTGAGTCAGTGGACTGGGCCATGTTCGAGAACTCATCTGTGGACCTGAATGACTACACCAGGGTTGTTACAGACTTTATTAAAACAAACGTAGGTGAGTGTGGTCCCATTAAGTTGTTCAGGGTTCTCCCCGATCAGAGGCCCTGGATGAACAATGGAACTCAGAACTTGCTGAGAGTCAGATCAGAGGCATTCAAGTCTGGAGATCAAAAATGCTGCAAGATCTGCAGGTATGATCTCCCGGAAGCCATCTCTCAGGCAAAGTGCAAATTCTGGACGAGACTGGAATCAACGAGGGATGTTCAACAGCTCCGTCAGGGCTTGAATGCCATAACCTCCTACAAACCTAAATCTTGCGAGCTTCACTTCCAGATGAGCTCAATGCCTTCTCTGCTTGCTTTGAGCACCAGAACAGAGAGGAACCATTGTGCACCACACGTCTCCCAACGATCCTTTGGTCTCAGTAGTTGAAGCTGATGAGCAGGCTGCCTTCAAGAAAGTGAATCGCAGGAAAGCATCCAGGCTGGATGAAGACCTGAAGGCCTGTGCCAACCAACTGGCTGGTGTATTCACAGATATCTCCAACCTCTTGCAACAGCAGTGCGTGGTACCCACCTGCTTCAATAATACCAGTGCCCAAGAAGAGCATGGTAACCTGTCTAAGTGACTATCACCTAAGTGGCACTTACAGTGATGAAGTGTTTTGAGAGGCTGGTGTCGAAGCATATCAGCTCCTGTTTGAACGGTGACTTGAATCCACTCCAATTCACCTACCCAAGCAATAAGCCTACAGCAGATGCCATCTTGTTGGCTCTTCACACAACTTTACCCATGAGTCTTTACCCGTGATGAACTCTGGAACATCTGGACAGAAAGATACATACATCAGGATGCTCTTTATCCTTTACAGCTTGACATTTACCACCATCGTCCCCTCAAAACTGATCAGTAAACTCCAGGACATGGGCCTCAAGACCCACTTGAGCAATTGAATCCTGGATTTCCTCGCTTGTAGACCCCAGTCAGTTTGGATTGGCAGAAACATCTCCTCCACAATCTCTATCAGGACAGGAGCACCAGAGGGATGTGTGCTTAGCCCCCTGCTCTACTCACTTTACACCAATGACTATGTGGCTAAGCACAGTTCCAACACCATATACAAATTTGATGATGACACAACTGTTGTGAGCTGTATCAAAGGGGATGATGAATCAGCATACAGGAGTGAGATTGAAAACTTGGCTAAGTGGTGTAATAGAAATACATTCAAATCAGCGTGAGTTAATCAGTCTGATGGCCTGGCGGAAGAAGCTGTCCCGGGGCCTGTTGGTCCTGGCTTTTATGCTGCAGTACCCTTTCTGAGATGGTAGCAGCTGAAGTAGATTGTGGTAGGGGTGTCTCGGGTCTGCGATGATCCTTTGAGCCCTTTTTTCATGGCTGTGCATGTTGAACTGTGTCTTACTTGAACAGAAGCATTAGATATTTTGTGTCCAATTCTCACCTTGATTAACTCTGTTTGCCATTATTAATTAAGGTAAATACCAGCCAAGCAACATGTCATTGCTCAATATCTGTAAGGCAGCTAATTGTAATTGTAATTAGGCCCCAGTAATCTTTCCGGGTGGGACTCACCCGTGAGTCTGTTGGGGTTATCGACTGTAACTGGTGCTCCTGATGCGGCCTCCTGTACATCAGTGTGACCTGACGTAGATTGGGAGACCGCTTCACCGAGCACCTATGCTCCGCCTGTCACAAAAAGTGGGATTTCCTGTTAGCCATCCATTTCAATTCTACTTCCCATTCCCATTCCAACGTGTTAGTCCATGGTCTCCTCTACAGCAGTGATGGCGCCACATTCAGGTTAGAGGAGCAGCACCTTATATTCCATCAGAGTAGTTTCCAAACTCATGGCATGAATGTCAATTTCTCAAACTTCCCCCCTCCTCTCCCCCATTCTTGTTTTCCTCTCACACTTTCTCTCCTTACCCACCCATCATCTTCCTCTGGTGCTCCTCCCCCTTCCCTTTCTTCCATGGTCTTCTGTCATCTTCTATCAGATTCACCCTTCACCAGCCTGTTATCTTTTTCACCAATCAGCTTTGCAACTCTACTTCACCCCTTCCCCCTCTCCCGGTCTCACCTATCACCTATCACCTTGTGCTTCTTCCTTCCCTCCCTGTACCTTCTTACTCTGTCTTTTCCACTTTCTTTCCAATCCTGATGAAACCTTGACTGTTAACTCTTTTCCATTGATGCTGCCCGGCCTACTGAGTTCCTCCAGCACTTTGTGTGCGCTGGCTTGGACTTCCAGCCTCTGAAGATTTTCTCGTGTTTGCAATTGTAATACCATTCTATATTTTACTGAGCAGCAAGGGATGGAAGTAACTATTGATAGGGATGTGCAATTTGTCAGTGAAAAGAATGATAGGTTATTATTCTTGATGTGTTATAGCTGACATGATTTTAAAAGGTTTATTTACAGTAATTTTTCTTATGCTCGGCAACCTAATTGTTGAAGACATTCATTTGGAATCATACTTACCTAATCAACTGTATCCCAAGGTGGTTATACAAAGCTGTTTTGGAAGAGAAGAAAATTTAGGATTAATTAGTTCTGATTGATTCTGCATGGAAGAAATTGGATTGTTATACATATTTTCATGACCTTAGGGAATTGCAAAGCATTTTGCAGCAAATGGAGCTCTGCGCAAGTGTTATGATGTTGGCTAATGTTGAACTTAATGGATATGTGGTGAATTAAATGGCCTGATAATATGTGATATTGGTTGAGGATAATTGCCATCTAAGGCACTTAAAAGGACTCCACTGCCCTTCAAATTCCATTTTCTTTATCTTCTGTAGAAGCCACACTGCATTATTTTTTTCAGGTGGATGCTGTAGCCTACCAAATTTGGTCATTTATGCCTCCTCATTCGTCCAGAAAGTATGGGCAATATTGTTAAATATTCACTTCTGTGCTTTGAGTGGAAACTTCATTTGTCCAGTTCTAAACACCTCCTGGGCAGAGAGTATTAATGACATACTGAATAATGCATATCAGAAGCAAAAAATCACACACTCAGCGCAAAGCTCCCATTTCAGGCCTCAAATAGTTCCAAGCTTCAATGAGTAAGCCGGAACCTATTCACAAAACTTAATTGGCTCTTTACATTCCACGCTAACAAAATTATGTCACCCATCTCATGTTGCTTTTCCCCGTGTGACTGGGATTGTGGAACAGATGTCAGCTGATCACTTACTTCTGACAAGGCAGCATGTTAATTAAGTATTGAAGAAGGATATTAATAGTCATGTGGGTAGACAATAAGGAGCAATGCTGTCCACTTACAATTGCTTGTCGGCAGATTTAGTTTTCTGTATTTTTGTGAGGAAGGGAAAAGCTGCATATGCTGAGAATCTGAAACAAGAACAGAGCAGGATATCTTAATCTGAGATTCCATGGCATTTGTATCAGGTGGAGGAGCAGTTAAATTCTACAGCTGATATCAGTTGAAACTCAGCGTGAACCTACAAACTTTTGGATTTAACCTAAGCTAATCAAAAAACTGTTGCAATCTAAACTTGGAGAAGTTGGTTGCAAGTTTAACTACTGTATGTTAATTGCTCTTTACGAGCATGTTTTCCTCTACTGTTTTTGAATTTAATCCATGATTTGTTAAACTCTGCAAAGCGCAGTGCATGAAGAGCTGACAACTTAATGTGCTAATCAATGGTCCTGTTGCCTTGAGTACATGTTAGAAAGGTTTCTTCACCAGAAATGGTGTTTAGAAAATGTTTTAAGAGGATTATTGCTAATTTATCAGCCTTGCTTTTCAGATTCAACACTTTCAGACCTGCCCACTTGGCTTCTGTGGAAAGTTTCACATCAGAGGGTAACTGAAAAACTGGTGCTCTCACCCACTGATGTGAAGAAACATCACAACATCTCCTACTTATTCTCAGTTCATTGTGAATTTAACTACTAGCCTAGAAATCGTTCAGGAAGCCAGGTAGAATCTACAGAGAGAGGACAAAAATTAACATTTTTGGAGATATATTACTTCTTAACATGACCAATAATGTAACAACCATCCTCTTTTATTTGCTCACAGACGAATGTCACTGCCATTCCCAATTGCTTTCTTGGCTACTTTAGAGGCAAGTTGCATCAGCCACATTTGGTGTTTGGACATCATGCAGCAGCATGCATCGGAATCACCAGGAATCTGATTTATGTATTTTGGCATTTGTAAGGCTGAGATGACAAAGAGGAAAATTAATGGGAATTTTAGTCATTTAGAATCATGGAACCAGAGAAAAGTACAGCACAGATGCAGACCCTTTGGCCCATCTAGTCAATGCCAAACCATTTAAACTGCCTACTCCCATCGACCTACACCAGGAACATAACCCTCCATACCCTTACCATCTATGTGCCTATCCAAACTTCCCTGAAATGTTGAAAGTGAGTTCCTATGTATCACTTGCGCTGGCAGCTTGATCCACACTCTCACGACCCTCTGAATGAAGAAAATTCCCCTCATGTTGCTTGCAAACTTTTCACCTTTCACCCTTAACTTATGACCTCTGGGTACAGTCCCACCCAACCTCAGTGGAAAAAGCACGTATGCATTTACCCAATCTATACCCTTCATAATTTTGCAATTTATACAGTGTTAGAAAGTAGCCAACTTGATTCACACTGGCTGATATCAATGAACAACTGAGATCCAGGGTTGCAGGATCATGCAACCTTCCAGCCATTGCATTGGTGATTGGCTCTCTAAAGCCAACTGTTGCTTTAGTCAAACTGATTCAGTATGGCTACAACACTGATATCAACCCAAAAGCGAGAAAATGTGCCTAGGCTTGGCCTGTCCTGAAACTGCAGGGCAAATCCTATTCAATCAATTACAAACCAATGTAGACTAGTATCAGCATCAGTCAATTTGAGCAGCAGCTACTTCAGAGTCAAATTCAGATTCATTTATTTATCATATGTACATCAAAACATACAGTGAAATTAGTCCAGTACTTGTCCATACCGTGCTCAACAGAGTTTTACTGGGCTATTCTGCTTATCACAGTCTTGCTTCAAATGTGGATCAAGGAAATGAAAGACCAGAGAGTTGAGGTAAATGTGGCTGCATCAGGACAGCATTTGACAAAATGTGGTATTAAGGTTAAACTCAATGGCCATCAAAGGGGTAACACTGGCATAGTTGAATAAAGCAGATAAAAAGGAAGATACCTGATTGTTGGAGGTTAATCATCTCAATGCCAGGACATTGTTAAAGATTTCCTGAGGGCAATACTTGAAGGTCAACTATTTTCATCGCTTTATCAAATACTCTCCTTCCATACTCAGATTTGTTTATTACATGTACATGGGAAAATACTGTGAAGTATGGTATATGCATTAACAACCAATACACCCAAGGGTATGCTGTTGCCACACATTACTGTGCCAACATACCATACCCATAATGTTCAACAAAACAATACAAGTAGTAACAGCAACAGCAGAACAAAATAAGACAAAAACAGCAAAACAAGACTCTTTCCCACCCACTCAAGCCCTCACACACACTGACAGGCCTCCAACCTCAGGACAGGCCACATATGGGCCTCCAGTCCTTGGGCCTGGCTCTCAGAGTTGCACACATCAAGCCTCCATCCTTCAGTTTAAAATAGTACATGTTTGGCACAGTATTGTGGGCCAAAGGGCCTGTATTGTGCTACAGGTTTTCTACGTTTCTATCCTTCAATCCCTGGCCTTAGCAATCTAACAGTCCTTCAGTCCGTGAGTCCACACAGACTCGACCTTTGGGCCTCTACTTCCTGTCTTGCTGACTTCAGCCTTTGATCTTTCTACCTCCAGACTTGCTGAGCTCTGGACTTTGACCTTCGTTTTTTGCACTTTTGGGTATTGACCTCAGGACTTGCCACTTGTGGGTATTACCTTTGGGCATTGGCTTGCAAACTCACACAGCCCTCTGACCTCAGTGACCTGGGGTCACCAGCCCTCGAGACTCCTGCCTGTATGGATTTCCAACTCGGTACTTGCTGGGGAACACTGGTCTCCTCAGTGCCAGCCAATCTGACCTTGGACTGTAGAGCACTCTGACTTGTACTCTGAACACCGGTTCATGCCCCTGACTTTTCATTTTCTGGCTCAAACTTTAATAGTCCTCTTCCCTGTCCCTAAACTCTAACCTGACCTCTAACTCCCTGGGCTGTCCCTTCATAGCACCAGAAGTGGGATGTCCCTTGATGAATGTGGCATTCAACACCATTCCTTTAAAAACGTAGCACTTCATACACTCAACAAGAACTAAACATTTAGGCATGGCCTGATATAATGACAAACAACATTTACTAACATGTGTCAAACAAAGGCCATCTCCCATAAGAGACAGTTCAACTATACATTCATGAGGTGCTTTGAGCGGCTGGTAATGGATCATATGAAATCCCAACTTCCAGCTACGTTGGACCCTTTCCAGTTCACCTACTGCTCAAACCTTTCTACTGATGATGCCATAGCTTTTGCCTGTCACTCTGTCCTGTTGCTCCCAGAAAATGATTCCTCATGTGGCAAGATGATGTTCATTGACTTCATCTTGGTGTTTAACACAATTATCCCTCAGAGGCTAGTGGGTAAACTGTCCCTGTTAGGATTTGTTACGTACCCCGTATCTGGGTCACTTACCAGCAAAGATAGAGAGGTCTGTTGAAGTCTGATGGTACTATTTTTAACAGTATTTATTGATAGAAATACACAAAATAATATCAATGCAAACATACAGATAATATACGTCGTCAATACTAAATCTAAAAGCGCGGGTATAATAATAATCAATAAGAAATAGCTCTATCGTTGTCTAGGGGATAACGTATTGTCCGATGGAAATATAAAAGTCACTCACGTTCATTCAAGCTGCAGCTTTTTGGTTGGAGAGAAAGATGTTTAACTTGCCCATTCCTTTTATGATGTCAATCCTTCGAGAGTCGTTGGGGGCTGATTTCCCCTTTGTTGTTAACTAAAGCCGTGCTTCCGTGGAAAGACCCACCAATTCCGAGGCAAATGGAAAAGGACGCACGTGGGCTTTTCCACCGGCTTTCGCTATTACGCTGTTACAGGAGTTCTAGCATTTCTTCTGGTGCGTCTAAAGGGGCTGTTCCCCAGACCCTCTTTTATCCTGACTCACAGGGTCTCAGATGTCAATCAGGTTGGGATGATGCAATCCCTCCACCAACCCCCCTCGGTTCATTGCCTGGGGGCTTCGATGAATCGTACAGTACTCAATACACAACTCCGTCTCCAAGAGACAATGGCCGTTAACCGTGGCTTTGTCTCTCGGAGGCCCAGGACACATTCCAAACATTGAGGAATCTGCGTGTCTCTCTCTCATTTCCTGGGTCTCCTGACCCGAATCAATAGCGATCCTGCGATTCTCAAAAAGGAGGGGGCCACGGGCGTAACAGATTCAACACCCCTCTCTGTAACTGGATCTTTGACTTCTTGATGGGAGGACCCAAATCAGTCCGAGTTGGCAGCAGCACCACGCTGAGCACTGGTGCCACTCAGGGTTGTGTGCTCAGTCCACTGCTGTTCACACTGCTGGCTCACGACTACGTTGCCAGATCCAGCTCAAATGTATCATCAAGTTTGCTGATGATACTGCGGTGGTTGGCCTCATCAGCAACATTGATGGGTTGGCACAGAGAGAGGAGCAGAGAGGTGTGTCCACTGGTGTGAGAACAACAACCTGAGTATCAATGTGGGTAAGACAGAAGATTGTGGACTTCAGGAAGGCACAGGTCAACCGCTCTCCATTATGCTTCAATGGCTCTGCCATGGAGAGAGGGAAGAGCACAAAGTTCCTTGGTGTGCACATATTGGACGATCTAACCTGGATCCACAACAACTCCTCTTTAGTCAAGACGGCACAGCAGTATCTACACTTTCTAAAGGAGATGAAGGAATGTAGGGCTCCCCGTCCCCCTTCTAACAACCTTCTACAGGAGCACCATCCAGAGTGTCCTGTCTGGCTGCATCAGTGTGTGGTACAGAAGCTGCAAGGCATCGGGCTGCAAGATGCTACAGAGTTCAGTAAAAACTGGTGAGAGGATCTTTGGGGTCTCTCTCCCCATGGCTGATATTTACCAGGACCGTTGCAGATGAAGGGCCCAAAGCTTTGTTGAGGATCCCTACCACCCATCCCAGAATCTCATTGACCCACTGCCATCAGGACGGGGGTACAGTAGCATCAGGATTAGGACTGCCAGATGAGCTAACAGCTTCTTTCCTGAGGCTGTGAGACTAATGAATACCTTACCAGCACTGAGTTCTTTAGAACAACAAGCTGTTCACCTGTGATGCACACTGCATGCATTTTGAGTTAAATTTTATTAATTTAATTATGGTAGTATTTTAGTTTATGTGCTGTGCATGATATATGTTTTGTGGGTGCACCATGGTCCAAGGAATGCTGTTTCATTTTGTGTTTTTACTTGCAAGAGGGAGACCATTTGTTCAAGATGGATTTTGGGTGAAGTTCCGAATGTGATGTGTGCTTTCACGCAGACCATGGTGGGTTCAGTGTCTGAGTAAAACGACAGCTTCAAGATGTGCTCCAACTTTATGTGCATGTTTTGGACTGAGCTAACTGAGATGGGCCCTTTTCATTTTTTTCTTTTCTTTTTCCTGCTAACTGTTCAACAAAGCTGCAATTTGTAAATATACTTTCTTTATAATTTTCTGCGGTGTGCGTTCTGTTATTTCTTGTCAGCTGGCAGTTGTGTATGGGCAGTGTTTACACAGCATTAGCTCAGATTGAGGTTGCTTTAATCAGAACATCATGACGTTACTGTTTGGCTGAACCCCGAATCATTCTGACCCTAGATGTATATTGTTTATAAAGTGTGGTCTTCTCATCACTGAGTCCAACGGCTGTTAGCAGAGCCGGCTAATGAGGCAAGTTTTCATATGACCCTGGTGGGGGGGGGGGTGGTTACATTTAGTTAGGCACACTGATCTTACTGTTTACTTTAGTCTGCTATCTAATTTAGCCCAAAAGAAGTTTAAAAAAATCGAACATGATTTGTTAACACACAAAATGCCGGAGGAACTCAGCAGGCCAGGCAACATCTATGGAGAAAATTATAGTCAACGTTTCGGTCCAAAACGTCGATTGTACTTTTTTCCATAGATGCTGCCTGGCTTCCTGAGTTCCTCCAGCATTTTGTGTGTGTTGCTTGGATTTCCAGCATCTGCAGATTTTCTTTTGTTGGTGATTTGGTAACACTGGCTATCGTATCACTTTCACTCTGTTCCCATTGTTTATTGTATTTAAATAATCAAAGCTGACTTTGTTCAAACAAACACTACGTATCTGTTATCGGTCCATGGCTTCCTCTTGTGCCAAGATGAAACCACCCTCAGCGTGGAGGAGCAACACCTTATATTCCATTTGCGTAGCCTCCAACTTGATGGCATGAATATTGATTTTTCCTTCTGGCAAAAAATTCCCTTCCCCTCCCTTCTTCTATTCCCCATTCTGAGCTCTTCTCATCTGCCTATCATCTCCCCCCGGGTACCCTCCTCCTTCCCCTTCTCCCATGGTCCACCCTCCTCTCCTATCAGATCCCTTCTTCTCCAGCCCTTTATCTTTCCCACCCACCTGGCTTCACCTATCACCTTCTCGGTTTCCTCCTCCTCCCCCACCACCACCTTTTTATTCTGGCATCTTCTTCCTTCCTTTTCAGTACTGAAGAAGGATCTCAGCCCTTGTTATTCACTTCCATAGATGTTGCCTGACTTGCTGAGTTCCTCCAGCATTTTGTGTGTGTTACATATCTGTACAGATTTCTTTGTAGCATTGCTTGCGTTCTTGCCTTTCTGCAAACAACGCATATAAATATTTTAATTGTCATTAAGTCATGAAGCTTTGGAGAGCAAAAGGTTAGAAAGTACTTCCTCTGGTATGTGATAATTATAATTCCCAAGCTGCCTGTAAGCAATTTGTACATTCTCCCCGTGACCACATGGGTTTCTTCTGAGTGCTCAGGCTTACTAATCAGGAACTAATATATAGTTTTATAGTACAGTAGTGGAATTGGTAGTGTCCTAATTTGTTCTGTATTTCATTTAGTGCGTAGTTTGTTACTCAACCATACTTTGTCTTTTATATCTTTTAAACTATTTCCATGAAACTTTGGCTAATTAGTGCAGGTGCTTAATTGGGCCAAAATATAGTAGTCGCAATGTGTCCCAATTAACCTAAAGTCACTTAGTTTACTTTTTTATTCAGTTTTCGGGATCTGAGAACCACTGACAAGGTTAATATCCATTTCCCATCCATATTTATCCTTGAGAAGGAGTCCTTCTAAACCTCTGTCTTCCTTACGAAGTTACTTCATGGCACTCTTTCAGGATTTAAACCTAGCAACAGTAGATATGTTGACACTATATCTGAACATTGTCTTCTGCTTGTAGGCATGACTACTTCATTGCAGAGATGCTCCAGCTGCAAACGAAAATTATGACATTATTAGCAAACATCTCAAGTTCAGAATTTTGATGAAAGAAAGCTCACCGATGAAGCAGTTGAAGAGGATCAAGTCTAGCACTGTCCAAAGGTACTCCTGCAGATATGATAATTGACCTTAAATAAGCACAAGCTGTCTATTTGGTATGAATTTTGATTCCCACTGTAGAGAGTTTTCCCCTTGACGTCCAGGGCTTTTTGATGTACTTATGTTGCTGAATATCAAGTCCGGCCACTTTCATCACTTGCAAGGTACAAAGCAAGACCTGTTAAAAACCTAATCTGGTGTGCAGTCTGAAAATGCTATAAATACTTGTCAGGAAATGTACAGGATGCTTGATCCAAAAGCAGAACAGTAGAAATGATGTAGCAGTAAACAATAACTTTAGTAATAGATCACAAAATAACATGCCACAAAACAAGAGAGAACAGAAACTAAACACAGGAGACAACAAGGTAAACTTTAGACAGGGAGAGAAAAGGCTAGGAGCCACTGGTTGAGGCCAGTTCGTTTGATGAGTGGGGTTAAATAGGATGCAGGTGAATCCTATTAGCTGGGAGGCGACTGGGAGATGCGTGCGGGAGCAGCCTTGACAATACTCAGGTGAAGCGGTATCTGTGGAAAGAGACACATTTAATATTTCATCAGGACCTGAAACAGTACCTCTGTTTCTCTTTCCACAGATGGAAAGTTGAGTGTTTTCCAGTATTTTTGTATTTGTTCCGTTTTCACTTTGTTCAGAACGTATACAATATCACTGAGGTACCTCAGACTGTGAGAACAGAAATCCATAGAATGACGTGTTGCATACGTAAGATCAGTCTTCTGGAGAGTGAACCCAGCCCGGATGGTGTCCCTGGACGTGTCCTTTGATCCTGTGCAGATCAGTTGGAAGGAGTATTTGCAGACATTTTTAATCCTCTCCCTGCTTCAATCTATGGTTCTCATCAGATGATCACTATCATCCTGGTACTCATGAGAAACAAGATAATATTCCTACATTTGCTCTGATATCTACCATGACAAAGTAGTTCGAGTGGCTGGTCATGGCACGTATTAACTCTAGCCTTCCAGACAACCTTGGCCCACTGCAGTCTGCCTAACATTGAAACATGTCCACAATGCACACCATCTCCCTGGCCCTCCACTCATCGCTGGAGCATCTGGACAATATCGAGACCTGTGTCAGACTATTGTTGATTGACTACTAATTCCAAACAAACCCATCACCAAACTCTGGACCCTGGGAATCAAGACCTCCTTTGGAAATCAAATCCTTGACTTCCTGAACAGCAGACTGCATTCAGAAAGGATAGGCTGCAACATGTCTGCTTTGATTATTCTAAACTCTGCTGCTCCACAAGCCTGCACCCTCAGGCCCTTTCTCCTCTCCCTGTACACTCATGAATGTGTGACCAGATTCTGTTCTAACTCCATCTACAAGTTCGCAGCTGACTTCACTGGAGTGGGCCATACCTCAAATAGTGATGGGTCAGAGTGCAGGAAGGAGATACGGAACATAATGACATGGTGTCACCCAACGTCAGCAAAACAAAACACCTGGTCATTGACTTCCCAAAGGGCAGGGGGTTGTACTCATTCTCATCTACCTCAACAGTATGGAGGTTGTGAAGGCTGAGGGCTTCATGTTCCTGGGAATGAACATCACCAATAAATAGCCTGCTTTGGTCATGTAGCCATCATGCAGGGAAAGCTCAGACATGCCTCTACTTCCTCAGGAGATGACAGCAATTTGTCACGTCTCCATCGACCTTTACCGATTTTTATCAATGCATTATTGAAAGCATCCTATTTGGATGTATAGCAGTTGCCATACCTATCCAATATGGAGATTGATCTTCATGTAACACAAGAAATTGCTGAGGGCTATGGACACAGCTCAGCATTTCACAGAAACCAGCCTCCCCTCTATGAACTCTGTCTATACCTTGCAGCCTCAGTAGAGAAGCCAGCAAAATCAAAGATCTCACCCACCCTTCTTCCATCAGGCAGAGCATACAAAGTCTGAAAACATACCACCAGAGTCAATGACAGTTTCTATCCCACTGTTATAAGACTTCCAACTCGTTCATTAGTATAAATTGGGCTCTTGACCTCACAATCTAATTCATTATAACCCTGCACCTTATCGTTTGCCTGCACTGCACTTTCTCTATAGCTGTGGCACTTTATTCTGCATTGTGACTGTTTTAATTTGTTCTACTTCAATGCATTGTGTAATAATCTGGTCCGTATGAACAGTATGCAGGACAAGCTTGTCACTGTATCTTGTGACCATAAAGCAATCTCAATTCTAATGTCATCATCATCATCATTATGTGCTGTGTTGTATGATGTAGGCAATCATGGTCTATGACTGTGATGGTCCTTGGCAAATATTCTACAGAAGTGATTTGCCACTGCCTTCTTCTGAGCAGTGTCTTTACAATATAGGTGATCCCAGCCATTGCCAATACTCTTCAGAGATTGTCTGCCTGGCATCTGTGGTCACATAACCAGGACTTGTGATATGCACCATCCACCACCTTCTCCCATGGCTTCACGTGACTGATCAGGGGGCGAAGTGGGTGCTACCCCTGCCCAAGGGCGACCCATGGTAGAGGCGTATCTCCACCCTGCCACTCGAATTCTAATGTAAAATTAACAAAATACAGAATTTACACAATTTACAGAAAACACATTCAATATTTGGCCTTTATTTATAAATACAGTTAGCTGTCAAACGATCCAGCTGGCTGCTTGCACGCTTTCCATTCATGCTAGGTTAAGCATTGTGCCAGCAACATGGCCTTGTAAAAACGAGACAAGCGCTAAAGAAAGGGCAAGGTTGCCACTTTGTGTGCCACAGGTTACAGCGAGGAACAGCACAAAGTACAGTCACACAAAAAATATAGTCCAAGTTCCCGGGTCAAGGAATATTGCAGAAATCTGCAGTCGGATGCGATATGGCTTGTCTTCTGCCGAGCGAACACAGCGGGGCATGGCACTGACTCCAGCCAGGATGCTGCCTCCAGTGGAGGGTGCCAACTCTGACGCCTCCCTACTCCGTGGCTGTAAATAGGTGACGCTACAGCTTGAGTCCTAGTCCTGGCTACGACTGAGGCCGCACGGCATCCCTGCTGTCTGACAATAAATCGGTGAATCTGACTTACAGCATTCCCTATAAACAACGTCCAACAGGGTCTTTTGATCACTTGCTGTTAGTCTGCACACCTACACAAACTTCTGTCACCTGCCCCGTCCCATTCCTAAAAAAGGTGTACTTGGTAAGTGGGAGGACTTCAAAAGTGAAATCTTGATGGTACAGAGCTGGTATGTGCCTGTCAGAATAAAAGGTAAAGATATCAGGTGTAGTGAACCTTAGTTTTAAAGTGATATTGAGGCCCTGGATAAGCAATAATAATGCGGAATTGCAAGTAAAGACAAGTAGGAATAAATAGGAACATAGAATAGTACAGCACATCACAGGCCCTTCGGCCCACAATGTTGTGCCAACCTTCAAACCCTGCCTCCCATATAACCCCCCACCTTAAATTCCTCCATATACCTGTCTAGTAGTCTCTTAAACTTCACTAGTGTATCTGCCTCCACCACTGAGTCAGGCAGTGCATTCCACACACCAACCAATCTCTGAGTGATAAACCTTCCTCTAATATCCCCCTTGAACTTCCCTCCCCTTACCTTAAAGCCATGTCCTCTTGTACTGAGCAGTGGTGCCCTGGGGAAGAGGTGCTGGCTGTCCACTCTGTCTATTCCTCTTAATATCTTGTACACCTCTATCATATCTCCTCTCATCCTCCTTCTCTCCAAAGAGTAAAGTCCTAGCTCTCTTAATCTCTGCTCATAATCCATACTCTCTAAACCAGGCAGCATCCTGGTAAATCTCCTCTGTACCCTTTCCAATGCTTCCACATCCTTCCGATACTGAGGTGACCAGAACTGGACTCAGTACTCCAAGTGTGGCCTAACTAGAGTTTTATAGAGCTGCATCATTACATTGTGTCTCTTAAACTCTACCCCTCGACTTATGAAAGCTAACACCCTATAAGCTTTCTTAACTACCCTATCTACCTGTGAGGCAACTTTCAGGGATCTGTGGACATGTACCCCACACTCCCAAGTATTCTGCCATTTACTTTATACTCTGCCTTGGAGTTTGTCCTTCCAAAGTGTACCACCTCACACTTCTCCGGATTGAACTCCATCTGCCACTTCTCAGCCCACTTCTGCATCCTATCAATGTCTCTCTGCAATCTTCAACAATCCTCTACACTATCTACAACACCACCAACCTTTGTGTCGTCTGCAAACTTGCCAACCCACCCTTCTACCCCCACATCCAGGTCGTTAATAAAAATCACAAAAAGTAGAGGTCCCAGAACAGATCCTTGTGGGACACCACCAGTCACAACTCTCCAATCTGAATGTACTCCCTCCACCATGACCCTCTGCCTTCTGCAGGCAAGCCAATTCTGAATCCACCTGGCCAAACTTCCCTGGATCCCATGCCTTCTGACTTTTTGAAGAAGCCTACTGTGTGGAACCTTGTCAAATGCCTTACTAAAATCCATGTAGATCACATCCACTGCACTACCATCATCTATATGCCTGGTCATCTCCTCAAAGAACTCTATAAGGCTTGTTAGACAGGATCTGCCCTTCACAAAGCCATGCTGACTGTCCCTGATCAGACCATGATTCTCTAAATGCCCATAGATCCTATCTCTAAGAATCTTTTCCAACAGCTTTCCCACCACAGATGTAAGGCTCACTGGTCTATAATTACCTGGACTATCCCTACTACCTTTTTAGAACAAGGGGACAACATTTGCCTCCCTCCAATCCTCTGGTACCATTCCCGTGGACAATGAGGACATAAAGATCCTAGCCAGAGGCTCAGCAATCTCTTCCCTCGCCTTGTGGAGCAGCCTGGGGAATATTCCGTCAGGCCCTGGGGACTTATCCGTCCTAATGTATTTTAACAACTCCAACACCTCCTCTCCCTTAATATCAACATGCTCCAGTACATCAACCTCACTCATATTCCCCTCACCATCATCAAGTTCCCTCTCAGTGGTGAATACCGAAGAGAAGTATTCATTGAGGACCTTGCTCACTTCCACAGCCTCCAGGCACATCTTCCTACTTTTATCTCTAATCAGTCCTACCTTCATTCCTGTCATCCTTTTGTTCTTCACATAATTGAAGAATGCCTTGGGGTTTTCCTTTACCCGACTCGCCAAGGCCTTCTCATGCCCCCTTCTTGCTCTTCTCAGCCCCTTCTTAAGCTCCTTTCTTGCCATACTATATTTCTCAATAGACCCATCTGATTCTTGCTTCCTAAACCTCATGCATGCTGCCTTCATCCACCTGACTAGATTTTCCACCTCACTTGTCACCCATGGTTCCTTCACCCTACCATTCTTTATCTTCCTCACCGGGACAAATTTATCACTAACATCCTGCAAGAGATCCATAAACATTGACCACATGTCCATAGTACATTTCCCTGCAAAAACATCATCCCAATTCACATCCGCAAGTTCTAGCCTTATAGCCTCATAATTTGCGTTCCTCAATTAAAAATTTTCCTGTCCTCTCTGATTCTATCCTTTTCCATGATAATGCTAAAGGCCAGGATGTGGTGATCACTGTCCCCCAGATGCTCACCCACTGACAGATCTGTGACCTGACCCGGTTCATTACCTAATACTAGATCTGGTATGGCATTCCCCCTGGTCGGCCTGTCAACATACTGTGACAGGAATCCATCCTGGACACACTTAACAAACTCTGCCCCATCTAAACCCTTGGAACTAATCAGGTGCCAATCAATATTAGGGAAGTTACAGTCACCCATGATAACAACCCTGTTATTTTCACACCTTTCCAAAATCTGCCTCCCAATTTCCTCCTCAGTATCTCTGCTGCTATCAGGGGCCGATAGAATAAGATGCTTACAGAGTATAATACATGCTAGACACACTTAAGAGAGAAATCAGGAGGGCTAAAAGAAGGCATGATGTTGCCTTAGCAGTTAAAGTAAAGGAGAATCCTAAGGGATTCTACAAATATGTTAAGAGCAAGGGGATTGCAAGGGTCGAAAATGGTCCTCTGGGAGATCAGAATAATAATCCATGCAAAGCCAAAAGAGATGGGGACGCACAAGTGTGATGTTGTTGGCATCATTGAATCATGGCTGAAAGAAGATTACAGCTGGGAGCTTAATATTGAAGGATAGACTTTGTATTGAAAGGATTGAGGAAGGCAGAGAGGATGCCATGGCTCAGTTGGTAAAAAGTGAAATTAAATCATTAGAAGAGGCCAGAAGGTATTGAACTGTTGCGGAGAGACCTAAGGAATCACAAGAGTAAAAATACCCTGATGGGAATTATATGCAGACCCACAAAACAGTAGTAAGGATGTGATCTACAAGTTACAACAGGAAATAGAAAATGCATGCCAAAAAGGCAATGTTACAATAGTCATGGGGATTTCAAGATGCAGGTAGTTTGGGAAAATTCAGTTGGTGCGAGATTCCAAGAGGGGGAAATACCAGAATGCCTCTAAGATGGCTTTTTAGAGCAGGTTGTGAGCCCCCTATGGGACCAGCTATTCTGGATTGGGTGTTATGCCATGAACTGGAATTGATTAGAGAGCTTAAGGTAAAAGAACCCTTAGGGGCAAGTGATCATAATATGATCAAATTCGTCCTGAAATTTGAGAAGGAGAAGCTAAAGTCAGATGTATCTGTATTACAATGGAGTGAAGGAAATTACAACAACATGGAGGAGGAGGTGACTAGAATTGATTGGAAAAGAACACGGGCAGAGATGACAGCAGAACAGCAATGGCTGGAATTTCAGGAAGCAATTCAGAAGGCATTGGATTTATACATCTCAAAGAGGAAGAAGTATTCTAAAGACAAGATGACACAACAATGGCTAACAAGAGAAGTCAAAGCCAACATAAAAGCAAAAGAGAGAGCATATAATAGAACAAACTTAGTGGGACGTTAGAGGATTGGGAAGTTTTAAAATATCAACAGAAGGCAACTAAAAGGTCATTAAGAAGGTAAAGATGGAATATGAAAGTAAGCTAGCCAATAATATTAAAGAGGATTCCAAAAGTTTCTTCAGATACATCAAGTGTAAAAGAGAGGTGAGAGTGGATATCGGACCATTGGAAAAAGATGCAGGAGAGGTAGTAATGAGAAACAAGAAAATAGTGGATGAACTGAATAAGTATCTTGCATCAGTTTTCACTGTGGAAGACACAAGCAATATGAGGGAAGTTCTGGGTGTCAGGGATCACGAAGTGTGCGAAGTTACCATAATTAGACAGAAGGCTCTTCAGAAACTAAAAGGTCTGAAGGTAGATAAATGACCTAGCCCAGATGGTCTACACTCCAGGGTTCTGACAGAAGTGGTTGAAGAGATTTTGGAGGTAGTATTAATGATCTTCCAAGAATCACTAGACTCTAGAATGGTTTCAGAAGATTAGAAAATTACAAATGTCATTATGCTCTTCAAGGAAGGAGAGAGGCAAAAGAAAGGAAATTATAGGCCGGTTAGTCTGACCTTAGTGGTTGGGAAGATGTTGATAGTTAAGGATGTAGATTTGGGGTACTTGGAGGAACATGACCAAATAGGCCATATTCAGCATGGTTTCCTCAATGGAAAATGTTGCCTAACAAATCTGTTGGAATTCTTTGGAAAAATAACAAGCAGGCTAGACAAAAGATATTGGTGGATGTTGTGTACTTGGATTTTCAGAAGGCATTTGACAAGGTGCTAAAAATTTAAGAGTTGAAAGTGGCGTCAAAGGGCGATCAGTTCATAAAGAAAGCTTTTGGCACATTAGCCTTCAGAAGTTAAAGTATTGAGTACAAGAGATGGGATGTTATGTTGAAGTTGTAAAGACATCAGTGAAGCCTAATTTGGAATAATGCATACAGCTTTGGTCACCCACCTATCGGAAAGATGTAAATAAAGTTGAAAGAGTACAGAAAAAATTTACAAGGATGTTGTCGGTTCTGGAGGACCTGAATTATAAGGAAAATTTAAATAGATTAGGACTTTATTCCTTGGAATGTAGAAGATTGAGGGATACAATACTATGAGGATTATAGATAGGGGAAATGCAGGCAGGCTCTTTCCACTGACATTGGGTATGACTACAGCTAGATTTCATGGATTAAGAGTGAAGGGTGAAAAGTTTAAGGGGAACATGAGGGGAAACTTCTTTACTCTGAGGGTCGTAAGAGTGTGAAAGGAGCTGCCAGTGCAAGTGGTGCATGTGAGCTTGATTTCAATGTTTAAGGGAAGTTTGGATAGATACATGGGTGGTAGTGATATGGAGGGCTATAGTCCCAGTGCAGGTCGATGGGAATAGGCAGTTTAGATGGCTCTAGATTATTTGAAAGGCCTGTTTCTGTGCTGTACTTTACTTTGACGCTATGACTCATAAGCTATTTCTGCCTGTCAGATGGAAATTAAGTCAATCAGTTCTTCCACATGTTCCCAGATGGTAAATTTGTTGGCCATGAAGGAATTAAAATGTGGAAAAAGACAACAAACTCAGATGGGTCAAGCACAATGGAAGTAGACAAAGTAGATGTCATTGTTCTTGCCACACGCTTGAAGGAATGGAGGCTGCCATTTTATGAAGCTGCTTTGTAACCTCCATTGTGTGAGCAGTCTTGTGAACCAGCTTTGCTCAGGAATCGTTCTACCAAAGTGCTTTAAAGTTGACACAGTGATGCTCCTGATAATCTGCTGAACTAGAGAAAATTTCCAAAGGAGAAGCTATATGGGAGTTGTTCTTTGGTATGCTAGGAGACACAGGTTTATGAATAGGGAACTCTGTGCCTGGCCTTAGTAACTCGAGACTAGTAGCCGGCTGATTCAGAACAAAGTGACATTAATTACGAGTTGTCACTTGCAGGAGGGCAATAAGTTGACGCTGGTTTGGACTAGATCCAATGGGAATGTGACACAGGTCAATCAGATGACCTCGAGCCAACGAGATTGAAACGTCCCATTTTAACAGCTAAGGAAGAAGTATAAGAATGAGGGGCTTCACATGCAAAGTGACAAGAAGTCCAGAGACTAACTATCGCAAGAAAGAACCCCATGCCAGGGGCTGGGAGAAGAATGATTAATTGTTTGGCCACTGGGAGATCCAGTGTTATAAATTGGAGAAGTGGCCTCAGTGAGTATTGGTACAGGGAGAATAGTAGAATTCATATTTTAAGCTGTTGGCCTGGGGTCAATGTAGTTACTTTGTTGCTTGTGCAGAAACAATTATGTGCAAGATTTGATTAAATAAAAGTTGTGTAGTGAATTGCCTAACCTAGACCTAGATTGGTTGATATTAGTCAACAAGTTAACAGGATGCATGAGAAGTTTTGCCAATCTAGACGTTGTCTGCTGATATTAGAAACTTAGCGTGATTGTCTTCCAGATTGTCTAATCATGCTTAATCACATAAATAATATTTAATGTTTTTTTGGTAGACTCAGTTTCTTCTGACACTACAATTTAAATTAAAAGGGTATATAACCTGTATTTCTAATTGGAACTGTCAGTATTCAGTGGTTTGATTAGCTGTGAAGTGACAGACTTCTGTACATTTGGTTTCAAATACTGTGATTCAGGACGTCGTAAGTAACAGATTGTGCTAGATCTGCCATTAATTCCATTGCAGCAATGGTGCCCCAACTTACCGTTTAATAAACAGGTTGTTAGGACAAATGTATCAGTCACTTTCAGGTTTGCGGGCGATAACTGGTGGGGAGATACTGGGATTAATTTTGTTTTCGCTAATTGTTTGGACAGATTGCACTGTCACAAATTGCACTGAAGGGACAGATTGCACTGTCACAAATTTGATGATGATGTAAGGATAGGTGAGAAAATCTATAAAACCATAAGAGAGGAGCAGAATTAGGCTATTCGGCCCATCGAGTCTGCTCTACCATTTTATCATGGCTGATCCATTTTCCCTTTCTTTTTTTTGTAATTTATTTTTTATTGAAGTCCATGATCAAGCAAACATTTCCATAAGATGTATTTCAGATATTGTACATATATATCATATAGTCATATATGCCACAAATCTCCACATCATATTTATTTGAGGTACACATAGAAAAGAGAGGAAAGAAGGAACAAGTGAAAGGAGGAAACTATGTACAAGTAGGGAGTGATGTTTTTTTTACAACATATTCATTAGAGCGTAGAAGGTTGAGGAGGGTACTTGTTAGAAGTATTTAAAATTATGAGGGGGATAGATAGAGTTGACGTGAATAGGCCTTTTCCATTGAGAGTAGGGGAGATTCAAAGAGAACTTGAGTTGAGAGTTAAGGGGCAAAAGTTTAGGGGTAACACGAGGGGGAACTTCTTTACTCAGAGAGTGGTAGCTGTGGGGAACGAGCTTCCAGTAGAAGTAGTAGAGGCAGGTTTGATATTGTTATTTTAAAAAAAGTTGGATAGTTATGTGGACAGGAAGGGAATGGAGGGTTAGGGGCTGAGTGCAGGTCGGTGAGATTAGGTGAGAGTAAGTGTTCAGCATGGACTAGAAGAGCCGGGATGGCCTGTTTCTCTGCTGTAATTGTTATATGGTTATATGATTTGTGAGAATAAAATCAGGCCTATGAGGTGTTATGTAGTTAAACCATTTTTCCCAGTATGAATCAAATTGTTCCAACTTATGATTAACCGATGCTGTTATCTTCTCCATTTTGTAAATGTCCATTGTAATTTCTATCCATATGTTTAAAGTTGGGCTCTCCTGTGATAACCATTTCCTAGTAAGAGTCTTTTTACCAGCCACCAACAGTATATTCATTAAATATTTATCTCTTTTCAACCATTCTTGAGGTATATATCCAAAATATATGGTCTTACTTTCTAAGGGTATTTCACGTTTAAAGACGTCTTGTAGGGCATTGTGTATCCAACTCTAATAGTCCTTGATAATAGGACATTCCCAGAAAATATGATAATGGTTTGCATTTTGATTTCCACAATTTCTCCAGCAAACGGGGAGGTTACTATCATAATGGGATTTCTGAGAGGGTGTAATAAAATATCTTATCAAGTTTTTCCACCCAAACTCCCTCCATTTTTGTGAAATGGTACACTTCCATTGATACCTCCATATTATTGTCCATTCTTCCTGAGATATAATTATTCCTCCTTCCTTCTCCCACCCATTTTGTTTTAATATATGAATTCAAATGTGTTTTAAGATTTGACAAACCTTTATACATGCTTGAAATGATTCTACTACCGTTATCTGAATTATATGCTTTTCTAAATAGCTCTATCAAACACGTTCTTGCCTTAGTTACATTTTTAACTGTCCTATTAACATATTGTCGCATCTGTAAATACTGATTAAATTCTTGTTTTTCTAATAAGTGTTTCTCTTTAAGCATTTCAAAACTGGATTGTGTTCCTTCTTTCATTGTATTGCAAAAAACTATTATTCCTTTTAGCTGTCCAGTCCTTAAATCTATCATCCAGTTTATTTGGCATAAAATCTGAGTGATATGCACACCATTTCAAGAATTGCAATATCTCCCTCTAGTTTATATTCTTTTATAATAGTTTTCCATATTTTAAGAGTCCATTTCACCCATGGGTTATCAATAGTATTTATGTTCCTTCATAGGTTGTTATCAGCCAAAATTGTGTGTATGGGGATGGGAAGTACCCGCTCCTCAATGTTTTTCCACTGAATGTCATATGATGGGTTGCACCAACGCATCACAGCTCTCAACTGTACTACAAAATAATAATCTGTAAGAGAAGATAGGCCCCATCCCCCCTTTTCCTTGGCTAATTGCAAAGTTTTGAGATGAACTCTGGGCCTTTTACTTTGCCAAATATATCTTGTTCCATTCATTGAATTGATTTTGATTAATCTCTATTGGTAGGGTTTGAAAGAGATATAACAGTCTGGACAGTATATTAATTTTAATAGATTCAATCCTTGAACTGAAACTAAGAAAAGGAATTAGGTTCTATCTTGTTATATCTTCCTTAATTTTTTAATATATAGGCTGATAATTGTATTCTGATAACTTTGCCAAATCTTTTTGCATAATGATGCCCAAATATTTGAAAGACTGTTTGCCATGCCCAGGGATATCTACTTTCAATTTCTCTTGGTGTTATATGAAAGTATATATAGTTATATGAAAGTAATTGGGTTTTATCTATGTTGATCTTGTATCCTGATAATTGACCAGATTGTTCAAAGGATTGCATCAATTTAGGTAAAGAGTATGTTGGTTGCCGTAGATAGATCAAAATGTCATCCATGTAACAAGCCAATTTATGCTTTGTCCCTTTAATAGTAATTCCCCTGATATCTTCATTTTGTCTGATGTATTGAGCTAACGGTTCCAGATACAATGCGAAGAGTAGCGGTGACCATGCACAACCCTGTCTTGTGCCCCTTTCTAGGGTAAGACTATTTGATAAATATCCATTGATTTTAAACCTAGCAGTCGGGTTGTAATATAGTGCCTGTATAGTTTTAATAATTATGTCATGGAAACCAAATCTATGTAAAACTCTGTAAAGAAAATTCCAATTAACCGAATCAAATGCTTTTCAGTGTCCACGCTTATCACTATTGCTTCGATTTTATTTTTTTGTATATGATCCATAATGTGAAGTGTCCTTATATTGTTTTGTGTTTGGCG
Organism: Hypanus sabinus; assembly: GCF_030144855.1. Taxonomy (NCBI): domain Eukaryota; kingdom Metazoa; phylum Chordata; class Chondrichthyes; order Myliobatiformes; family Dasyatidae; genus Hypanus; species Hypanus sabinus. The sequence goes on along the minus strand of NC_082709.1, from coordinate 16,216,425 downwards.
TTGTATAAAACCTGTCTGATCGTTATGTATCAGTATGGGTAGAAACTCTTCTAATAGTTTGGCCATAATGGAGGTAAATAGTCTATAATCTACATTAAGAACAGATATTGGTCTAAATGGCCCACATTCCATTTTATCCTTGCCTTCTTACGGTATAGCTGAGATTATCGCTTCCTTCCAGCTGGTTGCATTTGTGCCTTTTTTAGAACCCTGTTCAGTGTGGGGAGTAAGATGGAAATTAACTCATTTTAAAATTCTTTGTACCACTCTGCCATATACCCATCTGATCCTGGTGACTTGCTTAATTTAAGCCTACTAATTGCAGCTTTTAGTTCAACTTCAGTTTTGTCAGCAGTCATCGTTCTATTTTGTTCTTCGCTTAAAGTGGGTAACTCTAGAGGACTCAGGAAGGTGTCAATGTGGGTTACACTTCCCCCCAGAACTTTGGAATATAGAGTTTTGTAAAACACTTCAAAAGCTTCTTGAATTTCACTTAGCTTATTTTTTTTTAATCATTTTTGTTCTTGGATTCTAATTCTATGAATTGTATTTTCTGCTATATTTTTTCAGTTTCCAGGCCAGTATTTTCATAGAGTTAGATCCACTTTCATAATGTCTCTATTTCAGAAATATTAGATGTTTCCTGATTTCTTGCGTAGCCAAACTATTAATTTCATTCCTAATTTTTAAAGTTTTTTCTAATGTATTCTGTGCCAAATTCAATTTGTGTTTTTTTTTCCATTTTCCTTTTCAAACCCATTCTTCTTCCTTCTCCCTATAACCTTTCACATTTACTGATCTTGATTAAAAACATTAATTTGTCTTTATTCTACTTTACTGAAATTTAATTTAAAAATATATTTCATGTAACTATTCTCTTTTTTCAAATTATTTCCATGATTGTTAGATACATTTAAAAACCATCCAGATGGCTATTGATTATGGTGAATATGGTGGAGTCTAATTATCTCGTGGTCTGCTCTACTTTTCATGATGGCAAACGCAGCCTGACCTCCAGTCAAACGATCCCACAGAGTCTTGAAAGATTAAACTTGACAGCAGAAAATGTTTGGGAAGCTGAGAACAGGTTACAGGATGGATTAAGCATGATATTTGCATAGTATTTTCTTTCTAATGATTGGTCCTTATCATATTGCTGACAAAAGTATATTTGTAGTAAGTTACCTGGGGGACTGTTCCAAAACACAGGAAATTCTGGACAATCGTCAACAATTCAACCACCAAGAAACTTTTTGAAAGGCTGGTATTCAGGCTGTTAGTTTTGGGAGATTAGTTCGGTTTATGGTAAAGAGTCATAGAAGTACATCACAGAAACAGGCCCTTCAGCCCACGTGGTCCATGCTATAACCATTTACACAGCCTGCTCCCATTGACCTGATGTAGGAACATAGTCCTCCATACTCCTTCTATCCATGTACCGATCCGAACTTTGCTTAAATGTTGAAGTCAAGCTTGCACGCACCACTTGTGCTGGCAGCTCGTTCCACACTCTCATTATCCTCTGAAGAAGTTTCCCTACATGTTCCTCTTAGAACTTCCACCCTCAACCCATGACCTTTGGTTGCAGTCCCACCCAACCCCAGTGAAAAAAGCCTGCTTGCATCTACTCTATCTATACCCCTCATAATTTTGTATATCTCTATCAAATCCCCTCTCAATCTTCTATGTTCTAAGGAGAAAAGTCCTAACCCAATCAACCTTTCCTTATAACCCAGGTCCTCCAAACCTGTCAAAGGTTTTGGATCCTTTCTGTTTTGAAAGGTGACACAAGAGAGAGAGCAAAATACTTTTCAGGCAGCTGACAGCAACATAGCTTCATACTCCAGATCTGACCTGTTAAAACCTGAAAACTGCAGTGGAAACTACTCTAGCAAACAACGTGTTTTAAAGCAATTCACTAAATGGATTAGCAATATTATTAACCCTAGACAGAACGGGCATACTTGGAACTACTACCCAGAAGGCGATTGCAACAGATGGAAGCCTCTTCTGGGTCAAAAAACATGGTTTATGGGGAGAGCTTCAGAAAAGACGAGCGCAGGGTCTTAAGGCCCTCCCTCTGTAGCACCCTTGCAGCTAATGTGCAGTTTCTAGAAAACAAGAATGCTTTCTTTATCAGAGGCACTTGACAGACTGCTGTGTGCTCTGTTTCACAGAGATATGGTTCACACCCAGTTCTCTTAAAACAGCACTATAACCCGCATGGACCATATGGCAGCATCGGGTAAGGGGAAAAAGTAGCTGCTTTATGATAAACTTCTTGTTGTGTGTTTAATATATCAGTACTATTTGAGTAATATTGTAAATATGTTGTTTGATTAAGCGTTTTTTTGTTCAAATAATTCATTATGGTCATACGTACAAAATATGTGAATGGCAAGCGTTATCATTCCACTGCATCATCTGCGGCATATGAGGGAGGGGGAAAGTTACCTGGATTCTCTGCTTCAGGAGTTAGTCATACCCATTAGATTAACTGCCTCAAATCTGGTCTGTGGTCAGGGGCAAGGGGATGTGACTGCGAGTGAGGTGGGCGGTGGGATCCAAGAGACAGCGCTGGAGGAGCCTCAGCCCTTGAGCCTGTCCAACAGGTCTGAGATTCCTGCTCCCTGTGCGGATGACAGTGGGGTCTGTAGGAAGGACGAACAACCTAACTGTGGCACCATGGTTCACAGATCCATTCAAGAGGGGAGAGAAGGGAAATGTAGTGGTAATTGGGGATAGTATAGTCATGAAAACAGACATGGCACTGTGTGGGTGTAACAAACTCTTAGGAAAACAAATGATCCAGAAGATTTACTGCAATTATGTTGGGCCATACACAATTAGTTCAGTGAAGATTCATTCGATACAAATCCAGAAATCAACCAGTCTGATTCCCAGGATAGCAGAGTTGCTCCCCGTTTGGATAGGAAAAAGCGTACAGTGAATAGAGAAGAGCTGTTAAAGCAGGCAGTTCAGTGTGCAAGCTGATGAGGAAAGAGAATCCACTGATGATGAGAGTAATCCATTAGGACGGGCAGGGATATGGACAAAGACCCATACAATATGGTACAACCCTGTTAGAGAAGAGGAAGATAGAATGAAGGATGCAGTTGGTGGGAAAAGGGGAAGAGCAAAAATAGATTGAGGTGCTCTTATTTACAAAAATAGTGGAAAGACAAAAACCTGGACGTCCACATCAAAACAAGAAAAAGAATGAAAAATAAATACAATATATATATACAGCTTGCAATTGTTGCCTATCTGGTTAACAGCCTCCCTCAGACTAAACAGAAAAAAACCCCCAAAGCCTTGGTAACCCGAGGCTTATAAGCCCCTCCCCCTGAACCAACCAAAAGCTAATTAACTCAATTATCTTCCATTTCACACAACCTGAAACTCTACTGCCAGTTCTCACAATAAACACATACACCTCATTATAGGAGTCACCATTTCCCGGTTAAATGAATAAACCCCAAAACTTTACCACAAGATGAGGAATTAGGTAACATAACCCTCGACCCAGTTAAAGATGGTATCCTCCACCATCAGCACACCTGTGCAGGTCGCTGCTGCCTCTACGTTCGACAGCTCTGTGCAGCAGCTCCATTTCAGACCCAGTGACCATGGAGGAGAGAAACGTCAGATTAACACGACACTTCGGCAAAGCACTTATTGGAAAGATGAATATGAATAAATTGACCTGAGATAATTAAACTGTGACATAGTGTGTTTCTTTTTCTTCATTCCTATTACTGCTGGGGATGAGTGTCAAATTGTGACTGTTGATTTATTGTGATGCGTGCATTCACCACAATGACAGAGGGGAATAATGTGTGTGGATGACCCTTTGAGAGTTTTACTGAATGTGCCATATGCCGTCCGTAATCAGTGACGGGCCTTCGTTGCAATACCCAAGACTTTTGCACAGTTCTGTAGTAATTTTATGTATTACACTGTACTGGTGCTGCAAAACAAAATTAAATTTCATGACACATGTGAGTGATGATAAGCCTGTTTCTGGAATGGGTCTCCAGTGTAGACTGAGGGTGGGAAGGCGGCAAGGAGAGGAGAATCATGGTTGGGAAAGGAGAGGGGAGGGAGTGGGAAGCACCAGAGAGATATTCTGTAATGATTAATAAACCAGTTGTTTTGAATCAAATGACCTTCTTGGTGTCTCAGAACTGGGTGTGTCTGTACCCATGACACCCCCCGCCCCTGGCGTTCCTTCTCTGCCACCTATCCCACACCCCTCCCAGAACCCTCCACCCTCTCCTGATTTACTGACTTGCTCTCTGCTCCACGTTGACAAATGCCGTACTGTAAAAAAAAGCCTTAGGCACCTTAGCTATATTCTGTACATGTGCCTAAGGTTTTTGCACAGTACTGCAGATCCCTTTGGCTGATAACTGGGTGACAATCTAACACTGCAACGTTTCATATTCAACAAAGACATTAAACAATGGAATATACAGATAGTGGATGTGTTAATTAAGGTAGTACACAATAGAAAAACGCATTCTAGAAAACTAACTGCTGCATAAAATTGTTTGTTAATTGAACAGTTCTTGAAATATCCAATTCCTCATATTTTTCTGCAGTATTCTTGATAAAAGCAGACTCCCCTCCACACACACCCCCATGATTAAGATTACATTTTTACATATATTCAACAGTGAAAGTATGAATGAAGTTATAGAGAGTGATTTGCAACACACCATCACAAAATCATCGTGTAATACTCAGGCTACGCATCTTTATTGCTGAAGCCAGAATGTTATTGCAAATCAGAGTAAGTGTACAACAACTTTTGTGTTCAATTGGCCAACAAGTCAAATCAGTGATCCCTTTTGTTAGGTGATCTTATTGCACAGAGTATCTTATTTCATCTTCATCCTTTAAGGGAAAGTAAAATGGCAACAGGCCTCTCAAAGTCCAAGTACATCCCCGTTGTGAGAGGTGGAGACTAGTAAGGCCAGTCAACAGGCCTGTATCAGCCAATCATCTGTCCGGTGAATGCAATGGATTGCAGAAGTGTTGATAAACTCCAACCGTACCATCAACTTTAGACAATGGAGACTGGAGGTCACCAATGACCTATGCTCCACTTAGGCGCTACTGTAAGTGCCCAAGTAATCAAGCAAGAATGGCAACAGAGTAGTTGAATATTCGGGTTGGATATCAAATTGAGGAGATGATGCTTCCTACAGAGCATTATCAAATGACATTGGGAGTACCGAAGTGAGGAGATCACCAGTCAGTAACTATATAATACAGTGTAAATATACTGCTTCTGTTTGGAAATGTCTCTTGTTTGGTGTGACTAATCTATGTAAACTATGTACATTGATTCAAAATGGGTATTTGTTTTGGCAAGTGTAGACAGTGCCAGAATATGGTGCAAGTTCTGTTGTTGTTCAGTCATTGATTGATTTCCCTTATACAGAATATAAATATAGAGTTATAGAGTCATAGAGAAGTACAAAACAGAAACAGGCCCTTTTGCCCATCCAGCTATGCTGAACCACTTAAGCTGCCTACTTCATTCGACCTGCACCCGGACCACAGCCCTCTATACCCCTATCCATGTCCCTATCCAAACTTCTATTGAATGTTGAAATCAAGCTTGCATGCACTACTTGTGCTGAAGAGGCTTCCCCTCACGTTCCCCTTAAACTTTTCACCTTTCACCCTTAATCCATGACCTTTAGTTGCAGTCACACCCAAACTCAATGGAATAGCCTGCTTGCACTACCCCCATCTAAATCTCCTCCCAATGTTCTATTTTCCAAGAAATGAAGTCTTAACCTACATATAATGGACTTGTAGAGAGGTTTTCAATGCAAACCTGCCAGAATTACAACAATTTCTCAGGGGTATGTTCAGAAGACTGGAGTAATTTTATTTACAGCATTGGAGCATTCCAGCAGGGTTTTACAAATAAGTTATTTCTTGTAGTGTCATATTCCAGAACAAGTGATGCAATCTCCAAAAAATTGCAGTCATGTCAACTCAGAGTGAAACCAAGTTTGTCCGAAGATAGTGAGACAATCTTCCTCAAAAGATGCCTTCAATGTAAATCTTGAAGGTGGGTTTTGGAAAGACTTTTGTTAGCAGGGATAAAGGACTCAGAGCAAACTGGAGATAAACCAAAGTTAGAATTCAGGCAAGGCATAATTAAAATGGCAAAAATAAACATAACTGAACAGCACATCCTGTTCCTAGAGAAATGGAGTCTAACTGCAGACATTATCTGTGCTGCTGGATATAAACAAATCAGACATTTTATGCATGAAAAAATCACACTTGAACAACATTTATTTGTAGTAGCTTCTGGTGCGCACTCAACATTTACAGTACGTCCATCCTCAGTTTAATGCAGAATCAAATGCTCCTTTCATGATTGCAATTGAACATAATGAAAAAATCTGCATAATCTAAATAAAAATATTCTTTATTATTTTGAGTGGCGGGTTAGAGATAACGTCTCTACCAAAAGAGGTGTGAGACAATCCTTCCCTCTGCTAACCTTGGACAAGGTGTAGCACCTGCTTAGCCCCACGATCAGGTTCATGTGAAGCCATGGAAGTAGGTGGTGGACGGTCATTTGAGCTGCTGGTGTATGTCACAAGTCCTGGTTATGCAACCACAAATGCCATTTGGACAGACTGAAGGCTATTGATAATGGCTTGGGTCACCTGTCTTGTAACAACACCGCCCAGAAGAAGGCAATGGCAAGCCACTTCTGTAGAAAAATTTGCCATGATCGTCATGAGCACCCCTATCATACAGCATGGTGTATAATGAACGAACGATATAATATTCCCTACATGTTTCAATAGTATATTTACAAGCATTGTATCTCAAATGTTTCAATAGGATTTAAAATTAGAATTAATTGTTCAGCAGAAATAGGTTTATTGAGCTTTGTATATGAAGGGCTCATCTTCACCATATGGGATGAATGGATAAACCACACCTTTGTGTTTATGGATGTAGAAATTAGAGCAAAACCAGCAGTGGAATGTCAAATTTGAATTCTTTAATTGCAGGTGATAAATGCAATGTTAGTTCACCCAATTTCTTTTCATATTTGCAGGTGTTTAGTGAGCGAACCTTAAAATATTTCAACTTGATGCTTTGCTTCAGGTGTAATTGCACATTATAATTAAACCTGGAGTAATGCACTGCTTCTAAAAAAAAAAGTTCCTCAAAACTACGTATACTTTCAAACAAAGAGACTGAAAATACCAGTCTGAATCATGCAGGGGTCCCAAACCATTTTTACGCCATGGACCAATGCCATTAAGCAAGGTTGAGAACCCTGAAGGGTCATATCAATATCAGCAACAAATGTAATGTTACAAACAAGAGAAAATCTATGGAAAAAAAGTACAGTTGACATTTCAGACTGAAACCTTCTACTTCATACATAACTTAAGTTCAGAAGTTTTAATTACAGACATATTTAACATATGGCTACAACTTCTGTCTTCTTTCCTAACATCTAATACAAATGGCCAGAGTGGAATGGTGGGGAGAGGACTATAACTCCCTCTGCCCAACAGATACTAAAACTGACAATCAAAGTGGTATGTATCGGCCCTTATTAACTTATTGATTATATTTAAACTGCTGTCAGTCTAATTTGATATCACTCCCTACTGGAGCAACACCAGCTGAGCAAATGACTAATGAGCACATGTTGGCCTCAAAATGACTGGTTATAAAGATCTCCTTCCATGTTCCAGTATATACCCTCTTACTAATTAATTCAAACTTTAGAGTAATCCACTCTTGATTTGGTAGGACATCAAGGGAATTCAATCATTGACTGAACAACAGCAGAAATTGCAACATGTTCTGGCACTGCCTGCACTTGCCACAACTAATTCCCATTTTGAATTGATGCATATAATGTAGCTGCATCAGTCATACCAAACATGAGATATGTCCATCTGCACAGATACCCATGTGAAAAGTCATCAAACTTTAGAATTGAAATTAGACAACCTGTAACAGTACAAAAAAATAGAAGCACTGAATCATTTAGTAAAAATTTTCGGCTTATCAATTGCTGCTATTTAGCCTTGAAAATATTTGTAATCCATGAACTGAGTGCACAATATAACAGTGGATTCAACATATTCATTATTAAATGACAAATATTGTTGAACATTTATATCATGACATTAATTCAATAAGACATTTTTGCCTATAAATGCAATCTGCTCACTTGTTCAATTTCCACCATTCCTTTCAAAGGCAAAAATGAGAATATTCTCATCATTGTCGGAAGCTTCAGGGGTGAGCTGACAATAAGATGCATTTCTAATAGAATGTTGCTTCCACTTCCATAGCTACCACATGATAACTGTAACTACTGCGACAATCAGAGTTACCAGCAATGCTGTCCCAGTTTTGAGGGTGGTACAGTAGCGTAGTGGTTAGCACAACGCTTTGCAGTACAGGCAACCTGGGTTCATTTCCTGCTGCTGGTCAGTAAGGAGTCTGTACATTGTCCTTGTGACCACATGGGTTTCCTCCAGGTGCTCCGATTTCCTCCCTCAGTCAAAAGACGTACCGGTTGGTATGTTAATTGGTCATTGTAAATTGTCCTGAGATTAGGCTTGGATTAAATCAGGGGATTGCTGGGCAGTGAGGCTCGAAGGGCCCTTCAATGGTCTTTTTGGAAGGACCCTTTCTACCCTGTCTCTCAATCAATCAATAAATAAATAGATTGATAGATAGACAGAATTTGAGCACTGTTGCATTTTCTATTTGGTATTCTGAGGAAAGAGAACAGATTGATGCACCACCAATAACTCTCAGAGACGGGAGGTGAATGATAAGCTTTTATTAGCTGCAAGAGACCACGATTAGCAGCAAGAGACCACCACACAACATCCTGGAGACTGAGGGAGGAGCAGTGCCTCCAATCGCCTTTATACAGGGGTCTGTGGGAGGAGCCACAGGAGCAGTCAGTGGGGGGCGTGTCCAGACAGGTATATGTAGTTCACCACACAGATATATGTTCACTGAAAATCCAAAGTGCCAAATGTGTCCCAAACAGACTTACACAGCCATAAACATAAACAAATATTCTGCTTGCACCAGGGCAGGGTAATCAGCAGATTTGTAAGCTGAAGAGCCAGGGAATTCTATTAATACTCATGCTGCCCTGTTTGTCTCTATATGGTGGCATTCTGGAACAAGCTGCTGTCATTTCAAACCAGCAAAGAAATGGAGTTTGGCAAGGCTACACAGCATGTGACAGAGGATCTGCCAAGCTGAAAGATTTCCTTCAATGGTCTTTTTGGAAACATAATCACAAAGCAAAATAAAATTATGATTATTATGCCTATTTGTCTCCTTTGTGTTTCTCCTATTTTATATATAATCAGATTGGACCGTAGAGAAAGAAACAGGACTGACACATCAGGTCAATAATGTTTTTTAAGAGCATTAGGTCAAAGATGAACTTTTAGTTTTCTCTTCACAGAACCATCCTAACTTTGTATTTTATTTCATAATATGTCATGTCAACTCGCTACATTTTCCATGTAAATCTCTATTCTGATTTCTTTCTACTCCTCTGCTTTCAACACTTCTATCCCAGGTTCAATAGATTTTAAACAAAAAGTATATTTTTGCTTTATTTTTAATTACATCTTATTCTATTTTGTGTCTTTCTCAGGAATAAGTTAGCATAATTTTTGGCCATTTACCATAATTATTTTCATATTAGAATCCTTTAAAAAGTGACGATTCTCAAACAGTGTAAAACATAAGAAATTCTGCAGATGCTAGAAATCCAAAGCAACACACAAAATGCTGGAGGAACTCAGTGGGAGGAACTATGGAAATGAATAGATAGTCGACATTTTGGTCTGAGCCCTTTCTTCGGGATTGGGAGAAATCATTTGACACTTTTACAATAACTGTATTTGACAAAACAAAAAATGGTGAATAAATTATTGATTGATTCTGTTTCTCTGCCCATAGATTTTCTGACCTGTTGCCTATTCTGGAGTTAGCATTTGAAGTTTTCTGATTTTGAAGAAAATATTTTATAAAATCCTTTTGCAAATACAAAATAAAATTCACTGCCAGAATGTGTGCCAATCATTAGTCAAATGCTTCTCAGCTCTGCTGTTCTTTGTCTCTCCTGTTTCAGATTCAAAACTAATTTCATTTATATCATCATCATTATGCGTTGCGTTGTATGATGTAGGTGATCATGGTCTTTCCATAGCCATGATTGTTCTTGGCAAATTTGTCTACAGAAGTGGTTTTCCTTTGCCTTCTGAATCTAGGCAGTGTCTTGACAAGACAATTCCAAGATTGTCTGCCTGGCATCAGTGGTTGCATAATCAGGACTTGAGATATGCACCAGCTGCTCATATGACCATTCATCACACACACTTATTAAACTCCTTTAAAGGTAGCAAAATGTATCAAAGCCTACACAGGAACTTTGGTCAAAGTACAACAAAGCATACACAATAGATTTGAACATCGATTTCTCGAACTTCTGGTAATGCCTCCCCCCACCTCCTTCACCATTCCCCATTCCCTTTTCCCTCTCTAACCTTTTCTTCTTATGTGCCCATCACCTCCCTCTGGTTCTCCTCCCCCTCTTCTTTCTTCCATGGCCTTCTGTCCTCTCCTATCAGATTCTCCCCCTCCTGCCCTGTGTCTCCTTCACCAATCAACTTCCCAGCCCTTTACTTCACCCCTCCCCCTCCTGGTTTCACCCCTCACCTTGTGCTTCTTCATCCCCTCCCCCCACCTTCTTACGCAGCCTCCTCATCCTTTTTCCTCCAGTCCCAATGAAGGGTCTCTGATAGAAACATCAACTGTACTCTTTTCCAAACTGTGCAAACACAAAAAGAAAGAAATTATAATAATGAATAAATAAGCAATAAATATTGAGAACAATGATAGGTTGTGAGAACATTTCAATGATGGGGCAAGTGAAGTTATCCCCTTTAGTTCAAGAGTCCTATGGCTGAGGGGTAATCCCAGTGTAGAGTGCCTTCCTGCTTCGAAACGGTCACCATCGTCCCTGTACCTAAAAAGACCAGGGTAACGTCTGAACGACTGGCATCCTGTCACACTCACCTCAATAATAAGGTGGCCAAGGACTACATCTGCAGCATGCTACCACTCAGACTGGACCTCCTACAATTTGCCTACCGACGCAACCAATCGACAGATGACACAATAGCCACAGCTCTACACACCATCCTTACGCATCTGGAGAAGAGGAATGCTTATGTGAGAATGCTGTTCTTGGACTACAGTTCAGCATTCAACACCATAATTCCCTCCAGGCTCGACAGGAAGCTCAGAGATCTCGGCCTTCACCCTGCCTTGTGTAGCTGGATCCTGGACTTCCTGTCAGATCGCCAGCAGGTGGTAAGAGTGGGCTCCCTCACCTCTGCCCCTCTGACCCTCCACACAGGTGCCCCTCAGGGCTGTGTACTGAGCCCCCTCCTCTACTCTCTACATACCCATGACTATGTCGCCACCCACAGCTCCAATCTGCTAATTAAATTTGCTGATGACACTACATTGATTGGCCTAATCTCAAATAATAATGAGGCAGCCTACAGAGAGGAAGTCATCACCTTGACACGGTGGTGTCAAGAAAACAACATCTCCCTCAGTGTTGCAAAAATAAAGGAGCTAGTTGTGGACAACAGGAGGAATGGAGACAGGCTAGTCCCTATTGACGTCAATGGATCTGGGGTTGTGAGGGTGAACAGCTTTAAGTTCCTCAGCATAAACATCACTGAGGATCTCACGTGGTCTGTACATACCAGCTGTGTGGTGAAAAAGGCACAACAGTGCCTCTTTCACCTCAAATGGTTGAAGAAGTTTGGCATGGGCCCCTAAATCCTAAGAAGTTTCTAATAGGAGCACAATTGAGAGCATCCTGACTGGCTGCATCACTGCCTGGTATAGGAACTGTACCTCCCTCAGAGAGTGGTGCGGACAGCCCAGCACATCTGTAGATGTGAACTTCCCACTATTCAGGACATTTACAAAGACAGGTGAGTAACAAGGGCCCCAAGGATCACTGGGGACCCGAGTCACTTCAACCACAAACTGTTCCAGCTGCTACCATCTGGGAAGTGGTACCGCACATAAAAGCCAGGAGCAACAGGCTCCGGGACAGCTTCTTCCACCAGGCCGTCAGACTGCATAATTCATGCTGATGCAACTATATTTCTATGTTATATTGACTATCCTGTCGTACATAACATATATTATAAATTACTATAATTGTAAATTGCATATTTGAATGAAGATGTAATGTAAATATTTTTATTCTTCATGTATTTGAATAATGTAAATAATAAAGTCAATTCAATCAAAAATTCAATTCTAATGTAATTTTTTCTATGACCAATGGTTTAAATGCATGCAGTGGCAAATGCAAAAACACAAAGATTGTGGTCCTAAAGCAGTTATGTTACTTCATTGATCTCCTAAGTCTTGCTCTCCTCACTAACAATCAACATATAATTGTGAATGACATTGTGCAACAGAAGAAAATGAACAAGCTGATGCTCAAGATGGGGATCAGGGAAAATGGTTGGGGAGGGGTGAGTGGTGCAGACGCAAAGTTATTTAAGATTAAAGGATGAAAATAATCTTTTGAAAGTGTAAAGAATTCCTCAGACTTTATGGTTGTATTATCTTCCTAAATTAAGTCGAGGTTAATACCGTAAATTTGCTGAGGAGAAGCACTGTGTGGGAAATGATAAATTCACAGTTTTTGATTTAGAACTTAATAATAATTCCTTGCCTATATATTGCTGCTCATTACTTCAAGTGAAATTCATAGAATATGACCAACAATGCTTAGAGGCAATAAATAACACTTTGTTTTACTTAATAAAACTTAATATTTGACATTTATAGAACTAACAAAGTAAAAAAGGCAGCCTATGCCTTTTCCTTGGAAATCCTTAAAAGGTACAGACTTATCTTGTTCATATATTTAGCACCATTATAATCTTAATAATGATCACCAAATCTAGATTTTAAAATACAAAGATATCTGAAAGAAACTCCTAGATCGTTTATAACAAGTATTATTTTTAATAAATGGTCTTCTGATTCTTGATTTTTGATTTAGATTTTTTAATAAATGCTCCTCACTTTTTGTCTTCAAGTGAGCTTAGTCCTTATTACCATTGGTGTCAAACATGCTACCTAACCAGATTACATCTGTGGTAGCTTTTACTTGTTGAAGAATACTTCCGTTTTCCTCTTTATCTTTCATACGTAAATGAAAGATTTTGTAGCGGTAAGGTTAAGAAGCATTTCTTAATTTTCCATGTACATAAAAAACAGCTTTCTGTTTGCTATATGCATACAAAGTTATTTTTTTTACAAACAGTAATAGTAAATCAATTATAATTGCAGAGAATAGTAGAACATAGTTTGTGGTTGAAAGATACAACAAACATATTTTCTGAGAGGCAAGCTATGCCCAGTGGCATATCTCAGGTTTCAATCCTTGGACACTGTTATTTATAATACAAGTACTCACCAGTTTACAAATGCCTACTGTAGCGGTTATTTGAAAACAAACCAAAACCATTCAAGAACCTTTGACAAAGTTCCACATGGAAGGTTAGTTAAGAAGGTTCAGTCGTTAGGTATTAATGCTGGAGTAATAAAATGGATTCAACAGTGGCTAGATGGGAGATGCCAGCGAGTAGTGGTGGATAATTGTTTATCGGGATGGAGGCCGGTGACTAGCGGGGTGCCTCAAGGATCTGTTTTGGGCCCAATGTTGTTTGTAATATACATAAGTGATCTGGATGATGGGGTGGTAAATTGGATTAGTAAGTATGCCGATGATACTAAGGTAGGAGGTGTTGTGGATAATGAGATGGGTTTTCAAAGCTTGCAGGGAGATTTATGCTGGTTAGAAGAATGGGCTGAACGTTGGCAGATGGAGTTTAATGCTGAGAAGTGTGAGGTTCTACATTTTGGCAGGAATAATCCAAATAGAACATACAGGGTAAATGGTAGGGCATTGAGGAATGCAGAGGAACAGAGAGATCTAGGAATAACAGTGCATAGTTCCCTGAAGGTGGAGTCTCATGTAGATAGGGCGGTGAAGAAGGCTTTTGGAATGCTGGCCTTTATAAATCAAAGCATTGAGTACAGAAGTTGGAATGTTATGTTAAAATTGTACAAGGCATTGGTAAGGCCAAATTTAGAATATTGTGTGCAGTTCTGGTCACCGAATTATAGGAAAGATATCAATAAATTAGAGAGAGTGCAGAGACGATTTACTAGGATGTACTAGGATGTGCTAGGATTTACCTGGGTTTCAGCACTTAAGTTACAGAGAAAGGTTGAACAAGTTAGGTCTCTATTCATTGGAGCATAGAAGGTTGAGGGGGGGATTTGATCGAGGTATTTAAAATTTTGAGAGGGATAGATAGAGTTGACGTGAATAGGCTGTTTCCATTGAGAGGAGGGGAGAATCAAACGAGAGGACATGATTTGAGAGTTAGGGGGCAGAAGTTTAAGGGAAACACGAGGGGTTATTTCTTTACTCAGAGAGTGATAGCTGTGTGGAATGAACTTCCTGTAGAAGTAGTAGAGGCCAGTTCAGTTGTGTCATTTAAGGTAAAATTGGATAGGTATATGGACAGGAAAGGAGTGGAGGGTTATGGGCTGAGTGCGGGTAGGTGGGACTAGGTGAGATTAAGAGTTCAGCACGGACTAGGAGGGCCGAGATGGCCTGTTTCCGTGCTGTGATTGTTATATGGTTATATGGTTATAAGAGTTTGATTAGGGGGTGGGAGGTGGGATGTGAACACAGTATGACACGCTCCAAGAATAGCAAAGTTTTATGTTGATCCTTTATTGAGAAACCAGTAAAGATGAAAAATCTTGTAATGATAAAAAACTATTGGAACTAAAACTAATGATAGAACGAAATAAGCCGTATAACTGTATTTAAATGTACTCAAATGTTAGTGATCTTAGCAGATTTAAACATTCAGTTTCTTAAATAGACAACAAAAAAAATCACACACAAAATGCTGGAGGAACTCAGCAGACCAGGCAGCATCTATGGAGAGGAGTTAACAGTTGATATTTTGGGCTGAGCCCCATCATCAGGACTGGGTTGCTTGAAGTCACTCTGCAATTGTAACAAATCTACAGATGCTTCTCTATGACTTTCCTTCAATGTAACTGATCCCAAGGAGTAATAACAATGCTGCCTACAAAAACTGTTTATTCATTCATTGGTCTTGGGGTTTTTCTTGAGTCGCCTGAACAAAGTTCCCCACAAGTCAAACTTTCTTTTCAGTAACTCAGGTACATGCATTCAACTTGTTAGAAAGATGCTTGTCTAATTCCTTGTGAAATTATAGTAGGGTATGCTCTAAGAAATGAATGAGGAATGTGAGAGCTTAAACAAGATACTGTTCTTTATTTGATGTTTTTGTTCCAGATCCTAGATGTAGTTGATTACAGAGACAAAGACAAATGCATTATGATATCATATCATAATGATCTGAAAAAAAAATTGAGGACAATTTCACCCCTATAGCAAAGTTATGTATACGCACACGTACGGGGGTGGTGAATCTTTTTCAAATTCATGCCAAAATTGGCAATAACTTTCAAAAATGTTCTTTCATGCGTCATGGTAACTTTAAGCAGAGATTATCAGTGATTAATTGATCAGAAACAATAATTGTGAATTTCTTAAAGAAAGTTCTGTTACTTATTTGTGTGTATTAATTGTTTTTCTATCAATAAAATTATAACAGAGGCAGATGGAAATAAAAGAAGCACTTTAGAAAACCGGGTCAGAATTTATTAATGTAAAATCTTTTAAGTAGATAATCGAGAACTAGCATCATTTCTAAATAGTATTGTCATTGAGCATACCTTACTCGTAATGAGACTATTGTTGCTGTACTAACAATGACAAATATTTCATACCTGGCTTGTATTTGTTGATGTCGAGCTATGGATGAAACACTAGTTCATCAGTAAGTCTACTGTGATGACTAGACTTGATCAAGTTCATCATTAACACTCACATGTTTCATGCACATTTGTCAATATTACCATTGCAAGATTTTTCAGGTACGGAGCTCCTGAGCTTGTGAACCTCATTGTCTGGATCTTTATGCCTAGATCCAGTCACTAACCAACCTCTTTCAATATTTTTTACTTTAGCTCTTAAGTTGCAAATTTTTGCCTGCAAATTGATCTGTTTTTTTTAATCAACCAATTGCATTTTGAAGTTATCCAAATCAATCCACTGCAATGTTTTCTAATTCAGTTTGTCTAATGTTGCACAGTCTGCACACTGTATAAATTTTGCAGTTTCTTCAAATGACCCAAACTCAGTGAAACTTAAAGAAAATTGTTCAGTATTTGAACCAATGATGATCAAAAATTTCATGGAAAGCTCTGACTTTTCTGTCGTATCTTTTTTTTCGGCTTGGAAATTTTGAAAAGAGCTATTTTCAGCATGATGTATAAACACTTCCAGTTTCATTTGAAAGCTTTTCTATTATTAAACATAATATCTAGTGTCTTGTTAAATTCCTACAATTTGTGCTCAAATGTGAAAAGGAATCTGCAAAAAGACATCAATCTTCATATCCACACTATGTCATACAATTTTTGACAAGAAAACTTACCATTCATCAAAAATAGATGAATTTCATCAAAGTATTCAACATATCACTAAGGAAAGAACCTTTACTCAGCCAATGAACATTGTTAGACATAAGTAGCCCTGCTGACATTGAATTCACCTTGCTCAGTAAATTCCTAAATTTCATCTCTAATTGCTGATGGAACATTAACTGGCTCAACTTCAGCACTCCTCTCTCCTCCTCTTTTTTTTCTTTCTCAATCTTTTTATTATTATTAATAATATGGACAAAATACAAATGATATATTAATAAAGAAATTACAAACATACAAATTCCATTACAGATGAAAAAAGACATAAACAATGGTTACAGTATAAATGAGTTTACCAAAACATGAACCATACAGTATATGTATGAACATGGTAAGTCTGGATATTTCATAATATATGATATAAAAAAAACAGAAAAAAGAAAAAAATATATAATGCAAAATTAACTAATCTACTAATCTAGTGACTAATAAAGAAGAAAAAAGAAGCAAAAAAAAGGGAAAAAAAAAGAAACGTTGGAAGAAAAAAAAGGGCTGTTTATAATATCTCACAAGAATACATAATCATCAATGTCGTCACCTACGGTCCTCTCAACATACATAAGCTAAAAGCTGGAAAGTCAAATGAACTTGGAACAGGGTCATATTACATCATATGAAAATATTGAATAAATGGTCTCCATATCTTTTCAAATTTAGTAGAAGTGTCAAATACACCACTTCTAATTTTTTCTAAATTTAAACATAACATAGTTTGAGAGAACCAATTAAATACAGTGGGAGGATTAATTTCCTTCCAATTCAACAATATAGATCTTCTAGCCATCAGAGTTAGAAATGCAATCATTCGATGGGTGGAAGAAGATAAATGCAGTGAGTCCATCATTGGTAAACCAAAAATTGTGGTAATAGGATGAGGTTGTAAATCAATATTCAAAACCGCAGAGATAATATCAAAAATATCTTTCCGATATTTTTTCAAAAGCGGACATGACCAAAACATATGAGTTAAAGACTCGATTTCAAATTGACATCTATCACAAATAGGATTTATATAAGAGTAAAAATGAGCTAATTTAACCTTGGACATATGGGCCCTATGTACGACCTTAAATTGTATTAATGAATGTTTGGCACATATCGAAAATGTATTAACTAATTGAAGAATTCTATCCCAATTCTCACTAGGAATAATAAGATTAAGCTCTCTTTCCCAATCCTTTTTGGTCTTATAAAGCGGCTCTGAACGTATCTTCATAATTATATTATAAAGTTTTGAAAAAAGCCCTTTTTGAAAAGGGTCTAATTCAAACAAACTCTCCAAAATATCTGAAGGCACAAAATTTGGAAACGTAGGGAGTACAGTACTTAAAAAATGCCTAATCTGTAAATATCTAAAAATATGAAATCTAGGCAAATTATATTTGCTGGATAATTGCTCAAAAGACATATAACAATTGTCCAAAAATAAATCAGAAAATCTTAGCAATCCCTTAGTTTTCCAAGCTGAATAAGCTTGATCTATAATGGAAGGGTGGAAAAAACAATTAGATACAATAGGACTATTTAAAACGAATTGAGTCAACCCGAAAAATTTCCGAAATTGAAACCATATACGTAAAGTATGTTTAACTATCGGGTTGTCAATTCATTTTGGCAATTTAGAAAGAGCAAAAGGGAGAGAAGTCCCTAAAATAGAACCCAGAGTATAACCTGATACAGATTTAATTTCTAATAAAATCTGAAATTAGGTAATGCTAACCCACCTTCCTTCTTTGTCTTCTGTAATTATATTTTACCTAACCTGGGATTTTTATTCTGCCATATATATGAGGAAATTTTTGAATCAACATTAGTAAAAAAAGATTTCGGAATAAAAACTGGTACCGCTTGAAAAATATATAAGAACTTAGGTAAAATAACCATCTTAATAGCATTAATCCTGCCTATTAGAGATAGAGATAATGGTGACCACTTAGTAAACAAGCCTTTAATCTTATCAATTAAGGGTAAAAAATTAAACCTAAATAAATTTTTATGGTTTTTTGTGATTTTGATCCCTAAATAAATAAAAGAGTCATTAACTAATTTAAAAGGTAAATTTCCATATATTGGGACCTGTCTATTCAAAGGAAACAATTCACTCTTATTAAGATTTAACTTATACCCAGAAAACTCACTAAATTGAGCCAACAATGATAAAACTGCTGGAATAGATTTCTCAGGGTTAGAAATGAATAATAATTAATCATCTGCATACAAAGATAACTTATGAATGTCTGTCCCACGATTAATACCCAAAATATCCTGTGATTCTCTGATGGCAATTGCCAAAGGTTCTAAAGCAATGTTAAATAATAATGGACTAAGAGGACATCCTTGTCTTGTGCCCCAAAATAGGCGAAGAAAAGGGAGATCTTTGATTATTGGTAAACACTGAGGCTACTGGAGTGTGATAAATCAATTTAATCCAAGAAATGAATGTCGGACTAAAATTAAACTTCTCCAACACATAAAATAAGTAAGGCCATTCAACTCTATCAAATGCTTTCTCCGCATCTAATGAAATCACGCATTCTGAAGTGCCATGTGAGGGAGTATAAACAATATTCAGTAATGTCCTAACTTTGAAAAAAGAATAGTGATTTTTAATAAAACCGGTTTGATCTTCTGAAATAATTTTGGGTAATACCTTCTCCAATCTGGATGCCAGTAACTTGGAAAAAATCTTGGAGTCTACATTCAATAAAGATATTGGTCTATAGGATGCACAGTCAGTAGGGTCTTTATCTTTCTTCAATATTAGAGAAATGGAAGCTCTATAAAAAGATTGTGGCAAATTCCCCAATCTAATTGCTTCTTCAAAAACCCTGCACAACCAAGGAGAAAGAGTAGTGGAAAAACATTTTAAAAATTCTACTGTATACCCATCTGGACCTGGTGCTTCCCCAGAATTCATTGAGGAAATAGCCTCTTTAATTTCTACATCCGTAATAGGAGTATCTAATATTGAAAGATCATCGGATGATAATCTTGGGAAATTTAATTTCCCAAGAAAATCACACATGGTATTATGATCCTGAGGGAATTCAGATTGATACAGAGAGGTATAAAAGTCTTGAAATGCCTTATTTATCTCATCATGGTTAACTGTCAAATTCCCATTCTGCTGACGAATCTTAGTGATTTGACGTTTAACCAAAGCATTCTTCAACTGACTAGCTAACAGTTTACCTGATTTATCACTACGTATATAAAAATCAGATCTGGTTTTCATTAATTGATTTTCAATCGGAGATGTAAGTAATAAACTATGTTCCATTTGAAGTTCAACCCTTTATTTGTAAAGCTCCTTACTAGGAGTGATCGAATATTTCTTATCAATCTCTTTAATTTTATCAACCAATAAAAGAGTTTCCTTCTTAATGCGTTTTCTCAAACCAATGGAGTAAGAGATAATCTGTCCACGTATATACGCTTTAAAAGTGTCCCAAAGTATTCCGCAGGAGATATCATCCGTGGAATTAGTTGAAAAGAAGAAATCGATCTGTTCCTTCATAAATTTTATAAAGTCCGAGTCCTGCAGTAAGGTAGAGTCATATTGCCATTGTCTGGCATCAGAAACTGTATCCGTAAATTTAATAGAAAGTATTAATGGAGCACGGTCAGAGATAGCTATGATATCGTAATTACAACTGATTATCGATGGAATAAAACAAGAGTCAATAAAAAAATAATCAATTCTCAAATAAGAATGATAAACATGTGAAAAAAAAGAAAACTCTTTGTTGTTAGGATGCTGAAATCTCCAAACTTCAAAAACTCCATTATCAGTCAAAAAGGAGTTAATACAAGTGGCCGACTTATTGGGTAAAGTCTGAATAGATAAAGATTTATCCTTCAAAGGATTTAAACAACAATTAAAGTCACCATCCATTATTAACTTATATTCATTTAGATTGGGTAAAGAAGTAAATAAGGACTTTAAAAAAATCAGGACAATCCACATTTGGAGCATAAACATTAACCAAAGCAACCTTTTTATTACAAAGTAAACCCATAATTAACAAAAATCTTCCATTCGGATCTGAAAAGATATCGTGTTGAACAAATGCAATAGAGGAGTCAATAAAAATTGAAACTCCTTTTACTTTGGCATTCAAATTTGCATGATACTGTTGACCCCGCCAAAACCTAAAAAAGCAAAATTTGTCCTCCTTCCTCACATGAGTTTCTTGTACAAAAATGATATGAGCATTAAGTCTTTGGAATACTTTGAAAATCTTCTTTCATTTAATCGGATGATTTAAACCATTAGTATTCCAAGACACAAAATTAATGGTCTGAGCCATAATTCTAAAATCAACCCTTTGGTATAGAAAGGGTTAACCAACTTGTAAACTCATGCACCCGGAAGAGGAACAAAAATAAAGAGCGGACCCGGAAGTGATGACAACGCAGACATATTTGAAGTTCAAAAACAGCCCAAATGAAAAAACTATAACAAACTGGTGAAGGAAAAATAAAATTAGAAAACAGACCATCCCCCACAAGAAAAAGAAAGAAAGCCAAAATATGGCTTGAAAAAGGAAAGAATGAGACTAACTCTACCCCCATGTCAGCGGAAGACCACTCCGTATATAAAGGATATATATATATTAAAAAAACCACCCCCTTTAAAAATTAAAGTCGCTATACTAAAAACCATACTTCTAAATATAGTTAGTTGTAAAAAATAAGAATATAGTCACTAAAAGCTTATAAATCGGGCTCTCTCCTCCTTTAACCTTAAGCCCCTCTGAGTGCTCTGCTCTCCACTGCACAGCCCCAACCTTACCACCAAACCCACAGATAAAGGAGATACTGTTATTGAGTGGTGCACTGACCTCTACCTTGCTGAGGCTAGCTGGCAACTCTCAAACATCGCCTCATACCTACCTCTTGAAGAGGACCCTACCTCACCTCATCAGTAAACTGCCTCCAGCACCATTAATGACCTCATTAACTCTGGGGAACTCCCATCTGTTGCCACCAAACTCATAGCTACCACACTGCTCACATCTACTTCCTACCAAGATCAACCTGATTGACTGCGTAGGCCCATTGCCTCTGCCTGCTCCTGCCTCACTGAACTCATGTCCTCATACCTCAACTCCACTCTAACCTCCTTTGTTCAGTCCTTTTCTACCCACATCCGTGACACTTCTCACGCTCTCAGTCTCCTCACTAACTTCCAATTCCCTGGTCCTGACTGCCTCATTTTCAGCATGGATATATAGTCCCTATACATGACTATCCCCATTTCTTTCTCAATAAAAGAACCAACCAATTTCTCCTCCACCACCACCCTCCTCCATCTGGCAGAACTGGTCCTCACCCTCAACAATTTCTCCTTCAGCTCCTCCACTTTCTAAAAACTCCAGGGGAAGCCGTGAGCACTCGTATGGGCTCCAGCTATGCCTGCCTCATCATTGGCTATGGAAAACAGTCCATGTTCTAAGCCTTTCCCAGTTATACTCCCCAACTTTTCTTATGCATTAGTGCTACTTCATGCACGCATGCTAAAATTGTCCATTTTGCCTCCAACTTCCACCCTGCCCTTAAATTCACTTGGTCCATTTCTGACACCCACTTCCCCTTTCTCAACAACACACACAGAATGCTGGTGGAACACAGCAGGCCGGCAGCGTCTATAGGGAGAAGCACTGTCGACGTTTCAGGCTGAGACCCTTTGTCAAGACTAACCAAAAGGAAAGATAGTAAGAGATTTGAAAGTAGTAGGGGGAGGGGGAAATGTGAAATTATAGGAGAAGACCGGAGGAGGTGGGATGAAGCTAAGAGCTGAAAAAGTGATTGGCGAAAGTGATACAGAGCTGGAGAAGGGAAAGGATCATGGGATGGGAGACTCAGGAGAAAGAAAGGGGAGGAGCACCAGAGGGAGATGCAGAACAGGTAAACAACTAAGTATGTCAGGGATGGGGTAAGAAGAGGAGGAGGGGCATTAACAGAAGTCAGAGAAGTCAATGTTCATGCCATCAGGTTGGAGGCTACCCAGCCGGTACATAAGGTGTTGTTCCTCCAACCTGAGTTTGGATTCATTTTGACAATAGAGGAGGCCATGGATAGACATATCAGAATGGGAATGGGACATGGAGTTAAAATATGTGGCCACTGGGAGATCCTACTTTTTCTTGCGGACCAAGCGTAGGTGTTCAGCAAAACAGTCTCCCAGTCTGCGTCGGGTCTCACTAATATATAAAAGGCCACACTGGGAGCACCGGACACAGTATACCACACCAGCCAACTCACAGGTGAAGTGTCGCCTCACCTGGAAGGACTGTCTGGAGTCCTGAATGGTGGTGAGGAAGTAAGTGTAAGGGCAGGTGTAGCACTTGTTCCATTTACAAGGATAAGTGCCAGGAGGGAGTTCGGTGGGAAGGGATGGGGGGGGACGAGTGGACAAGGGAGTCACGTAGGGAGCGATCCCTGTGAAAAGCAGAAAGGGGGGGGAGGGAAAAATGTGCTTGGTAGAGGGATCCTGTTGGAGGTGGTGAAAGTTACGGAGAGTTATACGTTGGACCTGGAGGCTGGTGGGGTGGTAGGTAAGGACAAGGGGAACCCTATCCCGAGTGGGGTGGCGGGTGGATGGGGTGAGGGCAGATGTGCGGGAAATGGGAGAGATGCGTTTGAGAGCAGAGTTGATGGTGGACAAAGGGAAGCCCCTTTGTTTAAAAAAGGAAGCCATCTCCTTTGTCCCGGAATGAAAAGCCTCATCCTGAGAGCAGATGCGGCGGAGACGGACGAATTGCGAGAAGGGGATAGCATTTTTGCAAGAGACAGGGTGGGAAGAGGAATAGTCCAGGTAGCTGTGAGAGTCTGTAGGCTTATAGTAGATATCAGTAGATAGGCCGTCTCCAGAGATGGAGACAGAAAGATCAAGAAAGGGGAGGGAGGTGTCGGAAATGGACCTGGTAAATTTGAGGGCAGGGTGAAAGTTGGAGGCAAAGTTAATGAAGTCGACGAGCTCAGCATGCGTGCAAGAGGCAGTGCCAATGCAGTCGTCGATGTAGCAAAGGAAAAGAGGGTGATGGATACCAGTATAGACTTGGACTGTTCCACAAGCCAACAAAAAGGCAGGCATAACTGGGACCCATGCGGGTGCCCATGGCTACACCCTTGGTTTGGAGGAAGTGGGAGGAGCCAAAGGAGAAATTATTGAGAGTAAGGACTAATTCCGCTAGACGGAGGAGAGTGGTGGTAGAGGGGAATTGGTTAGGTCTGGAATCCAAAAAGAAGCGAAGAGCTTCAAGGTCATCTCAGTGGGGGATGGAGGTATATCGGGACTGGACATCCATGGTGAAAATAAGGCGATGGGGGCCAGGGAACTTAAAATCATTGAAAAAATTCAAAGCATGAGAAGTGTCACATTGAAAAAATTCAAAGCATGAGAAGCATCCCCTTTCTCAATATCTCTTTCTCTATTTCTGGAGACAAAGATGTTGACCAACACCTTTGATAAACTTACTGATTCCCACCCTGTCTCCTGAAAAAATGCTATTCCCTTTTCTCAGTTCCATCGTCTTGGTTACACCTGTGCCCAAGATGAGACTTCCCTTTACAGGACATCAGAAATGTCCTTCTTCTTCAAAGAACCAGGTTTTCCCCCCTCTGCCATTGATGCTGTCCTGACCTCCATCTCCTCCATTTACTGGACATCCATGCTCACAACTTCCCGCCGCCTTAAGAGTGATAAAAGTTCCTCTTGTCTTTACTTGTCACCCCATAAGCCTCCGTATCCAACGCATCATTCTCTGCATCTTTCACATCTCCAAAAGGATCCTACTACTAAGCACGTCTTTACATCACCCCCACTCCCCACTTTCCACAGGGATTGCTCCCTCCATAACTCTGCTGTCCATTCATACCTGTCCAATCACCTTCCCAGCACTTATCCCTGCCAGCGACCAAAATGCTACACCTGCCCATTTACCTCCTGCCGCACCTCCATTCAGAGCCTCGAACTGTCTGTCTGGGTGAGGCAACACTTCACTTGCGAATCCGCTACAGTTGTCTATTGTATCCAATGCTCCTGATGCGACCATCTTTGTATTGGTAAGACCAATAGTAAATTGGGGACCTCCTTGTCAAGCACCTTCACTCCATCCACCAAGAGTGGAACTTTGTGGTGGTCCATCACTTCAATTCCCATTCCCAATCACATTCCTACATATTGGTCCCTGACCTCCTCTTGTGCCATGGTGAATCTGCCCTCAGGGTGGAAGAACAACACCTTATATTCCATCTAGGTAGCCTCCAACCTGATGGCATGAATATTGATTCCTCCTTCTGGCTAAAAAAAAAAGAAAATTGCTCTCCTCCCCTCCTTTTGTGCACTGCGGCCTCTTACTTCTTCTCACCTGCTCATCATCTCCCCCTGGTACCCCTCCTCTATTCCTTTCTCCTATGGTTCACTCTCCACTCCTCTCAGATTCCTTCATCTCCAGCTCTTTACCTTTCCCACCCACTTGGCTTCACCTATCACCTTCTGGCTTGTCATCCTTCCCCTCCCCCCACACTGTTATTCTGGGATCTTCCCCTTTCCTTTCCAGTCCTGATGAAGGGTCTCAGCCTGAAACATCGACTGTTTATTCATTTCCATGGCTGCTGCCTGACCTGCTGAATTCCTCCTGCATTTTGGGCATGTCGTTTTCGATATCCAGCATCTGCAGAATTTTTTGTGTTTGTAGATTCCCAGATTGCTTTTTTCACAAAGCACATCCAGGCAAAAAATTGAAATACCTTGGTTATTTCCATCACTTATTCAAATTCCTTAAGGCCAGCTTTAGCAAATAAAGCTGCCTCATATATTCTACAATGAAAGCCTATTAGTGGTGTCTAACATACAATACTCTGCAAACAGATTGAGTCTTTCCTCTTTATGACTGTCACAGAAACCATTTCTGAAAGTGGCGACCAGACAACTGGTTTATTGCTGCCTTACATATTTCAGCATTTGTGTTGTATTCGAATAACGTTACCCAATTAGCTAGTACTTTGCATATTTCATCACAAAATTGAGCAATTTTGGCTGGCCTAGGTGATTATGTAACAACAGTGCTCTCATCAAGACAAATGAACTGATATCTTTCGTTAGTTGGCCTGTTATGTTTGTTCCCATCATTAATATTCTATCTTTTATTGTTCTGGGGCTTACTGGCAAATCCTTAGTGTGCTGAATATTTTTTTTCTTTTTCTGGAGAGCCATCATAAAGGAGCACACTCTAGCCATGTTTCTTGACATACACCCCATTATTGAGAGGTTTTCAGTGTTGAGCAATAATCTATGAAACTTCAAAACTAGCAGGAACTAAGTTGGAGTTGCCTGAACTAAGTGTCTATAAGGTCATAAGGTATAGGAGCAGAATTATGCCATTTGGCTGATCCATTTTTCCTGTCTGCCCCAATCTCCTGCCTTCCTTCCGTATCCTTCGAGTCCAGACCAGTCAAGAATGATGTCAAATATTAAAATACATTTGTTATTGATTTCTTGAAAAATGTGCTCTTTTTGTTATAATTCACAAAGCTATTTATAAATAGTTTCATAATGCTGTTAAACAGGAAGTCCTGCACACCACACAGTTTCAGAACATAAGGTGCATCATGCTTTATCACTCTTTTTAGTAATGCCAAATCTTTCACTATACCATTCTTGAAAATCTTTGCTGCTTCTCCTATCATTTGAATGTTTCTTTGCTGGTACATCTGACATTCTGAACAAGGTGGAACAGGTAAACAATTTTAAAATATCTCACCAATAAATGTAAATAACGTAGTTTTACTAATACAAGTAAAATATGTTTATTGCAAAAAGTAAATATTCTTTTGTGCTAAATCACGCACAATATTTACCATTATTATCACTGAATAGTCTGTGTTCACTCACAAATAACAGAAAGAAAAAATATAAGCAGGGTGAAAACGATGCCAACTGGCCCAAACATTTGCTTTTCAAATACTGTTGTGTACACCAGGATTTTTAAATGTATAATCCGACATCATGTGTTCTTACAAGCACCTGCTGGTGCCAAGTAGGTATGAGAAGTTTCCTGTAAAAACATCTCACTGCTTGCGTTGTAAAAAAATCATACACTGCTCCATTTGGCAGTAAAGATAATCATTATGCATTTTTATTATGGGCAGAGTTTAAAGAATCAAGGGGTGGCACTGCATGTCATGTATCAACAAAATTTTTTATGTGTTCCGTAGACCTGAAGAAAGGAATCGTTTAATTAATCTTAGTCTAACTACAGGAAGTGTCAAGTTTATTTAAGATTTTCACACTTGAAAGCTCCATTTTCAAATTTTTGTGTGCAGATTTATACAGAAGCCTCTGAGTTGCTGATCATTCGCTTCAAATGACACACACACAAAATGCTGGTGGAATGCAGCAGGCAAGGCAGCATCTATAGGGAGAAGCACTGTCGACGTTTCGGGCCGAGACCTCTCGTCAGGACTAACTGAAAGGAAAGATAGTAAGAGAGTTGAAAGTAGGAGGGGGAGGGGAGCACCAGAGGGAGATGGAGAACAGGCAGAGTGATGGGCAGAGAGAGAAAGAAAAAAAAGTGAGGGGAAAAAAAACTAAATATATCAGGGATGGGGTAAGAAGGGGAGGAAGGGCATTAACAGAAGTTAGAGAAATCAATGTTCATGCCATCAGGTTGGAGACTACCCAGCTGGAATATAAGGTGTTGTGACCGTTTCGCTGAACACCTATGCTCTGTCTGCCAGAGAAAGCAGGATCTCCTAGTGGCCACACATTTTAATTCCACATCCCATTCCCATTCTGTTATGTCTATCCATGGCCTCCTCTACTGTCAAGATGAAGCCACACTCAGGTTGGAGGAACAACACCTTATATTCCGTCTGGGTAGTCTCCAACCTGATGGCATGAACACTGACTTCTCTAACTTCCGTTAATATCCCTCCTCCCCTTCTTACCCCATCCCTGATATATTTAGTTTTTTTCCCCTCCCTTTTTTTTCTTTCTCTCTCTGCCTATCACTCTGCCTGTTCTCCATCTCCCTCTGGTGCTCCCCTCCCCCTTTCTTTCTCCCTAGGCCTCCAGTCCCATGATCCTTTCCCTTCTCCAACTCTGTATCACTTTTGCCAATCACCTTTCTGGCTCTCAGCTTCACCCCACCCCCTCCGGTCTTCTCCTATCATTTTGCATTTTCCCCTCCCCCTCCTACTTTCAAATCTCTTACTATCTTTCCTTTCAGTTAGTCCTGACGAAGGGTCTCGGCCCAAAACATCGACAGCAATTCCCCCTATAGATGCTGCCTGGCCTGCTGTGTTCCACCAGCATTTTGTGTGTGTTGCTTGAATTTCCAGCATCTGCAGATTTCCTCGTGTTCGCTTTAAATGGTACTGTTTAATAACAGAGAATGTATTCAGTGTACAGCCTGAAACTCCTACTCTCCACAGACATCCACAAGAATGAGTGACAGAAATATCAGAACCCCAAAGCCCCCTTCCCCGCTCATGCACAAGCAGCAGCAAAAGTATTGAACCTTCCCCCTTCCCTGACTTGCAGCAGCAAAAGCCCCAAACCGCTCCCCCACATCATGTAAGCAGTAGCAATAGCCCCCAGAGAGACCTGCGCTAGAGTCCATCAAAGACTGCATTCCATAACCCAACACTTCAGTGCCTCAGACAGGCTCTCTCCCTCTCTAGTGAGGGAGAGAGAGTGGGGACCAGCAGCTCACTGTTCCAATGTTACTATCTTCAGTGTTGCTTCCTCAAGCCTCCTGACTCGAGGACTGTCAGGCTCTCACTCATCATCAAAAAGAGAGAGAGAGGGAGAGAGGATTGCTTCAGTACAGGGGCCTTCTTCTAACGGCCACGCACGCAGCCTGCAGTCTTGATGTTTCAGCCTGCCATGACTCTTCAGTTGGCGATATCAGTGAAGAATTTAGTCACCTACAGCGTTGCACCCCAAAGGAGCACGTCTTCCAGACTGTTCCTGGAGGACATTGATACGTCAGGCTGAATGGCCAATCTAAGAACCCACCATGCTCGGAGAACCGTAGTTTGAGCTACAGCTGTAGATCACAGACTCAAACAGAACCCCAGCCACCTTGAAAAGGAAAGAAAGACATGAGAAAAGAAGAATAAGCTGTTTTGTGGATGTATTGTGAATCAGGGTCACAATTCAAAGCACTCTCTGCAAATAGGTATATTAATCATTGTGGTGAACTATGTGCCTGTCTGGACATGCCCCCTGTTGACTGCTCCTGTGGCTCCTCCCACAGGCCCCTGTATAAAGGCGATCTGAGGCCTGACGCTCGGCCTCAGTCTCCAGGACATAGTATGATAGTCACTCACTCCTGGTTCCTTCTTCCAGTCAATAAAAGCCGCTATCTCGCCTTACGTCTCAGTGTGAGTTATTGATGGTGCATCAATCATTTATATACAAACAGTAAAAATTGAACCAAACTTTTAGGTTCTCCAAGTTACAGACACAACAAAGCAGAATATTCAACAAATATACTTAGTTGAAAGTGCTAGCAGAGCATACCTTCTCAATTGTCATGTACACCCTTGCCTTAAACAAAGGAAGATGAGAGTAAGCCCCTTCCATGCCCCTTCCCAGGATATTTGAAACTGGACACCAGGCAGCTATCCAATGGGAAAAGCAGCTGCAGCTTCTATAGCAACCCATCACAACGGAAGCGACATCCGATGAGCAGAATGAGGCACGCCCTCACAGGACACTTGCCCCCTCGGAAGTTGTGAATGTGATGATCCAACTCTCAGACTAGTATGACTCCTGCAAACTCGTAACTAATTTGTGCATAAAACACAAGTGTACAATAACGGAACTGAAGTGATGGAGGAAAGGGAGGTTGGCTCACAAATAGAGAAAGCTTGGAGACAGTGTGAGAGGGAAAATAGGCAGGTGATAGAGAAGGGACGCACTCAGACCGATGCTTTGAGACGTGTCTATTTTAATGCAAGGAGTATTATGAATAAAGCAGGTGAGCTTAGAGCGTTGATCAGTACTTGGAGCTATGATGTTGTGGCCATTACAGAGACTTGGATGGTGCAGGGGCAGGAATGGCTACTTCAAATGCCAGGCTTTAGATGTTTCAGAAAGGATAGGGAGGGAGGCAAAAGAGGTGGGGGTGTGGCGCTGTTGATCAGAGATAGTGTCACGGCTGCAGAACTCGGCCTTTTCTCGTTGGAGTGACGAAGGATGAGAGGTGACCTGATAGAGGAGTACAATATAATGAGAGACATTGGTCATGTGGATAGTCAGCAGCTTTTTCCCAGGGCTGAAATAGTTAGTACGAGAGGGCATATTTTTAAGGTGATTGTAAGTAGGATGGAGGAGATGTCAGGGGCAGGTTTTTTACGCAGAGAGTGGTGAGTGCGTGGAACGAGCTGCTGGTGGCGGTGGTGGAGACAGAAACGATAGGGTCTTTTAAGAGACTCCTGGATGGATACATGGAGCTTAGAAAAATAGAGGGCTATGGGTAACCTTAGGTAGATTTAAGATAAGGACATGCTTGGCATAGTTTTGTGGGCTGAAGGGCCTGTATTGTGCTGTAGGTTTTCTATGTTCTATGTTTCTAAGGTGCTCATCCAGGGCACTGGTGTGGAATACATACGGCTTTACTTTTCAACTGCACCACTCTGTGGGAACAATGGGTAGGCCTAGGAACTGCACATCCAGTAAGTGCCATTCAGCGTCCAACAAGTGCCCATTTAGTAGAGACACGGCTGCCCTAGGATACTGTTGCTGCTCACAATTGCCATCCATCTTGCACCTTGTACCAGTACTCAACATGCCTGCTACACCAACACTCTCTGTCAGGCGAGGAAATCACTTTAAGAGTCAGGACATTCCAATTATATAAATGGTACGTGGGGAAATACCAGCCCTTAAAGCACTCACTCTAGCAGGGCTATTAGGATTCAAGTCAAGGCTGTTACTACACTCTGGGTTGAGGTTGGCTGAAATAGACTACTCCCTCCTAGCTCCCCCAAAACAGACAGCCAAAGCCAAAGGGTCAGATAATTTCCCCAACAATCTTTTCTTTGTCGTCAAAGGGATCGGTAGCATCTCTTCTGTGATGTAGTAAGGAATTTTCATACAAATTTAGCAATCTGAACCATTGGTCCAGTGTGCAAATTCAAATGCCATCCGCAGGAATATATCACAGGATCTCCCACACGTCAGCATCCATTACTATTCCATTCTAAATGCAGGAAGATACAAATGCACTTGCTTCTGATTAGTCACTAGCTACTTAGAAAACACAAAAACAGCATTACTACTAGAATTACTCCACAGATGCTCAATTTCCTCTGAATTATGGGATTTCATATCAGGAATAAAGTTGCCCAAATTTCTACCACATTTCAACTCAAATTTCATATGGCCAGTACAAAATGAGTTATCCCTAAACCAATAAGATGGGGAAACAAGTAAAAAGTAACAGATTAAGACACAATAAACACATAAGTTTTTTAAAAAAAGAAGCAAATTAACTGACTAAACAAACACAAGAAACAAGATAACAGATTAAACACCAAACACAAAACACAAGGCCTGGGCTGCACTCCACCAATATATCACTGGTGGAGGTTCACACCGTTGACCGTTATCTGCCAGGCATCTTGTGTCCAAAAGTTTGGCTGCATTTTGGACATAAGGTGATTTTAGAATATTTGTCTACAATATTTTGTAGATTAGAAATTCCTAACAATACAAACTGTTAGAATATATGCTTCTTCATCTCATGTTCTCAATATTCATTGCTTATTTATTTATTGTTATTATTTATTTATTTTTGTGTTTGCAGTTTGCTGTCTTTTGCACGTTGGTTGAACATCCAAGTTCATGAGGTCTTTCACTGATTCTGTTAAGGTTATTATTCTATTATGGATTTTTTGAGTCTACCCACAAAAATGAGTCTCACTGTTCTATATGGTGACATGTCTACTTTGATAATAGATCTACTTTGAACTTTTTATTGTAGCAGCAGTTATTATTTCACTAACTTTTATTGATTTACTTTTGAGGCAATATGTTTGCTATTAAATATACAAATGTGTTACATACACGTGACACGTGACACTGGTACCCTTGTCCCATGACTGGGGTTGAAGCTATACTGGACTTGAGGTAATGGTCTTGTGATGGTGGAGTGATGTCATTTTTCCGCCAGTAGAGGTCATGTGACAGTTTTTTTTTACAGGGTATAAAAGGAGGACCCCTCCCTGTGAGGAGGGGCAGTTCATGGCTGGATTTGTCATGTTGACTTCATGCCACTGCGTGATTTAATATTATGACGCAGTTTAGTTGAAAGATGAAGTTTTATCTAATGCCTAAAGTTTAAAAGGTCATTGCCAGCAGTTTCTTTATAATACTGCTAGTGGAGAATCAGTGGAGAGTGAAGATCGGAGTTCGGGAGTTAAAAGATCGAGGAGAATCGCTTTCGATGGTGAAACAGGTTTGACCTTGTTTGATCCTCATTCGGAAGGAATTTGTTGACTGTTCTTGTGTTAATCCCTGTGAATAGCAGAAAGGATTGGGAACAGTTTTGTAAAGGAAAGGTCAGTGCCTTTAAGCCATTAGATATCATCTTCGTAAAACTCTTCGTGGGAAAAGTAGTTCGACTGGGAATTGCAACAACATGATGTGGAAGCGAATTTAAATCGTCTTAAAAAGTCTCTCCTTAAATGGACTGTAAGCATTTTGAACTTTTGCAATACTACTTTGAAGAACTGTTTGTGCAACATCGCTTTAAGAACTGTTTAAGCTGCTGCACAGCAGCTGATTTCCGGTTATGTTAGTGATTTGTTTACTTTTGGGGGGGGGGTTTGTTTTCAGTGTTTTAATAAACAAGTTATTTGTTATAAAACCCCCGCCTAACTCATATATTTATTGTTGCTTGAATCCATAACAAATGAAACTTGTAATAGGTATTTTTTGTCTTTAACAAACTATAATATAGATGGACACCTGCCCCAACCAGGGGTCATAAGCCTCAACTGTGGAAGGAATTCTCATTTTATTCTTCCACCTGTGAAACTCCACATCACTGCTTTATTCGATCCCTCCAGGTGAATTGAATTGACTTTATTTCTTACAACCTTCACATACTTGAGGAGTAAAAATCCTTACGTTACATCTCTGTCTGAATGCGCAATATGCAAATTGTTGTGATTTGTAATAAAAAGTATGTACAAAAAGATATACAACAGAACAGTCAACATTGCTTGGAAACACAATTATGTCAGCGTGAATTAATCAGTCTGATGGCCTGGTGGAAGAAGCTGTCCTGGAGCCTGTTGGTCCTGGTTTTAATGCTGCAGTACCATTTCCCAAATGATAGCAGCTGGAACAGTTATTGGAACAGTCAATTGTTGGCAATTAGTTGAAAAGTAGATGTAAAGAATGTGTGATATATGCAATCTGATTTCAATTACCTTGCTCCATTTCATTTTCTATTGTAGGTAGATTTGCTCCATGTATCGCGTAGAATGTACTTCTACTTGCTGTCCATTACACCTCTGGCATTTAAGACAGCAACAAGGGTCCTCCATCTCTGATGGAGATCAGGCTTCCTTTGTCTTCCTCTCTATTTTCACAGCTGTCAGTCATTCAAGTCCCAGGTGGAGATTCAGGAGTATCATCACTCTCAGACGTAGAAGGATCCTTCATTGCTGTTTCTGTAACAATTTTGTTTTTGAATAGTCAGGGTTGTTAGCCCTGAGATGAACCCCTGAACCTGGAGGATTGGTGGACCACTCTTAGTCTGGCTCTACCCTTTGACCTATTCAGCTTTGGCATGGGTGACCCTACCATAAAGCCCTGACAACATAGCTCTCCAGATTGTTGAGGCACATAAGCCTCCAAACCATGACAAAGTTGTGATCCTCTTGGTGGAATGTGCAGAAAATTTGAGAAGAATACCAATGCTTTAGTTGACTTTTGTCCTGGTACATAAACCAGGAAACATTGTTGTAAGAACAACAATTGTCATCAGTAAAGTTTCTTTATGGTATAGCTTGTTAGTTATAAATATTGATATTCTTCAAATGTATGAAATATTGAATTTTCTGATGTAAAATTTATTAACTATTGCCTAGTAATCACAGTAACAATAATCACTATGTAGTTCCTTGATGGGTGATATCATGCCTCTGAAAGCAAATTCAGTTTAAATTAATGGTAATGAATTTTGAAGTTCTATATGCCAACGTGACAATATGGTACATTTAGCACTACTAATGGGATCATTCGCAAGGCATATATTTATAAAGACTATATACTGAATAAAGTAAAATATTTTTTCATATTCATCTTTTATTAGTTATGGATAAAGAATATGAAGAGTCCATACTCTGGGTATGAATGCTGTTGACCCAGCTGCTGATGGTTGCTGCCCTGGTGGACATTGGGAACAATTGCTGACCCCCCACCCCACCCCCGCCACACATTCACCTCGATGTTTCAATCTACTTCAATGCTTTGAAATGTAGTCGTTCAAGACTCTGTGCCCTGTCTCTAGTCCTTTCCAGGAGTCAGCTTGTGTTTTCAGTCCGTTTTGAGACCCCGTCTTTGATCTTCTCCATGAGGCAGCACCCCAGACACGGCAGAGCGCTGGATCATTCGGTTGAGTTCCAAATGGCACGTCGCAGGTTCCAACAGTTTTCATTTCACAATCAAGTCGTAAAGAATAAGCAGAAGTTGTTGAAAAAGTGAAATAATTGAAGAGATCAGTTATCTGGAAGATGTTGCCCGAGGAATCGTTATTCACTGGTGCCATTGTGACCATCTTTCCCCTTCCTAACCTAACTCTATGCCTCTTAGTTTGGACCCCTTTACTCTGGGGAAAAGACTGTGACTGTCTTCTCATCCATGTTCCTCATAATTTTAGACATTTCTATAAGTCACCCCTAATCATCCTAATTACTCTAACTATCCTGTGTCCCAAGTAATAAAGACCTTGACCCAGCCCGGCCAACAGCAGAATCAGAATCATGCTTAACATCATATGTCATGAAATTTGTTGTTGTATGGCAGCAGTACGTTGCAATACATGATAGTAAAAGCCATAAATTACAATAAGCATATATAAGAAAAAAAGA
This sequence comes from Hypanus sabinus, assembly GCF_030144855.1. Classification (NCBI taxonomy): domain Eukaryota; kingdom Metazoa; phylum Chordata; class Chondrichthyes; order Myliobatiformes; family Dasyatidae; genus Hypanus; species Hypanus sabinus. The sequence continues at coordinate 16,181,550 of NC_082709.1, read as the reverse complement.
AAATTTAATTAAATAAGTAATGCCAAAAGGGAGGGAAAAAGTACAGAAGTAGTGTTCATGGGTTCATTGTCTATTCAGAAATAGTCAGAGTTTTTTCCCCAGGGCTGAAACAACTAACACAAGGGGGCATAGTTTTAAGGTGCTTGGATGTAGGTACAGGGGAGATGTCAGGAGTAAGTTTTTCACACAGGGAGTGGTGGGTGCGTGGAGTACACTGCCAGAGATGGTGGTGGAGGCAGATACAATTGGGTCTTTTAAGAGACTCTCAGATAGGTACATGGAGCTTAGAAAAATAGAGGTCTATGCAGTAGGGTAATCCTAGGTCGGTTCTAGAGTAGGTTACATGGTTGGCACAACATTGTGGGCCAAAGGGCCTGTAATGTGCTGTAGATTTCTAGGTTCTATGTTCTAAATCTGATTCGGAGGGGAAGAAGCTATTTCTTAAATGCTGAGTGTGTGTCTTTGGGCTCCTGTACCTCCTCTTCAATGGTAGCAATGAGAAAAGGGCATGTCCTGGGTAGAGGAGGTCTTTAATGATGGATGCTGCTTTTTTGAGTCATTGCCTTCTGAAGGTGTCCTGGATGCTGGGGTGGCCAATACCCATGATGTAACTTTCTACAGTTTTTGTCCAATCCTGTACAGTGGCTTCTCCATACCAGATGGTGATGCACCCAGTTAAAATGTTCTGCATGGTAGAAACTTGCAAGTGTCTTTGGTGACATACCAATCTTCCGCAAACTCCTAATGAAATATAGCTACTGCCGGACCTTCTTTGTAATTGCATCAGTATGTTGGGCCCAGGATATTTCCACATGGATCAACACCTGGAATTATGATATCGTAGCCATTAGTGAGACTTAGTTGCAGGAGGGGCAGGATTGACAGCTCAGTATTATGGGGTTCTGTTGTCTCTGCTGTGACAAACTGGGGGAGAGATTAAAGAAGGAGAAATGGTGTTAGTAGTCAGGGAAAATGTCACTGCAGTTCTCTGTCAGCACAGACTGAAGAACCCGTCTAGTGAGGCATTATGCATGGAACTGAGAAATAAGAAAAGTATGACTACATTAATGGGGCTACATCACAGACACCCAACATCCAAGGGATTTAGAGGAACAAATTTGTAGTGAGATTGCAGATCATTGCAGGAAACATAAGGTTGTTAGAGTAGGTGATTTTAACTTTACACATATTGATTGGGACTCCCATGCTGTCAAAGGACTAGATGAGATGTCAAATGCATTCAGGAAAGTTTCCTTAATCAGTATGTAGAAGTCCCAATGAGAGTGTGTCCAATACTGGATCTATCCTTTGGAAACGAGACAGGAAAGTGACAGAAGTTTGTGTAGGGTAACATTTTGAATCTAGTGATTATAATGCCATTAGGTTTAAAGTAAATATGCAAGCACTTATGCAAAATATGCAAAAAATATCCAAAGTCTAGTCCATGGGTTGAGATTCTAAATTGGATAAAGACCAATTTTGATGGTATCAAAAATTATCTGGCAAGAGTGGATTGGGACAGGCCGTTATTTGGCAAAGGTGTATTTGTATGTAAGTGGGAGACGAAATTTTGAGAGGAGATTTGATAGAGGTATACAAAATTATGAGGGGTATGGATAGAGTAAATGCAAGCAGGCTTTTCCCACTAAGTTTGTGTGGGATTGCTAGAGGTCATGGGTTAAGGGTGAAAGGTGAAACATTTAAGGGGAGCATGAGGGGAAACTTCTTCATTCAGGGGGTTGTGGAAGTGATGAATGAGCTGCAAGCACAAGAAGTGCATACAAGCAGAATTTTGATTGATAGATTAGATACTTTATTGATCCCAAAGGAAATTACAGTGTCACGGTAGCATTACAAGTACACAGATATATAAATATACAAATAATAGAGGAGAAGAAAGAAAGAATAAAAAATAAATTAGCACAAACAATCTAACAGGAAGGGGGGTCATCACTTCCCCGGCTATTGGTTGACTCATTATAGAGCCTAATGACAGAGAGTAAGAATGACCTCATACAGCACTCTTCGGAGCAGTGCGATTGTCAGTCTATTATTAAAAGTGCTCCTCAGTTCAGCCAAGGTGGCATGCAGAGTGTGAGAAACATTTTCCAGAATTGCCCGGTTTTTTTGTAGGGTCCTTTGCTCTACCACAGCCTCCAGTGTGTCCAGTTTGGCTCCTATAACAGAGCCAGCCTTTGTAATCAGTTTATTGAGCTAGTTGGCATCACTGCATAGAATATTTTACTGGCGACAACAGACTGGTAGAACATGTGAAGGAGAGGCCTGCATACTCCAAAGGACCTCCGTCTCCTCAGGAAGCAGAGACAACTCCTGCCCTTCTTGTACACGGCCTCTGTGTTGGTGCTCCACTCAAGTCTGCCAGCCAGGTGGACTTCCAGGTACTTGTACGTCCTCACCACATCCATGTCCTCACCATCAAAAGTAACAGGGAGCAGTTCAAGACTTGGTCTTCCAAAAGTCCATGCCTCAGTGTGGTATCTAAAGTCTGAGCTCTACAGGATTAATGGGAAGGGAGCCAATACAGTCCCCTGTGGAGCCCCAGTGCTGCTTATACCTATGTCTGACACACAGCTCTGAAGCCGCACAGAAAATGGTCTACCAGTCAGAGGGGAGCCAGCACTAGCCTCTCTAGGGTGTTCATGATGTGTGAGGTTAGGGCCACTGGACGGTTGGTAGTCATTCAAGACATTCAGTTGGCCCCTCTTGGGTACTGGGACCACACATGATGTTTTCACCACAGTCTTTCCAGGCTGAGATTCAGATTGAAATGTGCTGGAGAACACCACACAGCTGCTCAGCACACTCTGCTCCAAATGGGGTTCACACCATCTGCTCCAAATGCTTTGAAATGTCTAAATTTCTCCAGAGCCTTTCTCACCTGCTCAGTAGTGAAGGTGAGTCCATGATGACTGGGGGGTTGGTGGAAGGTGAGGGCTGGGGGAGGTGAAAATCAGGATGATAGCTGGTATATGAAGGTGTGGATGGTAGGTGTAGGGCAAGGAGGGGATGTAGACAGTGGTAGCCTGTGTTGTTCATCCATGTGTTGAATTGGAGGTGGGTGGGGAGGTATTGGTGCGGAGGGAGCATTGGGTGCCTCGGCACCTGGACTGGTGTGCAGAGGGGACATGAGGAGGATGGGATTTATCAAAGTTATTGAAGAATTGGTTTAACTCATTATCCCATTCATGACTGCATTCCGAGGCTCTACAGCTAGGCTGATTGACGCCAGTGATGTTCTTCATGCCTCTCCACACCTCCCGTGTGCTACTGCCCAAGCTTGTCCTTCAGCTCCCTCTTCTGTTCCCCTTTCGCCAATTTGATCTTCTCCTTTAGCTCCCTCTGCACATCTTTTGATTCCTTCCTGTCTCCTGATCAAAAGGCTCTCTTTTTGCTGTTGAGAAGAGACGTAAGTGTCACTGGTGACCCACAGTTTGTGTTAGGGAAGCAGCAAACATTCCTGGATGGTATTACATTTCAACATTTAAGTGAAGTTTGGATAGTAGGATATGGAGGGCTATGGTCCTGGTGCAGTTCAATGGGAATAGCATTTTAAATGGTTTGGTATGGACTAGATGGGCTGAAAAGCCTGTATCTATGCTGTACTTTTCCACAATTGTATGACTCTATGTTGACATCCAGGAACTTGAAACTGCAAACCCCTTCCACTTCTCTCTACAAGTCGGGCCCTTTATTCCTGGCAACATCCTTGTAAGTCTTTTCTGCACTCTTTCCCATTTAAACACACCTTTCCAGTAACAGGGTGACCAAAACTGTACACAGTGCTCCCAGTGTGTATTTGCCATTAATTTACACAGCTTCAACATAATGTCCTTACTGCTATACTGATGCAGTCCAGTGTGTGAAACACCTTTTTTGCCACAGTGTCTACTTGTGATAACATAAGAACACAAGAAATAGGAGCAGGAATAGGTCATCTGGACCATCGAGCCTGCTCCGCTATTCAACAAGATCATGACTGATCTGGCCATAGACTCATCTCCACCTACTTGCATTTTCCCCATAGCCATTAATTCCCCTACTCTGCAAAACTCTATCCAACCTTGTCTTAAATATATCTACTGAGCCAGCCTTCTCTGCTTCATTGGGGAGAGAATTCCACAGATTCACCACTCTCTGTGAAAAGCAGTTTCTCCTCATCTCTGTCCTAAATCTACTCCCCTGAATCTTGAGGCTATGTCCCCTAGTTCTAGTCTCACCTACCAATGGGAACAACTTTCCTGTCTCTATCTTATCTATCCCTTTCATAATTTTATATGTTTCTATAAGATCTCCTCTCATCTTTCTGAATTCCAGTAAGTACGGTCCCAGGTGACTCAATCTCTCCTCATAGTCCCTTATCTCTGGAATCAACCTGGTGAACCTCCTCTGCACCACCTCCAAAGTCGGACTATGCTTCCTCAAGTAAGGAGACCAGAACTGCACACAGTACTCCAAATGATAGAAGTACCTTGTACAGTTGCAGTATAACCTCCCTGCTCTTAAATTTAATCTCTCTAGCAATGAAGGCCAACATTCCGTTTGCCTTCTTGATAGCCTGCTGCACCTGCAAACCAACCTTTTGTGATTCATGCACAAGCACTCCCAAATCCCTCTGCACAGCTGCATGCTCCAGTTTTTTATCATTTAAATAATAATCTGATCTTCCATTTTTCCTTCCGAAGTGGATGACCTCACATTTACCAATATTGTATTCCATCTACCAGAACCTTGCCCACTCACTTAACCTATCTATATCTCTCTGCAGATTCTCCATATGTTCTGTACAGTTTGCTTTTCCAATCAATTTAGTGTCATCAGCAAACTTAGATACATTACATTCGGTCCCCTCTTCCCGATCGTTAATGTATATCATGAACAGCTGTGGACCAAGCACTGACCCATGCGGCAGACAGCTCACCACTGAATGGCAACCAGTGTAACAACCATTTATCACAACTTTCTACTTTCTAATAGATAAGCAATCCTCTATCCATGCTAATACATCACTCCCAACTCTATGCATCCTTATTTTATGTGTAAGTCTTTTATGTGGCACCTTATTGAAAGCCTTCTGGAAATTCAAGTAAACAATGTCCATCTGTTCCCCTCTATTCACTGCGCTCGTTATATCCTCAAATAACTCCAGTAAGTTTGTCAACTAGGACCTGCTTTTGCTAAATCCATGCTGCATCTGCTTGAGCGTGTACATTTTCATTCAAATCACTTGTATAAATAACAAACAGCAAGAGTCCCAATCCCTACCACTGCAGCACAGCACCAGTCACTGGCCTCCATTTCCAGAAACAACCTTCAACCACCACCCTTTGCACTTTATCTTTGAGCCAATTTTGAATCCGCTTACTTAGCTCTCCCTTAATTCCAGGACCTAACCTTCCAGACCAGTTGACCATGTGGGACATTGTCGAAGGCCTTGCTGAAGTCCAAGGAGACAACATCCACAGCCCTACCTTTACCTACCTTGTTGCTTACTTCTTCAAGGCACTCTAAAATATTCCACTAATGGCCCTGCTGATCTCCAAGGAGACCCACTCTCTCTCTATCCTCCCTTTCATTCATAGTATCACTACAGAACCTCTTGGGATTTTACTTAGCCTTACTTCCCAGATCTTTCTCATACACTCCTTTGCGCCCCTGACTGAATCTCTGCTATATTCTCTCTAACTGCCCTAAATTTAGGCCAGCTCCAGTTTAGAACCCTATTTGTCCTTTTCCTTCACTGTCTTAAAACGCATAGAAGTATGGTCAGTAAAACTAACATGCTCCCTGCTGCTACTTCAGTCACTTGCTCCATCTCATTCTCTAAGAGGAGGTTCTCTATTGCACTCTCACTCGAAATACTGATTGGGAATCTTCCCTGCACGCATTTCACAAATTACGCTCCATCCGGGCCTTTAATACTTTGGATTGCCTAGTCAATTCCAGGGAAATTAATATCTCCAACTAATAGAAACCTATTAATTCTGTAAGTTTCTTTACACATCTGCTGCTCAAGTTCCTGCTGCCTATTTGGGGCAGATGGGGGGGGGGAGGGTAGGGGATACAAATATGCCTCTCCAGAGTGGCCCTCTCCTTCGCGTTTCTAAATTCTACTTGCATGTCATCACTGGATGATTCCCCCGGAACATTATCTCTAAGTACTACTATTACCTCCCTCTTAACAAAAAGCTACACCCCTCCTTGCTTACCAGAACCTCAGTCACATTTGTGGTATCTGTATCCTGAAATATTGAGCTGCCAGTCCTGCTATTCTCTCGTGGTCAAGTTTCATTTATGGCTACAACAACCCCATCCTCAGAACAATTCATGTTCAGTGTTTTAGAGTTATACCAGGAGATGGATTTTATTAAAAATTTTATACTGGACTGAAGAAGGCAAACTGCTTGTACCCCCTAGCAACTAACTGATAAACTGGTTGCTGCATTTTGGCTTATTATACATTTTCACATTATACATTTGGCTGATTTTTTTCTCTTTTTGCATTACTTATTTAATTTATAAAATATATATATTGGGTGGTAGGATGGAGATACATCTTACTGAAGGAGGTGCAAGGTGTAGCATTTGCTTAGCCCCCCCCCCACTCCAATCAAGGTCACATGAAGCCACTGGTACAGGTGGTAGATGTTTGTATGAGCATCTGGTGCATTTCACAAATCCTGGTTTATGTGACCAGGCAGTCGCTGAAGAGTATTGATAATGGCTGGGGTTACATGTCTTGTAAAGACACTGCCCAGAAGAAGACAATGGCAAACCACTTCTGTAGAAATACTTACCAAGAACAGTCATGGTCAAAGACCACAGTTGTCCACGTCATGCAGCATGGCACATAATGATGATGTCAAATGACATGGCACATAATGATGATGATGATTGCAATATACTGCTGCTGCAGAACAACAAATTTCATGACATATGCCAATGATATTAAACCTGATTCTCATTCAGACTTCTGATAAATATCTTGTTATAACCATGGACAGTGTCTAGCACGTTTATCATCATTTCTGCAATACAGTCCTCTGCTTCGTATTGCCCCCTCTAATCTATTCATGATCGAAGAAGGTAAGTAGCCATATGTTTAAAAAGTATTCCTCATGGAGACAGTATTCGCCTGAACTCACTGACATGAAGTTTTTATTTACTTGAGCAAGGGATGAAGAAAAGAAAACTTGAGGTTACAAATCCTACCTCTAGATCTTTTAAGCCTAAATGCAATACAATTTGGCTAAATTGAGATTCATTTATGTCCTGCTAAGGTTCAAAGTAATGATAAAGATTTAAAATATATTTTTTTATCAAAGTACGGATGCAGTATATAGCCTTGAGATCCCGCTTCCTGGAGACAGCCATGAAACAAAAAGCACTCCATGGAACCCGTTCACAGAGAAGATCAAACACCCAGCGATCAGAAAAAAAAGAGCAAGTCATGGAAATGGCAAAAAAGCAAGTGAATATCACACAGAATATTGAACAAAAAAGAAAACAACAGTGTCCTTGAAACAGACAAGGAATGTTTAGGTTAACTTTGGTCATTCAAAGTTCAAATTACATTTATTATCGAAGTAGGTATACAGTATATAACCATGAGATTCGTCTCCTTGCAGGCATCAAACAAAGAAACACAGAAGAATCCATGAGGAAAAGTTCATCAAATACCCAACGTGCAGAGCGAAAGAAACAAATTGTGCAAAGAGAAGCAAGCAAACAGCACCCAGAACAGCATAGAGCCGAGTAAACGTCACGGAGCAGTGAAAAGAACCTGCCTGATCATCGCCTTTGGAGCCTTTTCAATCTTTTCAAAGTATATTAAAAAAGCCCCACAGGGGTTCATTTCCTGAAGCAGAGATTGAGAAACAGATGCTAAAGGTACCTCAAGCCTCAGCTGGACTACATGGTGGACTGTGCAAAAGTTGGGTCACCATATTATTTTGAACAAATGTGTTAAGGATGATGTAATAAAGATCAATTATCAAAACAAATATTAACTATATAATAAATAATCTTACAGTATATAATATAGCCAACGTGGAGCAGAGAGCAAGTTTGTATATCTTAGTTCGATAAGGTGCCACATAAAAGATTTATCCATAAGATACAGATGCATAGAGTTGGGGTGATGATAGAAGATTGATTAACTAATAGAAAGCAGATAGTTGGTGTTATGTTCTTTATACATACCATGGGTTACTCATAAAGAAACATATTCTGGAAGAACATAACTAGAACTTTTACTGAATAGCAAACAGCAACCACGTCTTAACATATAAGCTTCTCGATCATTCTGTCATTTCTGCGCATTCTCAGAACTCTGTCCTATCATGTTCTTACACGTGACATGTGATATCACCACATCTTCCTTTCCTTAAAAAGAAAACCTATTAGCAAAATTAATTAAAACAAATGCATAATTTAACATGTCTCTATCAGTCTCTCTGGGGGTGTACGAACACGATTAGACCTTCTAAGTGGTTCACACAGTTCTTGTGTTTTGTTGTTATTTTCATGTTTTGTCTGGTCTTTACTGCATCAGTTAATGGAAACTCTAACATTGGCTCTTTCTTGAGGTCTTTGAGAAGAAGTCACAATTCATTCATTAACTGTGTAGTCTCTTTTTTATGCTGAGAATTCATCATTTCAATAAAACTTCTCAATTCCCTCACGTGCTTTCACTTCTTCAGTTGGATCCTGATTCTTGTCACTCTTTGGCTTCAGATCAGTATTGTACTGTACCGGCAAGTTTGGTAACAAAGGATGGGTCTGGGGTCTTTCTTTATGACTTCTTTTACTTTTGCCGCATTAGAATCAAATTCTGTTCTCTCTTGCTCTTTCATCAAGTCACTGTATTCTGTCTCTGCGTCACTGTCCAGGACTAATACTCTTTTCACCAAATTCAGTCTCTCAGAGGCAGATAATCCCAGTATTGACCGTACATTTTTTAGCATAACCACAAATGAAAGCGTGTGCACCATATTTTTGTGATACTTTTGCCACACATGTTCCTTTAACTGGAATGTCTGCACTTGAATACCCAGTCACTTTTATATTTGTCTGATGTAACTTTGGTCTTGGCTTTAACGCATTAAACTCAGATTTTGCAGGAACATTTACTTGTGCTCCAGTATCCAGTTTAAACAGAATATTGTTTTGGTTCACTTGCAGTGGAATAGTCCAGTCATTCTTACTTTGATTATTTTCACAAAGCACATCGATATAAAATTCCTCACGTTCATTTTCAAGCACTGCATTTACACGTTTTATTTCCCTACTACTTCTCCAACAGCGTGAAAAATGATTACTCTTACTACAGTTGTTGCACACTTTCTGATACGCTGGACCCATTTTAGGTCGGTGCTGCTGCCCACAGTGATCACAAAGTTTTTTTCTTTCAGATGACATCTTGTTTTGTTGTTGCTTCATTATTTTTTCTAATATGTTCATGCTTTACAGCTTCTCTGTTGCCGTTCTCGATAAAAAGCTCCTTAGCTTGTGACATCATGGTTTCCGAAGCTTTGTCCAAATTTATGTCTGGTTCTCTTAAGAGTCTTTCTCGGGAAGCATTATCCAGAATGTTGAAAGCAATTCTGTCTTTAATGAGAGAGTCCGTCAGCTCTGCAAACTTGAATGTTTTACTGAGATGTCTCAATTTCGTAACAAATTCATCAATCGTTTGACCAGTTTTCTGCTTGCACATAAAGAACTTGTAACGTTCATATGTCACATTGCACTTCGATATACAAAATACATCAAATTTCTTGATTATCGCTTTTAAATTCAAGTGATCTCCATGTTCAAAAGTAAAATGGTTATATACCTCAATTGTATCATCACCAATCACGTGGAGTAGAATCGTAGCTCTTGTTTTTCCCAAATTATTTTGTGCTCCGATTGCCAATAAATAAATTTCAAAACGCTGTTTAAATCTTTTCCAGTTTTCAGCTACATTCCCAGTCAGCTGAAGTGTTTTTGGAGGTTGCAAAACTTCCATTCTTAGAGCTGTTAGCAAACAACAAAAAAGTTTGAGCTTTTTTTTCCGATTATCTTTGCTTCTCCCGTGTTAGCGAAACAAATTATTCGTCCAGGCTGACTTCTGATACCATGTTGTGATCTTTATACGTACTGTGGGTTACTCATAAAGAAACATATTCTGGAAGAACTAGAACTTTTATTTAACAGCAAACAGCAACCATGTCTTAACGTACGAGCTTCTCAATCATTCTGTCCTTTCTGCGCATTCTCAGAACTCTGTCTAATCACGTTCTTACAGGTGACACGTGTTATCACCACAACTGGGATACATGGATGTTAATCTGGTTGGCAATCAGTGGTGAGTGGTGTGCTGCAGGGGTTGGAGGTGGGCCCACAACTGTATATGATATATATTAACGATCTGAAAGAAGGGCCAAGTGTAGAGTATCTAAGTTTGCTGATAATATTAAATTGAGTGGAAAATCGAGTTTTGCAGAAGATACAGAGAGCCTGCGGAGAGATATAGGTAGGTTAAATAAGTGGGCAAGGTTTTGGGAGATGGAGTACAATGTTGGTAAATGCGAGGTCATCCATTTTGAAAGGAAAAATGAAAGAGCAGATTATTATTTAAATGGTAAAAAATTACAGTGTGCTGCTGTGCAGAGGGATTTGTGAGTGCTGGTGCCTGAATGGTTTGCAGGTGCAGCAGGATATCAAGGCGGCAAATGGAACGTTGGCATTCATTGCTAGAGGGATTGAATTTAAGAGCAGGGAGGTTATACTGCAAATGTACAAGGTCCTGGTGAGACCACACCTGGAGTACTGGGTGCTGTTCCGGTCTCCTAACTTGAGGAAGGACATACAGAGGAGGTTCACCAGGTTGATTCCAGAGATGAGGGGTTAGACAATGAGGAGAGATTGAGTAGCCTGGGAATGGGCTCACTGGAATTCAGAAGAATGACAGGAGATCCTATAGAAACATATAAAATTATGAAAGGGATAGATAAGATAGAGGCAGGAAAGTGAGACTCAAACTAGCCATAAGATTCGGGGGAGTAGATTTAGGACGGAGATGAGGAGGGACTGCTTTTTTCAGAGTGTGGTGAATCTGTAGAATTCTCTCCCCAATGAAGCAGTGGAGGCTAGCTCAGTAAAGATATTTAAGACAAGGTTGTATAGATTTTTGCATAGTAGGGGAATTAATGGTTATGGGGAAAAGACAGGTAGGTGGAGATGAGTCTATGGCCAGATCAGCCATGATCTTATTGAATGGCGGAGCAGGCTCGATGGGCCAGATGGCCAACTCCTGCTCCTAGTTCTTATGTTCTTATGGCGAGAGCAAAGGATATTGGGAATGGCGAGGATGGACTACCGCGGGAGTGATGTGGGATAGATCGCAGAGAAGGAGTGCGAGTGTGGGTGGGGAGGTGTGTGGGTACAGACACACCAGCCCTGACACACCAGGCAAAGTAATTTGATTCCAAAACCTTTGTTTATTAATCATTACAGAATGTCTCTTTGATGCTTCTCTCTCCCTCCCCTCTCCATTCCCTTTTTCAGAACCATGATTCTCTCCTCCATTTCCCTTTCCACTCTCAGACCACAATAGGGACTCATATAAAAATCATATATCTCATGAAAGTAGTTTTCCTGGCAGCAGTACAGGGCAAAACGCAAAGTTACCACAATACTGTGCAAAGAGAAGGAGATGTGGAGAGACAGGAAGGAGGAGGGAAGAGGGAGGAGGGAGGGGGAGAGGGACTTCCTCTATTACAACACCACTTCTGGAAATCACCAGCTCTTCAGTTGCAGATTCATTAATTGGACATATTGCAAGATACATACAGCTATATTTCTGTCTCCAAAAGCAGAAAACAATCAGAACTGGCATCACATCTATAGTGGTAAATGCATAACCATCAGATTAACGTTTAGAAGCAGTATTTTCTCACATTATTAGTATTGACATTTGTGAACTGGTCAAAAACTGAAGAGTTTGATCTTTATGTATAAATATAGCCTTCGGTACTAATCTGGTTTAGCCTGGTATTCTGTAATTCTTGTCAAGTAGATACCAATTCAATTAGCCAAAGTGTAAAACTTACAACTCCTTTGGCATCAACACCTGTCACTTACAATTAAACTTTTCATTTAATTCAATTGTGGGCCGTGGGTGTTGTAGACAAATTGGCACTTTATACATCATTCCCAAATTCCTGCAAAATAATGATAATCGCACCTGACCTGATGTAGTGTTGTGAATATGGTACTGCGTGAAATATGGGTATAATCTTCTGACTCCAGAACAAATATCTTTCCAAGATTTTGGCATGGGACTATGCAAGTAGTGTTCTATCCAAATCATTGTTGCCCTTGTTTTTCAAGGTGGAAATGGTCATGAGCTGTGCATGGGGTAGATGGGTGGCTGCTTTGCCATAATGGGCATTGCCATAAAAGCACTTATTCAAACTAGCAGAAAATATTTCATCACATTCCTGTCTTTTGCTTTGCTTACAAGAGAAAAGCTCCTTCCCATCAACATTTACAAGCTCTACTCTGTAGACTGGTTTGGTGGATGAAAAGGAGTAGGCACTGCTAATTGCTGCAATGCAGATGAATTGTGCAAGCTGTAAAATTGTACTGTACATGCTGGAAATCAAAGCAACCCACACAAAATGCTGGAGGCACTCAGCAGGCCAGGCAGCATCTCTGGAAAAGAGTAAACAGTCGATGCTTCAGGCCGAGACCCCTCACCAGGAGTGGAGGACAGCAGAGATTACAACAATCATAGTGAGAGATGATTTCATTGAACTCCTGTCAAAGGGAAGATTTAAACTTCTTTTGGGTAGGCATCGCTGGAAGAAACTTCACATACAGTAGTAGAACCACCAACACGAGAGATGCTACAGATGCTGGAAATCAAAGCAACGCACACAAAATGCTGGAGGTGCTCAGCAGGTCAGGCAGCATCTATACAAGAAAGTACAGTTGACGTTTCGAGTCTGGAACCTTCTGCAGGGAAAGAGAGAAGAATAGATGAGATTTAAGGGAAGGGAGAGAGAGAGACAAAAGGTGATAGGTGAATCTGGGAAGGGGAGGGACGAAGTAAAGAGCTGGGAAGTTGGTTGGTGAAAAAGATACAGGGCTGGAGAAGGGGAGTCTGATAGGAAAGGACAGAAGGTCATCAAAGACCAGGTAAATTTGAGGGCAGGGTGAAAGTTGGAGGCAAAGTTGATGAAGTCAATGAGCTTTGCATAGGTGCAGGAAGCAGCACCAATGCAGTTGACAACGTAGTGAGGAAAAGTGGGGAACGAACGCCAGTGTAGGCTTGGAACACAGACTGTTCCATGTAGTTCTTTCTTCCATAGCCTTCTGTCCTCTCCTATCAGACTCCCCCTTCTCCAGCCCTGTATCTCTTTCACCAATCAACTCCCCAACTTACTTCATCCTCCCCCCCCACCCGATTTCAGCTATCACCTGTGTTTCTCTCTCCCCTTCCCCACCTTTTAAATCTACTCTTCTTTTTTTTTTCTCCAGTCCTGTCAGAGCATCTCAGCCCAAAACCTTGAATGTATCTTTTTCCATAAATGCTGCCTGGCCTGCAGAGTTCCTCCAGCATTTTGTGTGTGTCCTGTTCCATCTTGAAAGGGGTTAGAGCACTGAGGAGTGCAGTAGAACAGAAGGATCTGGGAATACAGGTCTATTATTCATTGTGAGTGGCATCACAGACAGGCTTAGAAAGAGACATTCTGGTACATAGGACTTCATAACTCAAAGTATTGTTTAAGGAGAGGTGTTGTTATATTGAGCTATATAACACATTGGTGAGGTCTAATTTGGGATATTGTGTGCAATTTTAGTCACCCACCTACAGGAAAGATGTAAATAAGGTTAAAGAGTACTGAGAAAATTTTGCCAGGACTGGTGGACCTGAGTTATAAGGAAAGATTAAATAGGTTAGGACTTTATCTGGAAATGTAGAAGATTGAGGGGAGAATTGGTAGAGGTATACAAAATAATGAGTGGTATAGATAGGGCAAAAAGAAGCAGGCTTTTTTCCATTGAAGTTAGCTGGGACTATAACTAGAGGTCATGGGTTAAGGGTGAAAGGTTAAGTTTAAGGGGAACATGATGGGAATCTTCTTCATTCAGTGGTTTGTGAGAATGTGCAACAAGCTACCAGAGCAATTGGTGCATGCAAGCTCGATTTCAACATTTAAGAGATAGGTAGATGATGGTAGGGGTATGGAGGGCATTGGTCCCAATGCAGGTTGTTGGGAGTAAGCAGCTCAAATGGCTCAGCATGAACTAAATGGGCTGAACAGCCAGTTTCAGTGCTGTACTTTTCTATGACCCTAAATCATTACAAGTGCCTGTGAGGTTAACAATGGGAACTGAAAGCAAATAGGTTCCTTATGTGCCAAGGGAAGTGTTGTGATGATAAATCTTGTGGTGGCAGTGGTGAAGAGAAAAGTGTGAGAATAAATTTTTTGGGAATATTCATGTGGGTAAATATTTCATGAATTTTTGGATTAATTTCAGTTTTGATTATCGAATCATGAAGTTTGCCTTAAGCGATGTCCTCCAGTGGCACCAAACAGCCCTCAAGATGGCGTTGATAAATGGTGACTCTTTGCATTAGCTCTGATGGGAATCATCAAATATTCCCATTTAGGACTTCAGCAGTCACGGCCATGGGTATGTCAGCAAGCAACATTGTTTTGCAATATTTTGAAAATATTTCGATCCTCAAAATCGATGAATCCCAGATAGCAGACTCAGGTTGTGAGTACAGTGCATTTTTAAGAGAACAGAAGAGGAGAAAGTGTGCTGGGCTATAGTTATGGTTGAAACGCAAAGGCCTTAGATCCCCGTTGCTGACTATCCTGCTGATGAAAGTAGAGTTTCTGGAAAATAAAACTGAAGACCTAAGAACAAGATTGCTGGGCATCAGGAACTGCTGTGTACTTTGCTTCATGGAAACATAGTTAATGCCGCTATTTTTCCACAGCACTGCAGCCCGATGGCTTCACCATTCACAGTAAAGACAGGACAGTTGAGTTTTTTTTAAAAGGTAGAGGAAAGGGAATATGCTTCATGATGAACTCATCATAGTGGTTCTGTCTTTGTCCTGCTCACCCAACCAGGAACATCTAGCAGTTATCTGCTGACCGTGGTGTACATTCCACCAAGCCAATGTCAGACAGGCATTGGGCACCGTGATCAGCATTCATGTAACAGTGCACCCTGATGCCTTCGCTGTCATTGCAGAGGATTTCAATCAGGCCAGTTTGAAGAAGCCTCTGAACATCTACCACCAACATCTTGCCTGTGGAGTCAGAGGAAACAACGCAGCTGAGCATTGTTATGCCTCCAACAAGAACGCTTGCCCATGCCAGCCCACACCTGCACTTTGGACAGTCCGCTCGCCTGGCTGTACTTCTACTCCCGTGTATAAGTAGAGACCGTGGCACCAGTGGTGAGAACCAATAAGCTAAGGTCAAGGAAGGTGGAGGAGTGCTTACAGGACTACTTTGGACTGAACAATATTCAGAGATTCAGTTTCGAATCTGTATTAATACGCCACAGTTGTCACCAACTTCATCAAGACCTATATCGATGAGTGTGTGCCTTTCCGAGCATACCAAACAAACCCAAACCAAAAGCTGTGGATGAACCAGGAGATTCTTGGTCTGTTGAGCACTTGACCTATGACATTCAAGACCAGTGAAGCAGGATTATACAAGAAGACCAACTATAACCCATGGAAGGCTATTTCAAAAGCGGAAAAACAATTCCGATTGAAGTTAGAGATGGAATCCAATGCACGCCAGCACTGGCAGGGTTTTCAGGCCATTACTTCCTACAAGACAAAATCATACAGCATGAGTGACTGTGATGCTTCACTCCTGGGTGAGCTAAATACCTTTTATGCACTCTTTGGAAAGGGAGAATAAAACTACACCTGTGCGAATCCTTCCAACATCTGGTGACCCTGTAATTCCTGTCTCAGAGACAAACATCTTTCATGAGGCTGAACCCCTGCAAGTCACCTGGCCCTGCGTGGTGTACCTGGTAGGGCACTGAAAACCTATGCCAATCAGCTGGTGGGAGAGTTAAAGGACACCTTCAATCTCTCACTGCTGCAGTTGGATGTTCCCACTTGCTTCAAGAGGACGACAGTCATACCAGTGCCCAAGAAGAACAGGGTGAGCTGCCTCAACAACTATCACCCAGTTCCACTCACATCTACTGTGATCAAATGCTTTGAGAGGCTGGTTATTGCAAGAGTCAATTCCTGCCTAAGCAAGGACCTGGACCCACTGCAACTTGACTATCGCCACAATAGGTCTACAGCGGATGGAATCTCATTGGCTCCTCGGCCTAGGATCACCTGGACAATAGTAATACCTACAGTACTTCAGGCTGCTGTTTATTGATTACCGCTCAGGAGTTCAACACCATCGTGCCCTCGTTACTAATCTACAAACTCGAAAACCTGGGCCTCTGTACCTCGCTTTACAACTGGATTCTCGACTTCCTCATTGGGGTGCAACAGTCTGTACAAATCGGAAATAATATCACCTTCTCGCTGACAATCAACACTGATACACTTCAAGGATGTGTGCTTAGTCCACTGCTCTGCTCTCTCTACATTCTCCATGACTGTGTGGCTAGGCACAGCTCAAATGCCATCTATAAATTTTCCAATGACACAAGTATTATTAGCAGGATTTCAGATGGCGACGAGGAGGAGTACAGGAGTGAGACAGATAAGCTGGTTGAGTGATGTTGCAACAATGACCTTACACTCAATGTTGCTAGGACTAAGGAATTGATTGAGAACTTCAGCAAGGGGAAATTGAAAGAACACACACCAGTCCTCATCGAGGGATCAGCAGACAGACAGACAGACAGACAGACAGACATACTTTATTGATCCTGAGGGAAATTGGGTAAGTGGAAAGCAGTGGAAAGGGCGAGCAGTTTCAAGTTCCTGAGTGTCAACAATGCTGAAGGTCTGTCTTGGGCCCAACATATTCAAACAATTACAAAGAAGGCAGGACAGTAGCTTTATTTCTTTTGGAGTTTGAGGAGATATTGTACAGATCTGATTCTACAGATGTACCATGAGAGTGTTATGCTTTGTAACTTCAAAACATTAAACTAGTTCAAAGGAAAACACGGGAGACCAAAATGTGAGTCTAACTTCATGTTTCCTTAAGTGTGCATGTATCACAGGGTAGAGTGATGATGTTATGAAGGACAGTGAAGAAGGACAAGCTGAAACAGAAACAAAAAGTAGATTTAAATGGCAAGAAAATACTCTAAAAGCAAAATTTTAATTGAATAAATGAAGCTGCTTCAGGAGCTGCTTTCTGAACTTGGAAACTAATTCAAAAGTGCTCTGCTACTGGTGTAAAATCCATTCCAATGTGGAACAATGCAAGATTACATCACACCTTTATTGAATTCTGTTTTAATGAAGTCCAGTTCTTTAGCGGTCATTATCAAAACCAGGTTGCTACCCATTGGGTGACAAGTCATGGCAAATGCAAGCCACTTCCTTTCTGTCTCCAAGAACAAATACTCAGCTACTTGAAAGGAAAACCAAAATCCAAACAAAAGCTGCTCTTCTGTGCAGAGGAAACAGTTCAAAAAGCACTTGAGTATAAATGAAGGTACACACTACTTATCACAAAGAACATTTTACATCCATTTCCATTATAAGATCTTACTTTCAGAGAAAAGAGAACTGATTGAAAACATATTCTGCAGGAACTATATTTAGTGATAGAGACTATAGCAATAGGCTGATAACATGAAACCAGTCCAGTTTTAAATTGTTCTGCATATCAGCATCCAGATTGTATTATGTGATTACGAAGAACAGTAGGGATCTCCCCTAATTCTCACTTCTGGTTTTCTGGTGCTAAACATTTTTCCTGTAAAGGGAGAGTACTTTAGCCTGTCACTTCGAGAAAATTATTCTAATATTCCTGGGGGTGAGGGGAATCTGGGTCATTATCTACATAGGGAGTTACCCTGGTGGAATTCCCACTACTGAGAAACAATCAACCATTGCCAGAGAAGTGGTATACGCTCTCTGGATCCCAAGAGATATTTTTTTTTACAGAAGAGGTATTTGTCCTGAAGTGGTAAACATAGTTTTCTTTTGAGAAATGGGCAAAGATCTAAAAAGAAAAGAAAAAAAATTAAAGAAATGCAACGGTCTGCCATCTGATTTCTGAATGGACATTGAACCCATGAACAGTACCTCATAACGTTTTATTTTGATTTTTGCACAACCTATTTAATTTAGAATCATAGATTCATGGAGAAGTACAGCACAGAAATACAGTACAGCCTGAATAAACCTGATGGTCCTGGTGTAACGTGCTGTAAGGTTTCACTGCTAATGTAGTGGTTTCTCTGTAGCAGCAATGTTTTGTTTATGACTACAGATAACCGGTCTTTGGAATATGGGGCTATCCAATGACAGGGATGTTGTTCTTTCTTGTGGGTCTGGGAACAGGGATTTTCCGGTCTTTTGCTAGGGAGAGATGAGGAGAGAAGTTGCGAATGGAGAGAGTTGGTAGACTGCCGGATGGAGTGGACTTGGAGCGAGGGTCCGAGGGTTGGCTACAGTCAGAGGAGGTCAATGGGAAACCAATGGACTGAACCACGAGCTCCAATGTTGCACATTAGACTGTTCCATGAGAATGGGCCCTTTTCTTTTATTTTTGTTTCTTTACTAACCGTTAAGAATTATAAAACTCAACCATTTAATCACATATTGTGTATTTATTATTCCGTGGTACTAATTTGTAACAGGGGACACATCACTGTGTCATGGCCTAGTATGGAAACACTAAGGCCTCTGAACAGAAAATCCTTTTCAGATTTGGCCCAGTTCATCATAGGTAATGTTCTCCCAACTATTGGGCACATCTACATGAAACATTGTCATGGGAAAGCAGCATCCATCATCAGAGATCCCCACCATCCAGGCTGTGCTCTTTTCTTGTTTCTGCCATCAGAGAGGAGGTACAAGATCCTCAGGACTCACACCACAGAACTGTTCAAGAACAGTTATTGCCTTAACCATCAGGCTCTACACACACTTGCCCATCCACTGAGATGTTCCAACGACCATTGATCTCACTTTAAGGACTCTATATCTCACGTTTTCATTATTTATTGCTATTTACTTATGTAACCCTCAGTTACCCATCCATTAGTCCTCCATTGATTTCCTCTAGATGGCATTGACTCCCAGCCCCATTCCAAGCCAATCCGTCCTGCAGTCTATGATTTCTCCATTCTGGCACCTTCTCTCTCCACCTTCTTGCCAAGTAAAAGCTCGCAAATACCTTGCTCTTGGGTACACAAGAAAGGAAAAACACTCCCCTCATTGGACGTTGCATATTCCAAAGCCCCCGTTATCTCCAGTCATAACCCAAACTCTGCTGCTACAGAACAACCATTACATTAGCAGTGAAACCTTTCCCAGGGTGTTACACTCTCCCCCCACCAAATTTAGTTATGCTCTCATGACTTTGAGATAAAATTGCCAACCCTTCCTGCAAAGCACAAAGTCCAAACCAGGTGTAAAAGGCAGTGACATAGCCCCCCACAACAGTAGGGGCCACACTCTCTTCCCCTGGTGCCACATAGGCCAGCCTATCCGGTGGTCTCCTGATATTTCAGACCTCCGTACCCCCTCATCTACCTCTTCATGTTCTGACACTACTGGGGAAACTTCTGGTCTACCTGTGGGCCACCCCTGGCCTATCACTCATGCCCATCTGGAGCTCGTGCCCCTCTGTCCCTTGGCTAAGCCCGGCTTCATCCCTTGCAGGGTCCCGCTGCAACCCATTCTGTCCACAGATAGACCCCTCCACCCCATGATTTCACGATTTAAATCAGTTAAGCGAATATAGCTGGAGGGGGGCAGAAGAGGCTCACCAAGATTAGAGAGAATTATTTGAAGCAGAGATTGAATGAACTTCGATTATTATCTCTGGAGCATCAAAGGCTGAGACAGGACCAAACTAAGTAAATATGATGCCTAAATTGCCTAAGGTCGTGCCTAAATTGTCTTACAAAGACTTTGAGGAAATTACTGGGAAAATTGATGCAGGCAAGACAGTGAATGTTGTCTACAAGCACTTACTCCTAGCCTTTGACAAGGTAACGCATGGGAGGTTGGTCAAGAAGGTTCATCCGCTTGGCACTCAAGCTGAGGTAGTAAACTGGATTAGACACTGGCTTTGTGGGAACAGCCAGACAGTGGTTGTAGATAGCTGCCTTTCTGACTGGAGGCCTGTAACTAGTGCAGTGCTGCAGGGATTGGTGCTGGGTCTGTTGTTGTTTGGCATCCATATCAACGATCTGGATGATAACTTAGTAAACTGGATCTGCAAATTTGCTGATTACACCAAGATTACAGCAAGCAAAACTATCAAAGCTTGCAGTGGGATCCAGACCAACTGAAAAATGGCAGATGGAATTTAATGCAGGCAAGTGTGAGGTGCTGCACTTTGGGAGGACCAAACAGGTAGGGCACTGAGGAGTGGGGAAGATCTGGAAATAGAGATCCATAATTGCTTGAAAGTGGTGTCACAGTTAGATAAGGTTGTAAGGAAAGCTTTTGGCACATTGGCCTTCATAAATCAAATTATTGAGTCAGGAGTTGGGATGTTATGTTGATGTTGTGTAAGATGTTGGTCAGGACTAATTTGGAGTGCTGTGTGCAGTTTTAGTCATCTACCTACAGGAAAGATGTAAATAAGATTGAATGAATGTAGAGAAAATTTACTACTATATTCAAGCTAAATTTATTATCGAAGTACATGTATATCACCACATACAACTCTGAGATTCATTTTCTTGCTGGCATAATCAATAAATCCATAATAGAATAATAACCATAACTACCAGGACTTGGGGCCGGAGTTATAGGAAAAGGTTGAATAGGTTAGTTATTTTATTCCCTGAAGTGTAGCAGAATGAGGAAGATTTGTTAAAGGTGTACAAAGTTATGAAGGGTATAGTTTGGGTAGATATAAGCAGGCTTCTTTCCACTGAGGTTGCACAGAACTGCAATCAGAGATCATGGGTTAAGGGTGAAGAGTGAACTCTTCAACAGAATATGACGGGGAACTTCTTTACTAAGAGGGTGGAGAGTGAATGTAATGAGCTGCCAGTGGAAGTGGTGGATGTGTGTTCAATTTTAACATTTAAGAAAAACTTTTATAAGTATAATGATGGGACGGGTATGGAGGGCTATGGTCCAGGTGCAGGTTGAAGAGACTAGGCAGATTAATGGTTCATCATGGACTAGATGGGCTGAAGGGCCAGCTTCCGTGCCTTAGATACATAAATGCTAATGCAACAGCCTTAGATATCAGTTCATAAATTATTACTACTGTATGTCTAATTAACACTACAGTAACAGCCAGTAATGACATTGGCAACAATGTCACCACCCCTGAGATACTAGTTATTCCACTTGATCTGCCTCTTCCGTTCATGCAACTTCAGTTGCCTGTTCTCTGATTGTGAAATGGAGACATCTCTTTCTCCCTTATTAGGGAGAGAGAGAGAGAGAGCCAGTGGTATGGTGGATTACTGGGTGAACCAGTAGACTTTGGTGTGCTGCAAGTCTGTGTCTTTGCTGTTGCTTTGCTCATGCTTCAGTGCTCAGTTGTGGGTGCCGATGCTTTTTTTGCTGGTGGGGGGGGGATTGTTGCTTTGCTGCTGCTGCTGATACGAGGGAGGGGGGAGCTGGGGGGGCTTTGGGGTTCTAACATTTAACTGTCATTCATTCTTTGGGGGCACTCCTCTGTTTTCGTGGATGGTTGCGAAGAAAAAGAATTTCAGGATGTACGTTGTACACATTTCTCTGACATTGAATGTACCTTTGAAACTCTGAAACGTAGTTTTGCTATGAGCACTAACAAGGACCATGTTTGGCCTTGATCTCAAAGCTCACTGCTTTTACATATGGTCACTTATTTACTCCAGAATTGGAGATAAATATTGATGCACCATCAATAACTCTCCGAGACGTGAGGCGAGATATTGGCTTTTATTGATTGGAAGAAAGAACAAGCAGTAGTTGACCACCATACTACATCCTGGAGACTGAGGGCGGGGCTCAGGCCTCAATCGCCTTTATACCGGGGTCTGTGGGAGGAGCCACAGGAGCAGTCAGCAGGGGGGGGGGGGCGTGTCCAGACAGGTATATGTAGTTCACCACATTCACCCCCCCTTTGTTTTAAAAGAGAGTCCCCATGGGGTGAAGTTTCTTACAAGTATATTTACAGGTTAAGTCTATCAGGTGGTCGAATCTGTCGCTGTGATCTACGTAGCACCGGCTCTGACTGCACAGGTGCCGGTGGTGATTGCACCGGAGACGGTGGTTGTGCTGGTTCCGGCCTGACTGGAGGTGTCAGCCCACTAGGCGTCAGTGATCCTTCACGCGTGTGCGAGGCACCTGGTATATGTGCATGCAAGACGCCCGGTATAGGAGTGTCGTGAGGAGTCTGTGTAGGGCCTGGTGTGCGCGGTGTCACCTTGGGTACAGGGTTTATAGTTACCCTGGAGTGTTCGGGGTAGTGGTCTGCTGCTCCTGCGGGCGCCAGGTCGCGGAAGGAGACCGTGTCCCCCCGCCCATCAGGTAAGACTGGGGGTTCGCATGTAGAAGGTGAACCCTCTTGACCAGCGGGGAGTATTTATTGCTCCTCACATGTTTCTGGAGCAGCACTGGCCCTGGGGTTGTCAGCCAAGCTGGTAGGGTGGTCCCAGTGGCAGACTTCCTGGGAAAAGAGAATAGGCGCTCGTGAGGGGTGGCATTGGTGGACGTACATAACAGGGAGCGGATAGAGTGGAGTGCCTCAGGGAGGACCTCCTGCTATCGAGAGACCGGCAACCCTTTTGACTTAAGGGCTAAAAGTGTGGCCTTCCACACTGTGGCATTCTCCATCTCCACCTGTCCATTTCCCCGGGGATTATAACTCGTGGTCCGATTAGTAGCAATGCCCCTAGCTAGCAGGTACTGGCACAGCTCGTCACTCATAAAGGAGGACCCTCTATCACTGTGGATATAGCAGGGATATCCGAACAGAGTGAAGAGCTGGCGCAGGGCTTTTATGACGGACGTGGCAGTGGTGTCGGGGCAGGGGATGGCAAAGGGGAACCGCGAGTACTCGTCAATAATGTTGAGAAAGTAGACATTACGGTCGGTGGAGGGAAGGGGGCCCTTAAAGTCAACACTCAGTCACTCAAAGGGGTGGGTGGCCTTGACAAGTTGCGCCTTTTCAGGACGGTAGAAGTGCGGATTGCACTCAGCGCAGACTTGGCAGTCCCTGGTCATCGTCCTGATGTCCTCAAGGGAATACAGCAGGTTCCGGGCTTTCATGAAATGGTAAAATCGGGTGACCCCCGGGTGGCAAAGATGTGCATGGAGGGCGTATAGCTGGTCGAGCTGTGCGCTGGCACACGCTCCCCGGGATAGGGCATCAGGGGGCTCATTGAGCCTTCCAGGCCGGTACAGGATATCATAGTTGTAGGTGGAGAGTTCTATTTTCCACCGCAAAATTTTATCATTTTTGATTTTGCCCCGCTGTTGGTTGCTGAACATGAACACAACTGAGCGCTGGTCGGTCAGCAAGGTGAACCTTTTGCCGGTGAGATAGTGCCTCCAGTGCCTAACAGCTTCCACTATGGCCTGGGCTTCTTTCTCCACTGCGGAGTGCTGAATTTCAGGGCCTTGAAGGGTATGAGAAAAGAATGCTGCTGGCCTGCCTTCCTGATTGAGGGTAGCAGCCAGCACGAAATTGGAGGCGTCACTCTCTACTTGGAAGGGAATGGTCTCGACCACCGCATGCATCGTTGCTTTGGCAATGTCCTCTTTAATGCGGCTGAAGGCCGCGCGGGCCTCGACAGAGAGGGAAAATGTGGTAGACTTGACCAGGGGGTGGGCCTTGTCTGCGTATTGGGGGACCCATTGGGCGTAATAGGAAAAGAAGCCTAGACACCATCTGAGAGCTTTGAGGGTGGTGGGAAGAGGGAGTTCTAACAGGGGGCGCATACAGTCGGGATCAGAGCCAATGACCCTGTTCTCCACGACATACCCAAGGATAGCGAGTCAGGTGGTTCCGAACTCACACTTGTCCCTGTTATAAGTAAGGTTCAGGGCTTCGGCCACTTGGAAAAATCGTTGGAGATTGGCGTTGTGATCCGACCAGTCGTGACCACAGATGGTGATATTATCCAGATAGGGAAATGTGGCCTTCAGTTGGCACTGGTCCACCATCCGGTCCATTTCCCTCTGGAAGACAGAGACACCATTTGTGACACTGAAGGGGACGCGCAGGAAGTGATAGAGCCTGCCGCCCGCCTCGAAGACGGTGTAGGGGCGGTCCTCTGGGCGGATGGAGAGCTGGTGATAAGTGGATTTCAGATCTATTGTCGAGTACACCTTGTACTGAGCTATCTGGTTGATCATATCCTCGATGCAGGGTAGGGGGTACGCGTCAAGCTGCGTGAACCTATTGATGGTCTAGCTATAGTCCACGATCATCCTATTTTTCTGCCCGGTCCGAACAACAACCACCTGGGCCCTCCAAGGACTTGTGCTTGGCTCAATGATCCCCTCCCTGAGCAGCCGCTGCACCTCTGACTGAATGAAGGCCCTGTCCCCCACTCTGTACCTCCTGCTTTTAGTTGCCACAGGTTTACAGTCGGGGGTCAGGTTGGCAAACAGCGGTGGGGGAGGGATCTTGAGGGTGGAGAGGCTGTAAGTGGTGTTAGTAGCGCAGCTGTCGGCATGGTGCTGGGTGGGATGTGCGGGTCAGTGTGTGTGTGTGTGTGTGTGTGTGTGTGTGTGGTCAGTAGCGGGGTATATGACGAAGTCCCACAAAACTGAGGATTTCTGACAGTGATTGGTGGGAGGGGCCCGTCATACTCCATTGTCACACTTTTCAGGTGGCTCTGGAAGTCCAGCCCCAATAGCACAGGGGCACACAGTTGAGGCATGACCAGTACTGCAAAGTCCCGATATTCTGTGCTCTGCACCACCAATGTCACTACACAACCCCCCCCCCAATGTCTGTGGAATGCGACCCAGAAGCCATGGTGACCCTTGGCTTACCGGCTGTGTCACGAGTCCGCAGCATTGCGGTGCACCGTGTCCAGGTGAATAAAACTCTCAGTGCTGCCCGTGTCAAACAGGCATCTAGTCCTGTGCCCCTCCACCAGGATGTCCATCATTGACCTTGCAAGCTGGTGTGGGGCGCTTTGGTCAAGGGTTACGGAGGCCAGAGTTGAACTGATGTCTTGGTGCCCGGTAAGCACCGGTGGGTCGGGGGCAGGGCGATGTGGCGCCGACAAAGATGGCAGCCCCCATCTGGGCATGCAAGATGGTGGCCCCCATGCCTCGCACGAGGCGGGCAGGCAAGATGGCGGCCCCCATGCCTCACACGCAGCACTGCCCGACCCCGCTCGTGGTTTAGACTTACAAACCTTGACGAAATGGCCCTTCTTCCCGCAGCTGGAGCAGGTTGCTTCTCGGGCCGGGCAGCGTTTTCGGGGGTGCTCTTCGAGTCCACAGAAGTAATACTGTGCAGACTTGCAACTGGCAGCAGCTGTGGTCGGGTTTGGGGAGTTTGTGGACTCGCGACTGGCAGCAGCGGTGGTGAATTCACTCGCGGGCGGCGGGGTCTGAGGTGTCCACGGAACCGTCAGGGGATCACGCAGCTGGACAGCGTCAACATTGTGCAGAACAGCCTCCAGCGTGTCAGCCATCTCGATCGCCAAGCGTAAGGTAAGATTGGCATTTTCCAGCAGCCGCTGGCACATGTACACTGACCTGATCCCCGTAACGAAGGTGTCTCGTACTAGCAGCTCCGAATGTTGCTCCGCCGTCAGACCTTTGCAGTCACAAGTTCGCACGAGTATCTGTAGGGCTCAGAGAAACACGGCGTTCGACTCATCAGCCAGCTGTCGCCGCATCGCTAAGCTATGTCTTGAGTGGACGGTGTTCACCGGCCACAGGTACTGTCTTTTAAGGGCGTCCAGTGCCCCTTGGTAGGTCGGTAGGTCCCTGATAAGGGAGAATACTTTCGGACTCTAGATAGTAATATTTTGTACTTTGTGGCAGGCTCAGTCACTGGAATCTGTTCCAAGTATGATTGGAAGCATGCAAGCCCGAGTTCAAAGGCAAGAGCTGCTTCGGAGTCTTGCGGATCAAGGTCTAATTTTTCTGGACATAAAATGCTGTCCATGTTTTAAACTTCCAGTCAATAAAATTGATGCACCATCAATAACTCTCTGAGACGTGAGGCGAGATATTGGCTTTTATTGACTGGAAGAAAGAACAAGCAGCAACTGATCACCATACTACATCCAGGAGACTGAGGGCAGGGCTCAGGCCTCAATCGCCTTTATACCGGGGTCCGTGGGAGGAGCCACGGTCAGTGGGAGGGGCCACAGGAGCAATCAATGGGGGGGGACGTGTCCAGACAGGTATATGTAGTTCACCACAAATATAATCTATACATTTTTACATTTGTTTCAAATAGGGAAATATCGTGTATTCTGAAACACTTCAACATTGAAATCAGGTAAATTTACCTATAATGCAGAGGCACAAAGAGAGAGCAATATTGAATAGAATTTTTGTATGCATTTCTATTCTGTAAATATTGTAGTGACGTATTTAAATCATATTTTATTGCAGTTATAAGACATATCATAAAACTCAATTGAATGGATGAAAATGCAAACATCATGATTACCAGCATGATAACCAGAGGAAAGCATGCCCAACAGCCAATTATAAATAAAACTTGGTCAATACTTGTGAACAAATAGAATCACAGAGGTAAACAGCAGGGAAGCAAGCCCTTTGATGCATGAGGTCTGCACCAATCACTGCCACCCGTTTACACTCAACCTGCACTTATCCCATTTTTTATGCTCGTATCATTCGCATCAACCCCACCTACAACCCCCACATAGCGTAGTGGTTACTGTGATGCTCTCACAGCCTGGGGCGTTGCAGAATGGAGTTCAATCCCAGTATCCTCTGGAAGGAGTTTGCACATCCTCCCCATGGATACATGGGTTTTCTCTAGGTCCTCTGGTTTCCCCCCACAGTCCAAAGACGAACCAGTTGATAGGTTAATTGGTCATTGTAAATTGTCCCGTGATTATATTTGGATTAAATTGGACGATTGCTGGGTGGTGTGGCTCGAAGGGCCAGGAAGGCCTATTCTATAAGACCATAAAATATAGAAGCAGAATTAGGCCATTTGGCCCATTGAACCTTCTCTGCCATTTCACCATGTCTGATCGAATTTTCCTCTCAGCCCCAATCTCCTGCCTTCCCCCTGTATCCCTTCATGCTCTGACCAATCACAAATCCATCACCCTCTGCCTTAAATATACATAAAAACTTGAGCTCCTCAGCTGCTTTTGGCAATTTCAAAAGCACAGAGAATACATAACCTTCTCCTGCACTGTGACAGCTTCCTACACCCATTCCCTGTGCTCTCCTCCATACTGTTTATCACTTCTCATGTATTCTTCCTTTAATTATTTCTCCCACATGCTTTCCACATTGTCCACCCCATACCCGTTTCCTTGAATTAGCTTATGGCACAAGTTGAACTAGAACCTCTAGCAAATGGGTAGCAACTTTATGACGCAATTCAACATGGAAGTGGAGTCAAATTAAAAGTCATACATAATTTTAAGTAAATCAATTATTTAGCAACATTAAACTATTTCAAATGATTATAATCCAAAATAAAATAATCTTCACTTGGCTTTTGATATATATTCATTTACATGGTTCCTATTCTGATGGCATATTCAGAAGTAATTATTTTTTTCTTTGGCAAAATTGCTGATCAAACTGTTAATTAAAAGTTGTTCAAATCTATGGAAACAAGGGGTCCTGGAGAGGTATCTAAAAGCAGAAAACTGGATTAAAATGACTTAAAATAAAAGCAAATCACAAAAATATTAAACTACCATTAATCATAAACTTAAAAATACAGCGAAGTAAATAATAATGAATAAACACTAGAACTTATCTAGCGTAGGTGAAGAAACCTGAATGAAGGAGGTTGCTGCTTGTTGGTCAGCCCCGGATCTATATGCATCTGGCCCTCTGGTTCATTACCTCCAAAGCCACCCCTGTGAAGACTACAACCAGAGGTCATGGGTTAAGGGTGAAAGGTGAAAAGTTAAAGGGGAACATGAGGGGATACTTCTTCACTCAGAGGGTCATGAGAGTGTGGAATGAGCTGCCATTGCAAATGGTTCATGTGAGATTGATTTCAATGCTTAAGATGAATTTGGATGGGTACATGGATGGCAGGGTTATTGAGGGCTTGGTCTGGGTGCAGGTTGATGGGAATAGGCTGCTTAAATGGTTCAGAGCAGACTAGATGGTTCAGAGTAGACTAGAAGGGTTTGCTTCTTCACTGTATTTTTCTATGACTCTGCAAGAAGAAATTACCTGTTGCTTTCCCGAAAGAAATAAAAACAATTGATTGTTTCAAAGGCTGCTAAATGGTTCTGTGCAGAGTAGGCTCAATGCAAGCAGCAACCCTTAGTGAAGAGCTTTCAAAAGTGAGATACACCAGTCATCCCCTAATTTCCGGACTGCACATTATGACATTTTAATGGCCTGGATAATACCTAAAGGAAGGTGTTATAGATACAAAGCCCATGAGTAGTGGCTACAAGGAATCCTATTAGTGAATTGCTAAAGCTTTATGTTGAAAAATAGGCAAAACACACCCGATTTTCTATCTCATCTTTGGATGGAATATCAAGGTTTCAATGTGAATCATGTTTACTGCTTCTAGATGTTCAGCCCAAGAAAATTTTGAATGACAACATAGCTGATTATTTAATCTGTACAAGGATAAGTTTATTGTTAGCTGTGTCCTGTGTTAGCTTTGCCTCAATTGAATTGACCATCACTGAATGAGTAGGATCTGGGATTAAATCTGGGGCAGAGCATCTGTGCTGATCTCCCCACCATGTGAAGCTGAGGGGTGTTGCACTATAATGGGCCCATGACCCAGTTTGAAAGAGCCGGACAATTTCCTTAAAGTCCTGGAATAGTTACCCCTTAATCGACATTACAATGGCCATCATCACATTGGTACCAATGAACCTCAGTGTCATTATGTTGCAACTGTAACCACATCTCAAAGATACTGTTGTACAACATATTCCTCTCAAATTATTTTTTGAGAGATTACAAATTATTTGGAATCCTGGAAAAAGTGCATACTTTCCTCATTACAGCAATAACCAAACACAAAAGAGATTAATTATTTAAAATTATCCAACATTCGGAAAAATAAACGTTCCACCTAAGGACAAACTTTTTCTTTTTCCTCCTCCTCCACATTTCCCATTTTTTGCTTGCAGAAGCACCACACTTGGAGAACGCTGGCAGGGACGATGGCAGGGCAGCAATGGCTGGAATTTCTGGAAGCAATTCAGAAGGCACAGGATATATACATCCTGAAGAGGAAGAATTACTCTAAGGACAGGAAGATAGAACCATGGCTAACAAGAGAAGTCAAAGCCAACATAAAATCCAAAGAGAGGCATATAACAGAGCAAAATTTAGTGGGAAGCTAGAGGACTGGGAAGCTTTAAAAAACCAAGTCATTAGGAAGGAAAAGATGGAAGCTAGCCAATAATGTTAAAGAGGATACCGAAAGTTTCTGCAGATACATGAAGTGTAAAAGAGAGGCAAGACTGGATATCAGACAGCTAGAAAACAATGCTGGGGAGGCAGTAATCAGGGACAAGGAAATGACAGATAAACTGAATAAGTATTTAGCATCAGTCTTCATTGTGGAAGACACTAGCAGAATGCTAAAAGTTTGAGAGTGTCAGGGATCAGAAGTGTGTGAAGTTGCCATTACTAGGGAGAAGGTACTTGGGAAACTGAAAGGTCTGAAGGTAGATAAGTCACCTGGGCCAGATGGTGCAACCCCAGAGTTCTGAAAGAGGTGGCTGAAGTGATTGTGGAGACCTTAGCAACAGTCTTTCAACCATCGCTAGATTCTGGAATGTTTCCTGAAGACTGGAAAATTGTAAATGTTACTCCTAATTATAGGCCAGTTAATCTGACCTCAGTGGTTGGGAAGGTTGGAGTAAATTATTAAGGATGATGTCTCAGGGTACTTGGAGGCACATGATAAAATAGGCCATAGTCAGCATGGTTTCCTTCAGGGAAAATCTTGCCTGAAAGATCTGCTGGAATTCTTTGAAGATATATCAAGCAGGCTAGATAAAAGGAGAATTGGTGGATGTTGCATACCTGGATTTTCAGAGGGTCTTTAACAAGGTGCTAACAAGTTAAGAGCTCGTGGTATTACAGGAAAGATACAGGCACAGATAAAGCAGTGGCTGATTGACAGGAGGCAAAGTGTGGGAATAAAGGGAGCCTTTGTTAAACAGGCGTCTGTGTGGGGGCCACTTATTTTTACATTATAAGTCAATGACTTGGATGATGGAATAGATGGCTTTGTTGTGAAGATAGGTGGAATGGCAAGTAGTTTCGAGGAAGTAGAGGGGCAACAGGAAGAATTAGACAGATTAAGAGAATGGTAAAAGAAATGGCAGGTGAGATATCTGGAGCCTCGGACACTCCTTCTCTGTCACCTGACCCACGCCTCTCCTGTGGCACTCCACCCTCACCATTCCCAACATCCTTTGCTCCTGCCAGATTTACAAACTCGCTCTCCACTCCACTTTGTGCAAAAGTCTTAGGAACCCTATCTCCCTCTCTCTACAGATATATAGGTCTTAGAATTTTGCACAGTACTGTACAAAACAAGTTGAAGGTGAGATGAAGTTGTATTGATAAAGTTTTTGAGAATGCCTTGTGCGTAATCTACAGCAGAATACCCAGAGCAGAAAAGTGATTGCTGCTGCCCATGAGGCCACGTTCGTGACCACTGCCAATGCAGTGAATAGCACCCCTATAAAAACAACAAACTTCATGCATCAAAACATCACACAGTACCTTTGATACTACACAGATTAACAATATAATCTTCTATCTTCTTTTTGATAAAAGATGCCACCTAAAGGCAATAGTAATTAGTTTTTATCCCATAACATTAGCAGTGCTGCTTTTGTCCAAGACAAAGGATGGTGTCTTCTTCTGCTGTAGTTCCTTGTTATGTTTTGTAATTTCAAAACATTAAATTAATTGAAAGGAAGACATAGAAGTCTGAAATGTGAGTTAAACTTTGTTACTTTAAGTGAGGCACACACATATTACTTGGTAGCACATTTACAATTCACGCATTTATACATATAACCCATAATGAATTATTTAAAGGAAAAAGAATGCTTAATCTATATATATATACATAGACACACACACACACACACACACACACACACACACGCAACATTAGTCAAATCATTCTGAAATATTAAATACACAAAATTCCTAATTTCCGTTGTGGGGAAGCTGGTGGAGGACTTCGATTGCTATTTGATGTTGCTTCCTTGTTATTATTTTAAAGATACAAATTGCTGCAGACTGATCATTGGAGTTGGGATTCACTGCTGCCCTGAGATTCTTGGAGCTCTGGTGCAGGAGTGCTGCAGCGATGCTGGCTGTCTAGATTTTGTGATCTGCCCTTGGCTGTCTGCAAGCTGGGATGATGGGAAACTGCTGCCTCCTGCTGCGACTTTTTTTTTCCCGCTTTTTCACTTTTTTTCCATCGCGCTTTATCTTCCGCTGCTCTATAGAGGAGCTGTCACTGCTACTCAGTGGCAACTCCTATGAATTTGGCCATTGGTCATCTTTGAGGTGCTGACCATCTCTTCCCCCTACTTCTGGGTCACTTTCAATCCGCTTTGTGACCTCTGGCCTAGAGTGCATGGGATTTGTGGGAGGGAAGTATTATACCCATTCTTGCTGTTTTGTTCTGTGTTTTTACCTCTGCAGCCTGCCACCGCTCGTGTTGGGTGAGAAACCTTGTTGCCTCGGTAACCCATCTGATTGTTGCACTCTGCTCTGTGTTTTTTTATCTCATTGCCTCTGTTTTGGTTGTTTCAGTGACCAATGCAAAACGCCTTCAGCAACCCTGTAGGTGGAGCATCGTGACAACGCGCCCATCTCTATTTTGTGCAAAACAGAGTAATCACTCTCCCCTCCAAACATTTGGCTTCTGGCAGTGCCATGTCCTTCGGCAATCTGACAGAAAGAAACATTTTCTAAGTATAAAATAGGGAAGAGAGTAATCATGGAGATAGTGGGATTCACCGGAGACCAAACTTGCAATCTGTCGCTAGAGCCAGAGGATGTAGGGGTCACGGTGTGTGCTGGTAACGACTGAACCCAGGTGCGAAGGAATGTCAGACTCCCACATAGTGACAGAAACAAGATTTTATTCATAGGAAGACCAACAGAACATCAGTGGCACGATCAAGCGATACTCCTAGATGAAGCATTCACATCAAAAAGGACCCCGTGACAAGCGGTAGTCAGGAGTCCGCTCTAAATAATTATAAAATGCGGAAAACCCATGCCAGTCACAATAAACTCAACAAGATTAAGGAGAAAACACTAGGGCCTAATGATTCTAGTTAAGACATCAATTAATAAATACAGGTACTTGAGAAACCTGGAAGCCCAGCATTCTACGTGTCGCCACAGAGGCCTGCAGGAGTCATGACAGTAGATGAGGTTTTCAATGGATGCTTCTCATCTGTATTCACAATGGAAGAAGTCAGTGCAATTGGCAAATTCAGGGAGAGGGGCGGTGGCATTCTAGAACGAGTTACTATTGGAGAAGAGATGGTATTAAAATTGGATAAGTTCCCAGGGTCCCAGGAAACTTGCTATGAGAGGCAAGCAAGGAGATTTCTGGGGCTCTGACAGAAATTTTTCAAACCTACTCTGACTGCAGAAGAGGTAGTAAGACTAGAGAACAGAGGCCATAATATCTTTAGTTAAGAAAGGCAGATGGGTAGTTCCAGGTGATGGGGAAATTATTGAAAAACTAGACTAGTATCAGACGGGCAGGAGGAGACAGATGAAACAGCAATGGTGAGTGTTAAGAAGGTGGCTAAATGTGTTGATGATGATAATGTATTCTCTGTAGAATGTATGGACTTCAATAATGAATTTAGCAAGATCCCATGTGGGAGACTGAACCAATAAATAAAAGCTTATAGTATGCAGGGCAACTATAAGGGTAATGAAAAGTAGAGGGTGTTGGTGAAGGGCTGCTTTTGTGAAAGAAGGCCTGCCATTACTAATATACCAAAGATAATAAAACTGTACATCTTGCGGTTTGTTATATACAGTAATTAATTACCCAGATCTGAATGTAGGAAATAAGTAAGTTTCAGATGCCATGAAAACTCCTTGAATTTCAAAGCCTTTAACTGCAGAATGTCTTTGACTAGTTACCCACGAGGTGTAACCATCTTTTTGCTCTTCCCACTGATGTGTAGGGAAGTCAGCAATGACTATAACTTGCTACTTAGTGCCAAAAGACCAAGGGCATGCAATGGAGAATAAATCCAAAGATCTGAGGCCACAGAGGGGAAGAAGAATGGAAACTGGAGCCATCATGGAATCACTGGACTGAATGGTTTCTTTTGGTGGCAATAAGAAAGAAAATTCAAGATTTTTTATTGTCATTCTTTAGTAGATGGGTGTAAAGGAAAAGGAAATTACTGTTATTCAGGATCCAATGCAGCGTAAAAAACAATTAAAAAAACTGTAAGTATAAATATGAAAGCAGTCCTATAAAACACAATGTACAACTGCAGCACACATAGGCTGATTGTATGTACATGAAGTGATGCTGCATGATGTGTACATAATGATGGCCAAGTGGGTTAACGGTGAAAGTGGAAGTGTTGATCAGCCTGATGGCTTGGGGAAGTAACTGTTTTTCAGTCCAGTGGTCCTGGCGTGGATCCTCCCTATGGGAGAGGGCCAAACAATCTATAAGCAGGGTGAGGGTGATCGTTCATGTTGTTGCTGGCCTTTTTTTGGCACCTTTCTGAATATACATCTTTGCTTGCAGATAAGTTAGGCAGTTTTAACTACCCATTGTAGAGCCTGCCAGCCCACCACAGTGCAGTTTCTGTATCACACATTGACGCAGTATGCTCTCCACTGTATCTAGAGTCACAAGTATTGACGTACATTGCCCAGCTCTCGTCTGCCTCCTCAGAAAGTAAAGGCATTGGTGAGCTTTCTTGACTGTGGAGGATGATGAGAAGTGTTTTAAGGTAATGAGGGGCATTGATCGCGTTAAGTAGGTGGCTAAATTTGTCAATGATGTGACTATCAGAGGCTTTTTCCCAGGGCTGAAATGGCTAACGTGAGAGAGCACAGTTTTAAGCTGCTTGGAAGCAGGTACAGAGGAGACGTCAGGGTTACGTTTTTTTACGCAGAGAGTGATGAGCACGTGGAATGGGCTGCCAGCGACGGTGGTGGAAGTGGATACGACAGGGTCTTTTAAGAGACTCCTGGATAGGTACATGGTCGGCACAGCATTGTGGGCCGAAGGGCCTGTATTGTGCTGTAGGTTCTCTATGTTTCTATGTCTTCTGGCACCATGACAGGCAGTGCGAGATATACAATCCTAGGATTTTGAAACAGCTCACAGTTTCAACTGCTGTGGATGTGAAGTGGAGTTGGAGTGGTGCAGGTTTTTAACCATTCTCGTTGGTCTTTTAGGAAGAGGTTATTTATCCTCAAGCTCTTCCACCTCCTCTCTGTAAGCCTTCTCAGTATTGTTGGTGATGAACCCACCACTGTTGTGTCATCGGCAAACTTGACAATGTGGCTGGGGCGAGAGGAAGAGAAGGGGGAGAAGGAAGGAGAGTTGGTAAGCAGATGGATTGTGAGTTTTTAAAATAAAGCATCACTGAATTTCAATACAGTTGGATTTACTTTGAGGGGAATTTCAATGATCAAGGCAACATGAGGATATAAACAAAGTAAAACAGTTATAGATCAGTTAAATATAAAAATAAAATAAAATATAACAGTGTTTGCACTTGTTGCTGAAAAAAACATTCTGGAACTGAAAGAAAATTATAGCACTTCTTTTGGATATTTAAAATGCAAAATAGTGCCTATGAGTTTGCATTCAAAGGAAGGGATGCCAGCCAGCATACTGGAGGAATTCATAGCATTTGTTATAAAAGGGAGATGTGTACAATACCAGAATTTGTTACCCATAATCACAATAGCCATGGGTGAAAGTAACCTAAATTTCTCACATGCACAGTAATTTCACTACTGTATAGTAAGGTTCATTCCGTTCTGACACTAAATGACTGTCAGCACATTCTCACTGCTACCATCAGGGGGAGGAGGGACAAAAGATTGAAAACCCATACAAAACAATTTAAGAACACCCTCTTTCCCTCTGCCATCTGATTTCCCAATGGACATTAAGCCCATGAACACTACCCCACTACCTCACTACTCTTTATTCCTCTCTTATTGCACTACTTATTTAATTTAACCTTAAAAACATATATATATAGTGTTTACTGTTTTTTATTACTATGTATTACATTGTACCGCTGATGCATAACAACACATTTC
The DNA here is from genome assembly GCF_030144855.1 of Hypanus sabinus. Taxonomy (NCBI): domain Eukaryota; kingdom Metazoa; phylum Chordata; class Chondrichthyes; order Myliobatiformes; family Dasyatidae; genus Hypanus; species Hypanus sabinus. The sequence goes on along the minus strand of NC_082709.1, from coordinate 16,145,897 downwards.
ACAACATACGCCAGTGATATTGAATCTGATTCTGACAAGTTTCTGCCTCAGGAAATTTCAAGCTCAGATCAGAAATGGAACAGAAAAAAAAAGGTAAAAAATAAAAACACAAAATGCTGGCAGAACTCAGCAGGCCAGACAGCATCTATGGGAGGAGGTAGTGACGACGTTTCAGGCCGTAACCCTTCATCAGGAGGAGCTCATTTGGAGAAATTAAAATGCCTCGCATTCCGGTAAACTACTTCAGTCAGAGATCATCACAGACGGCCAACTTCATTTTCAGAACAAAGATGGACAAGGAACATCTGTGACAGACGACTTGCTAACAAAGGCTGTCCCACTAGTGAAGATAGCCTCTTAGATCCTTGCGTGAGAAAACACTAAAGTTTGTCACAGCTTTTAACAAATGATTTCTGTACTCAGTTCTATAGACCAGGAGTGGCCACCAACCAACATAATCATGATTTCATTGTTATTCTATTCAACAATTATCCTGAACTTATTGGCATAAGTGTTGGCGCGTGGCCTAGTGGGCAAGGCATCAGACTAGTAACCTGAAGGTCACTGGTTCGAGCCTCAGCTGAGGCATCGTGTTTGTGTCCTTGAGCAAGGCACTTAACAACACATTGCTCTGCGACGTCACCGGTGCCAAGCTGCATGGGTCCTAGTGCCCTTCCCTTGGACAACATCGGTGGTATAGAGAGGGGAAGGCCTGCAGCTTGGGCAACTGCCGGTCTCCCATACAACCCTGCCCAGGCCTGCGCCCTGGAAACTCCAGGCGCAGATCCATGGTCTCTCGAGACCGATGGATGCCACCAACCAATTGGCATAAATGACTGAGTTTTAAAATTCTGTTTCTAATCACCCCATGGCCCTGCTCCCTTCCTAATTTCTGCATTCTTTTCTAGTCCAGGACTGGGGAGTCCTCTGCAGTTCTTTCATCCTGGCCTTTTTATCATTTGGTGACGAGGAAGCAAATCATTTACTTCACCTGCTCAATCTTTTCACCTTGCTCTCCCTATTTAAACTGCCCCTTAAACTTCAATCAAGGTTATTTTTTTCTACTATTTTCTAAAGCGGTTCACTGTCAAATGTTGTTTGTGGTGCTCTTATGAAGCACCTGGGAAACTTGACCCTGCTCAAGTACTTAATGGCAAGTGTTATGAAGTTTCTTGTAAAGTGTAACTGCAGAAAAGAATGATATAAGATGCTGATCCTGTACCAAAGGTGTGTTGGAAGATTGATGTGTGGCTGCACAACATCGAGCGGATTGTTGTCTTGAGACAGGCTGGAGTATTTAAATCACCGTGGTTTCCAGAGTCCGGACACTAGGTGGCTCTGGCACAACAGATTTGATTCAGGCAAGTTCAATTTCCAGCCCTTGCTACCTGCTTTGCACCGTAATATTTCACCACCTCAAACAAGTAATTTTAAATGGTAGATTAAGTGCACGCACACTGAAGCTCATGTCTCTGCTCACTACCCAGGGACGAAGATCAAAACTGTCTGTGGAAGCTTGCTGGCAAACATGAATCAGAATCAGGTTTGATACTACTGACATATGTCGTGAAGCGTGTTAAATGCGGCAGTGGAACAATGCAAACATAATAATAGAAAAGAAAAATGTGGATTACAGCAAGTATATATAAATAGCTAAATTAATAAATAGTGCAAAAATAGACATTTTTAAAAAGCAGTGACGTAGCGTTCAGGGGTTCAAAGTCCATTCAGAAATCGGATGACAGAGGGGAAGAAGCTGTTCCTGAATCACTGAGGGTGTGCCCTCAGGCTCCTGTACTTCCTCCCTGGTGGTAGCAATGAGAAGAAGGCATGTCCTGGGTGATGGGGGTCCTTAATGATGGACGTCACTTTTTTGAGACATTGCTCCTTGAAGATGTCCTGGATACTACAGAGGCTTTGGCCCACGATAGAGTTGTTTACAATTCTCTGCAGCTTATTTTGCTCCTATGCAGTGACTCCTTCCCCCTCCCACATCCAGCTGGTGATGCAGCCAGATAGAAAGTTCTCCATGGTATATCTGTAGAAATTCTCAAGTGTTTTAGGTGATATACCAAATTTTCTCAGATTCTTAATGAAATATATAGCTGCTGACATGCCTTCTTTGTACAAACGTAGCTGCATCGATATGAGAAATACGACAGTAAGCCATTTAGATCCCAATAAATTCAATAACACTAGTCAACAAAGATTTTTTGCTTCCTGAGTACTTTTGGTTGTATCTTGCTGAATTTGGGCTGCTGGTCATGAAAATCACCATGACATTTCCTTATCATGCACAATTTGTTTGAAATTGAAATATGTTTGTTATTTTAATTCATAATTCAAGTCAATTAAAATGTTGCTCACAACGTCAGCTGAAAAGTTTTCTATCTTGGCATGCCTGTGTACATTTAGCCAGGACAGGTTTCTGAAAGGTTGCTACTAGAATGTAGCTTGGATACACTACATACTGGTGTTTTGTTTGTGAATGGGACAGCCATGCTAAAGAATTTCATTACATTAAAAAGGATTGGACACTTCATAAGCATTTGGTTCCTGGGCAGAAAAGTGTGGCACATAAGCCAGTTGCAGACCCAACAAGGATATTTTTGTCTCCTCTTCATTTAAAACTGGGGTTTATGAAAAATTTTGTGAAAGTGATGAACAAGGAAGAAGGATTTCGACTTTTGAGACAGACATTTCCCAGAATAACTAATGCCAAGATTAAGGAAGGCATTTTTGTTGGTCCTCAAATCAAACAGGTCATCAATGACAGGCAATTCGAAGAACTTCAACGGAACTAGAGAAAATCACATGGAAGGCATTCAAAGATGTTCAAATTTTTCTTGTGTTACGAATGTGAAGCAACTCTGAGGGGTCGAAGGGTACAAAGTTGCCCCCTCCTTTTTGAGAATCACAAGATTGCTATTAATTCAGGTCTGGGACCCAGGAAACGAGAGAGAGACTCGCAGAATCCACAAGGTTTGGAATGTGTCCTGGCCTCAGCAGAACGGATCCACTGATAACAGCCATGGTCTCTTGGAGACGGAATTGTCTATTGAGTACTGTACTATTCATTGAAACCCCTCAGGGGACAACCAGAGTGGTCTGGTTGAGGGATTGCATCATCCCAACCTGATTGACATCTGAGACCCCATGAGTAAGGATAAAAGAGGGTCTGGGGAACAACTCCTTTAGACGCACCAGAAGAAACGCTGGAAATCCAGTGACAGCGTTTTATAGCAAAAGCCGGTGGGGCTTGTGTGCATCTTCCCTTGCCTGGGTTGGCGGGCTCACCACGGAAGAATGGTATAGCTAAAGGAGAGGCCACAAGTGAACGGCCACACCAACGAGACTCCGACGGATCGAAATCATAAAAGGAAAATCGGCAAGTTTTTCTCCAAATCTCTCTCTCTCTCTCTCTCTCTCTCTCTCTCTCTCTCCAACCATTGCAAACCCAGTGGTCCCCAAAGGCTGCAGCCTGCATGAACTGAGTGAACTTTATATTTCCATCGGACAATACTTTATCCTCTAGACAACAATAGAGCTTATTTCTTATTGATCATTATTATACCCGCACTTTTAGATTTAGTATTGACAACGTATATTATCTGTATATTTGCATTGATATTATTTTTGTGTCTTTTTACTAATAAATACTGTTAAAAATAGTATCATCAGACTTCAATGGACCTCTCCATCTTTGCTGGTAAGTGACCCAGTTACAGGGTTTGTAACACAGAGCACCAGACTACATGCAGTTGGTGGACAACAAGCTTCGAGCACACAAAACCATGAAGTGCAACATGTCACTGAAGATTAATTTTCTGCATTCCTTTTTAGACTTCTTCCCTGCAAATCTTGGTGCTGTCAGTGACGAGCATGCTGAAAAGTTTCACCAGGAGATTGTCGTCATGGGGAAACAGTATCAGGGCAATTGGAATCCATCAATGCTGGCAGATAATCAGCATCAGGTTTAGTATCACTCTGGTATATATCGTGAAATTTATTAACTTTACAGCAGCAGTACAAATGAAAGCCATTAACAAAACATTTTTAGCTTAGTTGAACTATAGCAAAGCATCAGCAATGTTATGCAATTAAACATATTATATTCAATAGAAGTTAAATTCTTGTCTCTCCAGATTCCTGCATGATACAAGTAGTCTGAAATTATATTTGTGTTCAGCTTCAAGCAGTCTATAGTGAATAAAATTTCTGAGGAAGCAACACTTTTGTAAAAACTGTTGCCCAGTATATCTAATGATTAATGCTTCCTGAACTATTACGTTTCCTGTAATAAATAGTTTTTGTCTACATTCTTTTGAAAATTTCCAACTATTTTCTTTTGAATCCTCTTTAAGGGCTGCAGTATGTTCCCACATGATTCCTCATGAGAAGATCCTGGTGTTAATTGACTCATTCATCTTCAGCCCAACTGACAACAGCAAGATTGCTTTCCCCCCATCTCTCACTGCCATGTTCCTGTGCTCTCTAGATGTAGTCCCGGGGCTGTTATCATCCCATTCAACTGAAGAAACAATTCCACTTGTTCCTTATGAGGCAAATGTCTCAGGCAAGTGATGCTTCAAGCTCCCATTATCTCTGACATGTCCACAAACTGCCTCATCACTACTTTACTTAAGAGACCCTGCCCTCTATTTTCCTCACTCTTCATCAATGTCCTGCTTATCCAGGGGTTCCCAACCTTCTTTATGCCATGGACCCCGATGATTAACTGAGGGGCCCGTGGACCCCAGGTTGGAAACCTCTGTAACACATCAAGCAGTAACAGTCAGTTTGTTTTCTCAGTGTCGCTGCAAGTACAGGAACATTAACTACAACTGTCAGCAAACTATCCATTATGCAAATCAGAAATAATGCTTCCAAATACAACATATCAAGAGTCACACTTTGTGATTACAGCTGTTGTTTAAAGATATGGTGAACCCACAAGCAACCTCCAGATGAGCAATTATAATAACCCGCATTTCTACGAGAGTTTCAAAATGATTAATTTCCACAGGTCATCAAACTAAACACCAAACCACAGACAGACATATAAAGTCAAAAAAGGTTTAAAGGGAGCCTCTTAGAGATAGATTTATCAAGGGAATTTTAAGGTTCTGATGTGATGTTCATTAATATTGTCCATTATTATAAGACCATAAGACATAGGAGCAGAATTAGGCCATTCGACCCATCAAGTCTGCTCCGCCATTCCATTGTGGCTGATATATTATCCCCCTCAACCGCGTTCTCTTGCTTTCTCCCTGTAACCTTTGATACCCTGACTAATCAAGTGCCTATCAAACTCAATGCCTTGGCCTCTTCAGCTATCTGTAGCAATGAATTCCACAGATTCACCAACTTCTGCTTAAAGGAATTCCTCCTCATCTCTGTTCTAAATGAGTGTCCCTCTTTTCTGAGGCTTTGCCCTCTGGTCCGAGACTCACCCCTTACGGAAAATATCCTCTCCATGTCCACAATCTAGGCCTTTCAATGAAATATCCCCTCGTGGGCTTAGAGCTATCAAATGCTCCTCTGCTTCTGATACCTTTTCCTAATGGCAGCAGAAGAGAGCTTGACCTGGGTTGTGGGGTCCCTGATGATGGATGCTCCTTCGCTCCTCTGTGTTGATGTGCTCAATAGTGGAGAGGGCTTTACCTGTGATGGACTGGGCTGTATCCATTACACTTTGTAGGATTTACCATTCAAGGGTATTGGTGTATCCATACCAGGCTGTGATGCAACCAGTCAATATACTCTCCACGACACATAAATAGGAGTTTTTCAAAATTTTGGAAGTCATGCGGCATCTTTGCAAACTTCTAAAGAAGCAGATGCTCTGCCGTGCTTTCTTTGTAATTGCACTTACATGCTGGGCCCCTGAAATGATAACACAGAGGAACTTAGAGTTGCTGACCCTTTCCACATCTGATCCCCTAATGAGGACTGGCTTGCAGACCTCTGATTTCCTCCTCCTGACGTCAATAACCAGCCCCTTACTCTTGCTGACGTTGAGTATGAGGTTGTTGCTGAGCCAGTGTCAAATAGGAAAGCTGATACTCTGATACCATCTGCTGTGATGCACTTCAAGTGTAAGCTTCTGGTCTTCCACCTTTATACATGTGTCAAGGTGGCTCGGTCTGCAAAATAAATACGTTTTTACATAATGAAATAGGAAAAAATTAACAATTTGTTCAATAAATTGTGTGAACTAGATTTTTTAGAACATTAAGACCAATGTGTACCCTGTCTAACAGGATAGCTTAATAGAAAAATATTCCAAATAGATTAATTGAGAAAAGCTAAACCTACATTCCCTTCATTTAATTTGAGCTGTGTCTAAACACAAGTCAGGATTTTAATAAAAAACATGATAAAATCAGTCAAGACATTTGTTTCTAAAACCTTTTCTATCTGGGTGGCAGAAATCCTGCAATTCTGTTACAATTGGAAATCATATGATTGCTTGAACACCAAGTTTTTATTTTTCCATTCATCAGATGGTCAAACTGGTTTCATCAGAATTGAGTTCATGATAGTACTCTTTAACTAAGTACTGGGTGCCCATGTTCTAAATCAGTAAAAGAATGTTAAGCTGAAAAGCAGACTGCCACAAAAACCAGAATCAGGTGTATAAACAGAATATATGTATGCCAGTGGACATTCATATCCGAAAACTTGCAGCATAACAGTGATTACAGGCAACTACTAATGCTTTATCATGATTTGCAAAAAAAAGGCAAAGTAACTTTTGGAAAGTTACTTTGGTGAAAAAGCTGAAGAGGTTTGGACATAGAAGATTCAGACATATGATAGAGGTACAGTATACAAGATTATGAGGGGTGTCGATAGGGTAACTGCAAGCAGGCTTTTTCCACAGAGGTTGGTGGGACTAGAGCTAGAGATCATGGGTTAAGGGTGAAAGGTGAAATGTTTAAGGGGAACATGAGGGGAAATTTTTCACTCAGAGGGCCGTGAGAGTGTATAATGAGCTGCTTGTGTAAACGATGCATGACAGTGCAATGTTTAAGAAAAGTTTGGATAGGCACTCGGATGAGAGGGGTTTGGAGGGCTATGGTCCCGATGCAGGTCAATGGGAATAGGCAGTTTCAGTGGCTCAGCATGGACTAGATGGGCCAAAAGGCCTGTCTCTGTACTGTACTTTTCTATGACTCTAACAGGACTTATCACCTGAATAACTATGGCAGTTGTCAGACATATTCAAGAATCAGATTACATGTTTCTCAAATCTAATGGATATGAACCAAAAAGCAGAAATGTAAAGTTTGGCAAGAGTTTAAGTAAGCTTCATAGAAAAATATACTCTGAACTACCAACTAATCATATCAACTTCCAAAATCTGCAATGACTGTGCCAAGATCTCTCCAACTGGAAAACAGATTTTTGGCAGATGAGTATTACTTGAGCATGTATATTTTATACAGAAGTGGAAAGGTGGAGTAAGCCTTCAGAAGCACATGTTCTTCACAAGTGCAAGTTAACCTGTAGTACCTGCAATAAAACAAGTGTGACTGGAATGTGCCAAACATCGACGGGTAATCAATCATCTTTATTTGCAGTTATTTGGGAACCATTCACCTTCATGTGTGCCAACTAACAAATATTTGAATAATAATTTAAGTCTCACTTCATTATTTAAAGAAATTACATCTTAATGACTGCCCCACATAACACGAATGAAAACCAAATATATGACAGCCCGAGAGTTCTGTTGGACGGGGTCAAACATGGATGCTGCGTCCTAGCTGATCACATGATTTGCAAGCCAGGGCAGAACAACACGGAGAGCAAGCTGCTGCCCACCTAGCAGGCTCCCTCTCTCCATGTAGCTGGTGAATCCAGAAGGAATGGCGGAGGTCGATACAGTTCGGCTCCAGCAGCATCGCAGGAATTGCCAGTCAGTGTTGAACTCAACGTGGATTTGCAGCTAGTATACAGTAATCTTCTGTAAGTCTCTGATGGCACTGACTACAGATCTTCTTTTCAAGCAACACACAAAATGCCAGAGGAACTCAGCAGGCCAGGTAGCATCCATGGAAAAGAGTAAACAGTCGATGTTTCTGGCTAAGACCCTTCATCAGGACATTTATCAATTTTAATCTTTCTAATTTCTGATTCGCTCTGTAGATGTTGCCTGACCTGATATGATTTGAAGAATTTTCTGCTCTTCCATGTCAACCTTCTCTTTGAAGATTGCTGGGATCTTTGACACTTTTAATATTCATTTATTTCACAAGAATACAGGATCCTGATTTTCACTCAATATTATTTTAACAGCAAATCTCACAAATCCTATCTCTATATTAAGTCTGGACTCATTTAGTGAGCTGCCTCACTGACTTACCCCTAACGCTTACAAAAATTAGACTATGTCAGAAAATTTATAAAGCAATAAGTGAAATAATCGTATTAATCAATTTGAAACATTTGCCTTAGAATTGATTGCTTGAAGTTGTTCACAGGAATATTTAGATATTCAAATGGAAACTTACATGTATTCCGCCAGGCATCAAACTTCGCGCTGCTATATGTTTAAATTAGTTTATATCTGCAATTTAATGCAGCATTCACGAACATTTCATGTTTGTTTGCAGGAGAGCCTTTGATCATTCATTCACTCTCCGATAACTTAATGCAGCCCTCTCGCTAAGCGTGGTTCATTCACTGAAACCCACCTGTAAGATCCAGAATGGTTCTGTGCGCTGCGCCTTTCTTCCTCGGTTTCCTCCGCGCGTCTCCGTTTCCACGCCGCCTGAACGCGATGTTCTCTCTGCAGCCCATCCAGCTTCACTGACCCAGCACACTGGATAACTCGCTTTGCCCAGGCTTGAGGCGTTGCCGTCTACTTCCTCCAGAGATGGTTGCAGTGTTGCAGCAGTCAGCGCCATTCGGCTACGAGTTGATAGCGTTTGGGCAGCATGCCGACACCGTCTCCGACAGCCGGACAAAGTCCAACGGATGCTCCCGAAGTGCGCAGCACTTCCTCGGCTCGGAACGTCACCGTTCCCAGTGAGACCCAACCATCTCGGGGCTCTCCGCACAACACGCCCTCCCTGCATATTTCAATCAAAAAGCCCTCTGTGACGGCATGTTCGCTGCCCCTTTGCCGACTCACAATCGTCCCTCCATTATAAAACTAACCTCCATGCTTCCTTTATATACAATAGGCATGTTAAAACACAACCAAACACTGGATAAATATTCAGCAGCGACTGTGGAGTGAAACGGATTGAATATTTGAACCCCACGACCGTCATAAGATCTGCTTAGTAATTATAACATTTTCTGATTTTATGTTGAAACACCGGCTTTCAGTTTCACATTTACTTGCACCAACTTGGTGATTCCAGTCGCTGTAAGGCGCCCCGAGGCAACGCACAGAGGCTCCTAAGATACCAGCGTAATGTCCACGGGAGGAGATTTTAATAGGATGGCTAAAATACTGTTTAATACACTCAGTGGCCACTTTATTAGGCATCCGTATTAGGGACTCCAACATCTTCAGCTGCTGTAGACCAATCACTTCGAAGTTCAACATGTTTTGCATTCAGAGATGCTCTTCAGCACACCACTGTTGTGATGTGTGGTTATTTGAGTTACTGTCTCCTTCCTGTCTGTGCAGCAATTCTCCTCTGATCTCTCTCATTAACAAGGCGTTTTCACCCATAGAACGGCCACTCGCTGGAATTTTCTACTGTTTTTCACCCCAGTTTCTGTAAACTCCAGAGACGGTTGTGTGTGGAAACGCCAGGAGATCAGCAGTTTCTGAGATACTCAAACCACCCCATCTGGCACCAATAATCATTTCACAGTCAAAGTCACTTGGATCCCATTTCTTCCCCATTCTGATGTTTGGTCTGAACAACAACTGAACTGCTTGACCATGTCTGCATGCTTTTATGCATTGAGATCCTGCCACATAATTGGCTGATTCAATATTTGCATAAATAAGCGGGTGTTTGTACTCTCCAGGTGATGCAAGGCCGTGTGAAGAGCCACTGAGATCGCGTCTGCCATTGACCTAATGTGGCAGTAGGCAAATTGGTGTGGGTCCAGGTCCTTGCTGAGGCAGAATTGATTCTGGCTATGACCAAGCTCTCAAAGCACTTCATCACCTTAGATGTGAGTGCTACTGGACGATTGTCATTAAGGCAGCTCACACTTGCGTACTGGTATAATTGTTGCCCTTTTGAAGTAGGTGAGAACTTCCAACCATCGCAGTTGGTTGGCACAAGTCTGCAGAGTCTTACCAGGTACTGCATTGTCAGGATTCACCCTCCTAAAAGAGAGCCTGAGATTGGCTTTGAGACGGAGATCACAGGTTACCAGCTGCAGCAGGTATCTTCACAATGTTGTTATGTTTCCCCTTTCAAAGTGCTCTACTTATTGACCATTTTGCTAAGAAAAACAGTTATTCCTGAGTATGATTTGATAAAATGTCAGGGGATCAGGGATTGTGAGTGTGCAAGATGACTGGGGAATGGGATGGAGAGAGGTAATTTGCAATTTGCAGTAATTTGCAGAACAAAAATAAGATGATTACCAATTCGCCACCCTCCTAAACCAACACGACCTTCGATGCAGTCTGAAGTTATTATGATAAATACGAATCTTCACAGTGACACAGTTCCTGATGCCATCCTGCAAGTTTCTGGCACCAATATACTGCACCGTGCTTACAATTTACTAATGAAAACTCTTATTTCTTTGGAATTTGGTAGGAAATTGGAGCACCCAAAGGGTCACAGGGAGAATGTACAAACTCCTTACAGAACGTGGCAGGATTCGAACCATAAGCTTCCAAATGCTGGTGCTGTGAAGCATTATGCCAACTCCTATGCTTCTGTGCTACCTCATTGGTCAGATGTAGTACAATAACAATAAGAAGCAATAGATACTGAAAGAATTAGTAAACTTTGAGCATTTATAACAGTTTATAACTTTTTTAACAAACACAGAAGATTACATAGAACAGTACAGCACAGGAAGAGGCCATTCAGCCCTCAATGTTGTGCCAAACTAATTAAACTAATGAATAATGAAGTGATGAAACAACACCTTTTCGATTCTTAGACTATTCAGGAGAGTCACGAAAACTTAGCAGGTGTGCACACAAGGTATTTAGTGTATGAATTCACAGAAGTGTTAGTTTAAACAATAAAGGTACTTGTTGTTAAAGACAGATTTGCTCTTTCTGCCTCACTGATCATTATTACAAGGGCTAATTCTTGTAACAACTTCTTAACCATCCTGTCAACCTGTGTAGCCACTTTCAGGGAGCAATGAACTTGAACCCCAAGATCCCTCATTAACATCGTTAAAGGTCTTGCCCTTAACAGGGTTCTGTCTCTTTACAAGGAGCAACACTTCACATTTGGCCAGGTTAAACTCCATCTGCTATTTCTCTGCCCATATCTGCAACTGCTGTATTCTTTGCCAGGCATCTATGCTATCCACAACACCATCAATCTTTTTTTGTGTCATCTGCAAATTTACTAACCCACCCATCTATATTTTCATTCAGGCCATTTATATACATCACAAAAAGCAGAGTTCCCAGTACAGATCCCTGAAGAACACCACTAATCACAGACCCCCAGCTAGAGTAAATCCCTTCAACCAATGCCCTCTGTCTTCTATAGGCAAGCCAGTTCTGAATCCAAACAGGTAATTCACCATTTATCCAATGCATCTTAGTCTTCTGATTGAGCCTCCCATAAGGGACCTTGTCAAGTGTCTTACTAAAATCCAAGCAGACAATATCCACCTTCATCATTCACCCTTATCACCTCATCAAAAAGCTCAAGTAAGTTAAACAGACACAACTTGCCCCACCAAAGCCATGCTGATTCTATCCAACTTGGCCACGGTTTTCCAAATGCTCACAAATCCTATCCCTAAGAATTCTCCCCAGTAACTTTCCAACTACTGTTGTGAGATGCGACAGTCTATAGTTTCCAGGATTGTCCTTGATTCCCTTCTTGAATAACGAAACAACATTAGCTACTCACCAGTGTTCTGGGATTTTGCCTCTGGTTAGAGAGGACACAGAGGTATTGGTCAAGGCCCCAGCAATCTCTTCTCATGCCTCTCTCAGTCACCTGGGGGTATATCCCCTCAGGCCCTGGGGAATTATCCACCTTAATGCTCTTTGAAAGACTCAAAACTACCTCCTCCCTTACCTGCATATCAATACATTTGGCACTTATCTCCCTATCCTCCACATCGATCAACATAGCTGCACCAGTAGGCTATGTGCTTACTTCCCTGCTATGCACAGCTCCAGTGCCATGTTTAAGTTTGCTGATGACACCATTGTCACTGGCCAAATCAAAGGTAATGATAAATCAACATATATGAGGGAGATGGAAAATCTGGCTGAGTGGTACCACAACAACAGCCTTTCACTTATTGTCAGCAAGACCAAGGAACTACAGGAGGAGGAACCAGAGGTCCATGAGCTAGTCCTCATCAGAGGATAACAGGCAGAGAGGGTCAGCAACTTTCAATTCCTCAGTGTTATCATTTCAGAGGATCTGCCTTGGGTCCAGTGCATCAGTGCTATTACAAAGAAGCACAGCAGTGCCCTACTTTCTTAGAAGTTGTGCAGATTCAGCATGACATCTAAAACTTTGACAAACTTCTATAGCTGTGCGGTGGAGAGTACATTGACTGGTTGCATCATGGCCTGGTATGGAAACACCAATATGCTCAATTGGAAAAGACTACATAAATTAGTGGATCTGGCCTAATCCATAATGGACAAAGCTCTGCCCACCAATGAGCACGTCTACATGGAGTGCTATCACAGGAAAGCAACATCCATAATCAAGGGCCCCCAACATCCAGGCCATGATCTTGTCTCACTGCACCATCAGGATGGAGATACAGGAGCCTCAGAACCTACATACCAGGTTCAGAAACAGTCATTACCCCTCAACCATTGGGCTCTTGAACCAGTGGGGATAACTTCACACAACTCAATACTGAATTGAGCACAACTGATTGACTCATTTCAAGGAATCTTCATCTTAAGTTCTCAATATTTAATGCATATTCATTTATTTATCTTTCTCTTTTTGTATTTGCACAGTTTGTTGTCTTTTACACATTGGTTGTTTGTCCATCTTTTTGTGTGGTCTTTCATTGATTCTACTGTTTTTCTTTGTATTTAATGTTAAATGCCTGCATGAAATTGTATATTGTGACATATATGTACTTTGATAATAAACTTACTTGAAACTCTTGATGGGTATCTGAGTTGCCAGAGGGAGCTGCAGGGAGGGTACAATTACTGTATTTAAAATATACTTGGATATGTACATGGATAGGAAGGGTTTAGAGGGATATGGGCTGAACGCAGGTAATTGGGCACTAATTTAGAAAGGCATCGTAGTGGGCATGGATGAATTAGGCTGAAAGGCCCATTTCTGTGCTCTGAAACTCAATGACATCCAACTCTGTGGTGGAATTAGTAAAGTGGAGGATGATAAAAGACATTGAAAGGGCCTAATGGGCAGAAGGTGCATCTATTATGCTCTATAAATGCTCAAGTCTAGAACATGTTGTGGATTCAGAAAGCCAGGTTTATCAGTTTGTCAGCTGTTGGAGACAACATTCAATGGTTCCATTTAATATCAGAGAATGTATACAGTAAACATTTGACTTTCTTACTCTTTGCAGACATCCATAAAACAGAAGAAAATCCCAAGGAATGAATGACAGAAAAATGGTAAAACTTCAAACCTCCCCTCCCTCCTATGTACAAGCAGCAGCAAAGCATCAACTCTTCCCTACACATTCCAGCAGGAAGCATCAGCCCCTACTGCCCACCGTGCTGGCAATAGCCAACCCCTAAAGAGATCATGCTCGAGAATCCATCAAAAACCAGAGCCTGTAACCCAGCACTCCGACATGACACAGGCTCCCTCTCTTTCACCAACAAGGGAGAGAGAGGTATTTCTCCTGCCACAGGGAGAGGGGAGACCAACATTAGCTTGGCATTTTGGGACCTACTCCAGCTTTTAGTACCTCAATATCAGGTGTTCAGTTTGGAAGTGCCAGCAATAATCAAAATGATCTGGCCCATAGATTAAATTTGTTATTTCTTTGGATAACAGACAATTCATTACTGAATTGCAAATTTGTATTTTGTTTGTTTTTGATGAAATGTTTGGGAATATCTTATATACGATGACAATTCAGCTATGACAAATTTATGTAAGATACAAATACATGATAGAGTTTTGTTAGAATTCCCCAGCACTACATTGAGGATCACCTGTATGATCCTGCACTGGGTTGGTCTTTGGTGAAAACAAAGACCAGTGAATTTCAAAAGGTAAATTGTAACAAAAGGAGCAGAGAGAAAGGGGAAAGTACAATATTTAATAAAATTATTCTGCTTCACTTAATGTCTTGATTTATTTATATCTATTCTACAAACGTTTGTAGTTAATGCACATTACTTACAGTACTGTGTAAGAGGCTCCAGAACATGAACAGTATATAGCTAGGGTGCTTAAGGCTTTTGCACACAACTGTAGTAATTTTATTTAAAGCACTGTACTGCTGGAAAAAAACAGCATGGATTTCATGACATATGTGAGTGATGATAAACCTGATTCTGGTATGGGTCTCTACTGTGGACTGAGAGTGGGGGGCAGGGAGAGGGGAGAGAGTTGTGAGCATCAGTGATCAATAAACCAGTTGTTTGGAATCAAAAGACCTTGCCTGGTCTTTCAGGGCTGGGTGTGTCTGCACTGTGTCACTCTCTACCCCGGTACTCCTCCTCTGCCACCCGTCCCACACCCCTCCTCTGGGACTCCACCTTAGCCATTCCCAACATCCTTTGCTCCTGCGGATTTACAAGCTCACTCTCTGCTCCTCGTTGACAAATACAGTACTGTGCAAAAGTCTTAGGCATCCTAGCTATATGCGTGCCTATGGCTTTTGCACAGTACTGTACTTCAACTACTTAGTTTTATCTGTCAACTTTTACAACTAGCAAAACCTGTCCTCACCTTTACCTGCTGTTGAACAT
Source organism: Hypanus sabinus (assembly GCF_030144855.1). Classification (NCBI taxonomy): domain Eukaryota; kingdom Metazoa; phylum Chordata; class Chondrichthyes; order Myliobatiformes; family Dasyatidae; genus Hypanus; species Hypanus sabinus. The sequence continues at coordinate 16,130,824 of NC_082709.1, read as the reverse complement.
CACCAAAGATGTGTTTTGGTGGGGCTGCAGCCATAATAGCTTTCCACATCTGGCCAGGTAAATAATGGATATGGATGGTAATTCCAGGCATGGACATAGGGGCACCAGGCCAGTATAATTTGGCTTGTGATTTAGCTATTCATACCTTTGTCTCTCACATGCCTGTAAAATACTTCCACTAATAAATTCATTCATTCTTTGGTGTCATTAAAACGGACTTGTCTGGCAAAAGATATTTACTTTGGCTTTTACTCTAGATATTTTCCAAAGCTATTAGAAGTAAAGTTGTTTTAACATTCTTATGCAAGCTGATGAAAGAAAATATTAAGCAGCTCAAGTTCATTTTTGAAAAAATAAACAACTTGGTGAATCACTTTCTTTCAGCTTTGATATTTTTCCATCATCCTTCCTAATGCCAGTTCAAACTTCTGCATAACGGAGTCACGTTTCTAAATCAGTATACCTACCACATTAAATCTGCCTGTCCCTTCTTGGTTAAGAAAAAAGTGGTGCATATCCGGCACAGGTAGGAACAAGTGGGATACTTACTCTTGATATTTATTGCATATTTGTTGATTATTATTATTCCTTTCATTACATGTGTGCACATTTGTTGTCTTTGGCACACTGGTTTTCCAACCGGTTGCTGTTGCTTTCGTTGATTCCTTTATAGTTATTGGATATACTGAGTATACCTGCAAGAAAATGAATCTCAGAGTTTTATATGGTAACAGAAATGTATGTTGATAATAAATTTACTTTGAACTTTGAACATTGAGGAGTATAAGAAAAGCAAGAAAACACTTAAGGAGGAAATCAGGAGAGGGAGAAGAAAGCATGAGGTTGTTCTAGCAGACAAGGTGAGGGAGAATCCTAAGGGCTTCTATAGATGTATTAAGAGCAAAAGGATGGCAAGAGACAAAATTGGTCCTGTGGAAGATAAAGAGTGATAATCTATGTGTGGAGCTGATAGAGATAGAGGAGATCAAATGGATTTTTTATATCCGTATTTACTCGGGAGACTATTGAAGTGAGGTAAAGCAGCACTGAGGTCATGGACAGAATACAGACTACAGAGGAGGAGGTGCTTGCTATCTTGAAGCAAATAAGGGTGGATAAATCTCCATTGCTTGACACAGTGGTCCCTCGGACCCTGTGGGAAGCTAGTGCAGAAATCGCTGGGGCCCTAGCAGAGATACTTAAAACATTCTTAGCCACAGATGAGGTGCCGGAGGATTGGAGGATACCTAATGTCCTGGTGTTTAAGAAAGGCTCTAAGAATAAGCCAGGCAATTTTAGGCTGGTGAGCCTGACATCAGTAATGGGAAAGTTATTGGAAGGTATTCTATGGGACCGGATGTCTAAGTTTGGATAGGCAGGGACTGGTTAGGGATAGTTAACGTAGGTTTGTGTGCGGTAGGCTATGTCTAAACAATCTTATAGTGTTTTTTGAAGAAGTTACCAGGAAAGTTGATGAAGGCAAGGCAGTAGATGTTGTCTAGATGGACTTCACACAGCCATTGACAAGGAACCGCATGGGAGGTTGGTCAAGATGGTTCAGTTGCTTGGCATTCAAGATGAGGTAGTAAATTGGATTAAACATTGACTTTGTGAGAAAAGCCAAAGAGTGGTAGTAGATGGTTGCCTCTCTGACTGGAGGCCTTTGACAAGTGGTGTGCCACAGGGATTGATGCTGGGTCCATTGTTATTTGCCATCTATATCAACAATCTGGATGATAATGTGGTTAACTCGATCAGCAAATTTGACACCAAGATAGGAGATCAGTAGAAGGTGAGGAAAACTGTCAAAGCTCGCAGCGGGATCTGGAAAAATTAGATAAAAAATGGCGGATGGATTTTAATGCAGACAAGTGTGAAGTGCTGCACTTCGGCAGGACCAGCCAGGGTATGTCTTACACAGTGGACGGTAGGGCAATGAGGAGTGCAGTAAAACAGAGGGATCTGGGAATACAGATCCATAATTCCTTGAAAGTGGTGTCACAGGTAGATAGGGTCATAAAGAACGCTTTCGGCATGTTAGCCTTTATAAATCAATAAACTGAGTACAGGGGATGGGATGTTATGTTGAAATTGTATAAGACATTGAGTTGACCTAATTTGGAGTGTTGTATGCAGTCTTGATTACCTACAGGAAAGAGTGCAGAGGAGATTTACAAGGATGTTGCCAGGACTTGAGGACCCGAGTTACAGGGAAAGATTGAAAATGTTAGGACTTTATTCCTTATAAGGTAAAAGACTGAGAGATTTGATAGAGGTATACAAAATTATGAGAGCTATAGATAGGGTAAATGAAAGCTGGCTTTTTCCAGAGGTTGGGTGGAACTACAACTAGAGGTCATGGGTTAAGGGTGAAATGTGAAATGTTTAGGGGAACTTTTTCAATCTTCACAAAGGGTGGTGAGAGTGTGGAATGAGCTGTCAGCACAAGTGGTGAATTTGGGTTCGATTTCAACACTTGGGAGAAATTTGGATTGGTACATTGACGGGAGAGATATGAAGGGCTACGGTCCAGGTGCACGTCAATGCGACTAGGCAGATTAATGGTTCAGCATGCACTAGATGGGCTGAAGGTCCTGTTTCTGTGCTGTAGTGTTCTAAGACTGTATGATTCCATGTTGTGAATGGTGGAACATTGAATGGTAGAGGGTAAAGTGAATCTTGTAGTTTATGTCCATAGGTTCTTAAAGGTAGCAGGACAGAAAATTACTTGGTTAGGAAAGACATAGGGATTCCTTCTCTTCAATAACAGAGTAACAAACTTCAGAAGTTATTCTGGGACTGTATATAATATTAGTTAGGCCATGTTTGAAGAATGCTGTACAATTTTGGCCACCATGTTGCAGGAAAAATGTTATTTAATTTGAGATGCTAGTAATTTATAGCAATGTTTAAAGGAAGATTGTAACTAGAGGTTCAATAGGATGGGGTTGAGTGGAGAAGGCTGAGGGCGACCTAATTGAGATATATAAAATTATGAGAGACATGGATAAATAGAAAGGACCTTTAGGGTAGGGCTCAGAAACCAAGGAGCATTAAAATTGAACTAACCAGTACAAGGAATAGAGGGAGTTAAGGATAAAACTATTCTTCCAGAGTGTGGTAGGGGTCCAGAATTCAGTAACAGGAAGAGGCAAAACACATTTTTTAATGATTAAAATGAATGTATAGCCAAAGAGTGATAATCTAAAATGATATGGACATTGCTGTTGGTAGCAGATAGCCGATCAACATGCCTTTTATTAAAATGGTTTGATATGGTAGCACAATGATTAAATCAGTGGACTTGCAGCCAACAGCGTGGAACATTGATCCGATGACACGTTCAAATCCCACTGAGGCAATTGCCTGAGTAATTGACCATAAAACTTCACCAGCTCCAGCTCCCATCACTTTTACTACAATCAGTTGTGTTGACCAGAACCGTCTGTAATCACAGATTATCTTTAATATCTAAGATATATTAAAAACAAAGAAAATGTTCCCAGATAAATTTATTTTAAAATTAAAACATTAAAATCACTCCCATACAACTTTAGACGATTAAATACATTTTTTTTGATATGCTTCCGTTAGTTTAAAAGGTGTATATACTGTTCTAGCACCATTCTTCCTATTTGTTTCAGTGGAGTTGCTGTCCTTGCACTTAGTTTAATTTTAAAGGTTCAGAGTACATTTATTATCAAAGTATGCATACAGTAGACAACCCTGAGATTGTATGCAGGTTCGGAGGTAGATTTTCCAGTCTAAAAGCCAGGAATGCAGAACACAGAACAGTATGCCACAGTGCAGGCCCTTGGTCCACAAAGCTATGTTGACTTTTTAACATACTCCAAGATCAATCAGAATCAGAATTAGAATCACGTTTAATATCACCGGCGTATCTCATGAAATTGGTTGTCTTTGCAGCAGTAGTACAACACAATACAACTCTTCTCTCCCACATAACTCTCTACTTCACTTTCACCTGTGTGTCTAAGAGTCTCTTTAATGGCCCTAATGTACCTGTCTCTGCCACTTCTCCCGGCAATGCGTTCCAAGTACTTACCACTTATCCTTCCTGTACTTTCTTCCAATCGCCTTAAAATGATGTCCTCTTATATTAACCATGGGATAAGGGTGCTGGCTGTCCTTGAATGCTGTGGAATTTCTCACTGACCCAGTAGTCTTCCCTGGGAGAGTGCTGATGCAGCAGAATAACACCAATAACAGAGCAGCTGATATTGTGAGCAGCTCAACTCAGCTCTGGTGCTGGACTTCGGGAATTTACTAAAAGTGCAGTTAAGTTTTACAGAAGCATTGGTATCAGGGCAAAAGATATGCCTTATATTACTTTACAGATTATCTTCATAACTCATGATTTTAGAATTATTTTATACTTACAGTCGGATTTATTCCTGTGTATTTCTGGGGTGTCTTCAAAATTGTTACATTGGTCTTAAATAGCCCTTGGGATTGAGAAAGACATGCATTCTGTTTTCTGGAGAAGCCAAAGTGTGGACGATGGACTCTTAAACAGATGGGATGGTTTGTGTGGTGAGGACTCCTTCTGCCATTTATCCTGGGCTCCTATATGCTCCCAATACTCTGACATCCCGAATGTTCCTTCCCTGGTTGGTGTGGTCATGGGTCAGAGGTTTCCAGGGATCATTGAGGATATTGCATATTCTAAAGAAGACTTTCGGATCATCTTTGAATCTTTTCCTTAGCTGCCTGGTAACCTCTTCCCATGACATAGCTCAAAATAGAATGTAGGCGCTCTGCCTCAGCTGGTAGTCACTGACTCACAGTGCCTTTCACCCAGGTTCAATCGTAGCCTTGAGTGTTGTCTGTGTTGAGTCTGCACCCACATTAATCAGCCACTCTAAATTATCCATGGTGTGTCGGTGAATGGTAGAAGTTGGAGTCAGATGATGAGAATGAGCAAATCAATTTTAGAAAGGAAATAATGCAGAATTAATCTAAATGGGTGGTTTCTGGTGGTTAAGACTCTTTGGGCCAAAGGGTCTGTTTCCAGGCTGTATCTGTGACTCTCCATCTTTTTTTCAGAGCTTACTGTACTCTGAACACCAACCAAAGGACTGATGACCAAGAAAGGACACTAGCATTGGATCACTTATCCTTTAATGGATTTGGAGGATTTTGCAGAGACTGTGTTGGTGGATTTTCCCATTGCCTTCAGGACCCTGCTTCAGGTAATCCAGGTCACAGAAGCACATAAGAAGGCAAGATTCACTGCAGCCTGCTAGATTATGAGTTTTGTGTGCACTTTGACTCGGTCAAAGACTAGGATGATCCACTTAGGGTGGCTCCTGTTAGAAACCACCATGATTTGAATAATACTTTTTATAAGTTTGTACTTTTTAACAAACTCATGTATTTTTCACAGTATGTGGTGGCTCATCCCCACTCACTGGCAGAAATTGGTATAGCAGCTACACTAACGGTGTATCACCTTTCTCATTTTTCATTTTCTAAGTATCAGCACATCACCCATGTGATGTAATTGTTTTAATTATGTAGCCTATGAACTAGGTTATTCTTTTCTAATGAGTATCTATAAAGTGATGGATTTTTCAAAGTCACTATTGTTGCTTCTTTTCTATCTTTTGTCTTCGCATTCACCTCTCTGCATTGTTTCTCTGTTCTTTAGTTAGTTTGCCTAGTATTTGCATGTTTGTTTTAACTCTAAAATAAACTTCTTAGAATTAAGACTGCTCACAATTTTTTACTCCCAGAAGAATCCCAAGGATCAGAAAATAAACAGAGATCCAATATGTCAAGTGGTCTTTGCTTTCCAGGGTACCTCTGTGAAACTTTACTATTGAAAGGCAAAGTCACTAAAGGACCTTTTGGCTTATCATTGTAAGAGCTATCCACTCATTTGCTTCAGTGAACAAGTCAAAAAGGTCCTTGAAAGTACACAAATGTAAGCCTACTGCAGGTGTATTAAGGTCTTGGTTCTTTATTTATGCACCGTAGATTGAACACTTATATCCTACCGATCAGCTTCACTTCCATGTGAGGGCTGTTGAAGATGGGGTGCAGCAATGCAGAGAGAAAGAGTATCAGGGCGATGAAGCAGCCTTCACTGAGACTGGAGATTCACTGTGGTGGATCTGTTGGTTTGCATAATGGCTTCCATACTATCATGAAACCAAAGGTGGAGATGCAGGCTGTGAGATCTGAGGAGGGTGTTCCACAGTTTGTCCCAGCTGGAATGGCGTAACAAGTCAGCATGTGCTGCAACCCTCACTGCTATGAATTGTGCTCTAATTACAATGTATTACACAATAATTCATTCAGTATTATGGCATACTTTTTAATTTTATTAATCATCTTCATTAATCTACTTGGCTTTTACTTTTTCAATATATGATTATATACAGAATGTATAGTTATTCCATAAATCAAAATTCTCCAACCAATGGCCATTTCTAATATTTATCTTGAATATTCTAATAATGTTGCAAGAAATAAATGCCCTTAGGGAAAGGTAGTCAGCTGGTGGTGTAGTGGCATCTGCACCAGACTTCGAGGCAAGTGGTCCCAGCTTCGAATCCGCCTGGCTTGCGTGCTTTCCAATGGTGCTGGGTAACAAATGTTAAAGAAATGGCAGTTGCCACCTGATGTGGAGAGGAACTCAAACTCAGGGAAGTACTACTTCATTAATTCCTTTTCTGGTTTGTGGTTGACTCTTGCACTGGTGGGCAATGAGGATTAAAACTAGGTGGACAGTGAGGATTACCAGCATTGTCCAAATTCCAGTACATTAAAGGAAAAGGTCAGAAAAATTTACAAATGTAAACCATTTGCTTGACACATTGACATAGCGCTTTCGAACATAAATTACATGTTTGACCAATATTCAAGTATAGCCTTTGTTGAAAACAAAATCTGCATATATCAGCATTATACTAATTACTTGTCACAAAATATACAAAAAACTTGAAATGAAAATGCTAATACAAAATGTACAAAAAATTAAAATGCAAAATTTTTAATACAAAATGTACAAAAAAATTAAATTGAAATGTAAATGCTAATGTACATAAAGCAATAAAATGCGCAGCATTTCTGAAATATGTGTCATGAGTTGAGTGCACTTGTTCTCAATGAAGGGGACAGATTCAGAACTAGAATCCCAAATCTGTTTTTTGCTGTCGATGGCAGTACTAAGGCAATGCTTCTATGTTATACTCCTATGACCGTAATATGCTGGGAAATGGAAACGAGATTCTATTGTGGTATTTAGTTTGAAGCCTGTACTATATTCCTGTGGATTAATGCCACGACGTGCAAGACCAACAGAATGTGTTCAATACTCACTGTTTAAGTAGATTCAGAATAATACAAATTCATCCCTAGTATTGTAAATATTCCCTCAATGATTCAACTATTTGTTGTACCTTATTAGAAAGTTCTGTGCAGTCATGATAGAGAACTTTGTCATTGAAGAAGAGTTACAATAACACCAACTGATTCGTTATTGTTCAATCTTTGGCATTCTGATTGATAGTTTTAAAGTGACAGCTAATACAAAAAGTAATGTCTTATACTTATGGTCTTAATTGAGAGAAAAATGGATTGGCCATGTGAAACGGTGGAGCAGACTTGATGGGCTAATTCAAGATTCAAGATTCAAAAACTTTATTGTCATTCTAACCGTACATCAGCTCTGCAGGGCAGAATGAGACAGCGTTTTCCAGGAGCAGTGCAATCATAACATAACAAACGTAAAACTAAATAATAAACATAACAATAAATAATTGGCCTAATTCTGCTCCTATGTCTCATGGTCTAAATTGGATATTCTTTATAATTTGAATATTGTATGTCTATTAATACACAGAAACCTTTGTGGATGTCCACATACTGCAGATGCTAAGAGTAATTCGAGAGACTGAGGAACTCAGAAATAAGACCATAAGACACAAGAACAGATTCAGCCTATCGAGGCTGCCCTGCTATTTAATCATGGCTGATTTATTATCTCTCTCGACACTATTCTCCTGCCTTTTCCCTGTAACCGTTGACGCCTTGACAAATCAATAACCTATCAAGCTCCGCTTTAAATATATTCAATGTCTTGGCCTCCACGACCGTCCATGGCAATTAATTCCACAGATTCTTCACCCGCTGGCTAAATAAATTCCTCCTCATCTCTGTTCTAAATGGATGTCCTTCTTGAAAATAATGAGCTTGTGCCCTCGAGTATTAGACTCACCCACTACCGGAAACATCCTCTCCATATCCACTCTATCTGGGTCTTCAATATTTGATAGGTTTCAATGAGGTTACCCTCCCCTCCCCTCATTTTTCTAATCTCTAGTGAGTGCAGGCCCAGAGCCATCAAACGCTCCTCATATGTTCACCCTTTTATTGCAAGGTCTCTGGACCCTCTCCAATGCCAGCATATAATTTCTTAATTAAGAACATAACATAAGAAACATGAGCAGGAGTAGGCCATCTGGCCTGTCGAGCCTGCTCCGCCATTCAATAAGATTGAGGCTGATCTGGCCATCATCTCCACCTATCTGCCTTTTCCCCATGATCCTTAATTCCCCTACTATGCAAAAATCTATCCGACCTTGTCTTAAATATATTTACTGAAGAAACCTCCACTGATTCATTGGGCAGAGAATTCCACAGATTCACCACTCTCTGCGAAAAGCAGTTCCTCCTCATCTCCATCGTAAATATACTTCCCCGAATCTTGAGACTATGTCCCTTAGTTCTAGTCTCACCTACCAGTGGAAACAACTTTGCTGCCTCTATCTTATCTATCCCTTTCATAATTTTATATGTTTCTATAAGTTCTCCTCTCATTCTTATGAATTCCAGTGAGTACAGTCCCAGGTGACTAAATCTCTCCTCATAGTCTTACACCCTCATCTCTGGAATCAACCTGGTGAACCTCCTCTGCATCACCTCCAAAGCCAGTATATCCTTCCTCAAGTAAGGAGACCAGAACTGCACGCAGTACTCCAGGTACAGCCTCACCAGTACCCTGTACAGTTGCACTATAACCTTCCTGCTCTTAAATTCAATTCCTCTGGCACTGAAGGCCAACATTCCATTTGCCTTTGTGATATCCTGCTGCACCTGCAAACTAACCTTTTGTGATTCATGCACAAGCACTCACAAGTCCCTCTGCACAACAGCATGCTGCAAATTTTTACCATTTAAATAACATGCTCTTTCATTTGTTTCCTTCCAACGTGGATGACCTTGCATTTACCTACATTGTACTCCAGCTGACAGAACCTTGTCCACTCAATTAACCTATCTGTATCTGTCTGTAGACGTTCCATAACTTCTGCACAATTTGCTTTTCCACTTCATTTAGCATCATCAGCAATACACTACAATAACACTACAATCGATCCCCTCTTCCAGATCATCGATGTATACCATAAGGAGCCCAAAACTGCCTGCAATACTGCAATTGTAGTCTGAGAAATGCCTTATAAAGCCACAGCATTACATCCTTGCAGTTATGTTCTAGTCCATTTGAAATGAATGCTAACATTGCATTTGGCTTCCTTACTACTGACTCAACCTTCAGGGTATCCTGCACAAGGATCGGTGACACTTTGGAATGAAACCCTGCATCACAGCTCAGGGTGGGTCTCGTCATACTGTCACACGATCTAATACTGAAACGTCAATATCTCTTTGCCACCACAGATGCTGCATGATGAGCTGAGTTCTTCCAGTAGTTTGTGTTTCTTTTTGCTCCATTTGTCACATTTTGCACTCACTATACTTCATGGATTGCTTTAATATTCCTATCCATTTGGAGGCCACAAGATACTTGATCTATTAACTGAGCTTGACATGAAGGGAAACTTCTTCACTCAGAAATTTATGAGAGTGTGGAACCAGTTGCCATCACAGGCGGTGCATGTGAGCTCAATTTCAACATTTAAGAGAAGTTTTGGATGGTAGAGATATGGAAAGCTATAGACCAGGTGTAGGTCAATAGCAGTAGGCAGTTTAAATGGTTTGGCATAGACTAGATGGGCTGAAGGGCCTGTTTCTCTGTTGTACTTTTCGATGACTCTGTAACATATTATAATTTATTGGAAGAAATCAGTTTGAAATTCTTTATTTGATTATTACTGCTTGCGGGATTAGTACAACTTGGAGCAAGCAAACTTGCAACGTATTTCTAAGCCAGTACTGTAAGTTGGGAAGAGGACACCAACTTGTAAATGTTTATTTGTGCTCTGTGATAGTCAGGCACATGAGAGCAACAGTGAACAGTCCAGAAGAGAAACAGGCCCTTTGGCCCACGATATTATGCTGAACAATTATATCAGTAGTTAAATGTGCAACCAAATTAATCCCTTCTCTCTACACAATGTCAATGTCCTTCCATTTGCTTTACCCATAAGATTTTACAGATGCTGGAAATCTACAGCAACACACACAAAATGCTGGAGGAACTCAGCAGGTCAGGCGGCATCAATGGAGAAGGACAAACAGTTGATGTTTGAGGCCAAGATCCTTCATCTGGACTCATGAAGGGTCAGAGTCCTGATGAAAGATCTTGGCCTGAAACATCGACTGTTTATTCCTGTCTATAGATGCAGCCTGACCTGCTGAGTTGCTCCAGCACTTTGTGTGTGTTACTTCCATTTCCTATACATTCATAATGCATATCAAAGTTCTTGAGCCTCTCATATTTATCTCCAGCATTAGCATCATCCAGTCACCCCCAAATCTCTGTGCAACCCCCTTTGAACTTGCCCCATCTACTTTAAATGCAGGCCATCAGTTAGTACACATTTCAGTCCTGGGAAAAAGATATTCTCACAATCTTATAAACCTCTATCTGATTACCTCTCAGTCTCTGCTGCCCCAGAGACAATAATCCAGTTTTGTCCAACCTCACCTTATAGCACGTGCCCTCTAAACCAGGCAGCATCCTGGTAAATCTCTTCTGCATCCTCTCCAAAGCTTAGACATCCTTCCTTTAATCCGGCAACCAGAAACGAATGCAATAATCCAGACACCGCCTGACTAGATTTTTATGAAGCTGCAACGTAATATCTTGAAAACAATTGGTCAAGGAGTAAAGACAAGCATGCCACATCCCTTCTTAGAATCCTATTAACCTGAGTAACCCCTCTCAGGGAGCTATGTGGTTAGACCCCACGATCCCTGTCATTAACTCTTTTAAGGGTCTTGGCATTAACCGTGTACTGTCTATTTATATTTCATCAGCTAAAGTAAACACTTAATGTTTGGCTGGGTTAAACTCCATTTGCCATTTACCCACCCATAGCTGCAACTGATGCATACTCCACTATTCTCTGCGAGTCATCTATGCTATCTGGTACACCAGCAATCTTTATATCATCTGCAACTTACTAACCCTCCCATTTATGTTTTCATCCAGGTTATTTATGTATATCACAAACAGCAGAGGTCCCAGTATGGATCCCAGCAGAACCCAACTATTCCCTATGTTCTTTGAGTAAGACAATTCTCAATCCAAGCAGACATTCACTGTGGGTCCCACGCATCTTAATATTTTGGAAGCGCCTCCCACGAGAGTCCTTGTCAAACGCCTTACTAAAATCCATGTAGACAACACTCACAGCTCTACCTTCATCCATCACCTCGGTTCTTCCTCCAAAAACTCTCTCAAGTTACTGAGACATTACTTCACCCACGCAAAGCCATGTTGACTGTCTCTAATTAGGCCAAGGTTTTCCAAATGCTCATAAATCTTATCCAGAAGAATCATCTTCACTTTCCAAACGTTGACATGAAACTGACTGGTCCATAGTTTCCAAGATTAACCCTGTTTCCCTTCTTGAGTAATGAAACAACATTAACTATTTGCTAGTCCTCTCCGGTCACCCCCAAATTTCTGTGCAATCCGCTTTTCAATCTTCGCTATGTATAGCGAGGGTGCCTACGACTCTTGCTCAGCACGGCAGTAATTTTGTGATTACACTGTGTTGCTGCCGCAAAAAAAACCCAAATTTCATGACATATGAGTCATGATAAATCTGATTCTGATACAGGGCTCTATTGCGGACTGAAAGTGGGAAGGGATACAGGGAGAGGGGAATCATAGTTGGGAAAGGACGAGAAAAGGAGAGGGAGTGGGAAGCAACAGAGAGTCATTTTGTAATGATCAATAAGCCAATTGTTTGGAGTCAGATGACCTTGCCTGGTGTCTCAGGGCTGGATGTATCTGCTGCTGCACCACCACCCCACACCACCACTGCCTCTCCTTCTTTACCACCTGTCCCACACCCCTCCCGTGGTACTCCACCATCACCCCATCACCACTCCCAATACGTTTTGCTTACACTGGATTAACGAACTCGTTCTCCACTCCACTTTGGCAAATATAGTGCGGTGCAAAAGTCTTGGGCTCCTAGCTATATATATATATATATATACACCTTAGAATACATACATAACGCTGGAAGAACTCAGCAGGTCAGGCAGCATCCGTGAAAAAAGAGTAGCCAACGTCTCGGGCCGAGACCCTTCATCAGGAATGGGGGAGAAGAGCACAAAAAAGAGCTGATGAAGGGTCTCCGCCCGAAATGTTGGCTACTCTTTTCTCACGGATGCTGTCTGACCTGCTGAGTTCTTCCAGCATTGTGTACGTGTTCTTTGATCCACAGCATCTGCAGTTGTATTTTTGTGTTTTGATATATACCTTAGACTTTTGCACAGCATTGTAAGCTGCACAGAAACACAGCCAGCCATGTTTGGCTCCTATTTATCTGTTATATTTAATATGGATAATGTCCTAAGGTGTTCACAGGAACAGAATCAAACTGGAAAAACTTTAGGAAATTGAGAGAATAGGCTCACGATGGCTTAAGACAGCACTGCATTAAGCGATGACTAAATTTCAGTTTCATTGCTTGCCCTCGGAGAAAGCCTGTTACACCAAGTTCTCAACCTTACACCTGATTTATGATACATCATGTTTTTGACAAAGCTGTACAACTGCTCACTCAATGTGATCGAGGTTGACAACACAGGCAGAGAGATTATGTGATGGTGAGGGAGAAGTCAGCATTAATATCGTACATGCAGACACTAACGCGTTTTTGTTATTGAATGGCAAGATGCAGATGAGAAATAGAAAAGCTAAGCATTGATGCAACTGACTTCCAAATGTAAAATGGGCAATGATGAAAGCAAGTTTAGTACTTGCTCTTGAAATATGTTACCTCTCTTGGAATATGCTAAATAGAAGGGATCTGAACTTGGCACTCAAGCTTATCTGCATGGTTGAGCTTAGGGGTTTAACTGGTTGCTGTCAACATATCTACATACACAACGCATGTAGTGCATGAATTTGCAATTCTCATCAATGAAATCCATTTTACTCTTCATCATAAAAGGCAACATAATCCCTATTAAAAGTTTTAATTTCCTCTGCTTAGAAATAAAGGTTAGGATGTGCAGGACATGAGGATTAATTAGTAATAAACTAAAAAACATAACATTTCTTTGGGTAATAGAAATTTGCCCTAAAATTTTACAAATCACAATCCAAAAGTTTGAGAAATTAAATAAAAAGTCCTCTCTAAGTATTTGTGTGGCAAAAAGTAAATACTTTAACATAATTTTGTTTTTAACTCTCATTCTTTGATGCATAGACAGATGCCACAGCAAGTCAGAGATGGGGCTGTGAAGTGACTTCCCAAATGGCAAACACACCCCTTTGGTCACACACACACTCGTGTGTGATGATGTGTGCACAAGTTGGCATTTGGAAGCGAGTAAGAGCTTGCAGTCATATTTGTTAAATTTTGTAACTTCAAAACATTAAATTAATTCAAAGGAAGATACAGGAATCTGAAGTGTGAGTCTAACTTCGTGTTTACTTTAAGTGAGGTAGGCACATTATCATGTGGTACTGCCATGACTTAAGCAATTCACGTATTTTTACATATAAACATAATAATTACATAAACAGCAAAGAATGCCAAATCAAACAAAATACTTACAAAATTAGTCAAATGTTACTAAAATATTAAATACACACAGTATTCCTTTTTGCATATATTTAGTATATCTTCGAAAATCACTTGTATACTACCAACCAAAAATGCTAATTTTTATGTTACTGTTCTGAGCATTTGAGATTCCCTGCTTTATACTTACTTCCACAGTAATTTGAAGAATGTTAAACTAATATTTCCTCTGACAATCATGTTGAATCCAACCATTTACTATTTATGCATGAACTGACTGCTGATAAACACAATTCATAACTTGGTGTTTGAAATGTGTAAAAAAAACTGAATATCTAACTCACAATTGAAATAATATAAAACATTGTGACTTGTCCATGTCAGTTGATAATTTACATTAAAGTTTTCTTTAAAGTTCTGTCCAATCATTCTAGCATTGAAAATTTACCATTACGGTTATACATACAGCACCTCATTTCTTTAGCTTCTATTAGATGTTGATAAATAAAAATACATTTTTCATTAGTTTTAGTTTCATTTTTCGCTGTTAATTCAATCTTTCTTTCCCCTCATTGTTTTTGTTTTCCGATTTCAATTATCTATTCTTTATCATTCAATTTTTGATTTATGGTTCTAATTTATACTGAGTAATTCAGCGGACTATAGTTCAATCTTAAGTATATTGGTAGCCACCTAACTCGTCTTGGATGCTCGGAGAAGATATTTTGATCTCATATTAGCAATGTTGCAGTGTAAGGTTTCATAGATTTCTATGACTGCTGCTTCCCCTGTGCTGCAATTGTTCAGGCGACAGAAATTCACCCTTATCGAATTAACATATCTTTCCCCAAAAACGTGATATGCAAAATAAAATCTGCTCCCATTCCCAACATTTTCTTATAACTTATTGTTCTTGGACTAGTACCACAAGGATGCCCAATCTGCACTGACTATCAGAAGCAACACACACACACAATGCTGGAGGAACTCAGCAGGCCAGGCAACATCTATGGAAAAAAGTAAACAGTTGATGTTTTTGGCTGAGACCTTTCATCAGGACTCCTGCTGAAGGGTCTCACCTGAAACGTTGACTGTTTACTCTTTTCCATTGACGTTGCCTGACCTGCTGAGTTCCTCCGGCGATTTGTGTGTGTGTTGCTTTGGATTTCTAGCATCTACAGATCTTCTCATGTTTCTGACAATCAGGAACTCTTTTAACATAATCTGGCACTGATTCCCATTCTCCACACATTCCTATCAATTCCTTTGTGATTCTACCACTTCTCCACACAAATTTACTGCGGCTAATTAACCTACCAACGTAAACATCTTTTGGGAGCAGGACGAAATCCAAGCACCTCGAAGAAAACTGTGCAGCCGTAGGCACACTGTCAGCTCTAGAGGTCAGCAGAACTACTGTGGAGTTTCTGTGGCAAAATGATTACATATCCATGTAGTTCCTTTCCTGTGGTTACCTTAATACTCTAAATCCAAATAGGTTTTCTTGCATCTTTCAAAATATTAATACCATACAATAAGGAAAATATAATAGTTAATTGGATTCATCTATAATTATCCATCTACCATACTTGTTAAGTTGATATTTATCTACAAATACAAGTGACTAGCCCACCTCTTAATTACAGGAAGGAATGGATGTGCCATGTAATGATTTTCTCTAACACGAAAGCCTGTCATCTGTGCATGCATCAAAAAGCACAATCTGCAACAGAAATTTTAGGTTATGTTGACTATATTGTTTCCACATAAATGCACCGAGCGAAATTTTATTCTAAACATGAGTAGGTTTGCAGATATTGGCAATCCAAAGTAACATACACAAAGTGCTGGAGGAACTCAGTGGGAAAAGAGTAAACAGTTGACGTTTCGGGCTGAGACATTTCATCAGAACTTTTATTCTGTCTCTCATGGTTTTGCATAAGGATTTGTGAATTTTGTAAGGGTAAGCTTTGAACAGTCATAACGTGAGAACACCTACAGTAATGAAAATTCTGTTGATCGGATTGTGGAATAAATGCAAGGGTTTATAGCCAGTGAAAAATCACTTAACTGCAGATGCTAGAAATGTGAAGTAAATTCAGAAACACACACAAAATGCTGAAGGAACACACCAGGTCAGACAGCATCAATGGAAGTGAATAAACAGTTAATGTTGCTGGCCAGGGTGGTTGTTCACGAATGGAAAGGAGGAACAGGCCAGAATAAAAAGATGGAGTGAAGGGGTGGAGGATCAAGTCCGGGTGAGTACATGGTCAAAGAGTTGGAAGGCAGCAGAGATTACAGAGGCGGAGCAGTGGGTGGGGTGGGGGAGACAGAAAATGCTGGAAACCTTTAGCAGGTCAGGCAGCATCGGTGGAAAAGGAACGAAATGTTTCAGGTCAAAGACCCTTTACTGAAAGGCAAGGTTTTATATTGTGGCTTTGTAAACATATAGAAAATGCCAATTACAGGGTTGTCTTTAATGAAAAACACTTCAGAGTATGTTCTTGTGATTTAATACATGGGATGAAGGTCAGAGAAGCAATATTTCATTGATAGAGTAGAGATTTTCAACACAGGCCTTTACCTATTCTATTCTGAAATATTTTCTGGAAGTACACTTTGGTGTTCCAACTTCAAGACAGATAGGGACATTAAAACAGTTATAGAAATGACCAACAAAATAAATACTATATATGTTCCACTTTCATATTATACTCACCATGAATTAAATAAATATCCAAGATTTTTCAAGAATCTTCCTTACGCTGCTTAGTTACTTACATGAAGTGCACACAGGGCCTGTATTGACTAATATGAGCCAACACCAGTATTAGCATTTATTTAGAAACAGGATCTCCTGAAGGCTAGAAGCAGGCAGAACCTGAATGTCCTAGCAAATAAGAGATTGTTAGCTGAAAGGAATTGTAAAAATTGTAAATTTAGTATCATGGAAGAGGGATCAAAATCAAGTAATGCCTGAAAGTTTAAGTGGGGATTCGTGGTACAGATTTAATCTTTGCCCAGTCATTGAGTTAAACTGTTGTTGCCTGCCCTATTACGTGACTTTGAACATCAGTTTCTCAAATTTCACCATTTCCCATCCCCTTTTCCCTTCCTCACCTTATCTCCTTGCCCGCCCATCTCCTCACTCTAGTGCTCCTCCCCCTTTTTCTTTCTTCCATGGCTTTCTGGCTCTTTCACCAATCAACTTCCCAGCTTTTTACTTCATCCCTCCCCCTCCACGTTTCACCTATCACCTTGTGTTTCTCTCTCCCCTCCCCCCCCCCCACACCTTTTAAATCTACTCCTCAGCTTTTTTTCTTCAATCCTATCAAAGGGTTTTGGCTTGAAACGTCAACTGTACCTTTTTCCACAGATGCTGCCTGGCCTGTTGAGTTCCTTCAGCATTTTGTATGTGTTGCCCTGTTATGTGATTGGTCTGCGTAGACCATGACATCAAACAGACTAATAGCTGCATTACTCAGTAAACTTAAAATGTGGCTAACACTAACAAGAGGGCTATAAGCACTATAGGTAAAACACATAGAAGTTCTTCAAATATAGAGTCATAGGGTCAGAGACAAGTACAGCACAGTAACAGGCATTTCGGCCCATCTAGTTCATGCTGAAACCATTTAAACTGCCTTCTCCCATCAACCAGTACCTGGACCATAGGCCTCCATACCCCTTCTATCCATTTATGTATCCAAACTTCACTTAAACGTGAAATCCAATTTGCATGCACCACTTGTACAGACAGCTCATTCCACACTCTCATGACCCTCTGAATGAAGAAGTTTCCCCTCATATTCCTATTAAACTTTTCACCTTTCACCCTTAACCTATGACCTCTGGTTGTTTTTGCACCCAACCTCAGGCAGAAAACCCTGCTTGCATTTACCCTATCTATATCCCCCATAATTTTGTATACCTTTATCAGACTTCCATCTGGACTGTGATATTTTGAGCAGAACATTCAGGAGCTCTCACGGTAAATATTCAGATAATATAACAGAAGTTGAATGGGGAAATTAAATAAAAATCTTATCCACATTCAAATGTGGCATGAGTCCTTCCAAAGCTAGAGTTAGTATGCAGTAAAAGGAAGTAGTGTTGAAATCATTGTTAGGAGTATTGCTGAGAAAACATGGATGTGTTTCATTGAAGAAGGCTCAAGTCTCAAGATTCAAGTTTATTTACCATGTGTACACCAGAACATACCTACAGTGGAATATGTTGTTTGCGTTAACAACCAGCACCCACAGCACAGACACAACACAACAAGCAGCAAAACAAACCCCATTTCTCCCTCCCACCCACATTCACAGTCCTTTAATCTCAGGACAAGCCTCCAGTGGACTCTGACCTGCAGACACTGGGTTTTGACTTCACCAGCAGCCTTGCAAAGATTCACACACTCAGCTCCGGCCAATGGGCCTCTAATTCTAGATTTCTGATTTGACCCCAGGCCTTGACATTTGGCATTGATCCCAGTTCACGCCAATCACTGAACACTAGGCTTCGAACTCTAGACCAGCCGATGATGGTCCTCCAACATGAGGCTACAAACTCCAACCTTGCTGCCTTGCGACCTGGTGGGTCATTGGAACACATTCCTCCTCCCCAAGTGGAATTCTGACTCCAGACTGCTTACTGAATTGGTAGTCCCTCGACCCGACATCCAACTATCAATATCCTACGTCCATGTCACTGGCCTTGGAAAGTGGGGAGGTGACATAGGCTTCAGACTGATTTCTAATTCACTCACGTCCACGTCTCTAAACTCTAAGCTGGCCCCTAACACTGCTCTCCATCCCCAAGACCATCCTTATGAACCTAGAGAGCAATGAGAAAAAAACAACTAAATATGAGCTGAGACTGAACGGAGGTCACAGCTCGGTGACATCTTGCAAAAACGTGGGTTCTGATTGGTATCAACAGCATCGTCACATAGATGATGGCCTCAAGCAGCGTAGATGTAATCCAACATCATGAAATGGCCGATGGCTCACATCAGAGCTTCCATTTGCAGAAGAAACAGCTTCCAAAAGTCTTATTTCTGTCACTATCATGCCGCTAAACAGGAAACAACTGCCAGCAGCGCATAGGTAGGCTGCCAACCAGGAGAACAACACAACAAAGACTTCATGCATTTTAAATAGCTGAAGCAATGGAAGCAGTACAATATAGATCATACTCGTTCGCTCATTATGTGTCATGTCGTATGACGTAGGTGATCATGGTCTTTCCATGACCGTGATTATTTTTTGGCAAATTTTTCTACAGAGTGATTTGCCATTGCCTTCTTCTGGGCAGTGTCTTTGCAAGACTGGTAACCCCAGCCATTGTCAATACTCTTAAGAGATTGTCCGCCTGGCATCAGTGGTTTCATAACCAGGTCTTGTGATGTGCACCAGCTGCTCATATGACCATCCACCACTTGCTCCCATAGGTTCACATGATCCTGATTGGGGGCTAAGCAGGTGCTACACCTTGCCCAAGGGTGACCTGCAGGCTAGAGGAGGGAAGGAGTGCCTTATACCTCCTTTTGGTAGAGACATATCTCCACCCCGCCATACAAATATGTAATACTAAACCATCCAAAAAAAGATGTCTACTCCTTAAGATGGAAAATTACTTAAGCAGGTCCTAACCACAAAAAAAGCAGATGCATCCATTGTCTCTTCACTTTGTTGTTGTCTATGACCAGACAGAGTATCTACTCACCTACTATGCCATGGATTTGGTTCATGACCTCATTGTCCAATAAGGATAGGAGAACTGATTCTGGAGAGAGCTTGGCATCAGGAAACCCAAATGATACAGAAGACTTTAGGGATCAGGGGCAAAGAGATTAGCTCCTACTGATCAGGGTCACCTTGTAGAAGAAAGGATGGCAGGGCTGCATTCTTGATTCAGTCACTTGCAGTGGCTTCATCAATGAATTCCCCTCCAGAACGAAGTCAGATAGTGTCTTCAAAACTTGGGTTATCCTAAACTTTTTTAAGAAGTGAAATTACTTTCATAATAAAAAAAAGAAACTTGAAAGTAAATTACCCAAATTAGCTCCCACAAACAGACATATCACAATGACTTGATAATTAGTACAAATACCGGCCAGAACATTGGAGATTCCTACACAGCTGGTACTTTGGCTATTACATAAAACATATTCTTCCTCATTACTATGACAGTTATTGTATTATTTACCAGTACTAGAAGAGCAAAAACTGAAGAGAAGATCAAATATAAGGGACCACACAAGGGGGAGTAGCTTGCATTTTATTTGTAGTGTAATAAATTAGCTGTAGGTTGCATTATATATACTTTATGTAGTGGTTACTTGAAAAATAAACCAAAACTGCTGAGAGACTGAGTACGGGAATTGCGCTCCTGTGTTTAAAGTCGAAAGAAATACATTCAGTCCTTTATTTTGAAACCAGCAAAGACAAATGATCTTACAGCAATAAAAAAACTAACAAAACTAAAATAGTGATGTCATGAAATGAGCAATTAACATTCAAATTAGCGTAATTAAGCGTAACTAGGCAGTCAACAAGAAAATATCACCCCCGGCTCACTCGCTCTCAACTAAACTAAACTAAGACAAAGTGTGAATATGTAACTATACTCATTTGCTTCTACCACATACCCAAACTATGTAACAAATTACCGTGAGCCACAAAAAGCGCGCAAGACGAAATAGACAGAAAATAGATACATGGCTCCTGCAGTTTATATGAAGCATTTTTAGCTGGATTAATATTGGAGAGCAAGGAAATAACTGTTAAGCAATTCTGCTGAGGAAACTATCAATTAATCAGAAATATCGGGAAACCAATATTTGAGAGTGAGAAATGAAACGCATTATAATAAAGAGAAGGCACTAGTAGAGGATTTAACTGAACTTGAAGCTTGTGCGTGCAAATAGAAATGCCCATCTAAGTGAGTAACATTTGCCTCTCTTTGGCCCATATCCATCTGAGCTGTTCCTGCCCACGTACATGTCCAAGCGTCTTTTGGATTTTGTAAGGTATTCCTTCCCTCTGCTGGACTTTAGATCGCATTTGGGCAAGGTGTAGTCCCTTAGCCCCTGATCATGGTCATGTCAGCCATGGGAGCAGGTGGTGGACGGTGGTATGAGCAGACGGTGCAGATCACAGGTGTTGATTATGCGGCCAGACAATCTCAGAAAAGTATTGATAATGGCTGGAGTCACCTGTCTTGTAAAGACACTGTCCAGAAGGAGGCAATGGCAAACCACTTCTGTAGAGATATTTACCAAGAGCAATCACGGCCATGGGACCATGATCTCACCCAGGTTAAACATCACGGCACATAATGATGGTGATGATTGTACCTGTCTCAATCACTTTGTTGCATTTCCATATTAAGTGAATGTAAGCGCTGAGGCAATACATGGACAACCTATTGCACATGTTCCTGTCTATATCAACAGGACTGAGGTCGAGAGGATTGACAACTTTGAGTCCCTAAGAGTGAACATCACCAATAGTATGTAGATACCATGATCAAGAAAACTCACCAGTGGCTCTACTTCCTCAGAAGGCTCTAGAAATTTGGTGTCACCTTCAGCCCTTACCAATTTTTTTTCAATTCATCAAAGAAAGCATATTATCTAGATTGATCTTGGGTTGGTAATAGCAATTGTTCTGCCCATGACTACAAGAAACACTTGTGACTTAAGGACACCGCCCAGTGTATCACAGAAACCAGATTCCCCTCCATGGAACCTGTCTAAAATTCTTGCTGCCTCAGTTAAACGGCCAGCATAATTGACGACACCACACATAGAACATAGAAACTACAGCACATTACAGGCAGTTTGGCCCATGATGTTGTGCCGACCATACAACCCACTCTAGAGACTGCCTAGAATTTCTCCAGCACATAGCCCTCTATTTTTCTAAGCTCCATGTACCTGTCCAAGAGGTTCCTAAAAGACCTTATTGTATCAGCTTCCACCATTGCCACCGGTAGTACATTCCACACACCCACCACTCTCTTTGTGAAAAACTGACCCCTGACATCCCCATGGTACCTATTTTCAAGCACCTTAAAACTATGTCCCCTCATTTTAGCCAATTAAGCCCTGGGAAAAAGCCTCTGGCTATCCACACAATCAATGCCCCCCATCATCTTACAAACCTCTATCAGGTCACCTCTCATCCTCTATCGCTCCAGGGAGAAAAGGCCAATTTCACTCAACCTATTCTCATAAGTAACACCCTCCAATCCAGGCAACACCTTTATAAGTCTCCTCTGCACTCTCTCTATAGTATCCACATCTCAGACATTTTCTCCTCTTCCATCTCTCATTGGGCAAAACATTCAAAAGCCTGAAAGCACGTGCCACCAGGCTTAAGGACAGCTTCTGGACCACTGTTAGAAGATTATTGAATGGCTCCCTAATGATGGACTCCTGACTTCACAATCTCTACCTCGCACCTGGATGAAAGCATCATCAAGGATCCCCACTGCCTAGGCCATGCTCTCTTCTCACTGTTGCCTCGGGATGGGGGTACAGGAACTTCACCAGGTTCAGGAACAATTATTACCCCTCTACCATCACGCTCTTGAGCCAAAGGGGATAACTTCACTTGCTCTATCATTGAAATGTTCTTACAACCAATGGACATTTTCAAGGATCCTTCATCTCATATTCTCGATATTTATTGTTTATTTATTTATTTAGTATTATTATTTCTTTCTGTTTATATTTGCACAGTTGGATGTCTTTTACACACTGGTTGGATGCCCAAGTTGGTGCAGTCTTCTATTAATTTTATTATGGCTATTATTCTTTTATGGATTTATTGAGCATGCCTGGAAGAAATTGAATCTCAGGCTTGTACATGTACTTTGATAATAAATTTACTTTGAACTTCACATCTAATTGTCTACCTGCTCCGTACTTTCTCCGCAGTTGTTACCCTTTATTCTGCAATCTGTCATTATTTTACCTTGTAATACCTCAGTAGACTGTGAAATGACTTGATCGGTATGAACGGTGTACGAGACAAGCTTTTCACTGTACCTCAGTACATATGACAATAATAAACCAGTTCCAATATTAGCACACAAGATGAATATATTTCCCCAAGATTTCACATCCTGATCATCACAAGCACTCCAAAATATACATAAGATATTCAAAATATACATATGCTGTTGTGATCCCTACATATAGTAGGCAGGCAACTAAAACAGGTTAATACAGTAAATATAGCTGTACTGGAGATCACAAGGGATAAAAAGCTACATTTGTTTTTTTTGTAGAACTTACTATTTTCCAATAAATTAATGATTAATTCTTAAATGTAGTAAATTCCTTTTTTTCATAATGTTTGTAGGTCACATTTTTAAATGTGGAAACTGAACCCCTGTAAAGTGGGTTTGTGCCCTGAAAATACAATATATGGAAATTCAGTAAGAAGTGTTAGAAACATTTATAAGATTCTAATACTAAGCCAGTAAGCAATTCTGAATTATCTCTATTGATGTGGTTTATTGCAAGCTATAGTTCATTATTATTTCCAGTTATATTACAATCATATCAGTAATATTAATAAATCAGTTCTGAAATTTATACATATTCTTATCAAATTAACTCTTAGTAGTAAATGTTACATTATCTACAATTGCCTTATGTATTTGGCAGAACTATGCATGGCTTTAACTTATAGATTTTCAAGTGTTTCATGCTCCAGAATTACATTACATATATACAATATATACATACCGTTTGCCATTTAGCCTTTGCTCGTTCCGCTTCAAATTTGGCTACCTCTTTGCGGTCATGGATGGATATTAGCATTTTCCAGATAAACAGAATTGCCAATCCAACAACAAGGATAGCCAAAGAAATTCCCAAAACTATCATAGAAACATTTGGTGGCAAAGGACATTCTGCAAAAGGAACAAAATGTTTCAACATGTTGTTGATAATGATATTGTTCTGTTTCAACCTCCACCGGGTTCTGTTCTCTCTAACCAACCAAAAACTGATCTAAGTATAGGATTTCAAACATGAGAAAATCTTCAGATGCTGGAAATCTAAAGCCACACACATAAAAATGCTGGAGGATCTCAGCAGGCCAGGCAGCATCTATGGAAAAGAGTAAACAGTCGATGTTTTCGGCCGAGATTCTTCTTCAGGACTCATGAGTTTAATTGAATTTAATTTAATTTACTGTTTACTCTGTTTATTCATTTCCATGAATGCTGCCTGGTACTGAGTTCCTCCAGGATTTTGTGCGTGTTGCTTAAGCGTTTTGTTCCCTTTTAAACGTGCTACATTTTCCTTCACAGTCTAGGCATTAAATACAAGACAATGGCAGGGAATATTTAAGTTTTGCATCAGCCTTCTCTGTGAAAGATGGATGCAAAATTCTTAATCAGTTCATCCACCATTTCTTTGTTCCCCATTACCACCTCTCTAATATGATTTTCCAGTGGTCCAATGTCCAGTCTCAGCTCTTTTACTATTTATATATCTTTTGGCATCATCTTATATATTACTGGGTAGCTTAACTTCACATTTTATCTTTTCTCTCCTTACTGAAAGAATATCTTACAATGTCATACCTGACAATTTCTAACTGTGCCACGAGATCATCTGCCTTATTCTGTACACTGCATGTATTCAAATATAACACCTTCAGTCCTGTATTCACAAACCTTCCTTTCAATTTTGTCTCTATATTGCACGACATTAAATTCATAACCCTTTCTAAACTTCTGGTCTTAATCTCTATTCTGGAGACATCCCTTGCACTCTGCTTCCCTTTTACTTTATCTATACTTTGTCAATCTATTAGTCGCTCCCTCCACTATTTCACTTAAAGACCTATTCAAAGCCCAAGTTTTCTGATTTGCCAGGACCCTGGTCCCGGCATGCTTCAGATGGAGCCTGTCCTGTCAGAACAGCTCCTTCTTTCCCCAATGCTGGTGCCAATGTCCCACAAATTCAAACCTATTTCTTCTACAACAGATTTTGAGCCACACATTTAGCTCTACAATTTTATTAACCCTACATCAACTTGCACGTCGTTCAAGTAACAATCCAGAGATTATTACCTTGTTGGTGCTTTGTTTTAGTTTAATCCCTCACTGCTCAAATTCCCTCAACATAACCTTGTTTTTCCTAAATAACTGGTACTGATATAGACCACAGCAAATGGATTTTTCTCCTCCCACTCCAAATTCCTCTGCAGGTCAGATCACATGTCCCAAACCCACACACATCCGGTAGACACCATAGCCTTCAGTTTCAATTCTTGAAACGGAACTATGTTTGTTGCCATGACAATGTTTTCCCCAATTACAACTACATTTCACTTCACTCCCTGCTCTTGGGGGCTTTCTGAACCATGGTGCCAGGCACATCGTTCCTATATCCCCCCCATACTGATCCTCAAAGACAGCAACAATCTCAGCCCTGTTGGGCAAGCTCAAGGGCTGAGGCATGTCCAGCACTGCCTCTTCATCTCCTCTACCAGCCTCGTTCACAGTCACATCCTCTTGTCCCTGGCCATAGACCAAATTTGAAGTCACTAATCCAATAGGTTCTTCAAACACAGTGTGCCGGATCTTTTCCCCCTCCCTAATGCAACACCGAGTTTGAAGCTCAGATTCCTGGTGTTCAACTTTGAGCCACAGTTCCTCGAGCAATCTGCAGATGTGAGCATCAGGAGCCAGAATGGGGTGTTACCAGCGACAACACATCACCTGATCCTGCATCCCTATTTTACTAAGTTGGTTGTAATTTGGTATCTTTTTAGTTACCCACAAACCAAAAACTTGCCTGTCTTTACCTGCTACACACCTGAGCTGCCCTGCCAAACCCTCAGATCCCTACACGTCCACTCACACGATGGCTGCTCCAAAACTTCCTCTGGGACCTTGGCCTCCTAGCTCTTCTTGCTAAAGCCTCAGTTCCCTACTCTACTCTGTCTACTCACACCACAGCCCCTCCCACAACGACCAATCTGCTTAAACCTCACTTCCTTTTACTGGCCCAAGTGAAACTCACATACAAGAATGACTCTTTTCAATGGTTCCCGCTCTTGCTACTTCGAGGTGAAACCCAACACAATGAGACTTGCACTCTTCAATGGTTTCCGCTCTCTCAATGGATCTCACTTGTACCACTTCAAAGTGAAACTCACACTTTCAGTACTTGCTGTTTGTAGTTCAGGAATTCAACATCTGCAGCTTTTTGCTTTTTAAAGTTATTCAAAGTAGTTTGTCTGCAGCATACCTGTTCCTTTCTGAGATCAGATGTTCTCTGATGATTGATGTCTGATTAGTTATTTAATTTACTATAGAGTCATAGAAAACCACAGCACAGAAACAGGCCCTTCCACCCATGCAGTCCATACTGAACCACTTAAACTGCCTAATGCCATTGACCGGCACTTGGACCTTAGCCCTCCATACCCTTCCCATCCATGTATCTATCCAAACTTCTCTTAGACATTGAAATTGAACTCAAATAAACCACTTGCACTTGCAGTTCATTCCACACTCTCACCACTCTCTCACCTTTTATTTAATCCATGACTTCTAATTGTAGTCTCACCCAACCTCAGGGTAAAATGCAAGCAGGCTTTTTCCTCTCTCTATACCCCTCAATGTTGTACACCACTATCAAATCATCTTTCAATCTTCTACATTCTAGGGAATAAAATTTGAACCTATTTAATCTTTCCTCATAACTCAGGTCCTCCAGTCCCAGTAAGATCTTGTAAATTTTCTTTCTTATTTTTAATCTTACTTAGATCTTTCCTGTATATAGATGATCAAAACTGCACACAATGCTCCAAATTAGGCCTCAACAATGCCTTGTAATATTGTGATGCTCTAATGTTCTGCCTGGTTTTGATAAAAAGGTCATTGGGCTACAAGATTATCCAGTGATTCACTCTTCACAAAGCTACCTGACTTACTGGATATTTCCAAGATTTTTTTTAATGTACCTTCACAATGAATTGTTTGCCATGATGCATGTGCATTCATCTCTTATTTATTCCTGTCTCAATAGATTATTACACTTAATTGAATGTGACTTGGAAGCTTTCTCTAGAAATGGTGTTGAAAACTGCAGTGTGACAAGTAACATTTGGACTGTACTTAATGTAATTTAACAAATTCATACTCATTTTTGAAAATTTTTGCCTCACATTTTTCTACCATTTTGTGGCATGACAGAAATGTACTAGGCTTTTATGCACGGATATGAAATTAAGCACTGTCAATCTTACCGTATTGTTCAAGGTCAAAAAGAAGCGATTCTCCATTTTCATATTTAAATAAACGAAATGACATTTTACAGTCATTGCTGCTTTTCAAAGTACAGTAAGTAGCTTGGTTTTCTTCAAAGTCTATAAAAATAGTTTGAAAATATACAGTCAGATTCAAATATAATTTCAAAAGTTAGAGAACTCATACTGAAACTATATGAATGCTCTCCTAAATGGCTGAATTTTTCTATGCATGACTAATAAAATAATCTGTCAGTATAACTTTTTGGAATCCCATTTTCCACTCAAATGGATTATTACAAAGGATTCTCAGCTCTTGTTCACTTTAGTAACTCCATGTGTGGTCCAACAGCATTAGCCAACAAAGGCATGTGTGAATCTTTCTTCAACAGAGCTTTAATAAAATTGGGAGTGCAGGGTCCTTAAGCATTAATCACAAACTTTCTGGTGCATTTGATGGCCAGTATTTCACATGTTGCAAAACTGTCAGTTCTAACAATAACTATGTCTCGATTATGGTACACTTAATAGCCAATCATATAATCAAAATTATATTGAAATTCTTCAGATGGACTGAGTATTTCAAGTAGATATAATAATAATAAATATGTTATTGATCCCAAGTGGGAAATACTTTCGTTACAATAGCAACATTTAAAAGCACACTTAGCAATAATGAAGTACAGTATAATAATAAACTGAATAATTTACCAATGTGCAATAATACCATATGAAATAATAAAACAGAGACTACTGTACAATGATGTGAGTTCTCCTGTCACACAGAAATGAACTGTTGTATATGCTAATTGCAGAATATGCAGAGCATTTAAAAACTATCAAAATAAGTACCAGAAAAGCAATAATATTTAAACAGATAAATCTATTATTTTGCTTACAACATTTAAGAGCCAATAAAAAACATATCTATACTGATCTATGACTTTTTGGAAGCTTAAGTTTTCATTAATCAAATTAACTTAAATTCCATACTTGAACAATTTCACAATTCCATTTGACACTACAGAGGCAATTTTGCTTGTTTTCAGAGATGAGACTAAATGGACAGAGATTCACATCCCTCAGAGAGAAAAAAATTCCGACAACTATCAGTTTAAAATCACTGCTCCCTAATTTGTAACTAATTGTAATTAATTGACCTCCTGATTCAAATTCTCCCTCTAGTGGAAATATCTCAAAGTCTACAGTCACCTTTAGGATCTTTTAACTTCCAATATGATCACCCCTTATTCTTCTAAACCAGAGGATCTCAACCTTTTTTATGCCATGGATCTTTGCCATTAACCAAGGGGTCCATGGACCCCAGGTTTGGAACCCCTGCCCAAGCAATATCACTCTAGCTTATCAAGATAGGACAACTTTCTCATCCCAAGACTTAACTCTGTTAATCTCTTTTGGACTGCTTCCCATACCAGTATATCATTTGTTAAATAAGTAGACCAAAACTGTCAAAAGCACTCACCAGTAATCTGTATAATTGCGACAATATGTCTCTATATCTACACTCTAACCCTCTGGCAAAAAGTATCACACCGTATCTATTACCAATAAATCTCACCACCCTAATGAGTCCAGAATTTACATCGGTATAAGCTGCCTGGCCTCACAGCCCATGTGCAAGATGAGTTGGACTTAACTAATCTGATTCCTGAAGGAATCAGAGGTCTAAAAGCTGGCTCCAGCTCTTGTGGGTTGGAGGTTCGGCTGAATTCTAATAAAAATACTAACAGCTGAGTAAGCCTGGGTTTACATCGGGAAAACATGGAACAAATCTTGTTGGCTGTGGGCAGCAGTGCTCAAGGGAACTAGCAACGTTCCCATTGTGCCCAACAACAGGACGTTATCATACTAGAATTTACCTCAGATCTTGTGTCAGATTGGTGAAAAGAACTGAAATCCTTTGATGATAATGATGTAGTTCAGATGAGGTGGCAAGGGAGAAGGCATACCTTTTAATGTTGAGATTTAATATTTCCTTGTACATCTTTTGAAATAGTATTTTACACCATGTTTTTTAATTATCTGCTTTATTTTATTTTTTGCCATCAGAGGGATAGAACCTCTGTTCTACATAGCTTGAAGCCTAGTTGCTACCTGGAAATTGCATCTGAATCTGTGGTGCAGAGGTTGAGGAAATAAAAGTCTCTTAGTGTTTTTCAAAAAAGAAAACAGAAACAGTGAAAGAAGCATTTACACAGCTGTGCTAAAGTCTTAGGCACATAGATATAGCAAGAGTGCCTAAAACTTTTGCACAGTACTGCAGTATTGTAGTAATGAGGATTTTAAATACAGCAATGTCCTGCTTCCACCATAAAAAAAAGATTCCATGACATACTTGAGTGTGATAAGCCTGATTCTGATAGCGGTCTCTGTTGTAGACCGAGAGTGGGAAGGGAGCAAGGAGAGGGGATTCGTGATTGAGGAAAAGGGGAAGGGAAAAAGAAAGGACCAGGATGCACCAGAGAGACATTCTGCAATGATCAATAAACCAATTGTTCGTAGCGTGGCCTCATGGACTCTAGGTACACGATCATCTGAACAGTATACGTCCAAACATTCAATTTACGATGGAGATGGAGAAGAGTGGTTGCCTCCCATTCCTGGACATTCTAATACAACAGAAGCCAGATGGTAGCCTCGGGCATGGCATCTATCAGAAGCCTACTTACACGGACTCATACCTCAACAATAACAGCCACCATCACGCTTCCCAATGGACAGTGTTTCTTTCCACTAGAATTAACCGTGCTTAAGCGATTCTGGACCCAGAGAATCTCCACAAGGAATTCAGATGACTACACGTGATGTTCCTACAGAATGGCTACAAGGTGAAAGAAGTCAATTGCTCCCTCAAAAGGGCTGATGGAAAAAACAGGAGACCTAACAATGATAAGGAAGCTGTCACTACTGCCTGTCTTCCCTATATTTCCATGGTTTCTGTAAGGATTGCCAGGATCCTGAAGAAATACTGGGTTAATAGCACCCACAGCCCATAAGGAAGCTGAAATTCCAGCTTCTGCGGGTCAAAGATAATCTGGGACTCAGGACAGTTGGCGTTTACAGGATTCCTTGTGAATGCAGAGCAGCGTATATCGGTCAGACAGGGTGCATGGTGGAAACACGTATCAAGAGGCACAGGAGGAGTCTCTGTTTGAGTTACCTGGAGAAATCAGCAGTAGTGGAACATTACATTAGAAATGGCCATGGGTTTGACTTCAACAGTGCAAAACTACAATGGCTTGTGGGACTGCCTGGCGAAGGAAGCCATTGAAATGAAACTAGAGAAGAGGAATTTTAACAAAGTTGAAGATCACACTCTAAGAAAGAACCGGAATTCGATTATAAACAAAGTGGTACAGCAGAAACCTGATTGGTTGAGGACTAACCAATGAGGAGGAACAGATGATGGGGTATATATAGCACTGGTTTAGATGTGCTTAGGCATCATCCCTGATGAAAACAGAGGAGTCTGTCGTCGAAACATTGGTTAAAATGGATACCTGCAACCAGCTGGAAGCCCGAGAAGAGTTTATTCATAATAAACCAATCGTTTAAAATCAAATGACTTTCCCTGGTGACTCAGGACTGGGTGTGTCTGCACCGACGCCACCCTCTGCTCCTGAAACTGCTTCTCTGCCAACTGAACCACATCCCTTCCGTGGCACACCATCCTCACCATTCCCAAAACCTTTTGATCCCGCTAGATTTACAAACTGGCTCTCTGCTTCACTTCGACAAATACAGTACTGTGCAAAAGTCTGAGGCACCCTGGCTCTCACACACACACACACACACACTGGTGGTAGTGATGGCAACCATGGCTGCATTTCTCCTGGCTCTCTTCTGCTGTCTTCTGGTTGTTCTTTCCATCTCCAGAATACGAACCCCGTCCCTACACAGCTGTCGCCAAGGGATACGGTCAGCAGCAACATCCTCCAGGACCTCAGGTCTGATCTTGCACTTCCTTAAAGCATTCGTCATCTAATCTTTATAGCACTTCTTCGGCCCTCTAACTGAGTGTCATTCTGGAGCTGAGTGACCAGAACCAAAATGATGTCCGGACTTGAATGGCATAATCAAGTGTTATGGGCAGGGCAGAACAAGTCCCACCCACAAAATCTCTCAGGAAACCCCAGCAGACCCCAGTCCAGATTTGCTAAATTCATCCATCTTCCTCAATGCTATATGCAGCCACAAAACAAAGGTGGAAAACCGTGGAACCTGTTCAAAGAAAAACATCAAACCCCCAAGGAACAAAAAAAAATAACAAGTTGCTCAAATGGCAAAAAAACTGAGCGAGGAACATGAAACAACAAATCATCGAACCAGTTCAGGCATATTCAGTTCAGCTCAATCTGCTCTGTGTCATTCATTAACTTCAGGCTGCGGAGCCAGTCCACCCTAGTAAAAATAGCAACAAAAAAGGAGCGACCAGAAAGCAGACATCATAACGTGAACTACAGACTCCAATCCACAAACTGTACTGATTATTATGATTTTGACATTAATTCATGCCATGAAACTTACCTTAAATTAATAATATTTTACATATTTTCACTTCAGGGTTAGGAGGAGACTGCCTTCTGCAAACAATTAAGAAATCAAATATACTACCTGCGGTTTGATTGACAGTAGAATCAACGAGCAGGCATTTCTCTTGGCATTCATCTGTTGATCCATCCACCTTAGAAAGGTGACATTCAACACAGCTTCTGAAAAAACAAAATTATCATCAAGATTAACAACAGCTCTTTCTCACTGAAAAAATCGAAATATATGTGCTCCTTAAGATTTAATGACCAACCCATTTTGTTCAAATGCAAATATAATGCATATCCTAACTTGGCAAAATGCCTTTCCAAGATTCAAAATTCAAGTTGGTTTGCCAGGTGTACAGCGAAACACAGAGTGAAGTGCATTGTTTGTGTTAACAAACACCCAAGGGTGTGCAGAGGGAGCCTGCAAGTGTCACGTACATTCTGAAATTTGGGGAGTTTTTGAGATACTCACATTTACTATAGTTGATGCCCTGACAGTCATTATTCAAAGGACAGTTTAGTGAAGCCAAAGTACACAAAAAAGTTAAATCCCTCCTCCTGCTGTCTCTGCAAACATAGCTTTAGATATTCATAGCTTTTAAGTTCATTTTAAGCAACATGAAGTAGAAGAGAGCACTTTTGAATTAGCCACAGAAATTGCCTGTAAATTAGAAATTAGATCACTTGTTACCTTTGAAACAAAACAGGTAAGGGTACCCTGAAAACAAAGGACAACTGACAGTTCATTGCTTGGGTAAGGGCTGATTTTAGGCTGCACACAGTGAATCTGCTTTCTTACAGATATAGCGACCTGAGTTCAGAAGACTTTAACATATATGAGCAGGATTAGGCCATTCGGCCCATTGAGTCTGCTCCACCATTTCTTGATGGATGATTTATTATCACTCTCAAGCTCACTTTTCCCCATAACCTTTGAAGTCCTGATTAATCCAGAACCTATCAACCTCTGCTTTAAATATACTCAAGGACTTGGCCTCCACAGCCACCAGTGGCAATGAATTCCACAGATTCACTATGCTTCTAGCTAAAGGAATTCCTCCTCATTTCTGTTCTAAATGGACATCTCTCTATTCTGAGGCTGTGCCATCTGGTCTTAGACTCTCCCACTATAGGGTACATCCACTCCATATTTAGGCCTTTCAACATTTGATAAGTTTCAATGAGATCCCACCTTCTAAACTCCAGCAGATGCAGTCCCAGAGCCATCAAATGTTACATATACATCAACCACTTCATTCCTGGAATCATTCTTGTGAACCTCTTCTGGACGCTCTACAAGGCCAGAACATCATTTCTAAGATGAGAGGCCCAAAGCCACTCACAATACTCCAAGTGTTGTCTGACCAATGCCTTAGAAAGCCTCACTCAGTCTTACATCCTTACTGTTATTTTCTAGCCCTCGCGAAAGGAATGGTAACATGCATTTGTCTTCCTCACCACCAACTCCACCTGCAAATTAACCTTTAAGGAATCCTGAAGAAGGACACCCAGGTCCCTGTGCAACTCAGATTCTTGAATTTTCTCCCCATTTAAAAAACACCCTTTATTCCTTCTACCAAAGTGCATGATCATATACTTCCCTACAGTTTATTTCATCTGCCACTTCCTTGACCATTCTCCCAATCTGTCTCTTCGGCAGATACCCTGCTTCCTCAACACTACTTTCCCCTCCACCTATCTTTGTATTGTCTGCAAACCTTGCCACAAACCCGTCAATTCCATCATCCAAAACATTGACATATAATGTGAGAAAAAGTGGTTCCAGCACTAACCCCTGGGAACACCACTAGTCAATGGCAGCCAATCAGAAAAGAAAATTCCATCCTTTGCCTCCTTCTAGTCAGCCAATCTTCTACCCATGCTAGTATCTTTCCTGTAATACCATGAGCTCCTATCTTGTTAAGCAGTCCATGTGTGACACCTTGTCAAAGGCCTTCTGAAAATCCAAGTAGAGAACATTCAGTGACTCTCCTTTGTCTATCCTGCCTGTTATTTCCTCAAAGAATTCCAATAGATATGTCAGACAAGATATTCTTTTAAGGAAACCATGCTGACTTTGGCCCATTGTACCACTTGCCATCAAGTATCCCGAAACCTCATTCTTAATAATGAACTCCAACATCTTCCCAACTACTGAAGTCAGGCTAACGGCCTATGATTTCCTTTCTTCTACCTCCCCCACTTCTTAAAGAGTGGTGTGACATTTGCAGTTTTCCAGTCTTCCAGAACCATTCCAGAATCTAGTGATTCTTGGAAGATCATAACCAATAACTCCACAATCTGAATCATCCACCATTTTTTATCCTCCAGTGTCATTTTCCTGCAGTCCAATATCCACATTGCTTCTCTTTTACTCTTTGTATGTCTGAAAAAACTGTCGGTATCCTCTTTATATTATTGGCTAGCTTACCTTCATAGTTCATCTTTTCTCTCCTTGTGGCTTTTTAGTTGTCTTCTGCTGGTTTTTAAAAGCTTCCCAATCTTCAAACTTCCCACGAATTTTTGCTATATACTATGCCCTCTCCTTTCCTTATATGCTGTCTTTGACTCCTTGTCAGCCACAATTGCCTCGTTCCTCATCCTCCCTTTAAAATCCTTCTTCATTTTTGGGATGTGTCTTTCCTGTGTTTTCTGAATTGCTCCCAGAAGCTCTACCCATTGCTGTTCTACCATCATCCCTGCTAGTGTCCTCTTCTAATCAACAATGGCCAGCTCCTCTCTCATTCCTCCTTAACTTCCATTACTTCACTGTAATACTAATACGTCTAACTTTCAATCTTATTCAGTTCTGACTTGCTAGTGTGGAAGGGTGTGGTAGAACATGGGAATGTGGGGGAGAATAAAATCATAATTGGTATAGGATTACTGATGTTCATTCTAGATTTGGTAGGCTTAAGGACTGGTTTCCAAATTGCATGAATCTATGATTTTAGCAGCTTTAATATTACTATGAATCACACAGCAAATGTGCAGCAATTCAAAAAGCTGCTAAAACAATTTAAAGGCAGTCCAATATTGAGGCTATAAGTGAAGCACATGCTGGAACCTGGAGCAAAATACCAGAGTTCCCTGCTCTTTTTTAAGCCAGTTATCTTCCTTCTCCACTTTCCATCCTGATGGCATAGGAAAGCAGTATCCATCATCAGAGATCCCTACCACCCAGGTCAAGCTCTCTTCTCACTGCTGCCATCAGGCAGAAGGTACAAGAGCCTCAGGACTCGCACCACCAGGTTCAAGAACAGTCACTACACCTCAACCATCAGGCTCTTGAATTAAGGGAATAACTGCACTCACTTGCCTATCCACTGAGATGTTTCCACAAACAATGATCTCAATTTAAGGATTCTCTATCTCATTATCTCATGTTCTCATTATTTATTGCTACTTATTTATATCTGCATTTGCACAGTTTGTTGTCTTTTGCACTCTAGATGATCTTTCACTGGTCCTGTTTTAGTTAAAATTCTATAGATCTGCTGAGTACACCTACAAGAAAATGAATCTCAGGGTTGTAGATGGTGACTTATATGTACTTTGATAATAAAATTTACTTTGAACGTCAATGCAAAGTCTCAACCCAAGAGGTCAGAAGCTCCTTTTCCCCATTGATGCTACTTAGCCTGCTGAATTCCTCCACCAGTTTGTTACTTTTTAATTCAAATTTGGTTCTCAGGGAAGCAAAGAGAATGAATTAAGAAAAGGATATCCGGAGATAACGATTTGTAAGAGCTGTGCAAATTACCGCTTAGAAGAGCAGAGCTCAGAACAAGTTGGGCACTTTTCACATCTATCTCCAGAGGCTCCGGAATGTGAGCAGACACATTTTCCACATTTGCACTCGCCACGCCCACTACATAGTTTTCCAGTTTTGGAAATACACAAGTCTGTGCTTGTGGTGCAGTTACAATATTCACCCATCCATCCTTGGTCACAATGGCATTCCCCACAGTCACATGATCCATGCCCTAGAGAAAGGAATGACCATCAAAACTTCAGTTAAATCCAATTTCCATCCCAAACCATGCATACTATAGGTCGTACTATTAAAACTATTTGCATTCTAAGTTTCAGTTTGTTAGCTGAATATACATAGGCAGTTAATTCAGATGTTAATTGGCCAAATTGAATTGCTGTAACATTTTTACTAAGGCTGAGCCTTGAGTCCTTAAATTTCCTTTAAAACAATTATGTATAGGCATTAAAATAAATCTAAGGAAGGAAGGTGGTTGATTATAATCCATGTTAACAGCCCTCAAGGAGCTAATAAAGCTGAAGAGCTTTGGAAATTCAACTGGGGTGTATAAAATGAAGTAAGTTTAAGGGAAAAAATAAAGCTTCTCTTAGCTTCAAGGTCAATAAGCAGAAAGCATAGCTGCAAGATGATTGACAAATTGAGGTTAGAAAAATCTTGTTTATACAATCAGAACCTGGCATTTTAAGTGCAGATTTAATGTAAAGTTAATAGTAGCCTCTGACAGTAAATTCATAAATACTTAAAAGGAAATTAACTTGCAGGGATTTTCAGAGAGAGCAATGAAATGCTCCAAATGAAATTGTCTTTATAAGAACCAGCACAAACTCAATAGGTGGAATAACCTCCCCCAGCTGTGTTATTCATTCAGTGATGCTGTTGCTACAGTGAGTATCATGGCAGTTTGCGTTAACACAGGTTGAACCTGATAATCATGTGAACTTGAGATTTTGTAATTTAATATTTGACTTTGTTGAAATAGCATGTGTGTGTGTGTGTGTGTGTGCCCGCGCGTGCACGTGCAAATTATTCTTCTCTGAGTTAAAACAAATCCATTAAAAGAGGCTTTATTAGTGAAAACAGTGCACACTGATGCTGAAAATGGGTTTGAATAGAGGAACAAGCATAAATCAAGTCTATATTAAAATAATCCTCAACTCTCTGCAACTGCATTTGACATTTTGTATCCCATAATCCAAACCAAATATGATAACTCTAAAGAAACAGACACTGAGTATTTTCTAAACTTTCAGTTCTTCTTTCATATTTTCAGGATCTGCAAAAATTCACTTGTAAAATTTAATTTTACAGTCAGAAATGAAGGACAAGCAGGTAGGCAGAGGGGTTGTTGGTTCTGTTGGTGAAAAATGAAGGGTAAAAAGACCCTGAGGGGTGTTATATACTGGCCCCTGAAATGTAGCTAGGTCGTGGGGTACAAATTACAATTGGAAATAATAAAACTCATGTAAAAAGGCAATGTTAAGATAGTAATGGGTGAATTTCAATATACAGGTAGATTGGGAAAGTTAGGTTGGTGCTGGATCCCAAGAGATGGAATTCGTAGAATGCCTACAAGTTGGCTTTTTAAAGCAGCTTGTGGTTGAGCCCAGTAGGCGAAAGGCATTTCTGGATTGGATGTTGTGTAATGAACCAGATTTGTTGAGGGAGCTTACGGTAAAGGAACCTATTATAGTATGATAGAATTCACCATGCAATTTGAGAGGGAGAAGATAAAGTCAAATGTATCAGTATTAGAGTGGATTAATCAGTATTAAAGGGGATTACAGAGGGATGAGCAAGCAGCTGGCCAAAGTTGATTGGAAGGGGACACCAGCAGTGATGATGGCAGAACAGCAATGGCTGGAGTTTCTGGGAGAAATTTGGAAGGTGCAGGATAAATACATTCCAAAGGTGAATAAGTATTCTAAATGGGGGGGGGGATGTGGCAACTGTGGGTGACAAGGGAAATCACAGACAGAAAAAAAGCAAAAGAGAGGGAATATAATATAGCAAAAATTAGTGGGAAATTAGAGGATTGGGAAGCTTTTAAAAATCAATAGAAAGCAACTAAAAAAAGCCATTAGGAGAGAAAAGATAAAATATCAAGGTAAGCTGGCCAATAATATAAAAGTGTATACCAAAAGCTGTTTCAAATATATCAAAAGTAAAAGAGGGCCAGAGTTGATATTGGACTGCTGCAAAATAATGCTGAGAAGATAGTAATGGGGAATGAAGAAATTGTGGATGAACTTATGTACTCAGTCTTCACGATGCCAGAAATTCAAGTGTCAGAGGGCAAAAGTTGAGACTTGTTGCTATTACTAAGATGAGGGTGCCTGGGAAGAAGAAAGGTCTGAAGATAGGCAAGTCACCTGTACCTGATGGATTACACCCTAGGGTTCTAAAAGAGGTAGATGAAGAGATCCTAGAGGCATTAATAATGATCTCTCAAGAATCACTAGATCCTGGAATGATTCTGGAGGACTGGAAAATTGCAAGTATCACTCCAATCTTTAAGAAGTGAGGGAGGTAGAAGAAAGGAAATGATAGGCCTGTTCCTGACTTCGGTGGTTGGGAAGATGTTAGAGTCCATTACTAAGGATGAGGTTTCAGGGTACTTGGAGGCACAGGTTAAAGTCAGCATGGTTTCCTGAAAGGGAAATTTTGACTGACAGATCTATTGGAATTCTTTAGGAAATAACAAGCAGGATAGACAAAGGAGAGACAGTGGACATTGTTAACTTGGATTTTCAGAAGGCTTTTGCAAAGTGCCGCACATATTAAATAAGAGCTTATGGTATTACAGGAAAGATACTAGCCTGGATAGAAGATTGACTGATTGGCACAGTGGGGTCTTTTCTGGTGGGCTACCGGTGACTAGTGGTGTTCTGCAGGGGTCAGTGTTGGGACCAATTTTTTAAATGTTATATGTTAATGATTTTGATGATGGAATTGAATGTTAGGTGGGCAAGTTTCATTTCATTTCATTTTTTCATTTTTAGAATCTTTTTATTAATACATAATCTTCTACAACTATAGAATAATACAAAATATCCTCAAATTAATATGTATACAATTAATAGAGCTGAAGAAAAAAAACTAATCATAATATATAAAAATGAAAAAAATTATATATAGAAAAAAGAAGGGAAAAAAGAACCCCATCTAACTGAGAAAAAAAAACCCCATTAGGAATCAACCCCCGGAAGCAATACGTTTAATCATCATCTAAATATATAGAAAATAAAATTCATCAACTGGCAATTCACATTTTTTTAAAAGATAATAAAATTGGAAGGAAACCATATACCGGTAGAATAATTCAAATTAAATGGTAATAATTTGCAAAAGAACCCCATCTTCTCTCAAAATCAAATCAAGGTTCAAAAGTTCTACTTCTAATTTTTTCCAAGCTGAGACATAACATTACTTGAGAAAACCATTCAATCAATGTTGGGGAAGATACCTTTCCATTTTAATAAAATAGCCCTTCTTGCCAACAATGTAACAAATGTAATTACATGTTGATCTGAAGATGAAATACCCTGAATATAATGCGGAACTATTCCAAATAGAACAATCAGTCTGTTAGGTTGTAAATTAATTTTCAAAGCTTTAGAGATTGTAGAAAATAAAGATTTCCAAAACAGTTTTAATGAAGAACATGACCAGAACATATGTGATGAAGTAGCTACTTCAGTTTTATATCTATCACAATAATTATCTACACTAGGAAATATTTTAGATAGTCTCTCCTTTGTTAAATAATAACGATGGACAATTTTAAATTGAATTAGACAATGATTGGCACATATAGAGTAATAATTTACATTTTTCAAAATTCAAACCCAATCTTCATTCACAAAGGTCATATTAAGTTTTCTCTCCCAATCTTGTTTAATCTTCAGTGATAGGTTCTCTTTTTGTAACAAGAGTAAATTATAAATTCTGCTAATGGAACCTTTCACTAAGGGATTCAATTTCAAAAATGGTATCCAACAAATCAGATTCTTGTAAGTATGGAAACTTAGGTAAACATTGTTGTAAAAAATGTCTAACCTGAAAATATTGCAAAAACTGTGTATGAGCGAGAGAGTATTTATTAATTAACTCTTCAAAAGTCATCAATTGACCATTATAAAATAAGTCTGTAAAAAACAGATCCCTTTATTTTCCCATAGGAGAAAAATGGGGTCGGTTATTGAAGGTTTAAATGAAAAGTTTCGATATAAAAAACTAGACAACTTAAATTGTTTAAAATTTTAAAAATTACAAAACTGAATCCAAATCTGTGAAGATTTTTCAATAACTGGGTAAAAATTTAAATTTGGAATTTTAGAGAGCTGTAAAGGTTTGCAGACAATATAAAAATAGTGAGGGGCAAATAGTTTTGAGGGAGCAGAGAGTCTGCAGAAGGACTTAGACAGGTTGGGAGAATGAGCAAAGTGGCAGAAGGAATATAGTGTACAGGAGTGCACTTTGGTAGAAAGAATAAAAGCATAGACTGTTTTCTAAACAGTGAGAAAATTCAAAAATCAGAGGTGCAAACAGACTTGAGAGTCCTTGTGCAAGATTCCCTGAAGGTCAACTTGCAGTTTGAGTCAGCGGTAAGGAAAGTAAATGCAATGTTAGCATTCATATCAAGACTAGGATATAAGAGCAAGGATTATAAGTCATTGGTCACAGAGTATTGTGAGCAACTTTGGGCCCCTTATCTAGGAAAAGATGTGCTGGCATTGGAGAGGATCCAGAGGAGATTCATGAGAATGATTCGAGGAATGAAAGTGTTAACAAATGAGTAGTCTTTGATGCCGCTGGTCCTGTACTCACTGGAGTTTAGAAGAATGATGATGGATCTCATTGCAACCAATTGAATATTGAAAAGTCTGGACAAAGTGGATGCCAGGAGGATGTTTCCTATAGTGGGTGAGACTAGGACCAGAGGGCACAGCCTCAGAATAGAGGGAGGTTTGTTTCAAACAGAGACGAGGAGGAACTTCTTTAGCCAGCAGGTAGTGAATCTGTGGAATTCACCGCCACTGGTGGCTATGGAAGCCAAGTCATTGAGTATATTTGAAGTGGAGGTTGATTGGTTCTTGACTTGTCATGGAGTCAAAGAGTATGGGGAGAAGGTATGAGAATGCTGTTGAGAGGGATATATTAGAGTGGACTGAATGGGCTAATTCTGCTCCTATTATATGTATGATGGACTTACAGTCTGACAAATTCATCTTAGCAAATTTTTGGCACTGTGTTAGTATCTTGCTAATTTGCCCATGTATTGCATCATATCTAAGTAACATAATCTGTTAACATATCCTGGTT
This sequence comes from Hypanus sabinus, assembly GCF_030144855.1. NCBI lineage: Eukaryota > Metazoa > Chordata > Chondrichthyes > Myliobatiformes > Dasyatidae > Hypanus > Hypanus sabinus. The sequence goes on along the minus strand of NC_082709.1, from coordinate 16,089,897 downwards.
TTCAAATAAGTAATAAATCTCATCAGACTTTTTGGATGTTCAAGGCGGGAAATGATTACCTACTTGGTGCCTGAAGTTGTTCTGTAACTATTCATCTTAACTTGTTAGTAGATTATTGTAAATTACCTTTTCACAAAATCCTTTCTGCTTACAAACTAAGATATCAAGATACAGAAGTAAAATTCATGACTCATTATTTGCACTTTCACCACAGAAATATAATCTTAGCATTCACAACTATTGGCTGATTACTTATTTTCTGTATGTTTCTGGAAATGGTGTGTAAATGCAAGCTGTTTTTTTATTTATGACTTAAGGAACTGCACTGGTGAAGAAGTAAACTAGCAAAAAATTTTCACTAGCAAAATATTTTTCAAATGAGCAATTTTTGTATGTGGGAACTGCAAAGAAAAGAATTGTGTAGTTACACGGAATCCTTATTGAAATTAGAGATGTTTAGCAAGAAACTTTATCTGAAAGAATGTTTTCATCAGACATATAATGGAATGAAAAGCAATATAACTCTAAGTCTAGGATTACAAATACATTGGGTCCTATCCAGAAAAAAAATAGCGCAACCAATATGGTGATGCTGCAGAATTTAGAAGAACTAACTGTGGCTTGGAGCTCAGCAAAACAGGAATGCACAACCAAATTTCAGAAATGAAGGTTAATGGCTGGATTGACAGCAGATATTATTTTCTAACCATTGAAACAAAATTAATCTTCATTTATCAACTTCAGATTTTGAAAAGTTAAGCACTGCATGAGACTAAAGTATGTCTGACTTCCAGTCGCATCAACTAGATATATTAAACTGTGATCCAAAGGAGAGTTTACACCAGCATAGACCAAGAATAGCACATGAAAGAAATGAATAATGCAGAGAACATCAATGTCTTCAAATTGAGGAAACTGAATCCAATATTCCTCTATGTCAATAGTAATTGGAAAAAAAAATAGTGTATTTTATTGGGTCAATAACATGGAGACACCAGTAATCTACAAATTAAAGCCTACAGCATATTAATTGGTACGTTAAATGCTAAAGTGTTGCATTGCATAAAATAATTAAATTTAATCATGAATTTTAAGAATTTATTTGACAAGAAATACTTTGTAACCAAACAAGTAAAAAACTAAAGATCGTATCCTCTTAATGAGTCAGCTTCATTGAAACATTCGACTCAAAAAGTAAGAACACAATAGACAAAACTTTTTATGCAATCTCGGCAATCACTTGTCAGCACTGTAGACTTCTCAATTGTTTCAGCAGTTGATACAATTTCTGCCTTTGTTTATTTCAGCTCTACACTGGGCATTCATGTTGAGAATATTTCTGTTTAACTATGGTTTGGGGAAAAAAATCGTGTTGCATAGATATCAAACTGTCTAAAGAATAACAGACACAAAATGCTGGAGGAACTCAGCAGGCCAGGCAGCATCTGTGGAAAAGAGTACAGTCGATGTTACATGCCGAGACCCTTCAGCAGGACTGGAGAAAAAAAGACGATGAGTCAGGGTTAGAAGGGAGGGGAGGAAGAAACACAAGGTGATAGGTGAAACTGGAAGGGGGAAGGACGAAAGTAAAGAGCTGAGAAGTTGATTGGTGAAAGAGGTACAGGACTGGAGAAGGGGGAATCTAAAAGGAGAGGACAGAAGGCCACAGAACAATGAAAAAAGGGGAGGAGCACCAGAGAGAGGTGATAGGTAGGCAAGGAGATAAGGGAAAAGGAGATGTGGAATAGAGAAGGAATTCAGAATAAAATTTTACATACCTCCACACAGAAGCCCATTAGATCGAACACAGGAGAAGTTATCGCATTCACAGTAGGTACCATAAATCTGCCCAAACTCAGATGGATAACAGGCACACTGCCCACAGTAGCAGTCACCACGACCATTGCAGGAAATGTTCTCTGCACTATACTTGCAGATGCTAAAGTTTATACTTTCCTCCGCACATTCACAATGAGGCCCAAATCGTCCAGCATTGCAAATGCACACACCACACTGATGAGAGCCACTGTCATTACATCGTGAACTATTGTGCTCTGCATTTGTTTGACAGCCACACCTACAGGCAGACCGTACTTCAATCTCCAGCGTATCTTGGAATCCTAGAGGTTTTACCACAATATGCTTAGGTTCCTTCAAGCATTCAGTCAACTCAACAGTCATGTTGAAGGAAACCTACTTAAATAAAAATATACAGTAGATTAACATCTAATTTCAAAAGGTAAAGTAATAAAAATATGGCATTCATGTAGTCACCAATTATGTCTTGTGAGTTAAATACATATTTCAGGATTATATTTTTATGTTTATGTCATATGTTGTATCATCATATTATTGTGATATAGGTTTCGGCTTTCAACCTAAACTACGATATATCACAGATTTAGGGTGAAAGGTGAGATATTTAAGGGGATTCCAAGTGAGCACTTCTTCACCCAGAGGGTGCTGAGAGTAAGGAATGAGCTGCCAGTGGAAGTGGTAGATGTGGGTTCAATTGCAATGCTTAAGCAAACTTTGAATAGGTGCCTGGATGAGGGGCGTATGGAAGGCTGGGGTCTCGGTTTGAGTAGATGGAACTAGGCAGAAAAAACAGGTTGGCATGGACTTGATGGTCCTAAGGATTTGTTTCTGTGCCGTTGTGCTCTATGACTCAATGACTGTAAATAAACGTTGTCATACCAACTCGCTTGCCCCAACTATAAACTAATCCTTTGTGGCTAACAGTGGCTAACAATCTCAAGACCTCAGCTCCCTCGCCATCTTGTGAAGCAAACAGGGTTGTGAGGAGTGACCGGGCCTCTGTGCAATGCATGCTGGGCCCTGGCCTTAAGCACTGCCTCTGACAGCTTCTGATACACAGACATTTGAAAATAATTCAACTCAATGTAATTAAAAAGTAAGAAAATAATTCTAAAACAAATTAAACTTCTGTTTAGTAATCTAAAAAAAATACAATAAAAATAGCTAAATTTATTTTTTGTAATTTTGTCCAGTAATCCCAATCAAAGAAATGGAGTTGCTTTAGTAAAGTCATGCTTGGTGCAAAGGTGGCAAATAATACCTAGTATATTTAGGTTTTGCCTTAGTGAGTTACAACATTCCTTTGGAGTTAGCACTGTCCAGATTGCAATGAAAGGTCAGATGTACCTGTATCCAATCACCAGCACAGTGTGCAGTTCCAGCTCACAGTGGGCCAGTGTAAGTGCTTTCTCTTTCTCCTCTGGCTTTGTTTATTAACGGTTATACAAGGCTTTGCATATTTTGCAGATGTTTTAAAATATTGGATGCTAAAGGATTGTCATATCATGAATTTGAAATAAACAGCCCACTTTTTTTTCTCTTTCTCTTTTGTTTGTTTTTCTTTCTTTTATATTACTTATTAGTTATAGTTATTAGATTAGATTAGTTAGTTTTGCATTATATAAAATTTTTTTTGTTTTTTTTTCTTTCTTTGTTCTGTTTTTTTTTATATTATACATTATGAAATATTTAGATTTACTATGTCCATACATATATCTTATGGCTTATGTCTTGGTAAACTCATTTATATTTTAACTATTATGTATGTTTTTTTTTCATATGTAATGGAATGTGTATGTTGGTAATTTCTTTATCAATATATCATCTGTATTCTGTCCATATTACTAATATTAATAAAAAGATTTAGAAAGAAAGAAATTCCTTCCACTACTGCAGACTTGTTAATGGAAGCAATTTGGGCATCCACTTGCTCACAGTATTGTCCTTTCAACAGGGTTTACTACATGACTGCACTAATTCCCCAAGTTAAAGTAAATATTCATTATTTTGACAGAAGTGTAAGGATATCACTTCAGGTAAATAAAATCACTGAGTAATGTGCCAAGTCACTCGTGTATATATTGGCAATTTACTTTCCTTACTTACTGCCCATTACGCTGCTGGCATTTAGGGCAGCAATGAAAGCTCTTCATCTCTGGTGATGTTCAGGGCTTCTTTCAGTAGGTCAGAAACTTCCTCTCGGTTTTCATTACTATCAGTCTTTCAAGTCCCGGAGGAGACTCAGGAAAACCGTTGCACACAGATGTAGAAGGATTCTTCTGTGTCGTTTCCATAACAATTTTGTTGTACCAGTCCGGGTTGTTAGCCCTTATATGAACCTCTGAACATGGAGGAGTTGCAATTTACTACTGAATCCTTTTCTATCGCAACGTTTGTCACGAGGTAGCATTGGAGACATTGGCAAGAGTGTGGCAGTACTAAATAGTGTGCCCCTCACAATCAAATATATGGCAGATTTGTTACTGAAATAGAAAAACTATACCTTCTCTCCGATGTAGAGATGAGAACATTTCTTTTCTCCGGGGAAGACAGTGCCGTTTTGGCAGATAGCCGTGAATACAAATTGCACCCCTTCTGTATCCCCAGTAACTTCCAGTTCCACCTCAGATCGTAGCTCCTGAAAGAACAGGAAAGAATTCACAGAATCTTACAACATAAGGGATGCATTTGTCTCATCCCTGTCAATTTTGTTCTTTCTTCCTTCCCTGCTGGATCCATGCCATGTTCTTTCTTCCTTCCCTGCTGGATAGCTAGTGTGAAATGTCCTTGATTTGACCTTCTGCCCTAAACTTGCTCCAACATTGTCCTTACAACTTTGCTACTTGGTATGAATTCCTAACCTCATTTGCCCTGGGGCCTCCTGATCTTGAAATTAGTTGACGCACTGGACTGTGTTCATATCTGTATATTGCAGCATTCTATTTATCTATTTTCTGTCTGTATTTTATTTGGTATTGCAAGTTTTTATTATGGGTTACAGTGAATTGTAATGAGGGGTGGGATGAGCTAGAAGTAAAGGAATGTAGTTCTATATTCACCCTTTGTCTTAGTTTAATTGAGAGGGAGTGAGCTGAGGAATGATAATTTTTGTTGACTGCTTAGTTACGCTTAATTTGAATGCTAATCACTCCTTTCTCGCTGTATCTCCAATTTAGTTTTGTTCAGGTTTTTTTTTAAATAGCTATACAAGATCATTCATCTTTACTGGTTTTGGGATTAAACAAACTTTTGTCAAATTGGAACCTAGTTATTTGGAAGTGCGTCATACACTGTCAACTCCCGTACTCAGCCTGTCAGCTGTTAAGGTTTGTTTTAAAGTAACTGCTACACTGCTAGTGCTCCAGCTCCAGAATGTTCCGGTAAGCAGTCCCAAAAAACAATCTGTGAGGTTATAAGAGCGTTAACCTATCTGTAAATACAAAGACATTTAAGACTGCTTCTGATGGAATTAATTATTACATTACACCAGAATGCCAATATATTAAAAATATTAAAATAAGCAAAACTAAACACTGAATGAACCACATTGATCCTTTGAATGAGATCTTCAGTAGTTCTTGTTTCATTTGCTCTTACTCCAAAGCTCTGCAAAATTCTTCCCCAAATGAAATACTCACCCAGCTCTCTTCTGAAAGTGGTTATTAAATTCACTTTCACCAAATCAGGCAGTAATAATTTTTGCAGCTTGTCACCTAGCTTCTTTTACCGATGCTTTGATCTGTATTCTCATTTGTACAACTGCAGACAGCTTTTCTTATCTACTCTTAGAAACCCTTTCATGGTTTTCAACATGTCAATTCTTGTTTGATTTTCTCTGCTCCAGAACACACTAAAGTAGCTTCACTGCTAGTGTTTTATTTTTTCACATCTCATCTATACGTTCTCTTTCAGCATCATTTCCAAGATATCGAATCTATATGTGCTTCACGTCACCTTCTCACAATTTGCTTCCCAAATTCATCTGCCTTGAATTTGATCAGCCCATGACTGAATGGCAGAGCTGACTCGATAAGCCAAATGGCCTACTTCTGCTCCTACGGTCTTATGGAATTTTATCTATAATTATGTGTCTGCCTATTTCACTAATTCATGCCCATCTGGTCTCGTTTACCATATTTACAAGTTCTGTATCATCTGCAAATGTCAAAATTAATAATAGATCTAATAAAGATTTCAAATGACAAAATGATACATTTCCTCAAAAAGGTGACATCCAGCATTAAACATCCCCATCACCCAGAGCATGCCCTCTTCTCATTGCTACCATCAGGAAGGAGGTACAGGAGCCTGAAGGCACACACTCTCAGTGCTTTAGGAATAGCCTCTTCCCCTCTGCCATCGGATTTCTGAATGAGCATTGAGCCCAAGAACACTAACTCACTCAGCAACGCACACAAAATGCTGGAGGAAATCAGGCCAGTTACCATCCATGGAAAAGAGTAAACAGTCAACATTTCATGCTGAGCCCCTTCATTTCATGTTGGTAACACTAACTCAAAACTTCTTTTTGCACTACTTATTTAATTCAACTATTTAACATATACACTGTGTGATATACTGTAATTCACTGTTTTTTTCTATTATTATGTTTTGCATTGTACTGCTGCCACAAAGACAACAAATTTCACGCTAAATGCCCATGATATTAACACTGATTCTGATCCCTACAGTCTAGAAAGCAATAATACATGATTACTCTGTGTTCTCCACCTCTCCCAATTTCATAACACCGAGCAACTTCCGTTTTGATCTGATCAGTTCCAATTTTGCTCAGAAATCCACTGTTAAACAGATTTGCAAAATCCACAAACAGGGCATCAACAAAGCGGAACCTTCATCAGTGCTTTCCATTTCTGCAAATGCCACCTTCTATGGGATTCTTTATTTGGTCAGTTTTCCAATTTTTCATGTAAGTAAGACACAGTGCTTAATCAAACAATACCATTTGAATTCTGGACAAATTAAATTTAGCCCTCTTCAAGTTGTTTTTTACAGGAAAATAACAATATTAATTGTATGTATCATGCTTGTAAAATATTTTGGTGCACTTGTGTTCAACTTGGAACTGAGGATTTTCAGGGTCATGCAACAATTCTTTGCATATTAACAATTACTTCAGGGAAGACAACAATGTCAAAAAACATAAGGTCCAGGAGCAGAATTAGGCCACTTGGCCCACTTGGCCCACTCTGCTATTTCATCATGACTGATCCTTTTTTCCCCCTCAGCCCCAACCTCTTGCCTTGCCCCCTCCCCCATTTCCCTTCTTGCCCTGACCAATCAAGAATCTAGCAACCTCTGCCTTAAATATACATAAGGACATGACCTCCACACCTGCCTGTAGCAGTGAATTCCACAGATTTACCACTCCCTGGCTAAGGATTCCTCCTCATCTCCATTCTAACAGGATGCCCCTCTATTCTGAGGCCACGTCCTCTGGTCTTAAACTTTCCTACCATAGGAAACACCTTCTCAACATCCACTCTGTCAAGGCCTTTCACCATTCGATAGGTTTCAATGAAGTCACCCCACATTCTTATTTCCAATGAATACAGGCCCAGAGACATCAAATGCTCTTCATATGACAAGCCATTTAATCCTAGAATCATTTTTGTGAACCTTCTTTGAATCCTCTCCAGTTTCAGCACATCCTTTCTAAGATAAGGGACTCAAAATTGCTCACAATACTCGAAGTGAGGCCAGTGCTTTATAAACACTCCTAATCTAAGTCCTTCTGCAGCCTCTCTACTTCCTCAAAACTACCTGCCTCTCCACTTATCTTCGTATCACCTGCAAATTTTGCAACAAAGCCATCAATTCCATCATCCAATTTATTGAGATACAACGTAAAAAGAATCGATCCCAACTCAGACGCCTGTGGAACTCCACTGGTCACCAGCAGCCTGCTGGAAAAGGCTCCCTTTATTCCAGCTCTTTGCCTCTTCCCAAACAACCACTGTTTGATTCATGTTAGATTATATCCCACAATATCATGGGCTTGCAGCTTGTTGAGCAGCCTCACGTGTGGCACCTTTTCAAAGGCCTTCTGGAAGTCCAAGTGCACAACATCAACTGATTCTCCTTTGTCTATCCTGCTTGTTATTCCTTCAAAGAATTCCAACAGATTTGCCAGGCAAGTTTTCCGTTGAGGAAACCATGCTGACCTAGGCCTATTTTATCCTGTGCCTCCAAGCACCCTGAAACCACATCCTTGACAATCGAATCCAACATATTCTCAACCACTGAGGTCAGACTAACTGGCCTATAGTTTCATTTCTACTGCCTCTCTCCCTTATTAAACAGTGGAGTGACATTTGCAATTTTCCAGTCCTCCAGAATCTAGTAATTCTTGAAAGATCATTAATAATGCCTTGACAATCTCTTCATCTACCTCTTTCAGAACCCTTGGGCGTACACCATTTGGTCCAGTTGACTTATCTACCTCTGGACCTTTCAGTTTTCCAAGAAACTTCTCCCTAGTAAAGGGAGCTTCACACTCTTCATGCTCCCTGACACCAGGAACTTCCACCATTCTGCTAGTGTCTTCCACAGTGAAGACTGATGCAAAATGCTTAGTCAGTTCATCCACCATTTCCTTGTCCCCCATTATTATCTCTCCAGAAACGTTTTCCAGTAGTCCGATATCCGCTCTTACCTCTCTTTTACACTTTATGTATCTGAAGAATCTTTTGGTATCCTCTTTAATATTATTGGCTAGTGTACTTTCATATTGCATCTTTACCTTCTTAATGACTTTTTTAAAGCTTCTGTTGGTTTTTAAAAGCTTCCCAATCCTCTAACTTCCCACTAATTTTTGCTCTAGTATATGCCCTTTCTTTGGCTTTTATGTTAGCTTTGACTTCTCTTGTTAGCCAGGGTTGTGTCATCTTGCCTTCAGAATACCTCTTCCTCTTAAAAGGCCTGAACAGATTAGATATGGCAGTGTTATTTCCCATGGTAGGGGGGTCTAGGACAAGGGGGCACAGCTTCAGGATTGAAGGACGTCCATTTAGAAGAGAGATGCAGGAGAAATTACTTTAGTCAGAGGTGGTAAATCTGTGGAATTTATTGCCATGAATGGCTGTGGAGGCCGTCTTTGGGTGCATTTAAGGCAGAGATAGATAGGTTCTTGAATAGCCAGGGCATCTATAGGTATGCGGAGAAGGCAGGGGAGTGGGGATAACTGGACGAATTGGATTAACCTATGATTGAATGGTGGAGCAGACTCGATGGGCTGAATGGCCTACTTCTGCTCCTATATCTTATGGTCTTTGAGAAATACATACCCTGTGCCTTTCAAATTGCTTCCAGAAATTCCAGCCATTGCTGCTCTGCTGTCATCCCTGCCAGTGTTCTTTTCCAATCAATTCTGGCAAACTCTTCTCTCATGCCTCTGTAATTCTCCTTCTCAAATTTCAGGGTGAATTTGATCATATTATGACCGTTTGCCCCAAGGGTTCACTTATCTTAAGCTCTCTAACCAATTCTGGTTCATTACACAAGAGGTATACGTACATTGAATAGATAAAAAAAATGCAAAAACAGAAATACAGTATATTTTAAAAAAGTGAGGTTGTGTCCAAAGGTTCAATGACCATTTAGGAATTGGATGGCAGAGAGGAAGAAACTGTTCCTTAATCACTGAGTGTGTGCCTTCAGGCTTCTGTACCTCCTACCTGATGGTAACAGTGAGAAAAGGGTGTGCCCTGGGTGCTGGAGGTCCTTAATAATGCCTTCTGAGACACTGCTCCTTGAAGAATACCTAGGTACTTTGTAAGCTAATACCAAGGTAGAAATGACTAGATTTACAACCTTCTGCAGCCTGTCAGAATGCTTTCCATGGTACAACTATAGAAATTTTTGAGTGTATTTGTTGACATGCCAAATCTCTTCAAACTCCTAATTAAGTATAGCCGCTGTCTTGCCTTCTTTATAGCTACATTGATATGTTGGGTCCAGGTTAGGTCCTCAGAGTTCTTGACACCCAGGAACATGAAACTGCTCACTCTCTCCACTTCTGATCCCTCTATGAGGACTGGCATGTGTTCCTTTGTCTGCGCAGGTGGACTCTGTGGTTAAGAAGGCTTACGGTGCATTGGCCTTCATCAACCATGGGATTGAGTTTAAGAGTCGAGAAGTAACATTGCAGCTATATAGGACCCTGGTCAGACCCCACTTGGAGTACTGTGCTCAGTTCTGGTCACCTCACTACAGGAAGGACATGGAAACCATAGAAAGGGTGCAGAGGAGATTTACAAGGATATTGCCTGGATTGGGGAACATGCCTTGTGAGAATAGGTTGAGTGAACTCGGCCTTCTCTCCTTGGAGCGACAGAGGGTGAGAGGTGACCTGATAGAGGTGTACAAGATAATGAGAGGCTGATCGTGTGGATAGTCAGAGGCTATCCCAGGGCTGAAATGGCTAATACGAGAGGACACAGTTTTATGGTGCTTGGAAGGAGGTACAGAGGAGATGTCAGGGGTAAGTTTTTTTACGCAGAGAGTGGTGAGTACATGGAATGGGCTGCCAGCAGCGGTGGTGGAGGCAGAAACAAAAAGGTCTTTTAAGATACTTCTGGATAGGTACATGGAGCTTAGAAAAAAACAGAGAACTACGGGTAAGCCTAGGGAGTTCTAAGGTAAGGACATGTTCAGCACAGCTTTGTGGGCCGAAGGGCCTGCATTGTGCTGTTGGTTTTCTATGTTTCTATGTCTTACCCTTTCTGAAGTCCACAATCAGCTCTTTCGGCTTACTGATGTTGAGTGCCAGGTTGTTGCTGTGGCACCACTCTACTAGCTGGCATATCTCACCCCTGTATGCCCTCTCGTCACCACCTGAGATCCTACCAACAATGGTTGTATCATCAGCAAATTTGTAGATGGTATTTGAGCTATGCCTAGCCACACAGTCATGTGTATATAGAGAGTAGAGCAGTGGGCTAAGCACACACCCCTGAGATGCGCCAGCGTTGATCATCAGCAAGGAGATATGTTATCATCAAACCACACAGATTGAGGTCTTCAGATTAGGAAGTCGAGGATCCAATTGCAGAGGGAGGTACAGGAGCCCAGGTTCTGCAACTTCTCAATCAGGATTGTGGGAATGATGGTATTAAATGCTGAGTTATAGTCGATGAACAGCATCCTGACGTAGGTGTTTGTGTTGTCCTGGTGGTCTAAAGCTGTGTGAAGAGCCATTGACATTGTGTCTGCGGTTGACCTATTGTGACAATAGGCAGATTGCAGTGGGTCCAGGTGTTTGCTGAGGCAGGAGTTCAACCTAGTCATGACCAGCCTCTCAAAGCATTTCATCACTGTCGATGCGAGTGCTACTGGGTGATAGTCGTTAATTCAGCCCACATTATTTTTTTTCAGGCTCTGGTGTAATTGTAGCCTTTTTGAAGCAAGTGGGAACTTCCGCCCATAAAAGTGAGAGGTTGAAAATGTCCTTGAGTACTCCTGCTTGTTGGTTGGCACAGGTTTTCAGAGCCTTACCAGGTACTCCATTGGGATCTTCTGCCTTTGGTGCCAAAGCAAGACTTCTGGCTGCTTGCCCTAGAGAATGCAATGGATCTGATCCAAGACATCACTGATTCTGGCACCAGGATCTTTGGGAAGAATATCTTTGGTATGTAGTTGCTATAAGCATGTTTGTATTGAATAATTCTCCAAACCTGCTAATTCCAAATAAAAAATAGACTTGTACAAACCTGCTGCTTTTCTTACCTGCAGACTGTGAATCAGATCATGAAAGACACCTCAATGAACATCACAGAAGAGTAATTGTTTGATTTTAAGCATATGTTACTGAGCACCACCACCAGCCGAAGTGCTAAAAGATGAAGTTGCACCTGGATGCTATTTTAACAAGGGCAGATGTCTTTACAAAACTGCTCGTGGTGTACGAGCACAAAAGAATACCACCTACATTGGCTGGAAAATAAAGGGCAAATCTGCTGCTTAATTCGTGTTTCAACAAGTGATGGCTTATCAAGCAGTCAAGCTCCTGATGACAAGGAGAAGATAAAATTTCAGCTTTACCTTGGTAGGAATTCCAAGGGCAGAAGAATCTATTTGGAAAGGCTTAATGCTGTCCCAATTTTACGTAGATCCATTGGATGATACAAAGCAATAAAGGATGGCTGCAAGAGCTATTTAAAGACTTATAACACCACACTTGTCATCTTCATTTCATGCTCTTGGTATTTATTTCTTATTTATTTATGTATTATTATTATTATTTCTTCTTTTTGTATTTGCAGTTTAGTGTATTCTGCACTCTGTTTGAACATCTTAGTTGGGAGTTCATTGATTCTGTTATGGTTACTATTCTATAGATTTATTGGTTTGCCCACAGGAAAATGAATCTCAAGAGTTGTATACGGAGACATATGTATACCTTGAAAATGAAATTCACTTTGAACTTTTAATTGTTAGTTACATTCACATTTCAATACTATGTATAGGCGGCCAAAATGTGGCATTATGGTTGACTCTTAAATCCACAGTATCTTGTCAAACACTATGATGTATCAAAAATATATTTGAGATTGGTAATCCCAAATTTTAAATAATGGTAATGGTGGCAATGCTTTCATTCTACACAATTGAGGACCAAAATATTGCAGATGCTTCATGTAAAGCCCATTAGCCTATATGCTGCAGTGAACAGGTTAACAATTTGGAGGTTGGACTCTGAAAGTGTGTCTTGCAGTTCTGTGGCTAATGTTGGGGGATCTTTGGCTGTGGAACAGAGATGACATGAATTGTTTTGTTTCTCAGTCAGTTTGTAGATTAGCTCCACTACCATAAGAAGCGAATGGCTGCAAGGTGAAACGTTGTTGCTAAAAGAGCTTCAGGGAGAAAGATCTGGAATTCCAGCTCAGTTGTTCTGCCTTTGCAGCAAACTTCCACACGTGGATATGAGACAGGCATTTAAAAATATGGAAGTATATACAAAAGTAGTGACAAAATTGGTAAAGGTGTCAAAAACTAGTGGACAAAGAATGGCTGAAGAAACAAATGTGACATGAAGAAAAACATTTAAACGTTGTAAGTGCTTAATGTCTTGTGTGTTCTGCAGTTGAGGAAGATTCAATAATGGAATTCTATGGGTAGCTAGATTAGTAAATGAAGGTAAAGTATTTTCAGACCAAGGAGAGTGTTGTGTATTTAATATTTAAGTAATATGTGAGTAATGTTGTATACTTATCGGTTGATTAAGCATTCTTTTTTGTTGAGTAATTAATTATGAGTTATATGTATGAATACAGAAATTGCATATGTCATCACAGTACCACATGGTGTGTGCGTGCCTTGCTTAAAGTAAACACAAGGTTGGACCTGCATTGTCAGATTCCCTTATCTTCCTTTGAATTAGTTTAATGTTTTGAAGTTACAAAACAAAACAGTAGTTTGGAATACCGTCAGAAGAGGAATTTCTCTTGCACATATCTAGAATAGAATCAACAGGCTGAATGGCCTCCTTTCATCCTGTGACAATCCTCCATGACCCAGATCAACACGTTGACATTGTGTGGAAGCTTGTGTGCTTCAAGAGCTCCATCAGGTGATACCAACTCAGGGCTGCCCATGTTGCAAGATTGATCCAACCTCAGCCCCCAAATGGACAGACTCACATTCCCGCCACCCCCCGGGCTACACCATATGAAGCAACAACAAACTTTGTGAAAGTTTTGTGATAAAGTTGCCGCTTATTTTTCAATCACCAAGGAGTAGCTAACTGAAGTATATATTACTCCCTTTCGCACATTACAGTGAGTTCTAGGCACTTCTAAAAATGAATTCTTAACGTGCCAAAGCTGAACCAGGTATCCACATTCGTGTAAAAGAGCAGGTATAATATGCAACAGCACGCAGCAAGCAGTCCCAAGGGCAAAAGATCAGCTCAACGCTCCGTTGCGTGAAGCCTGAGTAATAGTGGACAAGTAAGCAGCTAACGGAATGAAGAGGCTGCAGAATATCCCACTCAGCATTCTGGCTGACACTGATCTTGAACACGGCCCTGTCACGCTGTAGGAATATGAAGGCAGCAGACAAATAGACAAACCAAAAAGTCCTGAATGTCTGGAAGTCCGTCACATAAGCTAGTCTTTCGCCAATTCAAAACACTCAAACAAATAAATGGAGGGGAATACTGTATACAGCAAAGTCTATAAGGGCAGGGGTTCCCAACCTGGGGTCCAGGGGCCCCTTGGTTAATGGTAGGGGTACATGGCATAAAAAAAGATTGGGAACCCCTGCTATAAAGCAAACAATTATTCTGGTTGTATTGCTGAGGAAATTGTTTATATCTGAGTCATACACGTGTAGGCAATGGCCATAAACACATAAGTCTAATCGCTTACCCTTAATACTCACAGTTAGCACCTGGGTATGGAGGTGCCAATGCACAGGATCAGTGGACTCATTCAGCTCATCATGGGCACTAGACTCCCTACCACCTTCAAAAGGTGATGCCTCAATAAAGGCAATGCCCATCATTTGGGACCCTCACCATCCAGGCCATGTCCTTTTCCCATTACCATACACTCGACATTGTAGAAACAGCTCTTCCCCTCCGCCATCAGACTTCTGAACGGACCATGCACCAATGAACACAACCCCAATTTTTTTGACAAACAAGAGAAAATCTGCAATTGCTGGAAATTGGAGCAACACACACAAAATGCTGGAGAAACTCAAGCAAGGCCAGGAACATCTATCGAAAATTGTCCTTCTGAAGGGTTTCGGCCTGAAACTGTATTATTTTTCCATTGATGCTGCCTGGCCTGCTGAGTTCCTCCAGCATTTTGTGTGTGTTGCTTAACTTTTTGGTCTCTTTTTGCATTACAGTATATTTCCTTCTGTAACGTATAGTAATTTCTAAATGTACTGCATCGTACTACTGCTGCAAAACAACATATCTGTCGACACATGTCAGTGACAATTAAGCTAGTTCTGAATCTGAGTCCCTCCCCACTGACCAGAAACTGATGAAGACTAGCCAGACATACTTCAGAAGTATTCAGAGGCTGGGAATTCTGTGGTGTCTAAACAACCTCCAGGCTGTTGAAAGTCACATCATCAACAAGCAAAGAATGTGTGAATATTCCCCATTTGTCTCGACAAGTGCAGATTCAACAATAACGAGGACACCTGATGCCATCACAGGTCAGAAATCAAACCTATGACTCATCTCCCATCCCTACCTTGGGCTAAATGGCCTAATTCTGCTCCGACGCCTTGTGATCTTATACTGGGTATATTTACAGTGGAGGTTAATAGGTTTGATTAGTCAGTATGTGAAAGGAAAGGTTATGGGAAATATAAATAGGGCAGGAGAGGGCTGTGTAAGAGGGAAGGGTTAGATTGATCTCAAAGATAGTAAAAAGATTGGCAGAGTGTTGTTGGCCGAAGGGCCTGTACTGTTCTGTAATGTTCGACATTTTGTCTCTTAGCTTTGTGAACTCTAGCATTAAGGACAAGGGCAGTAAGAAAAATGTCATCCACAAATTGAAAAAAAAACTTCCTGAGCTTATACATGAATCTCTGAACGTTAGCATACAGATATGATAAACAATTAGGAAAGCAAATTTATTGTTGACCTTTGCATTTGAGTAGAAGAGTGAAGATGTCCTGGTGAGGACTCTTATAAGAGAGCATCTGGAACATCAAGGGACTTGTTTGGTTTCCAGGTCTAAGGAAGGATATATTTGTGATACAGGAGTACAGCCAAAGTTTAGCAGGTTAATTCCCCAAGAGAAGAAACCGAGGCGTGCTCATAGAAATGTATAAATTTCTTTAAAAATTGACAAGGTAAATGCGAACTGTTTTGCTATTATAAATGGAAACTGGGGGACTGATTTTAAACATGTACACCTAGCAGGTACTAGATAAACAGCTAGTTAAATGGCAGGAGGATACCATGCTTATTCAACCATTTTAAATAATCACACACCCTGTAACCACCTGAGGACTTGGTGTCTCAAATTATAAATATTAATGTCCAATAATAACCAAATAAGGTCAATGTGGACTTCAGAAAGGTTAAGATGAGGGAACACACATCATAGAGGGACCAGAAGTGGAAACCATGAGCAATCTCAACAATTCGTGGGTGTCAATATCTCTGAGGATCTAATCTGGATGCAACATTTCAATGCAACAATGAAGAAGGCATGACTTCCTATTTCATTAGGAAGTTGAGGAGATTTGGTATGTCACCTAAAACATTTGTAAATTTCTACAGATGTACCGTGGAGAGCATTCTGACTGGCTACATCATCATCTGATATGGGGGCGGGGGTGGTGATGGGCTATTGCATAGGATCGAAGTAAACTGCAGATATTTGTCATCTTACTCAGCTCCATCACAGGCAATAGCCTCTACAGTATCTGGGACATCTTAAAGAGCCATGCCTCAAAAAGACAGCATCCATCATTAAGGACCCCCATCACCCAGGACGTATTTTGCATCGCGTTGTGCTGTCACCACAAAGTTAACAAATTTAGCGACATATGCTAGTGATTTTAAACCTGATTCTGATAATCAAACCAATGATGACCAATGCCAGAGCTGCAAACTAAAGCTCACAGCAAGGGAAAGTTCAGATAATAATTGTAGCATTTAATTGTCAGCAAATAATGGATACACAAGGAAACCTGCACTTCCTCTGCCTCTTAACTTTTGCCTCTGCGATAAGCAAATCATTTATCTCAGGCTCCTCTTATCCATGCTTCTGATGATTATCTTTTGATAGGGATTATTTCCCTGCTTGATCTGAAGTAGTTCATCATCGACCAAAACACTGCACCTTCCAGTTGATTAGCCCTTCACTCCCACCATGTTGTGAGAATCTAAACATTGTCCATCTGCTCCTATGGACATTGGGCACACTTCCCAGAGGACATAGTCAATAGTCAGACCTGTATTCCAAGGCTGATGTCAGATTTAACATCAAACCTCAATATCTATGAAGAAATTCATTAAGAAATAAATGCTTTCACTGAACACTATGGCCATTTGGCTTGTATGGGAATTGTTGAAAATACAAGCACTTACCTTATATGCTTTAATTATCAACTGAAGGATATTTCTAGAATCATTTGCGAGAGTTTCCACTGTAGCACCGGGTATAAGTTTGGCATAATTCTACAAGGAAACAATAAGAATGTGAGTTTATTTTTAAAATATTAGTGTGCATTGGTAAGATACATTGTTGCGTAATAAGACTCTATTTTCAAAAATAGCTAGAAACCTACAAATAAAAGTAATCATTATGACAAAATCTCAGACATCATTGGGAAAGAATTCTCTGTGAGATTGATGAGTTCTTTGACATATTCCTTTGGTTTGAAATGTGTTACTGTCTTGCAGGTGTTTTCCATCTGTTCATATTAATTAGGATTTAATGTTGTTATTAAACTTATGTATTGTTGCATCATCTCCCAAACTGCATTAATGCAATTGGAGAAGCCGAATCCTGTCACCCTTAAAATGGTTAGTAGCATATAAATGCTTTGAAATCACCAGGAAGAAGCAGTTAATGCTCGCTTCTTGGTGTTGTCATCAGGAAGAAGGTACAGGAGCTTCAGGACTCACACCACCAGGTTCTTGGACATCATTACTCCTCAGCCATCAGGGTCTTGAACCAGAAGGGATAACTTCACTCAACTGCACTTGCCCCATCATTGAAATGTTCCCACAAACTACGGATACACTTTCAAGGATGCGTCATCTCACATTCTCGATATTTGTTGCTATTTCATTCTTTCTGTATTTGCCAGTTTGGAGTCTTCTACACCCTGGTTGAACACCCTAGTTAGGCAGTCTTTATTGATTCTGTTATGGTTATTATTCTATAGATTTATTGAGTATGTGTGATGAGAGTTCTTGATGAGAATGGTTTGGACCCAAATGCTGGAGTGTCTAAGGTTGGGATTGAGACACGGCTTCAACCCAGATCAAGAAACTGAGCACAAAACAAACACCAGACAAAATCATGAGTAGGCTTACAATTGAGCACCTAACCTCAGTTCAGGTGCTCCTGAAGTGCTCAGTCCTTGGTACCCAAAACATGATTGCCAATTAGCAGGACTGTCCTGAATCTTTAAAGGGGCCACGCCAGCTAGCCATACTCCGGGGAGTTAAAGCACCTAAACCTTGGAAACTGGCGCAGATGGGTGTGAGTCGTAGCAGTATGCCCACAAGAAAATAATCTCAGGGCTGTATATGGTGACATACATGCACCTTGAAAATAAATTTACTTTGAACTTTGAATTTTAATCTTCCACTATTAATTCAAGTTTAGGTGCAGTACAATGTTAGTCAGACAACATTTAAATTAATTCACAGACAGAAAACCGCTAAGCGTGAAAAGCTAACTATCAAGTCTGCATAATAAAACTCCAGTAAAACATTGCTTAAAAACTCCCTATGTTTTCTCTGATTGTTAAGGAGACAAAATACAGTACTGTGCAAATCATCAGCACATATATATATATATAGCTAAGGTGCCTAAGACTTTTGCACAGTACCCCATTTACCAACGTGAAGCAGAGAGTGAGCTTGCTAAGGATGTTGGGAATGGCGAAGGCTGAGTGCCATGGGAGGGGTGTGGGACAGGTGGCAGTGAAGGAATGCCAGGGGCAAGGGATTTGCATGGGTGTAGACACACCCAGCCCTGAGACACCAGGCCAGGTCATCTAATTCCAAACAACTGGTTCACTGATCATTACAGAATGTCTCTTTCATGTCTCTGCTTCCTCCCCTCTCCCTTTTCCCAACCATGATTCCCTCTCCCTGCCCCCTTCCCATTCTCAGTCCACAATAGAGACCCATATCAGAATCAGGTATATCATCACTCACATGTGTCATATGCGGCATCAGTACAGTGGAATACATAATATCACTACAGTTCTGTGCAGAAGTCTCAGGCACCCTAGCTATTTGTACAGAACTGTACCTAATGGGAACACATTTACAAAGTTAAACTACTTATTGCTTCTCCAATGAAAACAATGGAATTACAGCATGGAGAAATCAACCTCATTTGAACAATTGTGAGAATATAACTTTTAACACATCTATGTGCATTATTATGTGGCTGATGCTTATAGCACAATTGTGGGGAAATGTCTGGTTAGTTTTATATAAGCAATGTGAATAGTGAAGCATTATAAAGCACTGGAATGGGACGAATATCATATGAAAGATTTAATTACCAACTGCAGCAATGGCCCGGACTGTGGTGATGGTTAGACAGCAGTTCTGTACAAAACTACTGATTAGACTCGAGCCACAAGCCACATTTCCATATGTTCCAGACTACTGTGACTACATGCTGGAATGCAGAGGTCAGAGGTCAGATGCAGGCACATCTGATCTCTCACTCTGCTTCTGGCCTTGCCAGTGTCCAGTGTATTCACATAACATAGCAATGAGGAGCCAGATACATTTCATATTTGGCCTAAATTTTATGTCAACAAATAGCACAGTCCTGTACACTTCAATGGGGCACTAAACTTCCTTTAAAAAAAAGCAAGTGAAGGTAAATAGATGACTTTTATCAAATTTTATTTTAATTAAGTGTGATGTTTCAATAAACTTGTGTCTGTTTTCAAGTTTTATGCAACGTCCACAAAATGCAGGAGGAACTCAGCAGGCCAGACAGCATCCATGGAAAAGAGTAAACAGTCAATGTTTCAGGTCGAGACCCTTCATCAGGACTGAAGTGTCCACATAGAGGGTCTCAGCCTGAAACATCAAGTGTTTATTCCTTTCCATAGATGCTGCCCAGCCTGCTGAGTTCCTCTTCATGTTCTAAGTGTTGCTTTGGATTTCCAACATCTGCAGATTTTCTTGTGTTTGTTTCGAGTTTCATAATGTTTTTAATAAATAACTTAAAAAGATTTAATTCTTCACTGTTTCCAAATAACTTTGGCCACCAGAGACTCGTGAAAAGTCTGAAAAAGCTTTCTGACAGCTTGAGTAAGCTGAAGGCTACACAAAATACGTCATTTTCATGGTGACAAGTTGTCACAGATTTCCAAGAACAAAGAATGAACTTAGAAACTAGCGTGCAAACCCTCAGTCCAAAAGGGATTTTTCCAGAGAGAAGGAGTCATTCGCATGGATTTGTTCCTCATACTTCAACGATAAAGAAAACATTTTTCCATCAGCTTTTGTTTCATCTAAATAATTCATCTTGTTGTTTTACCTTCACATTATTAGTGTCAACAAATTCAGCTATTTATTTTTGAAGAATAAAAAACTAAATTTGATTCTAATTAAAATGCCTCACCAATATTGGGTGATAAATCAAAGGCATACATAACTCTAGTTAGCAATAACACCTTAAACCAGGGGTTTCTAACACCTTTTATGCTAAGGACCCTTATCATTAACTGAGGGGCCCGTGGACCTCAGGTCAGGAACCAATAAAGAATAACATTTCACATTTGAATTTTTCTGATCTTATGAGTCAAATGCACTGTCTAACTGCAGAATCACTCTTTGGAGTGGTTGCTACTGGATTAACTGATTCCAGTGGAGTATAAAACAAAGAATATTCTTATAGCTGGATGACAGCACTTCACCTTAAGAAATTGTTTTACAGAACAGGCAGAAGTCATGTTCACGATTTTACTAACATTACTTTAAGAACATGAAGCCATAACAAGGAAAGTTTTCCCGAGTGTGGAACAATACTTCCTAGGCACAATGGATGTTGGAAATACAGATCAGTCTCCTTACAGATGGATGCTCCATCCACTAAATTTTCACAGCATCCAGACAACTCAGCCTGTTTGGGTGCAGATCGTGGAAAATGTACCTTAACATTTATAAAGTCTATGTTACAAATTTATTTTTCTAAATTAATTAGTGAGATTGAAATGCTCCATTGTAAACCATGATGAAATGCCCAGCCACAAATATTTTTTTTGTGGGAACATACAAGTCTTCCAACTTCCACAAGATAAAATTTATGCTAATTATATAAAAAGTATTGGTGAACTCAAGGGGGACTACAATCCACAGCTTGGCATCACTGGGCAGGAGGCTGTAATAGAGAGAAGCACAGAAATGCAATTTTTATAAGAGGTTCCACTGTGGGCTCAGAGAGTATTTCTGTAAAATTATTAACATCAGTCCTGGGTGATGTGTAAAGAAGAGGAATAACGTAAGAGTGTCACGCAGACACTGGGAAAGGGATGTAGCTCCATCTCGGACAGCAGCAGACAAGGAATTCCTTTCAAGAATCCACAGATAGGCTTAGAGTAGATGCACAGCTCTTCCCACACCTAACAAAGAGGCTGGTTTCTTTGATAGAGTCAAATTCAGATAAGACAAAGTACACTAAATGCTCAGCTTTCATGAGGCATTCTGGCAGCAGTGAATGGTGAGAAAAGAAGTCAAAAGCGAGTCAATCTCTTCCCAAGGAGCAAGTAAGTGAAAAGCAAGCTGTGTTGAATTTGACAAGTTGAAACTTGCAAGTCATTCATTAATGGCAAACGTTTTTAGATGGAAAATTTGAGGTGTTCAAGAGAGATTTTAATTCCAGTCAGAAGCCAGTAAATGCTACTGCTTTGACCTGTGTTTGAAAGGCAACCTCTGGCTTGTTGTCAAGAAGAAAACATTTGTTAGGCGATAAATGAAATAAAGCCCTTTACTATCACAGAGACTCATTCAGAAAATGTTCTCTAACTGCCCGAGAGCAGTATGGTATGCCTATGCTTAATGTGTGATGAATCGGGCTAGTGTGCTACCACAACAAATAACTGCAAGGGAATGGGTGAAGTTGCAATAATAGACTTCATTATTGCATGTCTATAATACTGAGAACTCAGCACTTTACATTCACAGACACAAAATACTCAGACAGGTTAAGACTGGCATGCTCTTGACCCAACCAGGAAGGAACCATTTCTGAATATAGCAGCAATCACGGAACTTGCACTCAACGCCAGTAAGTCCAAAGAACTAATTGTGGACTTCAGAAAGGGTAAGACGAGGGAACAAAGAACAGTCCTCATAGAGGGATCAGAAGTGGAAAGAATGAGCAATTTCAACTTCATGGGTATCAATATCTCTGAGGACCTAACCTGGACCCCAACACATTGATGCAACTATAAAGAAGACAGCCACTTTTTTCATTTGGAGTTTGAGGAGACTTGGCTTATCACCAAAAACACTCAAAAACTTCTATAGATGTACCATGGGGAGTACCCTAACTATCTGCATCACTGTCTGGTATTGGGGGAAGGGGGGACTACTGCATAGGATCAAAGTAAGATGCAGAGAGTTGTAAACTTAGTCAGCTCCATCATGGACACCAGCCTCTGTATTATCCAGTTCATCTTCCAAGGAGCGATGTGACAAAAAGACAGTGTCCGTCATTAAGGACCCCCACAACCAGGACATGCCCTCTTCTCATTGCTACCATTGGGAAGGAGGTGCAGAAGCCTGGAGGCACACACTCAATGATTCAGGAACAGCTTCTTCCCCTCTGCCATTTGATTTCTGAATGGACACTGAACTCATGAACACTAACTCATTACTTATTAAAAATTTCTTTTGTTCACACTACTTATTTAATTTAACTATTTAATATATATATTCATATTGTAATTCAGTGTTTCTTTTCTCTATTTTTATGTATTGCATAGTACTGCTACTGCAAAGTTAACAAATTTCACAACATATGCCAGCGATATTAAACCTGATTCTGATGGTGTTGAAGTGGTTTCAGATACAATGGAGAAGAGAATTACCTTGTATATACTCAACTGCTCTTGCGTCACAGCAAATATTAACAGGATATCATTTTCAAGAAGCTTTTCTATTAGCTGTCCAAGTGTAGGATATTCCTACAAAGAAAAAGAAAGGCAGAATGAAATTATTTTATAGTTCAGTTGAGCAATATTTAGGTGCAACATGGGAAGACCTGCTGTTCCATTCACTCGTTCTGCATAGTAGTACGGTTGATGGAGACATAATACACTGAAAAAAAACGCTGGGAAGATTCAGAGGGTCAAATTAGTTGAATAATTCCAGCACACACATTTATTTTACTTCTAAGTTGGCACATTAAGGTGAAAATTAAATTCATAAAAATGCCAGAAAATTAGGAAAATATAAATGGAGGTTTCTCTCCAGCACCTTTATCTTTGTCCCTGAAATAGCTACAATTCTCTTTTCAAGCAATATATTAAAGAATCAGCATTCCCCAAATAAGGTCCGGTATTTCCCAAGAAAATAGTTAACTTTCACCACCAAATTCTACCCTGTGTAACATGCAAGTATAACCTCTAGTTCTCCATAATTTATAGAGTAGAAATAATGCACAAGGAATTAAATTACTTCCCTTCCCTTTATTAAACTACACTGACATCACTCTCTACTTAACTAATAAATTTTAAGCAACACACACAAAATGCTGGAAGAACTCAGCAAGTCAGGCAGCATCTATGGAAATGAATAGATAGTCGATGTTTCAGGCCAAGGCTATTCTTCAGAACTGAGGAGGAAAGGGGGAGGATGCCAGAATAAAAAGGTGGGGGGAGGGGAAGGAAGCTAGCCGGAAGGTGATAGGTGAAGCCAGGTGGGTGGGAAAGGTCAAGAAGAAGAAACCTGATAGGAGAGGAGAGTGGACCATAGGGGAAAGAGAAGGAGACGGAAACCCAGGGGAAGTAATAGGCAGGGGAGAAGAGGTAAAAGGTTACAGTTGGGAATAGGGAAGGCTGGGGGTGGGGGGGGGGGGAATTTGTTTACTGGAAGGAGAAATCAATATTCATGCCATCAGGTTGGAGGCCACCCAGATAGAATATAAAGCGTTGTTCCTCCACCCTGAGGATGATCTTATCTTGGCACAAGTTGGGGCCATGGACTGACAGGTAGGAACAGGAAACAGATTCGGAATTAAAATGTTCGGCATCAGGGAAGTCCCGCTTGTGGCCAATGGTGCAACGGTGTTCGATGAAGCTGTCCCCCCCAATTTATAACGGGTCTTACCAGTGCAGGGGAGGCCTTATCAGGAGCACCAGACACAATTTTAAATTTTAAACTGGGAATTAATTTTCTGACCTTTGTTTAAATGCACAAGGGCACCTCCAAATGGCCTGATGTTTCTACCTTGATCGCTCTGCATCATCACAACTACAAAATACACTTATGCTTTCTCCAAGAATAGTGCCAACATCCGCACAGATGAGTTCAATGTGTCCAAACAAAGTGAAATAGTGTATGGTAAGTAGTAAGACATGAAGTAGTTCTGTTATGCTAATGCTTCTTTTGAGGTAATCTTTCTTTCACAAACCTGTTTGATAATACGTTTCTTCACTAAAAGCTCTTTTATGAAAGAGCATTTCCTTGACATTATTTTCCTCAGTCTGTTCTCTTAACAATATATATTAATTTAGTAAACATAAAAGGAATGTAAATATTTGGGGATGGACTGGTATGGGAAGAAGTTCCATTTCAGTGGCCTCTGGCACGAGTACTGATCCTTGTATAATGTGGGTGACCATGATTGTCCTTGCCAAATTTTTCTACAGAAGTGGTTTGCCATTGCCTTCATCTGAACAGTGTTTTTACAACAGGTGACCCCAGCCATTATCAATATTCTTCAGAGATTGTCTGCCTGGCGTCAGTGGTCGCATAACCAGGACTTGTGATATACACCAGCTGCTCATACGACCATCCACCACCTGCTCCCGTGGTTTCATGTGACACCGATCAATGGACTAAGCAGGTGCTACACCTTGTCCAAGGGTGACCTGCAGGCTGGTGGAAAAGAGGAGTGCCTTACACCTCCTGTGGAAGGGACGTATATGCCACCCATACTCTCGTACTAGGAGAGGTACAAGTCAAGTCAAGTCACTTTTTATTGTCATTTCGACCATAACTGCTGGTACAGTACACAGTAAAAACGAGACAATGTTTTTCAGGACCATGGTGCTACATGAAACAATACAAAAACTACACTGAACTATGTAAAACAACACAAAAACTACACTAGACTACAGACCTACACTGGACTGCATAAAGTGCACAAAACAGTGCAGGAATTACAATAACTAATAAACAACACAATAACCACAGTAGAGGGCAGTAAGTTGGTGTCAGTCCAGACTCTGGGTATTGAGGGGTCTGATAGCTTGGGGGAAGAAACTGTTACATAGTCTGGTCATGAGAGCCCGAATGCTTCAGAGCCTTTTCCCAGATGGTAGGAGGGAGAAGAGTCTATATGAGGGGTGCATGGGGTCCTTCATAATGCTGTTTGTTTTGCGGATGCAGCGTGTGGTGTAAATGTCTGTAATGGCGGGGAGACCCCAATGAACTTCTCAGCTGACCTCACTATCCACTGCAGGGTCTTGTGATCCGAGATGGTGCAATTTCCGAACCAGGCAGTGATGCAGCTGCTCAGGATGCTCTCAATACAACCTCTGTAGAACATGATGAGGATGGGGGGTGGGAGATGGACCTAACCATACATTAGGCTCGTCTCAAACTGAACCAGCTGTGATCAACGTTGAAGCAGGAAAGATAAATTGGAAGGGTTAAAGGATCTTAGACTTGAAATCACAGAACCCCGAGGTGAAAAGGTGATATAAATAAGAGCCCAAAAATACATGAAAAAGAAGAGAACAAAGTTGGAAACTGTGCTTTTGGAGCTGGAGGTAAAAAAAGGGTGGTGCACTGTGGAAGGGGTGACAGAGAACGGGTTGGGGATGGCGTGGGTACAGACACACCTATCCCCGAGACACCAGACAAGTTCATTTGATTGCAAACAATTGGTTTATTGATCATTGCAAAATGTCTCTCTGGTGCTTCTGGTTCCCTTCCCTCTTCCTCCCTGTTTTCCCAACCATGTTTCCCTTCCCACTCTCCATCCCCCGTGGAGACCAAAATCAGATTTAGGTTTATCATCACTCACGTATGTCATGAATGTTTTTGTTCTGCAGCAGTACAGTGCAATACATAAAATACTGTGCAAATGCCTTAGGCATCCTAGCTACATACATGTGTGCCCAAGATATTCGCACAATCCTGTGTTTGTCATCAGAAGTGGCCATCGTTGGCAATGCTGTGATTTATTGTTCATTCCTAAATGACTGTAATCTGAGGAGTCAACTAAGAATCAAGTTCAGAACGGGCCAGGAAAGAACAGCAGATGGAGGTGAACAAATGCAGTGGTTTTTCACTATAATGGCTTTGGATGTTCTCAAGATTACTGAAACTGGCTTAATTCCTGATATATTTAATTACCCAAATTTAACTTCTCTCACTACAATGGTTGGAACATTCCTGAACTCTGAGTGCTGGACCTGGGACTTCCCCACTGAGCTATCCTACCCCCTAGAAGTAATTATCCAGAAGAGTTAAAAAGTAAATCATTGATAGAAAAGACCAGGTTTAAAAGTGTGCCCAACATACAAGGAAGAATATGAAAGGACTGCAGGTGCCACTTCAACTTGGGTGTAATGTCACTTTAGCTACTGCTCAGTAATGGCCATAAGGCTTGGAATTAATTATATAGCAAGCTGTAAGGTGGATAGGGAAGATTTATCTCTATTTAGAGATACAGCAGGGTATCAAGCCCATGCTGCCCAATGAGCCCATACGTCTCTGGAGCGTGAGAGGAAACACATGCAGCCACACGGAGAATGAACAAATCCCTTATAGACTGTGGTGGAACCCGGGTCACTGGCACTGTACTAAGGTTACCATCCCGCCCCATTTTAAGGATGATTACATTACAGTGGTAAGAGCAGATACAATGCAATTAAGAAATGGAAATGTGAGAGTCATGTTTCAGTGGAAAGTTTAAAATCAGAGGCACTCAAGGAATCAGAACTGGGGAGCCAGGGAGTCCCACTTCTGAAGAGTGCTGAGGTTATGAGATAAAATTGAGCAGGAGATGAGAAATGCAACAGAGGTTATTGTTACACACACGCCATGCAAGAACGATAACAAAGCAGTAAGCTGAAATATTTTTACTGAGTCATGTTAGTAACGGTATATGCTGGGCATCTTACAATGTGGGAGCATGAACCAGGCCTGCTGAGACTCAAAAGCCCACGCGAAAAGAGAGAGCCCTTCACACGTAGGAGGTCCAGTCGATGCATTGCGTGATCACACGGCTGTATGTGCGCCTGCCACATTCTTACGACTGATGTGACATGGTACAGTTAGCATGATCTGATGCACATCAGATCATGAACATTAGTTAGAATCCTGGATAATCGTAAAGTTAAGAAGGGTAGAGTGAGCAAGCCAAGATATTCAGTACCCGATAACTTCATTTCATTTCAGTGAGGGGGATGGGATAGGTAAGCCTTGAGTTAAAAAGATACAGGTGAGGTTTTCAGCAGCTAAGCTGAAGCAGGTGCAGAGGCAGGAGATGTTGAGATGGTGAAAATATGTGATCTTAGAAAAGGTGCAGATGTGTGGTTAGATCATCAATGAGTCAGCTCGGATGCCAAGATTCCTAATTTGTTTCAACATCCACAGCACAACTGACTGAAAAATTGATGGTAATAAGAAGCCATTGCTTGTGAATACAGTCCCACCCAGTTATATGACAGCAACATTTTCAGGAAAGTATTAACTCTCTGGTTGCTTAAATTTGTCATAGCCAGGGGTGGTAATGGGGATAGGCTACTGCTGCCTATTAAATGCTCCCAATGGCGTGCGTCTCAAATAGCCTCTGACAACCAAGTCCAGCTCCCGGCCTTCATGTGTGGCTTAGCTACTAAGCCCAGCAGAACCATTCCTACTGACGGAAGAAGGGGCAAAGGTGGGTTACTGGCACCTTAAAATGAGTCACTTTGGGTAGTTGGGGCTCATCAGCCATGGTTGGTGATGCTGCCTGGCCTGCTGAGTTCCTCCAGCATTTTGTGTGTGTAGCCATGGTTGGCAGCTCATCGAGAAGGAAAACTCTAATCTCCAATCTCCACTGCCTTGTGGCTGTACCCACTGTTGGGGAAGGCTTTGGGAGAAGATCCCAAGGAAAGGTCTCGAGCTAGAGTCCCTAACACAGTCTTTTGTTGAGTTCATTGCTGACTGGCAACTTGTGTGATGCTGCAGGTACCAAACTGTATGGATCAGTGCCGTTCCTTTGGATTCGTCAGCTACGTGGAGAGGGGCAGCATGCTGCGCGGGCAACAGCTTGCTCTCCATACCGTACTGCCCTGGCTTGCGTATCATGTAGTCAACTGGGATGCAGCATCCATGGTCCACCCTGACCAACAGAAGGCCTCAAATTAACTCGCTTCTCTAATTGTAAATCAAATGTAAAAGCCATTTAATGTCTTTCCATTTCACAATATTTCTTCACACTTCCTGTGACAGAAGAGAAATGCATTGGGTCACAAGCAAATAGACCGGAACACTGTCACAAAAGACAAAATCAACAGTGCAAGATGACGCACCATAATTTCTGAATGAGTCAGTGTCTGCATTCACTGAAGATAACTGCAGGTTTGCTCTCAAAATAGAGTTGAAGCTGGATGTACCTTCCTGACTTCACCTATCACCTTCTAGCTATCCTCCTTCCCTCCCCTCCACCTTTTATTCTGGTGCCTTCCCCCTTCCTTTCCAGTCCTGAAGAAGAGTCTCGGCCCAATGCTTCAACTGTTTATTCATTTCCGTAGGTGCCGCCTGGCCTGCTGAGTTCCTCCAGCATCTTGTGTTGATTTGGATTTCCAGCATCTGCAGCATCACATGTTTATGGAATATAACTAGTTAAACTTTCAATAATATTTGCTCATGTTGAAATTCAAATTATAAAAAGCTTTGACCTTAAAAATATTTAACCTTTCAGAATATTTCAGGAAGCTTGATTGCATGAATTCTGTAAAACCAAGTATTGAAAGCTGCCTTAGGAAACCATACTTATTTTTAAAAGCAAGTGAAATGTCTAACACTTTTGTGTCAAACAGAAATTGCGAATTACTATGAGACTTATTCTGAACTTTTTTTTTAAAAAGCACACAAAATCAGACATTTATGGTGCAGAAGAGGCCATTTGGCCCATTGTGTCAATGCTGGCCAAATGTTAGCTGTTTAGGCTCCCCAGACTTCCCAGTAACAGCACATCAGGTGGTCCCCAGATACTTTGTGAATGTGATGAGTTTTCTGTCTAACCCGCATTTCATGCAGTGAATTCCTGATCTACACAATATTGTTGGGAATCTAGGCTCAATACTCTAAATCAGCAAGCCTTGTAATACCTTCAGACTTCTTCCACACCTTCACCTTTACTGCCACAGTGAGGTGACCAGATGGAACAGTACTCCTTCCTGTCTGTAACTTCAACTTCCAACAATCACACTCTCTCTTTCCTGGAGACCTTGCCCTTCCATGCCACCAGTCAGCACCGCATGAAAACTTATTCGTCTTGTAGCCCTTCGGCATATTGTTCATTCCTCTTGCCTCTGCTAGTTACGGAAACACTACATGTTAATATAAAGCTTGCATGTTTTCCTTTATATTTTTGCCCAGCAACCTTCCCCTCACCCCTGATTTAACCCTAGCCTAATCACAGAACAACTTGCCAATCAACTGATGGGGTACATCTTTGGACTGTGGGAGGAAACCGGAACACCGGGAGGAAAACACCACAGTCACAGGGAGAACGTACAAACTCCTTACAGGGCAGTGGTGGGAATTAAACCCGAGTTGCCTGTACTGTAAAGCGTTGTGCAACGACGCTATTGTGCTGCCTCAATTTTTCCACTGTGCTGCTGTTTTGAGATTCATAATGAAATCGGTTGATGACTGACAAGCTTAAAGACCATAAGATATAGAGGTTGTGGGCCTGAGTTCCCAACCTGGGCAGCAGCAGTATCTGAGTGGTCAGAAAGGCCTGGTAATCTGCTTCCGTATCTTGTCATGAAAACACGACAGACAACTACACTATCAATTGTGCAGTCCCTATGGACAACTACACTATCCATAATGTGGTCCCAATAGACAACTACACTATCCATAAGGTGGACATGAGTTGATGGGGATTCAACAACAACAAGACATAGAGGCACAATGCGGCCCATCATGTCTGCTCTGCCAATTCTCAGGGCCGAGTGTGTCTTCACCTGTGCCAACCCTGGTCCCTGGCACTCCTTCTCTGCTACTTGTCCCAAGTCCCTCCCATGGTGCTCCACCGTCGCCACTCCCAACATCTGTTGCTCCTGCCAGATTTCCCTCCAGGCTCGACAAGAAACTCAGAGACCTCGGCCTTCACCCTGCCTTGTGTAGCTGGATCCTGGACTTCCTGTCAGATCGCCAGCAGGTGGTAAGAGTGGGCTCCCTCACCTCTGCCCCTCAACACAGGAGCCCCCTGTACTGGGTCCCCTCCTTTACTGTCTGTATACCCATGACTGGGTCACCACCCACAGCTCCAATCTGCTAATTAAATTTGCTGACGACACTACACTGATTGGCCTAATCTCAAATAATAATGAGGCAGCCTACAGAGAGGAAGTCATCACCCTGACACAGTGGTTTCAAGAAAACAACCTCTCCCTCAGTGTCGCAAAAACAAAGGAGCTGGTTGTGGACTACAGGAGGAATGGAGACAGGCTAACCCCTGTTGACATCAATGGATCTGAGGTTGAGAGGGTGAACAGCTTTAAGTTCCTCGACATCCACATCACCTAGGATCTCACGTGGTCTGTACATACCAGCTGTGTGGTGAAAAAGGCACAACAGTGTCTCTTTCACCTCAGACAGTTGAAGAAGTTTGGTATGCCTCTGCCCCCCAAATTCAAAAAACTTTCTATAGGGTCACAATTGAGAGCATCCTGACTGGCTGCATCACTGCCTGGTATGGGAACTATACTTCCCTCAATCGCAGGACTCTGCGGAGAGTGGTGCGGACAGCCCAGTGCATCTGTAGATGTGAACTTCCCACGATTCAGGACGTTTACAATGACAGGTGTGTAAAAAGGGCCCAAAGGATCTTTGATGACCTGAGTTCTATAACTGCACATTGAACAGAGATGGAACGTAAAGATTTTAATCCTCGTGTATATGAAGGATGTAAGTAATAAAGACAATCAATTCAATTTACAAACTCGCTCTCCACTCCAGGTGCTGAATATGTATATGTACTGAAGACTTTTCCACAGTACTGTAAGCTTTCCAGCTTTTTGTTGATGGAGGTACTAGGACAGACTCTGTTTGATAAGACTGCTGCACAATTGTCAGGTCACAGAAGAGAAACACGAATTGTTAAAAGCTATGTGGGCATGGATTCTTGGATATTGGAAGGAATAAAGATGTTCCCAGGATTACCATTGAGCTTAAAGATAATGGACTGTAATTTGTCTTCCCAGTGAATAAACAAAGCCATTGTAAGTGAGCACTGAAGCAAGCTGCAATTAGAAATCTACTTTTCATTTAATTGCTCTGCTTAGTGTTAAATTCAGCCACACAGACCATATCGAGTCTGTTATTTGATCTACGGATGGCCTGTGGTTGTGACAAGGTTGAGAGCTGAATAGTTCCGGTGAATATTGTGGAGCAAGCTCAATAGCTACTTGATAGGATTACGAACAGCACTTTCCATCATTTTGCTGATGATTGAGGGGAAACTGATTGGTTATGAACAATGTATAAAATGACCCAGGTGCATCCCATTCAGAAATGTAGGACAAATTCAGCCCATTCACTGCCTGAGATGGACATGATGGATCCTCGAACAGAATGTTAAAGCTATTTGGCAAAATATGCCAATCATCAGAATTCTTGTGCCAATAAGCACAAGACCTTGCTTGGTTGGCAGTGAGAGGAGCCCACCCCTTTGGATCATTCCTGTACAGCGTTTCACCCACAATGCATACTGCCCTAGCACTCTGATTCGCCGGCTGTTCCCACAAATGCATAGGGACACACGTCAAGTGTTGCCGGAAGATCAAAGGTGCACTTCAGTCTGCCTGAAACATGTTGATCTGCCAACTCAACCACATGTCCACAAGGGTAGACTGCCTGAAACGTGTTGATCTGCCAACTCAACCACATGTCCACAAGGGTAGACTGCCTGAAACGTGTTGATCTGCCAACTCAACCACATGTCCACAAGGGTAGACTGCCTGAAACGTGTTGATCTGCCAACTCAACCACATGTCCACAAGGGTAGACTGCCTGAAACGTGTTGTTGTCTTGAAAGATCAACATGTCCATGAGGGAAGGGTGCTGCTCGCATAGCTCAGGCTGCAGGAGTATGTTCTGAGGGATGGTCCGCAGCTTCGTGCAGCCAGCACGGGGGAAGAACTGTATCTATGCTCCTGTGCTCAATAGACCAATGAGGGGCTGAGCCCTGAGGCCTGTCAAATAAAATGTGTATTTTTCAATGAAGCCACGTGGATGGCAATGGTACTTTGTATGCAGGCAACACTATCAATGCAAAGCCATGTACTGCTTTTGTATGAATATAGTTCATGGTTGAGATTAAAATATTTAGTCATCACCTCCAATTGCAAACCCTACCCATATTCATGACTCACCCCTCCATGGGTATTCCTGACCTCAAGTGCACACCTGGGGTTCACCAGCTTACACCCTTGAGTAATGACTGTCGAACTATCAAGATTATTGAACAACTGGAGAGCAGATTATCGAAGTTTTACTCTAAATGCTCCTTCAGTATGAATGGGTGCTTAATCTACCAGTATATCTTCAGTTCTTACACTGTAATAAACCATCAGCTCTTCCCCTGACCCCTGAGAAATACCAGGAATTGAACGCTGTAGTATTATAAATAACCTTTTATGCAATTATGGAATTTCATAAACTGGAAGATTCTGGTCTAAGCAAACCATTCTGAAATAAAACTAATCACATTCAAAGACTTCATTTATCGCAAATGTGCATCAATATTTCATATGCAACTCAAATTCTAGGAATAATGGTGCATAGTTCCCTGAAGGTGGAATCTCATGTGGATAGGGTGGTGAAGAAAGCTTTTGGAATGCTGGCCTTTATAAATCAGAGCATTGAGTATAGGAGTTGGGATGTAATGTTAAAATTGTACAAGGCATTGGTAAGGTCGAATTTGGAGTATTGTGTACAGTTCTGGTCATTGAATTATAGGAAAGATATCAACAAAATAGAGAGAGTACAGAGGAGATTTACTAGAATGTTACCTGGGTTTCAGCACCTAAGTTACATGGAAAGGCTGAACAAGTTAGGACTTTATTCTTTGGAGAATAGAAGGTTGAGGGGGGGGACTTGATAGAGGTATTTAAAATAATGAGGGGGATAGATTGAGTTGATGTGGATAGGCTTTTTCCATTGAGAGTAGGGGAGATTCAAACAAGAGGACATGATTGGGGAGTTAAGGGGCAAAAGTTTAAGGGTAACACGAGGGGGAATTTCTTTACTCAGAGAGTGGTAGTTGTGTGGAACGAGCTTCCAGCAGAAGTGGTAGAGGTAGGTTCGGTATTGTCATTTAAAGTAAAATTGGATTGGTATATGGACAGGAAAAGAATGGAGGGTTATGGGCTGCGTGCGGGCCAGTGGGTCTAGGTGAGTGTAAGCGTCGACACGGACTAGAAGGGCCAAGATGGCCTGTTTTTGTGCTGTAATTGTTATATGGTTATAAGTGTTGTTAGTTGAGTAAACAGTGAATTTTTCAGCGGTGGGAATATTTGCAGTCAGCAGTCTACAAGTCAAACACTTACACGAGTGTCCTCTGCACAGACTGCTCCCCCACCCCCAACAACTTCCCATTTTTAAACCATTGGGCTAGATAGTACCCAAACCAGCCCAGTCATGTCAGTCGCTCTCAGTCCTGGCCTGCAGCTGGCATTGTTACTACTGGGGGAGCAGGCCATGAGCAGCCCCAAGGCCACTGGAAGAGGAAACTGAGACCCCCCCCCCCCCCACCCTCACAGGAATGCAGCTCGGACGCTTTCTCACCAGTCTCAGTATTACTGACGATCAAAGACAGTTGGGAAAGATTAAACTGATTAAGAAAATATCCCAAACATAAGCATTAACATATTATTCAGCACACATTAAACTGGTAATTTTAATCATGAACTTTAAGTCAGTGACTCCATTGAGGAAAATGGAGCTTAAGCTGAGGGACCAGATACAGGGGGCATCTAGCCTCAAAGCAAAGGAAGCTAAAGGCAAGATCAGAAATGGAGTAAGGGGCGAGAGCTGTAGGCACAATGCTTTACAGTAACGGGGACCCGGGTTCAATTCCTGGTGCTGCCTGTGAAGTGTCTGTACATTCTCCCTGTGACCGCATGTGTTTCCTCCGGGTGCTCCGGTTTCCACCTGCAGTCAAAAGACCGACTGGTTGGTAGGTTAATTGGTAATTGTACATTGTCCAGTGATTAGGCTAGGTTTAAATCAGGGGCTGCGGGGTGGCACGACTCGAAGGGCTGGAAGGGGCTATTGTGTGGGGTACCCCAACAAATAAATATCATCTGGACAACCACACTGCAATGCACGGACGCAGAGTCCAGACACACTTAGGTTGTTGAGTTTGTTTTCTTCCATCAGTGATATCTTAGAAATATTTATGAATTAAAAATTAAACTACTATTACCATTGCTCTTGTCTTGGCATATATGTTCTGGCTGTCTAAATGGCATTTTCCATCATGAGGAACAACAATACCAGCCAACTTGCTGTCCATTCCAAAGTGCGTATCAGCATCACTCACAAATACCAATAAGTGCAAGGAATCATTTCGCCAACCGATTTTTTCCTGAAATATAGATTTGTAATACTTCGAGTTATCTTAAAGCATTTAAATCATGCTTCGATTTTGAAAATCAAAGACCAAACTCCCAGCTAATTTACCTTACACACAGTGGCTTGTAATATGGCATCAAATCCTCCTTCGGGTGTATCTAGATTTGCAGAAATCTGTTGATTTTGAACAACTTCATTAAATTTTATGGTGTTTTCAGTCAGCGAGAGCATGTGCTTATACCCAAATGCGGGCAAGCAATGCGCATACATAGTCCTAATTTGAAAGAAATATGTAATAGATTTCTGTTTGCAAGCACAATATGTTTCATGAGTTTGTGAAATAATATTAATTTCACATTTCATTAATATTGTAAAACCTGATTGGGACAAGTCGTAGCATTTAGGTTTGGTTACACTTCTTGTGCTCAGCTGTATATAATGGCATGAATAGCAATGTCTGGACAGTTTCAGCATTCTCATCATTTAGAGTCAAAATTCAGAACATGCAAGCGATTTCTGAATGGACATTGAACCCATGAACACCACCTCACTGCTTTTTTTATTTCTATTTTTGTACTACTTATTTAACTACTTTATATATACACACATACACACCTAATGTAATTCACAGGTTTTCCTCTGTTACTAGGTATTGCATTGTACTGTTGCTGCAAAGACAACAACTTTCATGGCATATACAGGTGGTAAAAGACCTGATTCTGATTTTAATCCAGTTTTGAGACCAAGCACAGTAGGAGTGAGATAGTCCCCTTAGAAAGTCTGACATTATTTGCTCATAGTCAAATAAGGGTCCCAGGATTAATAATTACAAGTTTAAAATCACTGTCAGGAGCAAATCCTTTTGTGTCAATGCTAAGGCAGATTTTATGAATGCACTCCAGTATCAATATTTGTATTATAAATACTTGTAATAAAATTTAAGAGACATGTTGACAGGTCCTTTGATGGGTAGGGCACAGGGGAAGAAGGAATTAATTCAATTCACTGTAGGTAGGCATTATGATGGGCTTAAGAGTTGGTTTCTATTCTCTACAACGCAATCCAATGACTCCAGTTCATGATTAATGCAATAACACTTGCATTACTTGAATCAAATGTATGTTTTTCTCTTGTATGGGTCTCAGCTAATTAGGCAATTTATTTTAGAATGCAGAAATGATTTTACAGTAGAGTGAGTGGAATGGATTACATTATCCTACTGTCAAAATAACTGAGGCCAAAGTCATTCATTATTAAGTTGGTGTAACTTCAGACAAGGGACAGAAAAGTAGTAAGATGTCAGTCGGGGGAAATTCCTGTCTGAATTACATGTTGTACTGTAAGCCTGCTAGCATAAGATTTCACAGTCTCACGCTGTACAGATCTTTTAATTTGTCAATCTGTTACACTTGTATAATAGACAACAACTAAATTCCCCACTGAAAAGTGTTAATATCAGAAAATTACCCTCATAAGGCAATAATTCTAAGTTATTGAAATCTCTTTGGTTCTCAAAGTTACTGTCTCAATAATCAGAGCCAGAGGGGTGACTTTTCATTGGTGTAAGAGGTCAAATCAAGTTGGCAAATCTATTTTAATCCAGGCTAGTCAATTTTCAATCAAATGGAGCTGGAAAATGGCACGCATATGAAGACAGTTCTCAGCATCTTTATTTCCTACATGCATGATTTTAAAAATATATATATATATTTAATCAACTTACTCTAATTTACACTTCCTTCCAAGACCATCAGCTTTAAATTCCCCAATCTCAATCTGATTACCTAAAGGCAAACCCTTTTGGTTTTCCAGTTCACTCGGGTCCTCAATCTCCTGTCTCCTATGCTATTTGGTATCAGTTTGTTCTCTTTAATGGAAGAAATACCAGACCCCCTCCCAAGAAAAATGTTGAAGACAACAGAAAACAAATACAATTAAATGTCTTGATACACCAATGTGATCCATTGTAGTTCTATGTAATAGGTTATGGCTTTATATTCCTCAAAAAATGTCTTTGATTATACACTGTACTAGTGCTAATTTCAGACCACACCTCAATGGTTTTATTGTAGCTTTTAACAGGACTTGTTTCGTTCTGCTGTGTCGCATCCATGCCTGCTGAGGTTTAGAATATTGGGAGAGAACTAATGACGTGGTTGGCTCTTTTTCAAAATCCTTTATCTATTTCAGATCTGTACGTTTAATTTATGCAAAGTGCAAATGCTGCATCAAAACTGAACCTGTCTGTAGAAAAAAGATCGAAAATCCTTTCGGTTGGAAAGGTCATTCTGGTTCTGTGTCCAAATGAGCCTTAACTCTATCTTGCACGGTACAATGCTTATGACCTGAATGCATAATAGAATAAACCGCAGGTTGATAAACTTAAATCTGTGAAGAATACAACTTTAGCACTTGACAAGCCAATGCTAAACTAGTTTCAATGGTAGAAACCTCTTCCCCCATAAAGTTTAGAATAACTGCACTGGGAAACAAATAAATTAGTTTAAGGTTAAAAGAAAGTAAGACTTATTTAAGAATTTGCTGTTTTAATTAGCTGAGCAATAAGTTTTGTCTTAATTTGATGCTAAAGTCCTGGGATACCAGGAAAAGCAGTCCCATTTGTGAACAGGAGAAACTGTAAGGAAAAAGTTAAATGTGATTCCTCCTTGGTGTATACCAAAATAAAATGGAAGTCTGTAAGACAAAATGCTGGTAGTGTGATCATTTTGAAAAAGTACAGGAGAACTAGTCCACAGCAATGTTTTGAGAGAGTCAAGGAAGTTTGTCTGCAGCCAGCATTGTAGAAAGAACATGTTTGTCTGGGCTGAAGGTGAAAAAGGGCTGGTGCAGCTCCTACCACCAAGGGGTGGGAAAGTACCAGTGTAAACCGGTTTGATGGATATAAAAGGGCACTTTCTTGGTGCAAGGGGCAAGAGAGTTTTCTCCTGGGGTAGGTCATGGCTGGTGATTAGTGCTAGGAAGATGGTATGGAGGGAGAGACAGATGTGTGAAAGTCTGTCAGCATTCCATATATCAGCTCATTTTAAGGATATGTATTATTTTGATTTCTGTACCGCTACAACTTACTGCTGTAGAGAATTGTTTTTTCTTTGTGTATTGCACTTGTGCTCGTTCAAAAAAAGTGTTTTCTTGTGGTCTTGAATATGTATGGCATCCTATTTTTGTTTGTGATTACATATGCAAATACACCAAGCTGAATCATGAAAGAACACATGATGAATTTTGAAACAATTTTCATCTACAGTGTGTTAGATAATCTTAATCAAAGGTAAGTTGTATAACATTGCTTGACAACACCCTGCTCTAATCCCCCATGCTCCTGACAAGAACTCGACATGGATATTAATACAAAATGAACTACATACCAGCAGGGATTAATTAAATCATCCGGTGTTGTTTTGATATAAGGAGACACTGGCTTTTCTACGAATGCGCCAAAGCCTAGTTTAAAGTTGCTGGTTAATTTGGCCATCTCCTTGGATAACGAGGAGCCCAGTTCTTTAATTCTGGCTAGATCATCAACCATAGAGGCAGAGAGATC
Organism: Hypanus sabinus; assembly: GCF_030144855.1. NCBI lineage: Eukaryota > Metazoa > Chordata > Chondrichthyes > Myliobatiformes > Dasyatidae > Hypanus > Hypanus sabinus. The sequence goes on along the minus strand of NC_082709.1, from coordinate 16,051,780 downwards.
CATTAGATAATAGAGGTCAACTGGATAATCTTCAGCCTGGCGCACATCCACTTCGAATGTCACCTGATTACCTGAGAAAATTATAGATTAAATCCAAAAATAATCATAAGACTTGACACATTAAATATTTATATCCATAAGTGTAAGATGTCTGCTTGCATGGTATCACTGGTAACTTTATTACTCTCCTTCATTCTGTGCATTATGTGTTGGCTAAGTGTTTAGGCTAAGCTTCTGGTGCAAAAACCTCACAAGCCCAGTGTTTTTGTCTGCATGTTACAACTTGAGTAGAAAATCCTACAAAAGCTGATGAACTCAGCCCAGTACATCGCTGGTAAAGCCCTCCCAACCATTGAGCACACCGACACGAAAGCAGCATCCTTCATCAGAGATCCTCACCACCCAGGTCATGCTGTTTTCCTACTGCTACCACAAAAAAAAGCCTCAGGACTCGCACCACCACATTTACTACCCCACAATCATCAGGCTCTGGAACAGAAGGGGGATAACTCCACTGACTTGCCCATCGATTGAGGTGCACCCACATCTCGGAGTTATCCCTTGGTCCTGTTATCTCATGTTCTCATTACTTATATTGGCATTGCTCAGTTTGTTGCCCTTCAATGATCCCGCTACAGTTAGGATTCCTTTTGCTGGTTATGCCGGTAGAAAAGTGAATTTCAGTGTTCTATGTGGTGACACTATGACAATAATATTTACTTTGAAACGGGATTGTGTCGGCTCATGCGGGGTCAATGAAATATTCACAATATCAAGTGAATTGTCGATTTAACTGAATGATCAGAAGTCTTTTAAGGCATTTTAAAGCACAGCAGCCAGCTATTCTGGTTCTAGTATTTTCAGGTACAAGGGCAAATATAATGGCGAAGAATCAATATTACAGTGAAACCCTTTTAAAAACCGTGCCCGCTCCTCTCTCAGGCACATTCGCGACGCTACCCGTCCGTGGAGATTACCTGGTCGCAGATTAAGTATGAGTTTTTGGGGAGACATTTGTATCCTTTTCTCGTCCCCCTTTTGTCGACTCAAGCTTAAAGTCTGGTTACTTATAATATGAACGTGGCTAACTGGGAACTCGATAAACTCCACAGAACACCCTTGCCGTAAGAGGTCGTCGAGGGCGCCGCACCTTCCACCGGAATTTAAATCAACATTGAAGTCCTAAAATAAACAATTTGCATTTCATGTCGGCATTGTAAAGGATAAATTTTCCAAAGTGAAACAGGCCACGGAATGTCACCCGAATAAAGAAACGGTTTGAAACTCTGAAACTTTGCATTTGCTTTCTGAACATCTTCTTACCGGTGTATCCCACTGAATATAGCTATACTTTACCGTGATTAGAAACATAATATTACTCAAAAGTTCGTTTGAACGCTCTCCAATAGTAATATCAGTAAAATTTCTTCAAACGATTTTCCCGTTTTTCCCAAGTAACTAAGTATAAGTTTATAAGCATTTTTTTTTGCTGCAATTTGAACTGGATTTTGTATTTTTTTTTTGGTGTAAGGTATTGCAAACGTTTTCTTCCCTCGGTTTTATCAATGATTTGGGTTTTTTTTTCGCAGTTATCTATTTAATTAATCTAGATCACAGTGTTTGAATGCTAGAGTAGCCCACACTGAGTCAGTATAAATTTCCGCCCTGAAATGCCTTATTTTAGGGCAGATTATTTATTCCCATAATTTCTTGCCTTCGGGAGTGTTTGGGCGAAGAGGAGGCCAAGAGGAGGACAATAAGAACCAGCAGAGTGTGTTGAGTGTTTCAAAAATCACATTCAATGGGTTATTCATTTACTCCTTCTGTCGTACATATAATCGCAACTACTGTACCACAACGCCCAAGTTTCCAAGAGCAGGCTGTTGTTTTAATAAGTTAATTATTAATCTCGTGGTCCCTTCACGACCACAGTGAAAAGGAAGATGCAGAGGGTCGCTCCGAAGCCTTATTAAACAGCGCACTAAATAAAAAGTCCTTTTAAAGAGATGATGCTTTTTAAGAGTTTTCCTACCTCTTGAAAACACCAAGCGCATTGATGTCCGAGTTTCAGGCAGTCTTCACAAGTGTCTGCATTTCCAGAAGAACAAGACCCTGCGGAGAAAACAACGGAGCGTTAGAGCCGGAATTATCGCTGAAGCTTGCGATGAGGTTTCGGCCCGAAACCTCGACTGTTTACTCCTTTCCATGGATGCTGCCCGGCCTCCGGAGTCCCTCCAGCACTTTGTGTGCGCCGGTTGCAATATATGGTAGATTGATAACATGTGAATGGCACCTCCACATGCTGTGCTACATTATCAAAAAAAGGAATTTCAATATCACGTGCTGCACAATTAGCTTCAGCGCACGTTACCAGAAATACTCCGGACCGAATCAGAATATATTGGAATCGTTTTCATGCTGCGTAAATACCAGTCCTCCGACCGTGAACTCACCTGCAACACTGCCTAACATCCTTCCCAGAAGCAACACGATTGTTACCAGGTCTACCGCCATATCTTCCGACTTGAACGCACAATAAACAGGTAAAAAAGGGAATACGTTCCAAGCAGCAAGGAGAATTTTACCCGAGAGGCTGCCGATACCTGCGGCCTCGGGCTTTGCGAAGGAGGAGTCTCAGTCAGACAGCATGAGGCGTGCAGCCTACCTTCCACCTGCGGGGGTGGAGCAGATGGCTCACTCTCCGAGACGCTGAGGGGTATAGTCGCCATGGTGTAGACGCCTCACCCCTGTCCTTCGCCAACTTCCTTCTTCCTTTTATGGTAAAAACAGGTATGCAGAAAACCTTTGCGAAGGGCAGATCTGCAGAGAAATGCAGGGGAGAGGCGGCCGTCCGCTTCCGGAAGTTTGCGGAGTAACCTTGTTCACTTGCGCAACTTCAGCGGACATTTGTACTGCACACCTGACCGCTCACAAACTTCCCCGTCACATCGATTGCTACGTGCAAACCAAACACCAAATAATAGTTTTTAAAACAGCGTTATCCGTATCGTAACAAGCGCTTGTGGCAGATGAAACGTCCCTTTCGTTATCTGCGTGCTAACTTGACAGTTTACAAGTGTGAACAAACTTCTGGAGTAGCCCCGATCGATGGTATTCTTCAGAGACTCAGCGAGTGCGGGCTTGTCTAGCAAAACACTTTCAGCACGTAGGAAAATAATTCCAGCAGATGGAGTTGCAAAACAGAAAAATCAAAATCCCATCGATTCTATTCCTCAACGCATGCCAATATATCAGATCATTTTCCTTCCCCTAGACTACCCGTTTTCTGGCGGTGTATTCCGAGACCGTCCTCCCGATTGGTTGACATCTCCCGTGCTGTCACGTTCTGGGGTTCTGGCCCCAACATCCCAATCCGAATTATCCGTAACGGTCAGAAATTTGTTAACTTTGCGGCAGCAGTACAATGTAATTCATGATAAACAGAGATTATGTATATTAAATATGCAAATACGGAAATAAATTTTTAAAAAGTAGTGGGTAGTGTCCATGGGTTGAATGAATATTTAGAAACCGGAAGGCAGAGGTGAAGAATCTGTTTCTGAACTGACGGATCATCGCTAACGATTGGGACTGAAGATCCTCCTTCAGTGAATCCAGCACCTTCCTCTTGATAACTCTGTTTCTCCTTCCACCCATGCCGTCTAGACGGCTAGAAGTTTGCCTGCATTTTCTGATCCAAATTTCCAGCCTCCGAAGATTTTTCTTCCGTTTTCATACGATCATAGTTCCCTTCCGTGGGTTCCAATGTCAAAAACATTGTTGCTTCTTCGGTATTCGTTTCCCAGGCTCTCTGCAACCATTGGTCAAATTTATTTTAATCTCGGGTTAGTTTAATTTTTACTTTTTAAAACTTCATTAATTTGTCCTTTCTGTGGCGACCAGTTAAAATATTTTGGATGTAATTTAAATATTGGTTATTGTAGGTTCCACACACCAAACTCAGCTTTCTATTTTGTTTTGTCTCTCTTAGCGGAACATACTCATTCCTTGGATAGCATTGGCTTACAACCATTTATCATCTGCTTGCAACTCTATCTATTATAAGGACATTATCTTGGCTGTCTTACCCCTTCCAGTCCAGCTTCAAATTCCATTCACTCTCAATCCTTTCCCATGCCAAGATGCTCCATGCCTACTGTCTGTTTTTTTTAATTCAAAGATCCAAAGTACATTTATTATGAAATTAAGCATGCAATATACAACCTTGAGATTCATCAGAATCAAATATGTGAGGTGAAATTTGTGAACTTAGCAGCAGCAGTTCAATACAGTACATAATCTAGCAGAGAGAGAGAGAGAAAAAATAATAAATAAAATAAAACCTCATAAATAAATAAATCAATTATGTATATTGAATAGAGTATTAGAAATGTGCAAAAACAGAAATACTGTATATTAAAAAAAAGTGAGGTAGTGTCCAAAGCTTCAAAGTCCATTTAGGAATCCGATGGCTGAGGGGAAGAAGCTGTTCCTGAATCGCTGAGTGTGTGCCTTCAGGCTTCTGTACCTCCTTCCTGATGGTAACAGTGAGAAAAGGGCATGTCCTGGGTGCTGGAGGTCTTTAATAATGGACACTGCCTTTCTGAGACACCACTCCCTAAAGGTGTCCTGGGTACTTAGTAGGTTAGTGCCCAAGATGGTGCTGACTAGATTTACAACCTTCTGCAACTTCTTTCAGTCCTGTACAGTAGCCCCTCCATACCAGACAGTGATGCAGCCTGTCAGAATGTTCTCCATGGTACAACTATAGAAGTTTTTGAGTGTATTTGTTGATGTGCCAAATCGCTTTAAACTCCTAATAAAGTATAGCCACTGTCTTTATGACTACGTCAATATGTTAGATCCTCAGAGATCTTGACACCAGGAACTTGAAACTGTTCACTCTCTGCACTTCTGATCCCTCTATAAGGATTGGTATATGTTCCTTCATCTTATCCTTCCTTAAGTCCACTATCAGCTCTTTCACCTTACTGGCGTTGAGTGCCAGGTTGTTGCTGCGACACCACTCCACTAGTTGGCATATCTCCCTCCTGTACGCCCTCTCATCACCACCTGAGATTCTACCAACAATGGTTGTACCATCAGCAAATTTGTAGATGGTATTTGAGCTATGCCTAGCCACACAGTCACAGAGAGTAGAGCAGTGGGCTAAGCACACACCCCTGAGGTGCATCAGTGTTGATCGTCTGTGAAGCGAATATGTTATTCCAATCCACACAGATTGTGTCTTCTGGTTAGAAAGTCAAGGATCCAATTGCAGAGGGAGGTACGGAGGGCCAGGTTCTGCAACTTCTCAATCAGGATTGTGGGAATGATGGTGTTTAAATGCTGAGTTACTGACTATGAACAGCATCCTGACATAGGTGTTTGCGTTGTCCAGGTGGTCTAAAGCCGTATGGAGAGCCATTGAGACTGCGTCTGCAGTTGACCTATTGCAGCGATAGGCAAATTGTAATGGTCCACCAGGTCCTTGCTGAGGCAGGAGTTCAGTCTCGTCATAACCAACCTCTCAAAGCATTTCATCACTGTCGATGTGAGTGCTACCAGGCAACAGTCATTAAGGCAGCCCACATTATTCTTCTTAGGCACTGGTATAATTGCTGTCTTTTTGAAGCAAGTGGGAACATGTTGAGCTATAGTTGATAATCAGCATCCTGATGTAGGTGTTTGTGTTGTCCAGGTGGTCTAAAGCCATGTGGAGAGCCATTGAGATTGCCTCTGCCGTTGACCTATTGTGACGAATTGCAATGGGTCCTTGCTGAGGCAGGAGCTCAGTCTAGTCATGACCAACCTCTCAAAGTATTTCATCACTGTAGATGTGAGTGCTACCGGGCGATAGTCATTAAGACAGACAACATTATTCTTCTTTGGCACTGGTATAATTGTTGCCTTTTTGAACTTCTGCCCATAGTAGTGAGAGGTTGAAAATGTCCTTGAGTACTCCTGCTAGCTGGTTGGCACAGGTTTTCAGAGCCTTACCAGGCACTCCATCGGGTCCTTCGGCCTTACAAGGGTTCACTCTTTTTAAAGACAGTCTAACATCAGTTTCTGAGACAGAGGTCACAGGGTCATCAGGTGCAGCAGGGATCTTCACAGCTGTAGTTGTGCTCTCCCCTTCAAAGCGTGCATAGAAGGAAGATGTTCATCTTCCCCACAGGCAGCCATGAAACAAAGAAAACCATGGGACCCCTTCAAAGAAAATCATCAAACCCTCAGCACACAAGAGAATAAACTGCACAAGTGACAAAAAAATCAAGTGAGAAACACAGAACATGAAACATCAAACCGCTATGTCATCGAAACAATCCGGGAATATTCGGTTTGCACTCAGTTCAGTTCAACCTAGCATTGCGTAGTTTGACTGCAGGCCACAGTGGTAGTTTGACTGCAGGCCACAGTGCTAGTCTGCCCAGACCAAAATCGCACAAAATAGCTACAAAGGAAGGAGCAACCAGAAACTAGAAACACATCATAACATGAACCACAAACTGCATCAATTAGACCTTGCCAAAGACCCAGGATTTTCCAGGGATGTGGAGGTTGCTGGTAAGACTAGCATTCTTTGTCCAACCCAAATTGGTCCTGAACCCAATAGTGTTTCTGGAATTACATTCAGCTAAGATAGGACAAGGATAGCAGTTTTCTTCCTTGAAGGATGTTGATAAGATAAATGGGTTTTGTGTGACAATCCAGAATTTCATTAATCTGGAATTACTTAATACGTGCTTTAACTAAGATTTTCCATTTGGCACGGTGGGATCTAAATTCAGTCATATCAATAGTCCAGGCTGGAATTTAAACAATGGTGTAGCATCTGCTTTGTAAAGAGACAAAATCAAAGCAGTAAAGGTGATTGAAAACAGAATGGTTGAAACCAAATTAGGAAGTGGTGAAATACACTTACTTTCTGAGACTCTTTGACCAAAACCAGAGACCACTTCTACTGCCACCCATAAAATAGCAAACTGTAGAATGCCCACTTTGAGCCACAGGGCAGTAAAATTTTCAGAAGAAAGTGTCTATCCTCTGTGAAATAAAGAGAACTGAGAACAAAGTATAATTTCACGTTGCACCTGGTTTCTTGAATTAACAATCTCTAGATCTGTTTTATGGCTGTTCTCTACGTTGTGTCTGCATGTTGAAAAAGGAAGTTGTTTCGTTACAGGTCAAAGTAAGTGGATTGCTACTGAGATGTTCCCCTTTTCACTTCTTTTTACAGTTCTGTTTTCCTACAGTATGTTGAGAACCAGATATAATACATGTTCAGTGTTAAATGTGTTCATAGAAAATAACAAAGGCATCATCGTCATGATGTTCCACATCATATTGATGTAGGTGATTATGGTCCCATGACCATGATTGTTCTTGGCAAATATTTCTACAGAAGTGGTTTGCCATTGCCTTCTTCTGGGCAGTATCTTTACAAGATGGGTGACTGCAGCCATTATCAATACTCCTCAGAGATTGTCTGCCTGGCATCAGTGGTCACATAACCAGGACTTGTGATATGCACCAGCTGCTCATACGACCATCCACCACCTGCTCCCATGGGTTCACATGACCCTGATCCAGGTGCTACACCTTGCCCAAGGGTGACCTGTAGTCTAGCACCTTACACCTCTCCACCTGAACGAAGGCAGCCAAAAGTAATAAAAAGAGATTGGGAACACTGGATGTCAATGGTACCTACGTGTTCATGACCAGTAAGGTGGGTGGCTCATTCTCACTCCTATCACATCATTTTGCCTTTTCTATTAGAGCACATTTTCATTTTTCATCGAAGCACGGGTGGGGGGAGTTGACAAAGGTGTTTAAAAATACAGAACAGTGATTTGAAAAATCAAATAGACCAGAGACACAGGATTAAATGTAAAACATTTAGAACAAAAAGTTTTGAGGGTGTAGAATTCATGAACAGAATTAATGTCCAAGTCCACATCTTATAATTCAGGTCTGAACCCAGTTAATTGCTTGCAGTCACTGAGTTTGTTGAAGAGTTGCTAGGTATTTGTGAGAAGTAACAACAGCAGTAAATAAAAGCTAAATGTAAGAACGTTAAAGTACGTTCTATCTTTTTGAAATTGTACTTTGATTGCTGTTTATGACAATAGCCAGAAAATCAGTTTGGGTGCAGTTTATTAATATGTTAATGGATGGAGTACTCTTGTCTGAAATGTCATGTAGTCCAGCTTACTGTGAAAGTTTGTTACTTGAACCAAAATTAACAATTTGAGGTGAAAAGGTACAGTAATGTGGAATGCCTGGTATGTGGTAAGTCGGAAATGTGCTGATGCTTTGGAGAATTTTGTTCTTAAATTTCAGATAGGCCAGTTGGCAGCACTTGAGCAAAAATGTTACGAAACTGGAAAGGAATGTTCTACCTAAAGCTACTTGGTTCAACAGGTTAGTACACCATTTAACTTCTAATATCCCAGGGGCATAGAGATGAAAAAGGAAAAACCTAGAACAACAATCTGGAAATAAATTTTAAAAACGTTGAGCATGGGTTGAGTATATATCCTTTTGGTCTGGTTGGTTCACGTGCCTCTGCTATATTGCTATTGTATCTGCTCTCACCACCACCCCTGACAGTGTGTTCCAGGATCTACCACTCTCCGTGTAAATAAAGTGCCCCATGAATCTCTTTCAAACTTTCCCCCTCTCACTTTAAGCTCGTGCTCTTTCGTGTTTGACATTTTAGGTCTGGGGAAACGTCTCCGATTCTGTGTCTCCCACAGTTTTCTATGCTTCTATCAGGGCAGCCCTTCAGCTTTCAGTGCTCCAGAGAAAACAAACCAAGTTTGTTCAACATGCTATAAATGCTGGTGCCACTCAGCAAGTTAGCAGCACTTGTGGAGGTCGCACTCAGGATGGAGGAGTAACACCTCGTACTCCACCTGGGTAGTCTCCAACCTGATGACATGAACATTGAATTCCCCAGCTTGCAGTAATTACTCTACTCCCACCTTCCACTCCCCATTCTGGATAGACTCTCACCCCTTCTCATTTCCTCACCTGATTCCCCTTCCCATCCTCCGTCCCTTTTATTCCCCATTGTCTACTGTCCTCTCCCATTATATTCCTTCTTCTTTAACCCTTTTGCTCTTCTACCTACCACCTCCTAGCTTCTTACTCCACCCCATCCCTTCACCTGGTCTCACCTATCACCTGCCATTTTATACTCTTGTCTTCCAGTCACAATGAAGGGTCTCGATCTAAATTACTGACTGTTTTCCCCTCCATACATTTTCCTGATGTGCTGAGTTCCCCCAGCATTTTATGTGTGTTGCTCAAGATTTTCAGCATCTGCAGAGTCTCTTGTGCTCATGTTTCTCCAAACTCTCCTTATTGGTAGAATTCTCTAATCCACAGAATATCCTGGTGAAACACACAAAATGCTGGAGGAACTCAGCAGGTCAGGCTGCATCTATGGAGAAGAATAAATAGTCGATGTTTTGGGCCTAGATTCTTCTTCAGGACTGGAATGGAAGGGAGATGATGGCAAAATAACAAGGTGGGGGGAGGGAAAGCAGGCTAGCTGGAAGGTGAGAGGTGAAACCAGGTGGGTGGGAAAGGTAATGTGCGAGAGAAGAAGAGATCTGATAGGAGTGGAGAGTGGACCAAAGGAGAAAGGGAAGGAGGGGCACCAGGGAGAAGTAAGAGGCCAGAGCAGAAGAAGAGGGAAGGGGGATGAAAAATATCAGAAGGAGAAATTAATGTTCATGCCATCAGGTTAGACATTCCATAGAGGGAATATGAGGTGTTGCTCCTCCACCCTGAGAGTGGCAGATGGAGTGGGTGCTCGACAAAGCAATTTACGTTGGGCCTCACCAATGTAGAGGAGGCTGCATCTGGAGCATTAACCTCCTCCTGATCATGTGGTTCAGGGAGCCATAGACTTGCTCCTCAAGTTTCCTCCATACATCAACACTCTTAATATCCTGCCATTACTGTTTGCTTTTCTCTTGCTCACAATGTAACACCTCACACACATCTGTTTGCCATTCTCTGCCCATATTTCCAACTGGTCTCTGTCTTGTTATATCCTTTGACAACCTTCCTCGCTTTCCAAAACTCTGACAATCTGCAAACTCACTCATCAGCCCATCCACATTTTCAACTTAATTATATATATAGTGCTAGCACTGATCGTTGCAGAACACCACTGTTTGCAGATCTACAGTCAGAATAACACCTATGCACCACTACCAACAGACTTCCAGGGCCAAGCCAATTATGAGTCCAATCTACTAAGTCACTGTGGATCACATGTGCCTTAATCGTCTGGATCAGTGTACCATGAGGAACATTGTAAAATGTTTTACTAAGTCCATGTTGATAACAACCACTGCCCTACCCTCATTAATCATCTTTGTCACCCCTTCAAAGACCTCGGTCAGATTGAAGGTTTACACTTTGGGAGCTCAAATGAAAGAGGAAATTATACAATTAATGATTCTTAACGGCATTGATATACAGATGTATCTTGGCACTGAAGTCCGTAGTTCCCTGAAAGTGGACACACAACAAATAGAGTGGTTAAGAAGGCGTAAGGAGGTCACATTGCGGATATTTAGAACTTTAGTTAGGCTGCATTTGGAGTATTGTCTGCTGTTCTGGTTGCCCCATCACAGTAAAGATGTGGAGGTTTTGTAAAGAATACAGAAGAGGTTTACTGGGATGCTACCTGGATTAGAGGATATGAGCTATAAAGAGCGAATGGACAAAATTGGGTTACTTTCTTTGGGCTATCAGAGACTGAGGGGACATCTGAGAAGTTTATAACGTTTCAAAGGGTATGGGTGGGGCCTTTGTATCTTTTCCCATGTCAAGTACTGGAGGCCATGCAAAGTTAGAAAGAGAGGTATGGGCCAAAGGTTTTAACACTGAGAGTGATACATGCCTGGAGCAGGCTGCCAGGGGTAGAGGTAGAAGCAGGTACAATAGTGACATTTAAGTGGCTGTTAGGTAGACATACGGATATATGGAGAATCTAGGGATATAGATCATGTACGAGCAGAAGAGATTTAGTTTATTCAGGAATTGTGTTCAGTGCAGAACATCATGGGCTGAATGGCTGGTTCCTTTGCTGTACTGCTTGATGTTCTATGTTCGAGAAGCAATGATGTACTTTTATGCATTGAGCCAGTCAAGTAAAGGAAAGCATTCAAAGGTTTTTAGATAACACCTCAACAGTATTTACTGCAAGTTATGTGAGATGATCTTTGAAAGGACAGCATAGGATATATGGATCAAGATTAAATTTAATACCGTTTCCTGTGTTGTTGTTTTTTATAAGTCAAGAAGATGAACATGCTCGAATGAATTAGCTGTTCTAGATAAAGAAATATCCATTTCTTCCATGGGAAATACCAGTTTAGCCTCCTTCCAGGACATCACACAATCTGGAACATGCTTCAATATTTGTTGGTCATGTGGAACATGTATTTGTAGGAGACACTATTGACACCATCTCTCTGCATTGCAACAGAGCTTTGACCCAAGTAAACTGTTTTCTAGACTGTTCTTTCAGCTACATTTTCTTACGGTCTTCTAAATGATTCATTCTATTCAGTCACTTTTGAATCAATCTATCTGCCAGCTAAATTGATCATCTTTACTGTTGAATTCTTGCATGCAGGGACACAAAATGGGGATGATTTTCCCATTGTTTGGCTCTCCTGGCTGCTGTGTGCAGACCTGTCCTGCAGGTAGAATGGAAAATGAGCGTGTTTTGTTGTAAAGATTAGGACAAATGTAGGGGCATCTTCACCCAGTGTGCACATTCAGAGGCACAACAGCACATCTCCGTGACATGAGCTGATAGCTACTTGCAAGAAAATGGTCAAAATGCAAAAAAAAAGAGAATGACAAGAGTTCACATCAGGATCAGTGATATTTGAACACAATTGCTATACTGTCCCAACTAGGGTAATTAGATTTCTTTAAGCATTGTACTCTGGAGATAACATTTATATAATTTCCATCTCCCTCCTTTTTTTCCCTGCACTCTCTGGCAGGTCACTTCCCAGATATGTGAGGGAAGGAAACTGTCCTCAGAGCCTTCACCTTCAACTTTTCCTACCATCAATTTCAACATTTTGCCCACAGGGATCCCCATCAACCAGCTTGTGCTCTGTTCTTGCTGCTGCCTTCAGGAAGAAGGTACAGGAGCCCCAAGACTCACACCATCAGGTTCCTGAACCGAAGTGGTCAACTTGACTTGCTCAGTTACTGAACTGTTCGCACAACCTATGGGCTCACACTCAAGGACTCTTCATCTCATGTTCTTGATATTTATTATTATTATTTCTTTCTTTTGGATTTGCACATTGGTTGTTTGCCCTGTTAGTGCGATCTTTCATTGATTCTATTATGGTTATTGGATTTATTTAGTAAGCCTGCAAGAAAATGAATCTTAGAGTTGTATATGGTGACATATATAGTATGTACATTGATAATAAATTGACATTGAACTCCATTTAATCTTAAAATAAGTTGCAGTTCCAACAGAATGCCTACTCCTCCAACCCCAACAAGCCTGTTATCATGACTTAAGAATTACACCTCTTAGTTGAATCCAAATTAGTCCGAATATTCAAAATAGTTTTGTCAATTGTTCACCAAAATACTCAAAACATAGTCAGGTTGATCAATTATCACAATCTCTCGTATGTTTTAAGCTGTGTTCAGCTCTGAGTGCATTAGTTTTGCAAGTCAGGGAGTTTTCCTTGTGCAGCAACATGTTCTTGTAGTACATTTCTTACCAGTTTCTTCTGAGCACAATTTACTACAGCTTCCATGGAGATTGGGGAAGTAGCAGCTTTCAGCACAAAAAAATCCACGTCCGTTCTCTCTCCTCATTGTTTCACGGACCAATGATACCACAGTATAAATTCAATTCAAGAGAAGAGTGGTACCTTGTTCAACTGGGTTCTAGCCACAGTCTATGCCATTCCATTGACTTCCTGTTGGACTAAATGTAACTCTACTCGAAAGGCTGGGAAAGTTACCCCTTTGTTTTAAAATATGCAAATCAAGGTAAATATGTATCGAACCAATTTTGCTACTCACTGGCACCCCAAGTCTTGTTCTCTCTTTAAACTCACCAGATCTCCACTTCCTGTTCATTTTTAAGCATACCAGGTTATATTTTCCTCACACCTTTAAAACAGACAGGCCTTGTTTTCTGTGCTTCTTTTAAACCCATTTTATATGTTCCTTTTATCTTCATTAGGGCCTGGTTTCTCATGTTCCTCTTAACCTCACTGTGGGGGCTCTGTATTCCACAATCTCTTGGAGTCAAGTAAGATCCCTGTAAAATGCATTGAATTACTGTGTGCCATCTAAAGAAGAGAATTTAAAATGCATTAGGTTATTAATAGTAGTAATACACAATGGACTGAAAAACCAGCCAGCCTGGCAACACTTAATTCTGTCAAATTATTGAAATTCTACTGCATGCCTCACTTAATATCCCATTGGATCAAAGTAAATGGATCTAAAACTGGGCTGATTGGCAGGAAGCAAAGAGTGATCTTGTAACTGAAGGGTTTGGGATTTTACCAACAATGAGTTAGACCCAAACCCAAACAGGGAGCATAACAAAGTCTGCGGATGATACCAAATTAGCCAGGTGATTGACAGCGAGGAAGACAGTTTTAGACCACAGAAGAATGCAGATGGTTTGATTATTTGGATTAAAAAACTGGAAGTGCAGAGTAAAATATATGCAAATACATCAAGACACTGTTGGATCTCTGTTTGATTTCTGATCCTTAGGACTCTTCCAGTAGTGCAGAATGACAAGAAGTCTTAATTCTAAGGTTACAGTTTACTTCAGAGTACAAACATAGAAATATTAAGCAAACTGCAGAAAGAGCTGTGAAATGATGCTGAGAAGTGTATAGATAAAAGAATAAAGATGGTGCTTTTGCAAAATCTGTCACTTTTATAGATAAGATAAAAGAAATTACATAGAAAGTAATGAATGAATTAATAGGCTACATAATTAAAGCAATTACATCACGTGAGTCATGTTCTCATACCTAGCCAATGAAAATGCGAAAGGTGATAAACTGATAGTTTAGCTGCTGTACCGCTTTCTGCCAGTGAGTGTGCAAAATACACGACTTTGTTAAAACATATAAATCTTATAAAAAAGTATTATTTAAAAAACAGTGGTTTCCAGCAACACTGAACGGTGTGGAAGTGTGAAGTCTCAGTTATGTCCATGTCCTCAAAGATGCAATGAAGGATCTTTCAGGTGGGATATATATCAGGTATATATAGGATATATTTCTTCATTTGTCAAGGAACATAGAAAGAAAGCAGAGAAATTAAAGATTCAAAAATTTGAGGTACTTTTATTATGAAAGTACATATGCAGTATACAACCCTGAGATTTTTCTTTCCACAATTATGCTACAACTGTATAACATTAAACTTATGCTGCAGTTTGAGCATTTCACACACTTCCAGTCATGTGACAGGAAAGATAGGTTACACTGAAGCAAGTTGTCTGGGCTGGAAAATTGCAGAAATGAAGAAAGATCAAATCGGTTAGGAATATTTTCTTTGAAATATAGGAAACCAAGAAAAGACATAATAGATAAATCTAAAATTATGAGCATCCTAGATAAATAGTCAGCATCATATTTTTAGCAGAGGTAAAAAAAAATCACCCACCTTAGATTTAAAATAATTGGTAGAAGGAGGAGAGAGGGAAAAATGGCTTCACCCACAGAGAGCAAGATGTTCAGACATATTTCCTGAAAGGACAGTAGAGGCAGAAGCACACTTCACATCCAAGTAGTGCCTGGGTGTATACTTGACAATGCAGAATCACTGAAGTAACTTCGCAAGATGGGCTTAAGTTTGGTCACTTTTTACAGCTAGTATAGACTTAGTGGGCTGAATAGCCTCACTCTGTGTTGCAGATTTTTTAATGTTTCTATTTTGTGCAGTCTTAGCAACAGGAAGAAAGATGATAAAAATTTTGAATAACACAGTTTGTTCCAACTGTCTAAGCTTTATATATTTGGCCAATTTATCATCACATAATTGAATGAATCGTTATCTATTGAATTAAACCAGTGCTTCTTCATAATAAGTAATAAGGCAGCAGTTAGTTTATTCACATGCAGTATAAAAGAAGTATTTTTTTTCTTTTGCATCTTTCTTCATGCTCAATCACGGTGTAGCAACCATGCACCAAGACCATAAGACTATTTCCCAGCCAACTCTTAGGTCCAGCACCCCAAACTGCAGTGTGAAATTATCTACTCTGAGAAGACCATAAGACATAGGAGCAGAAGTAGGCCAGTAGGCCAACTGAGTCTGCTCCGCCATTCAATCGTGGGTTGATCCAATTTTTTCAGTCATCCACTCTCCCCTGCCTTCTCCCCATACTCTTTGATGCCCTGGCCAATCAAGAACCTATCTATCTCTGCTTTCATGCACCCAATGACTTGGCCTCCACAGCCACGTGGCAACAAATTCCACAGACTTACCACCCTCTGACTAAAGTGATTTCTCCGCATCTCAGTTCTAAATGGACGTCTTTCAATCCTGAAGCCGTGCCCTCTTGTCCTAGACTCCCCTGCCATGGGAAATAACTTTGCCATATCTAATCTGTTCAGGACTATGAGATTCCCCCCTCATTCTCCTGAACTCCGGGGAATACAGCCCAAGAGCTGCTAGACTTTCCTCATATAGTAATCCTTTCATTCCTGGAATCATTCTCGTGAATCTTCTCTGAAACCTCTCCAATGTCAGTATATCCTTTCTAAATTACGGAGCACAAAACTGCACACAATACTCAAAGTGTGGTCTCACGAGATCCTTGTAGAGCCTCAACATCACATCCCTGCTCTTATATTCTATACCTCTAGAAATGAATGCCAACATTGCATTTGCCTTCCTCACCACCGACTCAACCTGGAAGTTAACCTTTAGGGTATCCTACACACTCCCAAGTCCCTTTTGTATATCTCCATTTTGAATTCTCTCCCCATCTAAATGATAATCTGCCAATTTATTTCTTCTACCAAAGTGCATGACCATACACTTACTAATATCGTATTTCCTTTGCCACTTCTTTGCCCATTGCACTACACTATCTAAGTCTTTCTGCACTACCCTCTCCTCCACCTATCTTTGTATCACTGGCAAATTTAGACACATCCATTAATCCTATAGTCCAAATCATTGACATACATCGTAAAAAACAGAGGTCCCAACACCAACCCTTGTGGAACTCCACTGGTAACTAGCAGTCAGCCAAATTAGGGACCCTTTATTCCCACTCTCTGTTTTCTGCCAATCTGCCAATGCTCTACCTATGCTAGTAAATTCCCTGTAATTCCATGGGCTCATGTGCAGCACCTTGTCAAAGGTCTTTTGAAAATCCAAGTACACCACATCCACTACATCTCCTTTGTCTACCCTGCTTGTAATTTCCTCAAAGAATTGCAGTAGGTTTGTCAGGCATGATTTCCCTTTCAAGAAACCATGCTGGCTTTGGCCTATCTTGTCATATGCCTCCAGGTACTCCATAACCTCATCCCTAACAATCAATTCCAACAACTTCCCAACCACTGATGTCAGGCTAACAGGTCTATAGTTTCCTTTCTGCTGCCTCTCACCCTTCTTAAATAGTGGAGCAACATTTGCAATTTTCCAGTCATCCGGTACAATGCCAGAATCTATTGATTCTTTTAAGATCATCGGTAATGCCTTTGCAATCTCTCCAACTACTTCCTTCAGAACCTGAGGGTGCATTCCATCAGGTCCAGGAGATTTATCCACCCTCAGGCCATTAAGCTGCCTGAGCACCTTCTCAGTCGCAATTTTCACTGCACAAACTTCACTTCTCTGACACTCTTGAATGTCCTGTATACTGCAGATGTTTTGTGCTGTGAAGACTGATGCAAAATACGCATTCAGTTCCACTGCCACCTCTGCATCTCTCATTACAATATCTCCAGCGTCATTTTGTATGGGTCCTGTATCTACCCTTGACTCTCTTTTACCCTTAAAAAAGCTTTTAGTATCTTCTTTGATATTGATCACCAGCTTCCTCTCATAATTCATCTTTTCCTTCTGAATGACCTTCTTAGTTTCTTCCTGCAAGCTTTTAAAAGCTTCCCAATCCTCTATCTTCCTACTAGCTCTGGCTTCCTTGTATGCCCTCTCTTTTGCTTTTACTTTGGCTCTGACTTCACTTGTCAGCCCCAGTAGTGTCCTTCTTCCCTTTGAAAATTTCTTCATATTTGGAATATATCTGTCTTGCACTTCCCTGATTTTTCGCAGAAACTCCAGCCATTGCTGCCATGCTGTCCTTCCTGCAAATGTCCCTTTCCAGTCTACCTTGGCCAGTTTCCCTCTCATGACATTGTAATTTCCTTTATTTCATTGAAATACCGACACATTGGATTTTATTTTTTTCTGTTTCAAATTTTAATGTGAACTCGATCATGTTGTGATCACTGTTCCCTAAGGGTTCCTTAACCTTAAGCTCTCTTATCACCTCCAGATCATTGAACAGCACCCAATCCAGCACAGCCGATCCCCTAGTGGGGTCAACAACAAGCTGTTCTAAAAAGCCATCCCTTAGACATTCTACAAATTCTCTCTCTCAAGGTCCAGTACTGGCCTAGTTTTTCCAATCCACTTTCATGTTAAAACCCCAAAGATAATCAAGACATTGTCTTTCTGACACACCTTTTGTAATCTGCTGTAGTTTGTAATCCACATCCCGGTTGCTGTTTGGAGGCCTGTATACAACTGCCATTAGGGTCCTTTTACCCTTGACATTTCTTAACTCAACCCATAGAGATTCTACACCTTCCAATCCTATGTCATCTCTTTCCAATGATTTAATATTATTTCTTATACACAGGGCCACACCACTCCCTCTGCCTACCAACCTATCTCTCTAATACACCGTATATACTTGGACGTTCAGCTCCCAATGGCAGCCATCCTTTAGCCAAGTTTCAGAAATGGCCACAATGTCATATTTGCCGATCTGTAGCTGAACTTCAAGATCGTCCATTTTATTCCTTATGCTGAGTGCATTCAAATACAACACTCCCAGTCCAGTATTTGTTGCTTTCTGTTCTAACTGCACCACACCTCTATTGCCCTGTAACTCACCCCACTGGCTGTGATTATGCATCATCTCCTGCCTGTCCTTTCTATAATCTCTGTTACACGCTATCCTGTTCTCTATCTGCTTTGTATTCTGTGTTTGTCATGTTTATTATGGTAACTAGTAACATGAGTGGGGGGGGGGGATGTGGTAAAAGCAAAGAGATTAAGTTATGTATTCTTGTTTATTTTGTGGCAGCTTGTAGTTTAGGACTGGTGGAGGTCATATCTTTTGCAGACTGCTGAATAACACTTAGCTTACACTTGTGTACACTGAAGTTCAGCACTTCAAGACTGCATGTTTTCTAATTATTAATAAAGGATCGGATAGAGGATTTGTCAGTTTGGAACAATCATTTTGTTGGAGCTGAGGGCGTGTCAACCCTGTAGTGGTTGTAGGCTTGGTTTTGGTTTGGTATTGCTGCTAATACGGGATTCATAAAATAATCGTGTATAATCCTTCTGATTGCAAACACTAATACAACAGTACCTCCTTGTGGAACTAAGCTATTTCTGATATTCAGTAATGATAAACGTGCAGTCATTTTATGAATAAGACTCACTGAATAATAACACTCTCCTGTTTCACAGCAAGTAGTAAAGAAATTATACATAATACCTACTCTGTCATTCAAACATAAAATACATAAAATAGTAACATAGCAATCAGTTTATTCACACACAAATTAATTTTTTTTTCTAGGATTTTTCGACATCCTTATTCACAGGATTCATGAGCTAATCATATCTAATCCTTTTGATTCCAACAAACTAAGGTGAAATGTAATTAGAAAACAATTTGAGGTTATGGTCAGAAAATCAGGCAACACACACAAATGATGGAGGAACTCAGCAGGCCAGGGAGCATCTAGGAAAAAAGTAAACAGTCGACATTTTGGGCCGAGACCGTTCTTTGAATGATAGGAGAAACCAGAAGAGGGGGAGGGAGAGAAATAAAGTACTGGGAAGATGATTGGTGAAGCGATGAAAGGGAACTCTGATAGGAGAGGACAAAAGACTATGGAAGGGGGTGGAGCACCAGAGGGAGGTGATGGGCGGGTAAGGAGATAAGGTGAGAAGGGAAACTAGAACAGGAAATGGTGAAGAAGAGTGGGTGGGGGAGATTGGGCAATTACCGGAAGTTTAAGACATCGATGTTCATGCCATCATGCTGGAAGCTACCCCAGTCAGAAAATAAGGTATTGCTCCTCCAAACTGAGTGTGGCCTCATCGTGGCAATAGAGGAGGCCGTGGACTGACATGTTGGAATGGGAAAGGGAAAATCGGACATCTTCAATGACCTTGAATACTAATCCAATTCCAGAAATATTCTAAAGATGTTGTCAATAAGAAGAGCATATGGCTATACAGTATTTTTGATATAATCTGAACTTGTGACCAGTTTATGCCTTTCGAAACATATATGGTCAATGTAGGAATGTGGGATAAATATGTTTGTACAGAGTGTAAATGGAGAGCCAGTCAATCAATTCTTGATGCTGTTGGTTAAGGAATGAATGTTAGTTCATTTCTGGGTGGAAAATGATGCCATGGGTTCTTGTATGTTTACATAGAGACCAGAAGTGGCTTATCCTAACTATGTGGCCTCACTCTTAAATCCTTTGAGATTTATTTCTTACTTTTCTGCCAAACCGGTATGATTTGCCCAGTGTTAGAATGGGCTCAGATCCACAGACCTCTGGTGCAAATGTGAAGAGTGCTAAGTTGTTGTTAATCATGATACCTTGAGTTAAGTATCGCAATGTGCTAAAAGATAATGCTGCTTGGTGGCTACCTTGCTGTCTCTTTAGCATACTTATCTGTGTTTATATGAGGTCGGGTTGCTGGCTCGGTGCTCAACGCAGCACAGATTAAAAGTGTACAAGGAGCCGGCTGGTTTCGAACCCAGGACCATTTGCCTCAACGTTCGGTGCAGATGCCACTACCCCACCGGCTGGTTTATGAGATTAACATAAGCTCATTAATGTTAGATGAAATATTACAAATGTCAAAAATTACAGAAGAAATCACATTAAGATCATTTTTAAATCAGCCTTTTAAATTGTTGCAAATGCAGTATTATAGATTTCGATGGATACTTTTTATAATTGCTAAAATTAGAACATTATGTTTTTGGTTATCAGCTAAAGGCCTGAACAGATTAGATATGGCAAAGTTATTTCCCACGGTAGGGGAGTCTAGGACAAGAGGGCACGACTTCAGGATTGAAGGACGTCCATTTACAACTGAGAAATTACTTTAGTCAGAGGGTGGTAAATCTGTGGAATTTGTTGCCACGAGTGGCTGTGGAGGCCAAGTCATTGGGTGCGTTTAAGGCAAAGATAGATAGATTCTTGATTGGCCAGGGCATCACATGGGTGTGGAGAGAAGGCAGGGGAGTAGGGATGACTGGAAGAACTGGATCAGCCCACAATTGAATGGCAGAGCATTCTCGATGGGCCGAATCGCCCACTTCTGCTCCTATATTTTAAGATCTTATGGTCTAAGGTGGGAAATGCTACTCAATCAAAGGAACTTCATGTCGGAATCTTGAGTGCAAACATGTTAAGATCATTTGTGCAGAAAGCAGTCTGGAATATTTGCAATTTGTTTGCATAACTTGCCTGATTTTCACTTGGTGTCATAGAGCAATACTGCATGGATACAGGTCCTTGGAAGTATTGGAAATTCAGTTCAATTGCACTAATAAGTGGGTTGTCAAAGTGTTTATTAAATGATTTCGGTAGAGGAGTTGATGAATGCCCTTTAGGCAACTCGTAATGACAAGAATAACGTGTGCCTTTTAATGTGACCAAGTCAGCTGTGGCACTCACTGATGACCTCAAAGGCGGCTGCTCACTGATCCGAGTCGTCTCACTACCACCTGTTAACCGATATGAATCTTTCTTGTTCATCATCACTTTCTGTCAACCCTATAGTTTTTTGGGCTCTAGCAAGAATGGTATAATCAAAGTACTAAGCAGCCTTCGCATGAGAGATAGCAAACCTTTTGGTAA
Source organism: Hypanus sabinus (assembly GCF_030144855.1). Lineage (NCBI taxonomy): Eukaryota > Metazoa > Chordata > Chondrichthyes > Myliobatiformes > Dasyatidae > Hypanus > Hypanus sabinus. Next base: position 16,030,589 of record NC_082709.1, on the reverse strand, counting down.
AAAGCAATTGTTTTAAACCAAATTTTTGAACATTTCCCAGAGAATGAGCGACACATGACATTAATATGTGTGTGTGTTGTTCTTTTCCACATTGGGTGGCAACCTCGCCATTTCTTTTTGTTTTTTTTTTACAAGGCCGAGTTGCTGGCTTGATGCTCAACTCAGCACAGGCGAAAAGCGTGCAAGGAGCATGCTGGATTCGAATCCGGGACCATTTGTCTCGAAGTCCAGAGCGGATGCCACTATACAACTGGCTGACTTACGAGCTTAATATCAACTCATTAAAATTAGATGAAATATTACAAGTGAGAAAAATATATATTTCTAAAATGGTTGACAATTGGAATTTTAATTTATATTCATAAAACAGGATGTTTTTAAAGACTCAGTTTGTGAAGTATCCCTTAGTAAAACCAGATAATTAGCAAAATGTTTATTTTAGCATGTATTTTACATGAGGAACTTGCATGCAACATATATTGTTGTCAGTTTATCAATTTCTAATAATTATGCTGAAGATGGCTGCAAGGGTGTTGCCTTAAGAATGAGCACTAGATTATCAATTTTCACATTTGATTGCATCGGCATGTGAACCAGAAGCCACTGTCAAATTTCCTCCCCAAAGAAGGTAATAGTGGATGGCGTAACCATTATTGCCTGCTGCAGGTTCTGGACCATCATTTCAATAACTACACATTCCAAGAACAAAATTAAATTCAATAAATTTAGTTCTATCCCTATGCTATACTCAATTACAACTCTCCCTCAACAAATCACATCTGGTTATCCTCTTTTCCCTATTTCCACCTCAGTATCATATTATTCATGTAATTATATTCCCAATAATCCCAAATGTCATTAAACTTGTTCAAAGGAGGTTCACAAAAATAATTCCAGGATTGAAGGTCTTGTCATAGGAAGAGCATTTGATGGCTCTGGGCCTGCATAAAATTATTACGTTACTGTGCAAAGGTCTCAGGCACCCTAGTTATTGATGCATCATCAATAACTCTCGGAGACGTGAGTCAAGGTAGGCTTTTATTGGCTAGAAGAAAGCACCGTCAGCAGCAAGAGACCATCACACAACATCCTGGAGACTGAGGGAGGAGCAGTGCCTCCAATCGCCTTTATACAGGGTTCTGTGGGAGGAGCCACGGTCTGTGGGAGGAGCCACAGGAGCAGTCAGCAGGGCGGGGGGGGGGGTGTCCAGACAGGTATATGTAGTTCACCACAGTTATATACACAGTATGTGCCTCAGACTTTTGCACAGAACTGTAGTTTTTGTTGTTCTCTATCTGGACACACTTTTAGTGACATGACATTGCCACATCAATTTATTAGTCGTTTATCTTGTTTGTGAGGGGAAATTAAACCCCAGGTTGGCAAGTGATTCAGAGGCAGATGAATCCCAGAAACTGTGTTTGAAACATCACCTGCTCATTGATGCAGAATGAAGGTATTTAATAGGAGCTTCGTGAATTCTACCATCCAAAATATGATGGTGAAGAATGCAGATGCAGGAATATAGTGGCGTGAACACCGAATTCTCAATCTTTTTTGGTAGCTGCTAACCCCCCCCCCCCCCCCCCCCCCCGTCCCTTCTCTTGTCTTCCTGCTCCTGATCCACCTGGCCTCATCACTATACCTCTTTCACCTTCCCAACCTTTGGCATCTGCCATTCACCCAAATGCTCTTCCCAATGCTTCCCCTCCCTACCTCCTTCCCTTTATCCCCAGCTCCAACCTCTTCTCCAATTATATTTCATCATCTTCAGACCCTTGTCACTCCCACCTCTCACTTTCCAGTTTCTGACATCATTCCTGCTCTCTCCCATCCCACATCAGCTTATCACTTCCCTCTCCTGGGTCCATCTCTCCACTACCAGCTCCTGCTCGACCCCATTCCTTCCACCTTTCTGTACTGGCTATCTCCTCTCCTTCGTTCAGTCTGGATTTCAAGAGGTCTGGAATACAAGAGCAGGGATGTGATGCTGAGGCTTTGTAAGGCACTGGTGAGGCCTCACCTTGAGTGTTGTGAACACTTTCTGTCTCCTTATCAGAGACAAGATGTGCTGCCATTGGAAAGGGTTCAGTGTAGGTTCATAAGGATGATTCCAGGAATTAAAGGGTTATCATGTGGGGAATATTTGATGGCTCTGGGCCTGTACTTTCTGGTATTTAGAAGGATTGGGGGGTGGTGGGATCTCATTGAAATCTTTTGAATGTTGAAAGGTCTAGACAGAGTAGATGTGGAAAGGATGTTTACCATGGTGGGGCAGTCTAGGACAAGAGGGCACAGCCTCAGGATAGTGGGGCATCCATTTAAAACAGAGATGTGGAGAGATTTCTTTAACCAGAGGGTGGTGAATTTGTGGAATTTGCTACTCCAGGCAGATGTGGACGCCAGGTCATTGGGCGTATTTAAGGTGGAAATTGATAGATCTTGATTGGCCACGGCATCAAAGGTTATGGGGAAAAGGCCTGAAGAAGGGAAAAATAAGGATCAACAATGACTGACAGCAGACTCGATGGGCCAAATAGCCTCATTCTGCTCCTATGTCTAATGGTCTTATAGATGAAGGGTCAGAACTCAAAATGTCAAATGCCCATTTACCTCCACAGCTGCTGCCTGACCTGCTGAGTTCCTCCAGTGCTTTTATGTAGTTGCTTCATGGAGATTATTTTTTCCTCCCTATGCCTATTTGGCACATCGAGCAGCAACACTGTCGCTGCTTCAGTGTTTGTCTGTTTTACAAGGCAGAGTTGCTAGCTTGATGCTCAACCATCACGGGTAGATCTCACGGGTAGTAGCTGGCTGGACTCGAACCTGGGACCTCTCGCTCCGAAGTCTGGTGCGGATATCATTGCACCACTGGCACAGACACATTAAGATTATACCGAATGGCAACACGGACAAATTCCAACAACCCCTTACGCTCACCCTGCTATCAACACATCCAAATCTACCATTGCTCCAGCTGAGAGCCCCTTCCACAGCCAACAGAAATTATTCTAGTGTTAAGGGGAAAATACTTTTTCCAGATGGTTAATGAGGAGAATTCACAAGATTCATAAGTATTAAAGGTTTCAGTTTGATGGGGTGATCCTGTATTTTCACACAGGAATTAGAGTATTGTCCTTCTAACTATCAGGAAAAATGATCAGAAACTCTAGCTTGCTGCAGGTTACGCCCCAAAAATCGATACTAATTGTTCTTAATACTGAGCAATGTATGTTAAGTAAGTGTAAACGAAACAAAAGTTGCTGTGTGAAAATGCAAAGAAAAATCACAGATGTTGGCAATCTGAAATGAAAACTAAAGTGGCAGCTCTGATGAAGAGTCTCCGATCTGGAGCATTAACTCTCATGTCAAGTCAAGTTTATTGTCATTTAACTACATACATGTATACTGCCAATTGAGACGTTTCTCCAGACCAGGATGTAAAGCACAGTAGTACACATCACACACATAGATCACATAATAGCTTAGAGTTAAATCAACAGATGAATTATAAGCAAAGCAAAGTGCATAAATTAACTATTGTAGGGTACAGCACAAATTATCCGGTGACACTTTGAATGCAAAGCGGCGGGGAATTCAGAAGCCTAAAGACCTGTGGGAAGAATTGTAACCCATCCTGACTGTTCTTTTCTCTATGCATTGGAGTCTCCTGCCTGATGGCAAAATGGGAAAGAGGATGCTGGATGGATGGGTGGGATCCTTGATAACACTGCGAATGGTAGGGCGATCTTTTTGGTCGTTCCTTTGTGGGGACTTCCGGTCCAATGCTCGGCTGCTCCCATACCAGGTGGAAATGCAGCTTGACAGGACATTCTCAATGGTGCTCCTGCTATGATGGGGTGGGGGGGTGGGGAGCCTTGGCTTGACTCAATCTCCTGAGCAAGTGGAGGTGCTGCTGTGCCTTCTTGTTCAGGGAGGACCAGGTGAGGTCATCCATGAGGTGAACCCACAGGAACTTGGTGCATCTTCTGGGGAGGAGCCATGTATGCGCAGAGGGGTATTGTTCATCTGCACCTTCCTAATGTCCACTATCAATTACTTGGTCTTCTCCACCTTCATCCTTGGGATGTTGTTCTCACACCAGTCCACCAGCCACAGCACTTTCTCTCTGTACTCCAACTCCTCGTCGTCGTTGATTTGACCAACCACTGTTGTGTCATCCACAAACTCAATGAGAAGGTTTGAGCTGAATCTTGTGACACAGTAATACGTAGCAGTGTGGACAGCAGCGGGCTGAGCACCAGTGCTCAGTGTAATCTCTGTTTCTCCTTCCACCAACGCTGCTCGACCTGCTGAGTATTTACAGAATTTTGTTTTATAGTCAATTGGAGAGGTGTTCCTGGATTCTCAGTTTATGGTTAGAATACACTCATTGCAAGTTGACCTGAGATACAAAGGCATAGCTGTTACCAGTTTCAACCAAGGCAGACAAGCGAGGAGGTTTTGCATATAAATTTATGAGAAATTGACCGCAGATTTGGGTATCAAGTATCTTTTTGCAGCAAGTTTCTTTGGCATTCTATCCACATTGCCTTGGCAGTTAATTGGCATGTTGTGCACAGTAGTTAAATACTGGACTTAACCCAGAGAATTTAACTTAACAACATTTGAAATTAAACACAAGCAAATTGGTCATAAATAATAATGACCATAAAACTACTAGATTGCCGTAAAATCCTTTCAGGTTCAGGGAAGGACATCTGTCAACATCTAGCACATCTGACCTGTTTGTGACACCAGTACTGCTGATGTAGTTGGCTCTTAAAATGCTTTCTGAAATGGCCCAGCAAGCCACTCAGTGGATGAACGATTAGATAATTGAGGTGGATCATAGAAGGGATGCCCAAGTCCTAAAGAATGAATTAAAAAAAACACTTCTGGGAGGGAGCCTGATAGGCTATCTTGACCCTCCCTAACGCACTCAAACATTTTTGGCATTCCTTATGGTCATTACATTGTACTGGAGGAGCAACTGGAGTTGGAGAGTGAAACAATAATTAATAATTAACGACACCCATAGCCATGAAGTGTCTTGAGAGACTTGTGCTCTCACACATTAAGGCTACAATCACACCTGATCTGGACAAACACCAGCTTGCCTACCGGGCAAACCACTCCACAGAGGATGCAATCACAACAGCCCTCCATATTGCTCTGACTCACTCAGAGGAACCAAACACTTATGTGAGGATGTTGTTTGTGGACTTCAGTTCTGCATTTAACACAGTCATCCCCCATAAACTGGTCAGCAAACTGAACTCTCCTGGCCTTGGTTCCTCCCTGTGCTCATGGGTCATGGACTTTCTCACAGACCGACCACAGCAAGTCAGAGTTGGTAATCCCACCTCCACCACCCTCATCTTAGAAACAAGCACCCCGCAGGGCTGTGTGCTGAGACCTATGCTCTACAAACTCTTCACACATGACTGCACCCCCATCTACACCTCCAACTCCATGATTAAATTTGTGGATGATACCACAGTAGTTGGCCTGATCTCAGACGAGGATGAAACAGCCTACAGGCTCGAGGTGGATCATCTGACAGTGGTGTTAGGACAACGATCTGGTCCTTAACACTTCTAAAACAAAAGAGATGACTTAAGGAGATCAAAGGAGAGAGTACACCCCCCCCCCCCCCCCCCATATACATGGAGAGGTAGTGGAAAGTGTGGAAAACCTGAAGTTCCTTGGAGTTATGTTGTCAAAACAGCTGGCATGGACCACCAACACCTCGCTGACATGGACCACCAACACCTCACTGACATGGACCACCAACACCTCGCTGACATGGACCACCAACACCTCGCTGACATGGACCACCAACACCTCACTGACATGGACCACCAACACCTCGCTGACATGGACCACCAACACCTCGCTGGCATGGACCACCAACACCTCGCTGACATGGACCACCAACACCTCGCTGACATGGACCACCAACACCTCGCTGACGTGGACCACCAACACCTCGCTGACGTGGACCACCAACACCTCGCTGACGTGGACCACCAACACCTCGCTGACGTGGACCACCAACACCTCGCTGACGTGGACCACCAACACCTCGCTGACATGGACCACCAACACCTCGCTGACATGGACCACCAACACCTCGCTGACATGGACCACCAACACCTCGCTGACATGGACCACCAACACCTCGCTGACGTGGATCACCAACACCTCGCTGACGTGGACCACCAACACCTCGCTGACGTGGACCACCAACACCTCGCTGACATGGACCACCAACACCTCGCTGACGTGGATCACCAACACCTCACTGACATGGACCACCAACACCTCGCTGACGTGGACCACCAACACCTCGCTGACATGGACCACCAACACCTCACTGACATGGATCACCAACACCTTGCTGACGTGGATCACCAACACCTCGCTGACATGGACCACCAACACCTCACTGACATGGATCACCAACACCTTGCTGACGTGGATCACCAACACCTCGCTGACATGGACCACCAACACCTGGCTGACATGGACCACCAACACCTGGCTGACATGGACCACCAACACCTCACTGACGTGGATCACCAACACCTCGTTGACATGGACCACCAACACCTCGCTGACATGGACCACCAACACCTCACTGACATGGATCACCAACACCTTGTTGACGTGGACCACCAACACCTCACTGACATGGATCACCAACACCTCGCTGACATGGACCACCAACACCTCGCTGACGTGGATCACCAACACCTCGCTGACATGGACCCCCATCACCTCTCTGACATGGACCACCAACACCTCACTGACATGGATCACCAGCACCTTGCTGACGTGGACCACCAACACCTCGCTGACATGGACCACCAACCCCTCGCTGCTTGTAAAAAAGACACAACAAAGACTCTTCTTTCTCAGAACGCTGAAACAGGCCAAACTCCCACAAAAACTGTTGCTTAGCTTCTACAGAAGCACAATTGAAACCATCCTGACCAACAGCGCCACAGTGTGGTATGTCAGCTGCACAGCCGCTGAGCGACAAGACCTGCATCGCGTGGTGAAGGCGGCCCAGCGAATTGTCAGGATGGAGCTCCCAGGATGGGACACCATCTATTCCAGCAGACTCAGGAGGAAAGCAATCAGCATAACCAGAGACACTGCACACTCCAGCCACTCCCTATTTGACCCGCTGCCGTCCAGCAAAAGGTTCAGGACACTAAAAGCCAGAACAAATAGACTGAGGAACAGCTTCTACCCCAGAGCTGTGGCCTCCATCACACCACTCCCACAGAACAATGGCTGAAACTGTGAGCATACACAAGGACTCAAATACTTGCACTAATGGCACTTTGTGCATTACTGTGATATTCTGGTGCTGCTGCAACTTATTTTCTGCTACTTATCTATTTAATACCGTTTTTCTATTACTGTCTTGTTTTTATCTATCGCTTTGTTTGGTTGCCTGAGAGGAAGCCAAACAGAGTTTCATTGTATCTATGTATAATGACAAAAAAGATCATTCAATTCAATTCAATAAAGAAACACCTCACCGATATCACTACTTCAAAGATAAAAAGTCACAATATTGATTCACCCAGGATTTAAGGAGCAAAATGTTGACAGGTAAGTCTCCAAAGAAGGCATTGGGCCAATTATATGTGAACGTGGAGACACGTTGCTTCACCCAGTCGAGATCTGGTCAAGCTGCTCCTGTGTTCAACACTCCATTGGTCAACATCTTCTGGATAGATCATGAAACCATATTTCTCACGTCTTTTACGTCTGCTTGTCAGCTTGAATGTGATTCTGGAGCTGTTGAAACCTGTGTTTTGCTGTTTGGATGCTCCAGCGGTCCGCAGAAGATTCCGGGAGGCAGAGTCAGCGTGAGTGAACCTCACGGTGAGAAGGCTGTAGGATGGTATATGAGCCAGTGTTTGACCCCCTTTCATTGTCCACCAATTAAATCAACGAGGGTGATTGAAGCATCAAGGTGAGTGCGGAAGTTTGGAGGTTGTTTGGGTGCTGTAGCACTCTGCAGTCTCCGAGAGGATCCCAGAAGGCCAAGACAGCGTGTGCAAACCTTGAAGTGGGTGGGCTGCGGGATGGGACACAAGCTGATGTTTGGCTCCATTTTGCTGATTAAAGTGACGGGGGAGATTGAAGCATCAAAGCAAATGCAGAGGGTGAGCACTGCTTGCCTTTTGTTCGATTGCTCTGTACCGGAGAGGAGAGAGCCTGCCGCTGTGCTGGAGAGTGTTGGCCAGGTTTTTTCTGTGTTTTGGATTTGGACTTTGGACGATTGACTCTTTCCGTCAGTCTTATAGCTTTTATATTCTGTGATTTTTCACCCGATCTTCTCATTTTTTTTGCGCAGTGAGGGTTTTTTGGGGGTCAATGTGCCTGATCTGTATCGTTAGTATTTTTTTGTTCAGGAGGAAGGATTTGGTTGTCCATGTGCCTGATCCATTTTGTTTGTTTTTTTTTGCGCGGGTGGAAGGATTTGGGGATTAATATCCCTGTTCTGTTTTTGTTCGCTTTTTTTGTCCGGAAGTTGGATTTTGGGGTTGACGATCGTGCTGTCTTTTTCTTTCTTGCTTTCATGGCTACCTGGAGAATTGAAGAATTTCAGAGTTGTATACTTTGATAATAAATGAACTTTTGAACACCATAGTGAGCTTTCACACTTTGCATATGCAGAAACAAACTAAAATTACTTGATAGCAGGTCAGTAAGCTTTAAGTAATCAAACTTAGTACTTCAAACTAACATTTTGTTTTAACAGTGTTATGTCTTCTGGCTTGCAAAGTCTACCTAGTGCTCCATGGCTAATGCCCAAAATGCCTGAATAGCAGCAAACATCTCCTTCAGTGAGGCACACCAATGCACAAATGGTCAATATCAGATTCCTGAAGTATAGATCAAGCCTCTTTTCTGCTGAGATAGTTTTGAAGACTCTGCAGAAATTACTTTTAGTTGTTAATGCATTATAAAAGCATATAGCATCATTCTGGCTGGAGGTGCGTGACCTGTGGTGTTCTGCAAAGATCGATGCTGGGACCTCAGTTGTTTGTGATACTGCAATTATCAATGATTAGAATAGAATAGAACTTCCTCAGGTAAATAGACTGAGGAACAGCTTCTACACCAGAGCTGTGGCCTCTGTATGTTCGGCACAGCTCTTTGGGCCGAAGGGCCTGTATTGTGCTGTAGGTTTTCTATGTTTCTGTTTGTTGTCATTGCTCAAGATGATGAGATTGCAGTGCTACTCAAATCTGTGCAAAACAGATATTTACAATGGCCGTGGTTCAGCCTTAAAATATCCCATATTTACATACTTGTATGAAAATGTAGATACGTTGATTAGTAAGTCTGTGGATGACACCAAGATTTGTGGAATTGTGGACAGTGTAAAGGACTATCAAAAGTACAATGGGATATAAATCAGTTTCAGATATGGGCAGAGAAGTGACAGATGGAGCTTAATAAAGGCAAGTGTTAGAAGTTTCACGTTGAAAGGTCAATTGGTCATTGTAAATTGTTCCCCCGGGTTAAATTGGGGGTTGCTAGGTAGCATGGATTGAAGGGTTGAAGGGCCTTCTCCACGCTGTGGTGGTGGCATCCGTCGGTGTCGAGAGACCATGGATTTGCGCCTGGAGTTTCCAGGGCGCAGGCCTGGGCAGGGTTGTATGGGAGACCGGCAGTTGCCCAAGCTGCAGGCCTTCCCCTCTCCATACCACCGATGTGGTCCAAGGGAAGGGCACTAGGACCCATGCAGCTTGGCACCGGTGATGTCGCAGAGCAATGTGTTGTTAAGTGCCTTGCTCAAGGACACAAACACGCTGCCTCAGCTGAGGCTTGAACCAGTGACCTTCAGGTTACTAGCCTGATGCCTTGCCCACTAGGGCACGTGCCAACTGTACTGTAGGTACCATAATTCCGGTCAGAAATTGCTTTTATTTTTTGAAGGTGGCACAGTCATCCATTTGTTTCTACCCGAAATCCTCATGCCCTGTGGGTTCCTTGTTATATTCTCACTTACTCCAATCTAAACTCTTCTTTGTGTTGCTATTTAGAAGTGGAATTGAAATCCTCCGAGTTTATCACCCTTCTGCTCACCTTTGTCAAATAAACACAAATATCTAGTATTGTGTTCCCCTTTGCTCCTTACTGTGGGGAATTTGCAGGAGAGGATGGAATGTCAAATATTTACCATCCAGAAATACTTAAGCAGAGAGCTTCTACAACACTTCAACCCTGTGAGTGTTTGAGATACCTTGGCGAGTCAGCAAATGTGTTGCAAAATTCATGCTTTGGTAATTCTCCCTTGTTGATGGCATTTATGTGGTGCAAATGTTTCTTCTTATTTACTAGCCTAAGCTTGATAATTTTCTTGTGTCAATGGAGCTGAGCGCAGCACTGAATATTGCAAACAGATAGGTAATGTTGCAGCTATATAGGACTCTGGTCAGACCTCAGTCGGAGTACTGAGCTCAGTTCTTCACTACAGGACGGATGTGGAAGCTATAGAAAGGGTGCAGAGGAGATTCACAAGCATGTTGCCTGGATTGGGGAGCATGCCTTCTGAGAATAGGTTGAGTGAACTCGGCCTTTTCTCCTTGGAGTGACAGAGGAAGAGAGGTGACCTGATAGAGGTGTATAAGATGATGAGAGGCATTGATCGTGTGGATAGTCAGAGGCTTTTCTCCAGGGCTGAACTGGCTAGCACAAGAGGGCATATTTTTAAGGTGCTTGTAAGTAGGTACAGAGATGTCGGAGTGAGTTTTTTACGCAGAGTGGTGAGTGTGTGGAATGGGCTGCCAGAGATTCTGGTGGAGACGATAACGATAGGGTCTTTTAAGAGACTCCTGGACAGGTACATGGAGCTTAGAAAAACAGAGGGCTATGGGTAAGCCTAGGTAGTTCTGGGTAAGCCTGGTGCGATATACTGTGTCCGGTGCTTCTGGTGTGGCCTTCTATATATTGGTGAGACCCAACGCAGACTGGGAGATCGATTCGCTGAACACCTACGCTCTGTCCGCCAGAGAAAGCAGGATCTCCCAGTGGCCACACATTTTAATTCCACATCCCATTCCCATTCTGATATGTCTATCCATGGCCTCCTCTACTGTCAAGATGAAGCCACACTCAGGTTGGAGGAACAACACCTTATATACCGTCTGGGTAGCCTCCAACCTGATGGCTTGAACATTGATTTCTGTAACTTGCGTTAATGCCACTCCTCCCCTTTTTACCCCATCCTTTTATTTATTTATTTGTTTGTTTGTTTATCTATTTATTTATTACCTCCCCTTTTTCCCTCTTTTCTCTCTCTACCCCACTAATGATCACCCCTTGCCTGTTCTCCATCTCCCTCTGGTGCTCTCCTCCTCCTTTCTTTCTCCCTAGGCCTCCCGTCCCATGATCCTTTCCCTTCTCTAGCTCTGTATCCCTTTTGCCAATCAACTTTCCAGCTCTTAGTTTCATCCCACCCCCTCCTGTCTTCTCCAATCATTTTGGATCTTCCCTCCCCCTCCATTTTCAAATCTCTTACTATCTTTTCTTTCAGTTAGTCCTGACGAAGGGTCTTGGCCTGAAATGTCGACAGTGCTTCTTCCTATAGACGCTGCCTGGCCTGCTGCGTTCCACCAGCACTTTGTGTGTGTCCACTGATATTACTATTGCTTAAGCATCTTGTTGTCGATGTATGTCAAAGTGCTGTAGAGATGAAAGTGATTTTATGTGAAAGTATCACTAGTACTTTAGATATGCATTGTCAGACTTTGCGAGGTAATGTCTTGTTGCATCCAAGTAAGCACTCAGAGTTCAGCTAATAGTTAAAAATAATGATAAGTGAGAAGTAATCAGATTAATCCATCTGCAAGATAATGTATTTTAAATTGGTCTTTTTTATTCAAAGGTTTTCCCAAAAGAAAATGCACAGAAATACTAAGGAACCATCTAATTTACAATTCAGTTATGTTTTCTTGGCTTAAACAACTTATTTTCGGAAACAAAACTACAGAACGAGTCATTTGGAACCGGACAAATAAGTTACCACTGGCAAGTTTGTGGCACGAGAAAAAACTATAAAAAAAATTAATTCTCTTGATCATATAGACATCTCTATGAAAAATTTTCAAACAATCTGTACAAAAGGTCTTCATAAATTAAAATTCTTTATAATTTAATGGTTGTCTATAAGGTGAGGTTTTACGAACTGATTATTTCTTTATGTACAGAGGTTACTTTTTTTTTCCAAATCATATCCAGATAACAAGTATGGCACTTAACTCAGATACCAAAAGCAGCCAATTCCACACAGTTGTAGACCTCTCAGACTTCTGTCTTAAACAATTCATAGCAACCTAGTAATTATCTGTAGCTCTGATTCTGGTAATCTCTCATCTAAGTCCATGGTAATGCTGCAAGTTGTCTAGATTTTGACACAGCAGATAAAATCTAAGGAGTACTGATCAAGTAATACCACAACTATTTTGCTTTTCAAAAGAGTACATGTGTTGAAAATCTAAAAACTAGTTAAAAAATTTCCAAAGCAGCAAATATTTTGAAACTATGAAATGCAGTGATGAGAACTTAATATATTGATATATTACAATAATTCTGAAAAACAATTAAAGATATGAAAATAAAACCTTAACCCCTAACTCCTGAGCTAGAGTGATTTGGTCTATTGAGACTGGCAGGCCTAACACCTACACAAGCACACCAGAAAACTAAACCTTTTGAGGTAGATAACTGATCAGCTGACCAGACAAATGCAAAGTCGCTTGGAAGAGACCCATTTATTCTTAAATATATGTCTTGAATAAGGTGAACCTTTCTTGACATATGTTATGCAACTGAGTCTAACCAGATAAACCTGCAAAAAAAGTTCTCACAGATTTCATAGTTTCAAAATCATACTTATTATATCTAGCACATGTAGTGAAGATGACTATGATGGAAATAAAAATTATATAAAGTGTGGCACTGCTTGGATCAAAACCTTCCTTCACTTTTTTTTTTGTGTCCCTATATTTAAAAAAAAATGTAAATGCTTGTAAAAAGGCACATCAAATCGCAAAAACTGGTCCGGCACAAAATAACATAAAAAGTGTACTGAAGAAATTCTAAGCTGTGAGAACTTTTCTTCTCCATTTGTCTATTTGCTAACTCAAAATTCTTTGGTAATGTTAAAAGTGCCAAGTATTCTTTTTAAAAAATAAACTTAAGAGAGATCTAGCACCCAAAGTTTTACTAATCTCTCAGTTAATTTTCTCATTCAGCTTTTTTTTTTGCTGTAATAATACATCAGTTACCTTACTCCAAACATGTGAGAAATCATAAATCATTTAAGCTTTAGCATCTTTTAAAACTTGCTAAAGGAGAGTATAAAAGCGGTCACGACAAGCTCCTCAATGTATACCCTTCTGTCTACTCTAAGAACACTACATTGAAAGCCAAAGAATTATTTTTATTTTTTTCTATATAGCAGAATTCTCAGTTCATTTTTATTATTGAATCAATTTATAACCCAAACACTTTAAAATTTAATCAAATACAAAAAAAACACGCCCTTCTACCTAACACCTATTTAGCTAAGAAAAAAAATATTAAAATCATCTACAATAAAAAGGTGTGATTCGCAATGAATCAAATTGAAAATCTTAATGCTATAAAAATCTAATTATGCTGATTTACAAGGCATTGTTGAGCAACTTTCTATAACTAAGCAACTATATCTTTAAAAACACTTCAAACATCTAATGAAACAAGACTTAAGGCAGATTGCAGTTCGAAAACAAAGGAAAATCCTAATGACATCATTCTACTTCCAATGAAGCAGACGTTAACAACAAAAAAAGACTCAATAAAAAATATCACTTCACAACACTCACACAGCAAGCGTAGGACATCAGTGGAAGATACCTGGTCATTCGTGATACTTCAGAAATTTCCTAGCTTATAATACAGAAATCATATCAGAAGTTGTTTGTCCATGAAGACCAATCTGACCTGCAACTTGAATAATAAATTTCACTCTGTCGATCAGTGAATATATATGTTAAGGTCTGAGAGAAAAAAATCTTAAAAATAACCTTTCTTTTCTTACCAAAATAAACATATTTCCTTAAGGTTTATTTACCTCTTCATGAAGGCTAGCATTTATATCTGCTTGACAGAACTTATACCAAAATATTTGCTTCAGTTGATTTTATTACAAATATTTATTTCTTAGAATCTGTGCAAAAAAGTTCAGAATTGTTAAGGAACATTAGATTAGAAGCCATGATGGTTTCGGTCCTCGTATGTCCTCTGCCCATCACTGCATATCTGAAACAGAAAAATGTGAAGAAGGTTTTTACCATAAAGGACATTTTTCACATTCAATGTTCATCCATTTTAAGAAACTACGATTTTCTTTCTTAGTCATTTTCTTTTCTTGGCTTTTCTCAGAGAGAGAAAACACAAACTTGCGTGCAGTGAAAGAAGGTGACTAATATCCATAAGGTTTCTCTGAGCTTATGATATATTATTGTTATAAATGTGACTGTAATTGTTGAGTGGCATATAGCAAGGTTTTGCAATTGCCCTTCAGTTAATTGACCAAAATAGCATAATTCCAGGAACAGTATCCGCTCATACTGTGAGATCACATCCGATGTGAGGCTTATAGCCTAGGGTTATAACTCAGAGATGAAAATACAACTATTCAGTTACGACAGACCCTCTCTTTGCATTAATGCCCTCAGAGAGACTCCCACATTAGTGTGTGAACTTGTGCGTCCATGCTTCCATTGACTCTATTCAAATTTAGCCCACATGATAGACTTACAACCAGCAAAAAAAAGCTAGTCCTTTATTCACAAACAAAAGAGAATCTGGAAATCCAAGCAACACACTCAAAATACTGGAGGAATGCAGCAAGCCTTGCAGCATCTGTGGAAAAAGTACAGTCGACATTTTGGGCTGAGAACCTTTGGCAGGACTGAAGAAAAAAAGATGAGGAAGATGGGAGAAGGGAGAGAGAAACACAAGGTGATAGGTGAAACCAGGAGGGGGCGGGATTAAGCAAATAGCTGGGAAGTTGATTGGTGAAAGAGATAAACAGCTGGAGAAGGGGGAGTCTGATAGGTCGGGATAGAAGGCCGTAGAAGAAAGAAAAGGTGGGGGGTAGCACCAGAGGGAGGCAATGGGCAGGCAAGGAGATAAGGTGAAAGAAGGAAAGGAGGATGGGGAATGGTGAAGGAGTAGGCAGGGGCCATTACTTGAAATTTGAGAAATCAATGCCATCCGGTTGGAGGCTACCCAGACAGAATATAAGGTGTTGCTCCTCCAACCTGAGTGTGGCCACTCCGTGACAGTGGAGGAGGCCATGGATTGACTTACTGGAATGGGAATGGGAATGGGAAGTGGAATTAAAATGGGTGGCCACCGGGAGAAGCAGGATCCAGACTGAAGGAAGGAGAGGACATAGCCAGAACAAAAAGGTGAAGTAGAGCAGGAGCTGCTTGGTGGACACAGGCAAACCTTTAGAACAGAGGCAAGGAGGAATTTTTCAGCCAGAGGGTAGTAAATCTGTGGAACGCTCTGCAAGACTGTGGTGGAGGCCAAGTCCGTGTGTATGTTTAAGGCGGAAGTTGATTGGTCAGGGCCTGAGAGGATATGGCGAGAAGCCAGGTGTATTGGGTTGAGTGGGATCCGGGATCAGCCATGTTGGAATGGTGGAGCAGGCTCGATGGGTTGAATGGCCTAACTCTTTGCTCTGTCTGTATTTGTACCCTGTCACTGGCTTGTCCCTGTTCACATTCATGTTACATCCATCATCTATTTGTAAACCTGCTGGCTCATCCTCAGTTCTATCATACTGGTTTCCATCGCCCTGCCATATTAGTTTAAATCACTCCCAGCAGCTCCAGTAAACCTGCCCGCAAGAATATCAGTTCCCTTTGGATTCAAGTACAACCTGTTCCTTTTGTACCGATCCCACCTGCCCCAAAAGAGGTCCCAATTATCCAGAAATCTGAATCCCTACCCCTGCTCTAATATTCAGCCACACATTTAACTGCCACCCCATTCTATTCCTATCCTCACTGTCGTGTGGCACAGGCAGCAATCCCGAGATTACTACTACCCTTGAGGTTCTGCTTCTCAGCTTCCTTCTCAACTCCCTGTATTCCTTGTTCAGGACCGTTTTTCTACCTATTTCTCCCTACATCGTTGGTACCAATATGTACCACAACTTCTGGCTGCACACTCTCTCTACTCAGGATATTCAGAAGCACGGACCCTGGCACCTGGGAGGCAAACTACCATCCACATTTCTTCCTCACGTCCACAGAATCGCCTATCTGACCCCCTGACTGTAGTCATGAGACTGTAATGTCACATTATTTCTGACAATTTTGCTCCTGATGCACCTATTATTAGAATAGGATTTATTTATTGTGTTTGTGAATGAGCACATAAAGAAGACAGAAGTTTTGAACTTTATCAATGACACTCAGGCCTCAGGGGAAAGAATGGGCAAAAGGGAAAAACCTTTATCCTGATTATTGAAATGTACATATAAGCCAGGGAACAGCTTGAAGGGATTTGTACAATTTTGGTTAGGCTGCAGCGGTAATACTGTGAGCAAGTCTAGAATCCACATTATAGGGTGGATGTGATTGCACTGGAGAGGGTAGAGAGGAGATTCACCAGGGTGCTGCTTGGAATGGGCCATTTCACTTAAGAGAGACCGGATAAGTTTGATTTCCTTGGTCTGGAGGAGACTGGAAGTGATTTTAATAGGCTAAATTATCAGGGGCATAGACAGGGAAGATATTAGGAAACTTCAGATAATATTGATGTTAAAAACTCGAAGACTTAGCTTAAGGTAAGGGGGAAGGGGCATAGTGAGGATCTGAAGTAGAATTGTTTTACACAAAGTGTGGCTATGATCAGGAACACACTAATTAATAGGTGACGGGAGTGCGTTCAGTTGTTACATTTAATAAACATCTAGAAGAGCACTTGAAATGGCATTCAAGGACAGGCCCAGTATTGGTGACGGCTGAGTAACGTTATGGGTTCAGCCTGCCAAATCTATTTGTCAATGATTTAGAGTACACAAGTACAGGGCTAGAGCTTTGTAAATGTGTGAAAACAAAATTGGGCTGTTACCTTTTCTAAATCATCCTAGAGAATAGAGATATTTTGAAATGACTTTTATTTTGAAATAATAACTTTGAAATAGATTCTATTTATAATGATCTTGCCTTTAAATTGTGCTGTGATTTATAGATAGCTGGTTGCTGCCATTCTTATCAATCTGACCCAAGGGGATCAATTCATGTATGGGGGAAAAACATTAACACATGCTATAATTGATGGCTACCTGAGGATTACTTGCTTTGCTGATAAGAGTAGGGAGAGTGTTCAGATGATGAATCCACGGAAACTTGCTGCTGCTGACAACTGGGTTCCTGTAGCAATGAAAGAAATTCAGTGATTAATGCTGAAATCAAAGGAAGCAAACTATTGTGAACTCAAATGTTCTCATGGTCACCTGCAGCTTCTCACAAATAAATATCCGTAGGGAGAAGTAATTGATTGCCAATAACTCATGAACTTCATTTCACAGGCATAATCATTTTATTGCATGAGCAGTGATGGCAGAAAGACAAGGCATTCTATATGGACTTGACTTGCACTACCTTACTTTCCCTTTTCTATTTTCTAATTATGATTTATAATTTAAATTTTTATTATATTTACCTTGATTTGTACTTCAGGGAGCGCGAAGCGCAGAATCAAATACCGCTGTGATGATTGTGTACTCTAGTATCAATTGTTTGGTGACAATAAAGTATAAGGTATTAATGTCCCTTTTCCATACATATTGAATATTTCTGATATTGTCATTGATTAAGTCAAAACATACAGTAAGAATACTTTATTAAGCATATGCAATGTAAACATAATTAAAGTAATTGTGTATGTATTTCCACAGAAGAGCTCTTATTATTTCCTTTGTAAAATTCCACTTTGTGCAATTAAAAGTAAAACAACATATCAGGTTATATTTGATGGCTATATAATGTGTACGTTAACTCACCTCGATCGGAAGAGTAGCTGTTGGCACGTGTGTGTACTGGGGAATATACGTTCCTTGAATAGCTGCAGCAGGAGGCATGTACTTAAACAAAAACAAAATATCTATATTAACAGCCTCTGGTGCCCATCATCTTACTGATTCTATTGCCTTGGCCACAGAAGTATACCAATAGTTGTACATCAGACACTAACTTTCACTTTATTATGATACATAAAACAGACAGGGATGCTAAAATAACTTAACACATAAAAATCCCAATATTTGAAAACAGGAAACATTCTTTTGCTTGTAAAACAATCTAAGATCACAGCTCCTAAAATATCTTCACATTTTAAAATAGATACTGTCTACTGGCTTTGTACATTAAAATATTCAATACAACCATAACCCAAGAGCAGTAGATGGTCCACCAATAAGGAAAGATCTTGAAAAGCGTAACTATACCAAATATGAAAGAGAAAAAGGACTAAGATTTCAAGTTAAAGAAGTAATGACTGTATTAGGATTAAAATAATGAGGACATTTACAGGCCAACAGTGGAGTAACAATAAATAACTTACAGTACAGCATTTACAATGGAGACAATAGAATTAGATGAAGGAACTTATCTGTGAGAGGAGTTATTCTTATAAATATTAAATGTTATAAATTCATCTCAAACATCAGCAGAGCATTTTGTACATTGCCTAATTTTTCTCTGTGCGGAAAAGAATATTTAGGGAATGAAAAAGGTGTCAACTTTCCATGCCTCGTGTTACCTATTTGCCAAGACAAACCTGCAGCGTTAAGAATATGAGAGTGAAAGTGCAAGAGATATGGAATAATTGTCAGAGCTTCTGAAGATATGAAAAAGAGAAATGGAAAGGTAGGTGTTGATACTTGCAAGGTCTTGCTGGGTTTACTCATGCTTTGCTTTTTCTCTGTTAATTTCTTAATCTTTTGGCAACCTTACAAATCTCTTCCTCCTTTCATCCAGTACTGTCCTCAGTTTCTAAGGTGAACTTCCATCAAAGATATTAATGACCTGAAATGACACTGCTCTGAAACACCACGTACCGTTCCTGTGTTATTTATTGAAAGATGACTCATTTGCTGTGTAAGTGGGCTCATCATTGATGTAGGCTGCATTGACATAGGATGATCCATGGACGGAGACATTACTGCTCCCTAAATGAACGGAGAAAACTATTTATTGAGGCATAAGGGTTTCCATAAATATAAAAGTATGATAGAAGTGACTAAACAAATACTCAATATATTCTTAAATACTCATGCACGGTATTCTTCGGTTCACTAGCAGAGTTAATGGCTCTGAAATTTCAACTTGAGCACTTAGATGTCGTGGAAAGTCTGTGCAAAGAGTTCATTTTTGGGCCTTGTAATTAGGTATTAAATTTTTATTTGTTCTGCCATCAGTGACTGTTACCTGGAATCAAATACATATAAACAAAAAAGCTTATGTGTCAACAAGGACAGCATCTAGTGATGGCAGTAAATCTAAGACCATAAGATATAGGAGCAGAATCAAGCTATTTGACCCATCGAGTCGGTTCCGCCATTTCATCAAAGCTGATCCTTTTTCCTTTCAGCCCCAATCTCTTGCTCCCCATATCCCTTCATACCCTGAATAATCAAGGATCTATCAACCTCTGCTTTAAATATGCCCAACGATTTGGCCTCCACAGCTGCTGTGGCAAAAAATTCCACATCCACCACTTTCTGGCTAAAGAAAGTCCTCCTCATCTCTATTCAAAATGGACATCCCTCTATTCTGAGGCTGTGTCCTATGGTCTTAGACTCCCCCACTATAGGAAACATCCTCTCCACATTCAGTCTATCAGGGCCTTTCAACATTCAATAGGTTTCAATGAGATCCACCCACTATTATTTAAACAAAGATCAGAAATGAAATGCTTTAGCTGCAAATGAAACAAGTAGAAGGTAAATATTTCCTTTTACTTCTTTCAAGTTCAGATATTTAATGCACAAACTGAATCAAAATTGGTGGATACAAAAGAGTCATGCAAGTATCATGCATTACAAGAGCAGTTAACATCCAATCCACCTGATAAAAAAACTAAATCAACCTATCGAAGACGGTTTTCTGCATTATTATTAACTCATTCAAGGGACGTGGACTTTGAAGGCTGAGGCAGAATTACTAGTTGCCCTTCAGAAGTTGTTGGTGAGCTGGGCTTGTTGAACCACTGGAATCCTTGGGTGTGGGGTACCTAACATACGTACACGGCGCTGGAAGAACTCAGCAGGTCAGGCAGCATCCGTGAGAAAAGAGTAGCCAATGTTTTGGGCCGAGACCCTTCATCAGGAATGGGGGGGGGAAGAGAGGGTCAAAGCCCAGTAATAGAGATAGGGGAGGGGGAAGGGCTAGAGGCGCCAGGTGGAGAATCAATCAGAGAAAGGTTAAAGGGGGGAGGGGATAAGCATGAAAGAATTGTAGAGGTAAAGGAGCAGAAAGTTGAAAGGGGAGAGAGGCAGAGAGGGACCCAGGATAGGGGAAGGGGGAGAGGGAGGGAATTACCAGAAATTGGAGAATTCAATGTTCATACCACCAGGCTGGAGGCTACCGAGACGGTAAATGAGGTGTTGCTCCTCCAACCTGAGTTTGGCCTCATCATGGCAGTAGAGGAGGCCATGTATGGACATATCTAGATGGGAATGAGAGGCAGAGTTGAAGTGGGTGGCAACCGGGAGGTCCTGTCTATTGTGCTCGACGAAGCGATCCCCCAATCTGCATCGGGTCTCGCCTCCTCTACCGCCATGATGAGGCCAAACTCAGGTTGGAGGAGCAACACCTCATCTACCGTCTGGGTAGCCTCCAGCCTGGTGGTATGAACACTGAATTCCCCAATTTCCGGTAATTCCCTCCCCCTCCCCCTCCGCCTATCCCAGGTCCCTCTCTGCCTCTCTCCCCTTTCAACTTTCTGCTCCTTTACCTCTACAGTTCTTTCATGCTTATCCCCTCCCCCCTTTATCCTTCCTCTGATTGGTTCTCCACCTGGCGCCTCTAGCCCTTCCCCCTCCCCTATCTCTATTACTGGGCTTCGGCCCTCTCTTCCCCCCAATTCCTGATGAAGGGTCTCTGCCCGAAACATTGGCTACTCTTTTCTCACAGACGCTGCCTGACCTGCTGAGTTCTTCCAGCGTGGATCCAGCTTTGATCCACAGCATCTGCAGTTGTGTTTTTGTGTTTTGGGTACCTAATGTTGTTAGAGACAGTGTTCCAGGTTTGTGACCAAGCAACAGTGAAGGAATAGCTATACATTTACAAGTCATGAAGTATCGCTTGGAGGGCAGCTTCCAGGTGGAATTATTCCTTGTTGTTTTTATTTTTGTCCTTCAAGCTCAGGGATTCCCAATCTTTTTTATGCTGTGGACCAATACCATTAAGCAAGGGGTCCATGGACTCCAGGCTGGGAATCCCTGTGCCTAGCTGCAAGAGGTTGTGGGTTTGAAAGGTGCTGTTGAAATAGTCTTTTGTATAAGTCTGATTCATTAAGAATTCCTATATTAAACAATACTGGAATTTTTTATTAATCAGTTTATCGAGCTAACAATGTTGAAAGCTCTTTTAATCAATTAATCAAGCTGTTGTATGTTGAAGGGCCTTGATTGAGTGAATGTGGAGAGGACGTTTCCTGTGGTGGGTGAGGCTAAGACCAGAGGACAGGGCCTCAGAATAGAGGGACGTCCATTTAGAATAGAGATGAGGAGGAATTTCTTTAGCCAGAGAGTGGTGAATCTGTAGAATTTGTTGCCACAGGTGGCTGTGGAGGCCAAATCATTGGGTATATTTAAGGCAGAAGTTGACTGATTCCTAATTAGTCAGGGCATGAAGGGATACGGGGAAAAGGCAGGCAATTAGGGCTGAGGGAAATGGATCCCTCTCATGATGAAATAGCAGAGCAGACTCAACAGGCCAAATGGCCTAATTCTGCTCCTATGTCTTATGGTCCTATAGCCTCTTGATCAAACGAGCTTTCAGCACCATAATTTGAATTAGAATGTGCAGATTTAATAGACAGCACCTTCCACGATGAAGGTGGAAGGAGATGTTTATATCACAAGGTCAAGTCAAGGGAGAACTACACTGTGTAAACAACCTTTATGTTCTCAGCTTTCAGCTGCTAACAATAATTAGATTGCACTGATGACAAGCCAGTGGCTGTGAAGAGGAACATCGACGGTTGCAACTTGAGCATATTCAGTGTTTTCTTCCTTTATTGAGATGCAGCATGGAACAGACCCTTCCAGCCCTTCAAACCGCGCCACCCAAAAACCCCCTGATTTAATATTGGCCTACTCATAGGACAACTTACAACACCAATTAACTTATAAGTCTTTGGACTGTGGGAGGAAACCGGAGCACCCGGAAGAAACCCGTGTGGTCATGGGGAGAACGTACAAACTCCTAATGGGCAGCGGCGGGAATCAAACCCGGGTCGCTGGTATCGTGAAGCATTATACTAGCCACTACACTACCATGCCACCCCTGTGCTACCACATTATAGTGTGGAGTACACAACGAGCTAGAGCAGAAATACCAGTGAATATAATCTCCCGCTCCATCCCTCAACAAAATGCTTGACACCGTTTTTAAGAGTTGCAAGCAGTTCATTTCTGGTCTTTCAGCCTGATGGTGCCATTGGTCAATACTAGCTCAGCCTCTTGATTTCAAGAGTCACAGACCATCACTAAAATGGTAAGGGAAACCAAGTGTTCTTCCTCTATTTTAGTTCATGTTAATGATTTAATCAGTTTAAAGCATGTTCAAATTACTTTATCTAAATGAATTATTTAAACATAAGAACATATGACGTAGGAGCAGAATTAGGCCATTCAGCCCATCGAGCCTACTCCACGATCCCTTCATGGCTGATCCCAGATTCGCACTCAACCCCATACACCCACCTTCTCGCCATATCCTTTGATGCCCCGACCGATCTGGAAACTATCAATTTTTGCTTTAAATATACACAGACGGTATAGGCCTCCATAGCTGTCTGTGGCAGACCATTCACAGGTTCACTGCTCTCTGGCTAAAAAAGTCCCTCATTACCTCTGTTGTAAAGAGTTGCCCCTCAATTTTGAGGCTGTGCCCTCTAGTTCTGGACACCCCCACCATAGAAAACATCCTCCCCATGTCCAACTTACCCAGTCCTTTCAACATTTGGTAGGATCTAATGAGAGCCCCTCGCAATTTTCTCAATTCCAGTGAGTTCAGGCCCAAAGCTGCCAAACGCTCCTCATATGTTAACCCCTTCATTCCCAGAATCATCCTCGTGAGCCTCCTCTGGACTCGTCAGAGACATTGAGAGACCGGCAGAAAAGGCCTCTTTGAAACCCTGTGGTTGGGGCCCTAGTTTGCACAGTGCTCAAAGTCTGTGATGTTTGCTTGTCATGCCTGATGATGACACGAAACCTGTGCGGGCGGGTTTTTAAGGTGGAAAGTCTCCACTCCCTTGACCTCAGAAATCTGGATCCAGTGCTACGAACAAGCATCACAAACTGGGATCTCCCTTGGCTGCAGTGGAAGACCATGATGTCTTCTGTGCCTTGTCATGCCCTTCGCTCTCCATGGAGCATGGCAGAACCACCATCCTGGCCATTGGATCTCACTCTAGATCTCATCTGCCCCGTTTACCAGAGCAGATTTTGCACACTAGGACAGGCAAGTCCCAACCTCACCGGGGGAATGAGGCCGCCAGCTACCCTCACCTGGTCTACCCCGCTTGTCGAAGTGGTGTACCAGGGTGTGGCTGCTGTAGCATGCAAAAAGCTACTTGGAGCCACAAGCAAGAGCAGAGTGTCTGGTGGGGACCAAAGGTGAGTGAGCTGCCCCGTATGGGCATGGCATGCCCCTTCACCAGAGGAGCTACCCCTTGACGGACACCCCATACCTTTACAACGTCTAGTCACTATTCATAGGATGTCTCAACGTACAGTCATGAGGCTTGAAGGATGCCAACCAGTTGTATAAGGACAAGTGCAATTGTGGTAATCTCATGGGAGGTAGATGGGAAGTACAGGTTGTTCTGCACCATTTGGCCCAAGGTATAATTTATCTAAAACAGCTTGTGATAGCAAACATGAATCGCGCCCATCAGTCATACAAAGTCACCACAATATGATCCCATCGATCAATGGGAAGGTGGAGTTCTCCAACCATAAGCAAGGGCCAAGAACTCCAAGTAGATATTGTTGACATGAAGAAGCCTCTCCCCTTCCCATCAGGGCAGACCAGCAAAGCAGAACGGCAACTTTCCTGTGTTTAGAAATTGTTTCTACACAAAAACTTGTTCTTGCACAAGTACATTAGAAATGACATATCAGCCTAATTAGAATATTCTTCATTGTAAGATAAAAGTGAAACTCTGAGACCAAACTTACAGCATGCTGCATTAGATAAGGTTGATGAGGCATCCAAGATGTATTCTGCACCTGCAATGAAACGTGGAGAGATTGAAGTACATTATGGCAAAAGGCAAACACAGTGTTCAATCCTTGATAGGACTGTCATGGGAACACATCATTAATGGGGTGTCGGGACACATAGATACAAAGCACATGCTTGATTGGGATTTGGGGAGCAAATTGCATTACTTTTATTGCGACTTGTATTCATGCTACAGACATCATGTCCTGATCTGCATGGCTCACAACGTATTGGAATATCAATGAACCATTTTTTTAAAAAATGAAATACAAGTGTAAAGTAGCCCCTCAAAGACCCGGTGAGCTATATTGGCTGGAGTCAGAACTTTATACTTTGCTTCTTGGTAGGGTCACCCATGCCAAAAAGGTAAAAGGGTCGAGGCCAGACTAAGAGCAGTCCACCGGTCCTCCAGGTTTGGGGGATCTGCTCAGGACTAACAACCCTGACCGGTAAAACAAAATTGTTACAGAAACAGCAATGAAGAATCCTTCTACATCCGAGTGTGACGGTATTCCCGAGTCTGCACCTGGGAAGTGCATGACTGACAGTGGTGAAAGCCGAGAGGAAGCTACTGACACGATGAAGGAAGCCATGAACACCATCAGAAATGGAGGGACTTCATCACTGCCCTAAATGGCAGTAGCGTAATGGGCAGTTAAGTAAGTTGCCCCTCAAGTAAAACTATTTGCATTCATATTTCTGATCTGAAATAGCTGAAGGAAAACAACACAAAGATATCTAGTTGAAGTTCAAGCAGATTTTAATCTTTCCAACCCTTACTGAAGTCTCACACATTCATAATCACAGTTTGCTTTAAAAAAAAATGATTTTAAAAGTCTGAAAACCAACCTGATATGTTGAAACAGGAGATGCAATATATGGTGCAAGAGATGTCTGTGCAATCATTCTGTTTGCTGCAATACTATACGGTGCAGAATAAAATCTGAAAAGAGACAGACTGCCAAGATCAGCTGCACCAGGCAACATGGAGCAAAACGCAAACGAATAATAGAACTTGCGCAAAACAAATTGTATACCCATCAAAAACTTATTAATATATTGTTTGAAAGGAGCATTTACTACATACAGAAAAGCGATTTTGATACTTACCCATTTTGCATGGCAGCAGGATCATACGCAAGAGTCATGCCCGCCTGAAAAATTTAATTGGTCTCACCTTAAATAATATTTTTAACGTGCCTGTAATAATCTGATATGACAAAAGTTAGCTTTTTCTAGTGCTTTAAGGCAACTACTGTCAATTTCATTATCACATTCAAACACTAAACAAAGCAACACACACACAAAATGCTGCAGAAACTCAGCAGGTCAGGCAGCACCTATGGAAATGAATCGACTGTCGATGTTTCGGGTTGAGGCCCTTTTTCAGGAATGGAAAGGAAAGGGGAAGACGCCTGAATAAAGAGATGGGAGAGGGGAAGGAGGCTAGCTAGAAGGTGATAGGTGAAGCCAGGTGGGTAGAAAGGTCAAGGGCGGACGAGGGACAAATCTGATAGGAAAGTAGAGTAGACCATAGGAGAAAGGGAAGGGCGAGGGGTGGACCCGTGGAGAAGTGCGAGATAGGTGAGAAGATGTAAGAGGTCTGAGTGGGGAATAGAATAAGAGGGGAGTGGGAGGGCGATTTATTTTACCAGATGGAGAAATGGTGTCAGGTTGGAGGCTACCCAGACAGAACGCACGATGTTTCTCCTGCACCCCGAGGGTGGCCTCATTTTGGCACAAGAGGCAACCATGGAGCAACATATCAGAATGGGAATTGGAATTAAAGGGAATTAGTTAGTAACTAAGTTAGTTAGTAAACAAATTAGTTAAGTAGCTAAGCCTACATTTATAAAATGATTATTCCTATAAATCGGATAAAAATAATTCTTGTATATTATTTCAATTCATCTGATTCATGTCAGTACATTTTTCTGTTGTGGATAAGAAAAATATTGTTCCATTACTTAGCTACTGACTTTAAAAGTAGGAACTGTTGACTATTATCCTTAAGTTGATAAGCTTGTGAAGCAAGTAAAAAATGTTTAAGTTCAAAATACATTTATTATCAAAGCAGGCATACCATACACAGCGTTGAGGTTCATTTTATTGCAGGCGGCCAGAAAACAAACAGTAAAACTCACAAAAAAAAACCCACACCATAGAGACAGTCAAGCATCCAGTGTGCAAGAAAAAAGAAACAGTGCAAACAGTAAAAAGTGTAAACAAATAGTACACAGAACATGAACCGCAGAGTCCCAGAAAGTGAATCCGCAGCCATGGAGCCAGCTCAGGGCTGCAGCTGCTCCAGGAACCCGCTGGCTACAAGCCACAGCAGTGGCATCCGTTCAGAGCTGAGAAGGAATTGTGAGCTCAACACCAGCTCGTCCTCTGCCCGCAGCCTCAACACGTTTCTAATCCAATGGCACTTAAATCGGCTATATATCAGTTAATTTTTTCCCTCTCAGTTCTGATGAATGGTTTTAGATCTGAAATGATAATTGTTTCTCTTTCCACAGGTACTGTCTGATTTGCTAAGTTTATCCAGCATGTTCTATTTTTATTGGAAATGTCAGTGTTGGTTGAAACATGACTCCAGAAAGTATTTTTCCTAAGCAGTGGGTTTTACTTTTTAACTGATATCTTCTGTGAATTATGTACACACGTGTAAAACAATCTCTAATTTATGAATACTTGATGACAACATTAATTTCACAAGCTTACTTCAAGTTCATGGAAGGACTTACAAGTCTCACCTCTCCCTCTCGGTGCCACGCTCGGCCATTCTGCACGTACTTGTTTTGACTTTGCCGCTTTTTCTGACCGCCGTCTGCAAACTTGCATAGTAATGGTTCTATGGGAGCTGTGAGGAGATAGAAATCTACTTTAAGAAATTATTTTTATGTGTGTACATGATACATTTTAAAAATA
The DNA here is from genome assembly GCF_030144855.1 of Hypanus sabinus. NCBI lineage: Eukaryota > Metazoa > Chordata > Chondrichthyes > Myliobatiformes > Dasyatidae > Hypanus > Hypanus sabinus. The sequence continues at coordinate 16,003,098 of NC_082709.1, read as the reverse complement.
GCACAGGAGTACTGATTGCATTTCTAATGTCATATTTCAAATGTGACACCGAATGGTTGGCCGTTTTAGTTCCCAAGATGGCATGCGAACTGCTCAACCTCATGGTACACAAATCTCACTTCGTTACTAATGCACAAGAACTATTTTCAGCTTGACTCCAGGCTGCCAGGTGCTCAGTTCTAGTGAGCTGATTAGACTAAAGAAAGCAAATGCAATGATCCCTTCTAAAGGAGGGTTTAAAAGTAATAAATATATCTCTGTTCCCTGCCTCAGAAAAAATTTTGCAAGTTGGTTGACATCAAATCAATCAAAATGCCAGCGCATGAAAATGTGAAAGTTCCAAATATGATTACAAACTAAATTGGCACAATGCTAAAAAAATGTGAGATTTTATTGTTGTTATAGAATAATAATCCATTCTTCCTTCCACCGCAAATTCAAAACAATTGAAACTATTTTGATCTTTGGCCTAGAAGGAACCAAATATAATTCTTCATCACCTTGACAGCCACTGTGAGCCGGCATTTTTGACTGTGGTGGGAAAAAGGAGGAATGGAGACATCCGCAGATTGCTGCTGATTGTGCTTTTAGAAAGGGATATTTCAGCCTGAACACCCTAAGTAAAACTGACCTTTAATCCGAACCCTGTCACCCTGTCTCCTCCTCCCACCTCTAGCAGCTTATCTCCTTTGTGTGTTCTCTGCTCTTTCTCCCAGTTATGTTTTATTGTACTACATCCAATCTTGCAAAACAAATGGTTCTTGTAGGATCCCAAGATCAGGACAAAGTCCTTCAGCATTTGTTCCATCATACCATGTCAAGTTCTGTAACATCTATTTACTTAACACTTGCATCTACTCAAACAAAGGCACTCTTGGTGATTTTATGTAGCTGCCAGTGAACAAGGATTTGTCATGGTTTGATTTCCACCACAAAGACAGGCAATATTGAAAAGTTTGACTAGACAGAAGCCCTGCCTCATCTGGTAATGATTAAGAAAGGCAGATTGTGTCAGTAAGTCCTGAAGAAGCGTCTCAAAACGTCGACCGTTTACTCTTTTCCATTGTTGCTGCCTGACCTGCTGAGTTCCTCCGACATTGGGAGTGTGATGCTTTGGATTTCCGGCATCTGCAGACTTTGTGTTTGTGTCAATAATCCTTTCTTTATATATTTATAACAGCCTTGTGTCACACCCTATCACATGCTGCATTAAGACGATGTGGTGGAGTGGGACAACAGTGGTTGCTGCAGGGTAGGTAGAAACAGATAAGGAGGTGGAGCCAACTGAGGTTGGAAGGGCGGAGATAGAGACAAAGGCTGGAATGTGATAAATAAAGATACAAGTGCTGCAGATACAATCTGACAAGACTCCATCTATCCATTCCCCCCTCCTTATTTGTCTTTACCTTTCACCCAGCAGGCACTGTCTCCCAACTTTCTTCCTCCACCTCTTCCGCCTGGATCTATTTCCCTTTCACCCCTCACCTCAGCTGGTTCTGCCCATCACCTACCAGCCTCTGCCTCACCACTCTATCGCACATCTTTATTGTGGCAAGCTCCTTTCCACACTCGCAGCCTTCCTCGGGATTTGGACCCAAAATAATCATTCTGGCAGGGAAATGTTCGGACATGTTCCTAAATGGTGAGAGGCTGAAGGATGTTGATTCGCAGAAGGGGCAGGAGCCCCCTGGGCAAGAATCACTGAAATTTAACACGCAAGTTCATTGGTTAGGTGCTGTGCCGTACGACGTGGGCCATCGTGGTCTTCTTTTAATCACCTTATGAATTTAAAAAAAATACTAGTAAGGCCGCAAGTTAGACTGAGTGCTTACTTTTTTAAGTCAACTATTTCCTCCAGTGTGCCAGCACAGCCTTGGGGTGCCTGAGGTACTTGAAGACCAAGACCCAAAGCCTGAGCAGCAAACATTTCCGTCCCTCTTTATACGTTCGGGATGTGGACAAATTATAATAATACTTATAGTGATAGACTACCAATGCTATTTTGCAAAACCATCCAAGGTTATCAAGTGTTGTTTGCTTTTTCCAAGCAACATTTTCAGCATTAAAACTTTGATCATGTTCAACCAACTTATGGGAAGGATGTACCATCAGACAACAGACTCCTGAGACAAACCATTATCTCTGAGCTTTGTCATACTGATGTTTATGTTCTCTCCACCCTCCTGGATTTTTTTATAGGGCGCATATCAAAGTTGTACAGTATACAAATATTTTAAAAATTAGCAGCCAGAGATAGAAAAAAGAGAAGAGGAAAGCCATTACTGTGGAGACTGAGAATCAGAATCAGAAGCAGGTTTAGTATCACTGGCATACGTCATGAAATTTGTTAACTTGGCGGCAGCAGTACAATACATGCTAATAGAAGAAAAAAATATGAATTACAGTAAGCATGTATATTAAATAGTTAAATTAAACTAGTGCAAAAATGGGAAAAAAAGTAGTGAGGTAGTGCTCATGGGTTCAGTGTCCATTCAGAAACGGATGGCAGAGGGGAAGAAGCTGTTCCTGAATTGTATGCCTACAGGTTTCTGTCCCTCCTCCCTGATGGTAACAATGAGAACCGACCATGTCCTGGGTGATGGGGGTCCTCAACGATGGATGCTGCCTTTCTGAGGCTCCTTGAAGATGTCCTGGATACTACGGAGGCTAGTGCCCATGCTGGAGCTGACTAACTTTACAACTCTCTGCAGCTTACTTTGATTCTGTGTAGTAGTTTCCCGCCACCCCCTCCCCCCACCCCATATCAGACAGTGATGCAGCCAGTTAGAATGCTCTGCAAGGTACATCTTGAGTGTGTTTAGAGACATACCAAATCTCCTCAAACTCAGCTTTCTAACCTGCTTTCAGCATTTTCAGGCAAAAGAAGAGCCCAGTAGCATAAGCCACTCTATTCCACGGTCAATGAATACAACCTACAGGAGCCACGGATCTATTTTCTGAAGAAAGGTTTTGACCTGAAACGTTGACTGTTCTTTCCCATCCATAGATGCTGCCTGACCTGCTGAGCTCCTCCAGCACATTGTGCACATTGCTCTAGATTTTCAGCATCTGATTTACATTTTGTATCTACTTTCTGCCTGTCTGTATTGTATATTGTGTTGCGCGTTTTTGTTATGCCGTTCGGTCATTTGTCACGTGGGGTTGGTCGTAGTAGAAGCAAACGAGTATTGTCACGTATTCATGCTTTGTCCTTGTTAGTTTAGTTCAGTTAGAGAGGGGGTGAGCCAGGGAATTAATATTTTTTGTTGATCGTTTATTTTGTTTTCTTTGCTTACTTCGCTTACATTACTAACTTCGGTTACTTTACTAATTCTGCTAGTTTTGCTAATATCACTGACTATGTTAGATCCTACGTCTTTGCTGGTTTCATAATAAAGGACTGAACATACTTTTTTCAACTTGGATCTCAATTATTTGGATGTGTGTCACACGATGTAAATTCCTCTCTGTGGGTTTGATTAGTTTTTCAAGTAACCGCTACACAACTTCCGATTTTATAGCAGTTCCATTTTCCGTAAACCCTTTTGTGCTTGGTCATTATATACAATTGGTTCTCCACTCTGTCTGCCTTACACAATTGAAGCTACTCTTATGAAGTAACTTTTGTGATACAGAGACAGATTTTCATTGTGATGTAACATTTTTTGATGGTGCACTTCACAGCAAATACTTGCAACTTAGTGAGTCATTTAGAATTGTGAAATTGATTTTATCACCAGTTTAGTTGATTATGTGAACTTACACGACAGGAAGGAGTTAATTATTTACAACAGGAGTGAAGAAACAAGAAATTCATATTTCTACAATGTACTCAACAAAATTTTCAAATTCAAGATACTCAGAAAAGTAACTTTCCCATACACTAAATTGGCTGTTGAAGCAAAAAAAAATTAATTGAATGGTGCCAAATAACCAATCTTTTTCAGTTCAGGTTCAAAGTCATCGACCTATCAAGTCAAGTCATTGATCTGTCAAGTCAGGTCAGGTTTATTGTCATTTAACTACAAATATGTATATCGACAAATGAGATGACGTTTCTTTGGACCAAGGTGTAAAGCACATAACACACATAGAACACACAATAACTTAGACACAAGAACTAAATCTACAAATGAATTACACAAAGATAAACAAAGTAAAGTGCACAAATTAAATATGGTAGGATACAGTGCAAATTACCTGGTGACCTATAATGTTGTCAGATTTTCTTCTCTACTGATGCTGCTGTATCTGGAAATCTGCTGAGATTTTCAGTATTTTCTGTCATTGTTTGAATGACCTTGTTTAAAGGCAGAATTATTTTCTACTTTAAGCTAGTCCAATTTTAAATACATGAATGTGGTCCAACAAGATGAAGCTCTTCCTCTACACATACTTAAAATAAACACCAATACCTATTTGCTGTACAATTACGAATATCCATTGTGGAAAGGTTCATGATTATTTTTGTCTGTATAGTCAATTGGCCTTTGCGACTAATTTTCATTGTTCAGCAGGAGCAATAACATATCTCTAAATAAATAGATTGTGACGTAACTAAATATTTGAAACATAATAAACTCACAGTGCATTATGTTTTCTCAGAAGCAATCATATTTATTTTTCAAGTCATTTGTTCTAAGAATTCACAGCTACATTAGTTTAGCGGAGGCCATCAAAACTCACCAGGGACACCAGGGATAGTCTTAATAAATTTTCCATTAAAATGGGCTATAACTGCTTCACACTTCTCTGTTGATTCCATCCTGGTAAAGGAAGAAAAAATAATGCCATTAAATTCAAATACAGATGCAAATCTATCTAAAAATTAATTGACTGCCATGTTTCAGTCCGAAAATAAATGAGAGAATTTTACTTTTTTTTCTTTTAATTATATCTACACATTTTAAAAACTCAATGAGACAGTCTGGAAAGAAACAGGTTTTCAGAGTAGAAAGGTTATAATATTAGGCAGGAAGAAGAGGGTGATACAATAGACAATAGGTGCAGAAGTAGACCATTCGGCCCTTCGAGCCTGCACTGCCAGTGCACAGAGTTTTTGAAAAATGTAAATTTTTACTTCTTGGACATTAACAGAGAGACACAAACAATCCATACTCATCTCTGAAATACCCGAAGTCCTCAATACCCGAAGCCTGGACTGACACCTTGCCCTATTGTCCTGTTTATTATTTATTGTAATGCCTGCACTGTTTTTGTGCACTTTATGTAGTCCAGTGTAGGTCTGTAGTCTAGTGTAGCTTTCTCTGTGTTTTTTTATTACGTAGCTCAGTCTAGTTTTTGTACTGTGTCATGTAAACCGTGGTCCTGAAAAACGTTGTCTCATTTTTACTATGTACTGTACCAGCAGCTATGGCTGAAATGACAATAAAAGTGACCTGACTTGAAATGATATTACTTGGTGTGATGTTACCAACTATTTAAAAGGGGGGAGGGGGGAATCAGATAATAAACAGTGCAAGATATTTTGAGATAAATTGGAGGGAGCGGAAAGGAATGTTGCAGTAGATAAGAAGCATGCAGCAGAACATAAAAAAATAGTTGAGGACAAAATAAAATACTTATGTGAAGTAAAAGTATTCTGCCTTCTAATCTGTTGTGTAATCTTGGGAATCATATACCATCTTATTCTGTTAATATTGCAGAGCATTAAAAAGATCTTACGTTTTCTAATCAAAATACATGTGTGAGACCACTGGAATAAGCTATTGATTTGTTACCATATGTACTGATCAGAAATAAAGAAGGTACAATCAGTTCCTTTCATGACTTCGAAGTTCCAGCAAGATGGTGCCAGTGACCAACGGTGACACCTTGCAGCCAAAAATACCAGTGGTTACGCTTCTTCTAATATAATTCTTTGTCTTCTTCTGAACTACGATAGATTGCAACTTGTAATTCCCCTTGTAAGAATGTATTTTTGGGCTGACTGAATGATATGGCACTTCTGGGGGATTCAGTGTGGATGAGGTTAGACAATAGACAATAGACAGTAGGTGCAGGAGTAGGCCATTCGGCCCTTCTAGCCAGCACCGCCATTCGTGATCATGGCTGATCATACACAATCAGTACCCCGTTCCTGCCCCCTCCCCATACCCCTTGACCCCACTATCTATAAGAGCTCTATCTAACTCTCTCTTGAATGCATCCAGAGACTTGGCCTCCACTGCCTTCTGGGGCAGAGCATTCCACATATCCACCACTCTCTGGGTGAAGAAGTTTTTCCGCATCTCTGTTCTAAATGGCCTACCCCTTATTCTTAAACTGTGGCCTCTAGTTCTGGACTGACCCATCAGCGGGAACATGCTTCCTGCCTCCAGTGTGTCCAATCCCTTAATATAAATGTTTCAATCAGATCTCCTCTCATCCTTCTAATTTCCAGCGTATACAAGCCCAGTCGCTCCAATCTTTCAACATATGACAGTCCCGCCATTCCGGGAATTAACCCTGTGAACCTACGCTGCACTCCCTCAATAGCAAGAATGCCCTTCCTCAAATTTGGAGACCAAAACTGCACACAATACTCCAGATTCTGTGTTGATTCCTAATGGTGGAACATGACCCCACATTTGGCTCCATTGCTTTGCACCGATTAAAGCGTTGAGCAAGATTGAAATCATCGAGGACGAGGGGGAAAACGAGCAGGAGTTCAGCGCTTCCTGTCCGCATTTGACCGGTCTCTCTTGCCGCTGCTGATGTACGGAAGGTGGGGAGTCTTGGGTCCTGTGCCGCCGGGTTTGAGGGCGGTAACCATCGGTCCTTGAAACGGGATTGCCTCTGACGAACGCTCTGAGCTCACTTTGGGGACTGCAGTTCATGTTCCTGGTGTTTTCTCTTGGCATTTTTTTTACTATTTGTGCAATGTGATCGGGGCACTTCACTGCTGGACTAACTCTGCAGATGGGCGCCTTCAGCACAGCTCCGAGGATTCACTTTTGGGGACAGACGCCGTGGTTAATGTTATTTATTTAGTTTTTTATTGCTTGCATGATTTGTCAATTTTTTTTCACACATCAGGTGTTTGATGGTGTTGTTGTGTGCGGATTTTCTTTAAACGGGTCCACGTATGGCGGTCTCTCGCTCTCCTCTCCCAAGGGAAGGTCCTGGCGTTTGAATGATCTCTCCCTCCCTCGATGCTGTCAGTGGATGGTGCCGGAGCAAGGTTTAATCACCATGGATTGTAGATATGGACTCTAATTCACGTTTATGATGTGTTTTAGTTTCTAGTCTAGATTTGGTTGCTCTTTTTCATTACTATTTTCGGATGATTTCTGAATCAGGATGGCCTGCAGATAATGAACGCTGAGCTGAACTGTACTGCAATATGCCTTTTATATTTTATGTTCTGTGTTTTCGCTCGATTTTTGTTGTCATTTGACCATGGGGGAGGAAGGGAGGGTTTAATGTTTGATGTTTTTTTAATGGCTTTGCTTTGTGACTGTGTGGAAGACGAATTTAAGGGCTACATACATACTTTGATTATAAATGTACTTTGAATCTTTGTGTTTCTTTGTTTTGGAGCTGTCTGCACTAAGACAGATCCCAAGGTTGTATACTGTATCAATTCTTTGATAATAAATGTATTTACAACTTTTGAATTATTAATGTAACATTGACCTTTGATGGATGTGAACTTTATTCTAGATCAATGCAGTGTGAAAAATTGTCCAAGTTTCAAACAAAGATTCCAATATCAACCTCTTAGTTCAGTTCTCATTTGAGACATGGTTAAAAGAAGCAATAAGTGTGAACAAACGCTTCTCCAGCAATAATTGTGCTCCACTTCCATCCGGTTTGAAAAGAAAAGGCGAAATGTTTGAAGTATGCATCAAAATAAAAATGTGGTTATAAAGTAACAAGGTGCATCTTATGATAATAGGATAACACAGGTGCCAGGTTCAGTTAAAGAGAGAGATCACAGAATCCTGTGTAAAATAGTCCATAAAGGACCAACTTGCAAAACTGCATTTGTTTCACACAAAATGCTGGAGGAACTTAGCAGGCCAGGCAGCATCTATGGAAAAAAGTACAGTCAACATTTTGGGCCAAGACCTTTCGGCAGGAATGGAGAAAAAGGATGAGGAGTAGATTTTAAAAGGTGTGGGGAGGAGCATTTTGTGTGTGTTGCTTGGCTTTCCGGCATCTGCAGATTTTCCCTTGTTTGTGATTTGTTTCTGTGCTCCACTTATATTCAATCTAAAAAGTGAAATGAAGAATTTTTTTTCTTTGCCTTGGTTTGGAAGTAACAAAATGGATCTCTAATGTCTATAAAATTGTTTTGGATTCCCAGCATCTGAAGTCTTTCTGGTGATATTGTAATATTTTTAATAAGATCTTCTTGATTTCTATTTTGCTTTTTATTGTAAATGCTGATGTTTAACATTTAACAATAGAAGCAAAAAAACCCCAAAAGAAATTGCAAACTCCTGAGGCAGGGTTTTGACCGAAAATGTTTACAGTTCCTATTATCTTAGAAATGCTCCCTGACCCATTCAGTTGCTTCTGCATGTTGTTTGTTGCTCCTGAAACTGGACGTTACTTCTTCTATCTTAAGGCCATCCAATTTTTGATCTATTCTGAAGACTGAAGATGCAGGATCTAGAACCATAACACATTACAGCACAAAAACAGGCCTTTTGGCCTTTCCTGGCTGTGCTGTAACATTTTTCTGGCTAGTCCCACTGACCTGCACCCGGACCATATCCCTCCATACACCTCTCATCCATGTACCTGTCCAAGTTTTACTTAAATGTTAAAAGTGAGCCCACATTTACCACTTCATCTGGCAGCTCATTCCACATTCCCACCACACTCTGTGTGAAGAAGCCCCCCCAATGTTCCCTTTAAACTTTTCCCCCTTCACCTTTAACCCATGTCCTCTGGTTTTTTTCTCCCCTGGCCTCAGTGGAAAAAGCCTGCTTGCATTCAAAGTATCTACACCCATCATAATTTTATACACCTCTATCAAATCACCCCTCATTCTCCTACGCTCCAGGGAATAAAGTCCTAACCCATTCAACATTTCTCTGTAACTCAGTTTCTCAAGTCCCGGCACCATCCTTATAAACCTTCTCTGCACTCTTTCAACCTTATTAATATCCTTCCTGTGATTCGGTGACCAAAACTGCACACAATACTCCAAATTCGACCTCACCAATGCCTTATCCAATCTCACCATAACATTCCAACTCTTATACTCAATACTTTGATTTATAAAGGCCAATGTACCGAAAGCTCTCTTTACTACCCTATCTACCTGTGATGCCACTTTTAGGGAATTTTGTATCTGTATTCCTAGATCCCGTTGTTCTACTGCACTCCTCTGTACCCTACTATTTACCTTGTATGTTCTACCTTGGTTTTTCCTTCCGAGGTGCAATACCTCACACTTGTCTGTATTAAGCTCCATCTGCCATTTTTCAGCCCATTTTCCAGCTGGTCCAGATCCCACTGCAAGCTTTGAAAACCTTCCTCACTGTCCACGACACCTCCAATCTTTGTAACATCAGCAAATTTGCTGATCCAATTTGCCACATTATCATCCAGATCATTGATATAGATGACAAATAACAATGGACCCAGCATTGATCCCTGTGGCACACCACTAGTCACAAGCCTCCACTCAGAGAAGCAATCCTCCACTACCACTCTCTGACTTCTCCCATTGAGCCAATGTCTAATCCATATCTAATATGAATAATATGAGGATCTTAACTCTTCAGCAATACCATGGAAGCACGACAAACACATTACTTTCATCTCTAGGAAAGCCCAGCAAAGATTCCTAAGCTCCTATGTCAGCTTAGGAAACTTAATACCTCAGAGTGTATCCTGATGATTTTTTTACTCAGCCATCACTGAGTGTTATGACCCCCACCATCACCATTTGGTTTTCCATCACCTCCTCCCTCTTCAAGTCCAGGTTGTAGGAAGGGGTCCACTCGGCGGAGATCATTGGTTGTCAGTTACTGATATTAAAAGACCTGTTTGTCACCAGAGCAAAGAGCTGAAAAAAGTAACTGCTGACTCCACCCACCCTAGCCGTCACCTAGTCACCAAGTTGCCATCAGGAAGATGCTGCAAGACCATCACCACCAGGCAACACGTCATCTCCGAAGCTTCTTTCCTGAAGCTATCCAACTACTGTTGGTTGCTGCTGTGTTGTCTGTTATGGTATCGTCCTGTGTTTTATGCCTGGCACTGAACCACAATCAATTCTGGTATCTTTCACATACTGGCAGTGAACTGACTCTGATCCTGCATGCATTGGAATTTTTAAAAAAACACCACAATCAGTAGTAAGCTTTTAAAATCAAAACAGCTATAATACCTTGCAAAGCCTACTCCACGACTTGTGCCGTTAGAATCTCGCAATATTCGTGTGGAGATCACTTGTCCATACGGCTTCAGCATATTCTCCAGTTCTTGTTCATCCATGGATGGTGGTAGATTGGAAATGTACAAGTTTGTGGGGTCCTGTTCCTGTTGCTGAAATAAAATTAGAATGAGTACTCTTGTTTTAAAAGATGAACAAACTTTCATACTCTCAGTCCTCACAGTGGAATGACTCCCAGCCTAAAATGATCAATTATTTGATGGAATGCCCACATTCCACATACCCCCCTACGTATGCGATCTGCATAATCTGAAATTGCCTGATTATCAATTATAAAATGCATATTTTGAACGTTTGTTTGTTTGTTTAAAAAGTACTTAATACATCAATGCTCATGGTGGCATTTCTTTAATTTGCTTTGGAAATATAACAAAACTATATGTAAATTCCCACAGGAATTTTCAGTATTGATTTTGAAACAACTAAATAAAATTCAATTTAAAATATGCAAGCAAAGGGGAATGAAAACTGCTAGTGGGCTTCAGTCAAATTTTTTGAAGTACTTTGGGATAGGCACTCCAAAAATGGGTATCGGGGTGGAGATATGTCTCTACCAAAGGAGGTGTAAGGCACTCCTTCTCTCCTCTTGCCTGCAGGTCACTCTTGGACAAGGTGTAGTACCTGCTTAGCCCCCTCTCTCCTCTGAACTGGGTCACGTGGAGCCATGGGAGCAGATAGTGGATGGTCGTATGAGCAGTTGGTGTATATCACAAACCCTGGTTATGCGACCACTGATGCCAAGCAGACAATCTCTGAAGAGTACTGATAATGGCTGGGGTCACCTGTCTTGTAAAGACACTGCCTGGAAGGCAATAGCAAACCGCTTCCGTAGGGAAAAAATTGCCAAGAACAATCATGGTTATGGAAAGACCATGATTACGCACATCGTGGGACACGGCACATAATGATGATGATGACATCCATCTTTATATCAATTGACTGTAACGATCAGTGGGTGGAGTGAAATATAGAGTAGTTTGACAGGACAATGAAACCAAAAGGTGACATTTATTAGGAAACAAATGGCTGTCATAGCTGAGGGACTATTCAATCTTTCTGGGAAAAAAATGAGTTGCGAATTAACTGGTCATTATTCACAATTGATTAATGAAAATAGAGTTCATGGCAGATTAACCCAGAACAATATTTTAACAGACATAAATCCAAGTAACTGAACAATTTTATTATACCAAAGCACACCTTCTGATAATTTTCAAAGTAATATTCCTTTCAGTTTTTAATATTGCAAGACTTTGAGCTGGGAGGTGTTCACTTGATGGATAACTGAAGACAGGACCAAGCTCTTTTTTATCTTTGAGTAAACCAAGCAGGGTCCAAAGACAACATTATCAGGATTAGTGGAAGTTCTGCCCCATTAAAGTAGAAATGTGTCATTCATGATCAAATTGCATGTTTTCATAAATAAAACGGCAGAGGTATTTTAAGTTTAAGGGAAACCACAACAATATATTTTATTGTCAACCAAGCACAGAACAGAACACATGGTAAAAATCATTGTGTCATTACTTAAGACCAGCTTCTTAAAGTGAATTTCAACTCAATGTCGGTCATTGTGAATTAGCATATGGTTTCACCCCTTAAATTACCCTACAAAATCTTGCTAAACATTTGTAACATTTAACATTTTTTTATCTATTAATTTACCACTTTCTGAAATTTTGGAAAAGTCTTCCATCTTTAATGTACAAATCAACAAAGCAATCTTCCTTTCTTTTACAGTCACAGTGACATACAGCACAGAAACAGGCTCTTTGGCCCACCAAACCCGCACTATCACTCATTTCCATCAATCCTACTGTAAGCTCATACTTTATTCTCATCAAACCCTTGTAGATTCTCTACTCACCTACACCAAGGTCGTACCTGGTATTATGGTAACAATCTTACACTGGATCAGCTTAGACTTAGTTCTATACCAATCTGTGATCAGCAGTGCTTTGGGATCATAGCCCAGACCCACAGGAAAAAGAACACTGATTGGATATAATCTTTTTATATCAAGTATTATAAAATGTATAGAGTAGTGTGCATAAGTCTTAGGCACACATATCTAGCTAGGGTGCCTAAGACTTTTGCACAGTGCTGTATTGTCAATATGGAGCAGGCAGCAAGTTTGTAACTCTGGCGGGAGCACAGGATGTTGGGAATGGTGAGGGTGGAGTGCCACGGAAGAGGTGTGGGGCACATGGCTGACAAGGAGTGCCAGACAAAGGTTGGTGACATGGGTGCAGACATTCCCAGCCCTGAGGCAACAGGCAAGGTTATTTGATTCCAATTAATTGGTTTATTGATCATTACAGAATGTCTCTCTGGTGGCTCCTGCTCCCTCCCCTCTCCCTTCGTCTTTTCCCAACCATGATTCCCTTCTTCCTGCCCCCCCTTCCCACTCTCAGTCCATATCAGAATCAGATTTGTCATGTCGTGAAATTTTTTTTTTGCAGCAGCTTGTGTAGTGTATAAAATTACTGCAGTACTGTGTAAAAGTCTTAGGTACCCTAGACATCTATACATGTTCCTGTGACTTCTGCACAGTACAAATTATCTGAAGAAATGATTGGAAGATCTACTTACTACAAAGCAAAACATCACATGATTTTAAATATCTATGGTTCATTTCTTACTTTGATGGTGTAAAGTATTAAATCAGTTGTGTGTTTGTGGTCACCCTGATTGCTTTGCTAGTATCTTTAATAGGCTGGAAGTAGTTAAAAAGAAAGCAGGGTTCACACAAAGGACAACATGACTGTCATTAATGCTACTTCGAAGGCATGGTTGTGATCAGAGGCCTTTATCAACAGTGGTCTTTCAGTCCTAATAATCTGAAAAAAAATTAGCAATACTTCCATGTGGAACGTTTCCCAAAAATTCAGGGGAAAATGTCAGATAGACAAAGCATATGTTTGTGTGCAGAAGTCAGTCAGCAATTCAACTGCTCACTGTTTTTATCTGTGTCATTGTGAAAACAATACTTTCACAGTCTCTGTTCATTAGGTTTGAGGTGGAGTAGAATAAAAATAACTCAAATCAATTCCTTTTTTAAATGATGTAAAGATGCCTACACTTCCTTTAGTTTCATGATCATAAAACAAATATTTTCAACTGTGCAATTTTTTTGGGCAGCTGGGTGCCGAACATGCACGTAAGTCTTTTCTGATCTTTGAAACCTCTGCAAACTGGACAACTGAGACATCAGCAAAAGCACGCTTATTTCATCTTCTTAGTATGCTGGAAAAATTTGGAAATACAGTGCATAAAAATCAAAGGGAACGTTGCAGGGAAATAAGCATAAGAGGAAAATAAATGGAGGGACATTGACCAGCTGTCCTGTTCTATGTTTGAGCTGGAGCTGGCATGGACCGAATGGGTGCAACAAACTCCATTGTTGTAAGAAAGAAGTTACAGATAATCTGGTTGTTCTTTATACTTGGGGGGGGGGGGGGAGGGAGGGAGGGAGAGAGGCCTGTTTGTTATTCTGTAGTGACTTTAGGATGATAACAGTTGTAGATATAACTATTGGGACAACATATACCCACCCTGTTCAATTTTCGCTTTTAATTCAGCATATTTCTGTTTTTTTCCACTTACTGATTTCTGAATGTTGTGTGTGTTTGTAACAGTTGCAGGTATTAAGCAAGTTCTCCTTGCTTATTTATCCTGCATTATTATATCTAGATGATTGTTATGGGTTGTCCTATCTGTAATAACAATTTAGTCGTAAGTGGGACTATGACTCTAAAACTGCTTCAGGCTTGTATTTATGGTAAGGTATGGCTTCCTTTATGAGTTTGTATTTTTAAGCAAGATTTTGGTGAATAATGCTTGCCTCTTGATTGTGCTTAAATAAGTAATCAGGTTGAGTTAAACTGTTGCAGGACCTGTAATGTGTTGGATTGTTTCTGATTTCTCTTGGCATTTTCTTATTTAATTTCTTGAATTCATTGGTCTTTTACTATGCATTTTAAATAATTTTTTGTGTTAACTACCTGGTCCTGTATTGCCACAAGGAAGCCTTCTGTTTCTGGGAAGAGGTGTCCAACTCTGAGCCAGGCATTCGATGCTTCCTTTTTGACATCTAGTCTGCTCAGATTATGGGGATGTCGTGCATTAGTTAACTTTTTCTTCTATAGTGATAATGTCTTCATTTTTCTGGGTTGTGCTTTCAAGTTTAGTGGTGTGTACTTCTTATCAGAATTCCATATGCTCGTGTGGAGCGCTGAATCCTGTTTTCATTGATGAAAATATATTCTTAGAAGTTTTATCGGACTGTTGTGTAATTTTTTTTATTTCTGTTTTTCCTCTTCCTCCTTCTGCCCTAGATAGTGTTAATCTAAATGCAATTGAGTGTACAGAGTGTTTTCTAAAATTTGTCATTTCAGTTCTCATTTTCTTTGTAAATTTTCCAAATCAGTTTCAGACCATGTTATGGCAAAAGAATGCCTTAATATGGGTACAGTGAATTGTTTTATAGCATTTGTTATATTTTTACTCGAGCTCTGTTTGCCAGATTTTCTTAACCTTGAAGTCAATTCTGTTGAAAGTTTTCCCATTATTGGACTATGGTCTATTTTCTGTGCTTATTGATATCCCAGAAGCTTATAAGTTTCATATTAATCCAGTAGTTATATTGTATCCTACCGTCTGTTTTGTATTCTATCAACTCCATTGCACCTTTCTTTATGCTTAATGCTCTGCATTTGTCCAGTCCAAAGTTCATGCTTATATCTTTAGAAAGCTGTTTTACCACTTGAATTAATTGTTTTAGCTTTACTGAATTATCAATAAACACAGAGATAATGAACTTTTTGTTTAATATGTGGTCAATAGCTCTTTGAAAGAGGCAACACAAACTGGTTAATACTTCATCGCTATGCGCTTGTCATTTCCTCATACAAATTAAGGTGATACATACAGCTCATATGACTAAGGATAAGCTATCTTGTTTTTATTCGGATATATCTCCCTACTGTGACAGATGTAATAATGGAGAAGCTTCATTAATTCATATGTTTTGGACTTGTCCAAATCTTGAAAAATTTTGGAAGGAAGTTTTTCCAAACTTTTTCCTTACTTTTTATAGTCAATTTTAAGCCTAACCCACTGGCGGCCCTATCCGGTATTGTTGCAGAACAATTTACATATTTTGATTTACATATTTTGGCCTTTAGCTCTCTTATAGCTAGGAGGACGCTTTTGTTTAAATGGAAAAATGTTCTTCCTCCTACTCATGCTCAATGGTTATGCGATGTTATCCATTTTTAGATTTAGAGAAGATTCATTGTTTAACTTCTGAATCTCGTCAAGACTTTCAAACATTATGGGAACCTTTTCTGAATTATTTTCAAAAGCTTCAATTTGTTGTTTAAACTCAGATGTTGGGTATTATTAATTTTTATTATATGAGTAGCTATTTTACCTTCTTTTCTCCTTAATGAACAGCTTCGGTTTTGCTAGGGGTTAAATTCTTTTTTTTGTAATAAATTAGTATAGTTCAATATAACTATTGATTAACTTATATGAATATGGGGTAATGAGATTATTATCAACAGATATAATGTAATTGGTAGTTTAAAAATCTTTTTTGACCTTTATATACACTTTCTTGTACTCTGTATGTAGACGCTAATAAAAATATAAAATATTGGAAAGAACGAGGCAACACAAATAGATGGTCTGATAAAGGCGGCACAGGCTCTGTTTGGACTTCCCTTCATCAGGCAGGGATTGAGCATAAAAGTCAGGAAGTCATGTTGCAGCTGCGTAAAACTTTAACAGATCACATTTGGAGTAGTATGCGCAGTTCTGGGCACCATATTGCAGAAAGGAATGTGGAGGCTTTGGAGAGGGCGACATAACACCTGGATGTTGTCCTGGATTAGATGGTTTTAGCTACGATGAGAGGTTGGATAGACTTGGATTATTTTCCATGGAGCTTCAGAGGCTGAGGAGTGACTTGTTAGATGTATACGGATCTTAAGCTCTTAGTGTGTTTTTCTATTAACAGCTTGTTTTCACCAGAGGCAGCAGCCAGAGCAGCAGGCAGATTTTCAAAAGTTGCTTCTGATTGGCTAGGTATGTGGCAATTTCACCAACAAAAGAAAGGCAAGGCGAAATAGAGCAGCCATTTTGGGGCTGGGATTTGAGGTTTTGGTTCAAGAGGTGCAGGAGAGGAGCAGGTAAATTTTCTATCTTTCTGTCAATCTGTGACCTTTGACTTAGTGTAGACAAACTGACTGTCAGGGCAATGGAATGCTCTTCCTGCAAGAATTGGAAAGTCAGGAAACCTTGTGGTCTCTTGTTCCTCAGGGACTGCGTTCAGGAGCTGGAAGTGCAGAGGGATGTATTCAAAAATCACCTAAAGTGTTCTGGTCATCACAGCAAAGGTACAGCCTACAGATAGATGGATGACTACCAGGTAAGTGAAGGCAGTAGGAAAACTGTGCAGAGCTCCTTCCCTCTGTGGCCACACCTCTCAGCTTTGGATACTGTTGTGTTGGGGGGGGGGGGGCGGGGGCAGAGGGAGAATGACTTTTCAGAGGCCAGCAACATGAGCTGGGTCAGTGGCACTGTTCCTGGTTTTGAGGCAAAGGAGAGAAGAATGAAGTAAGACAGGATGACAGGTGACTTGTTAGCAAGAGGAGCAGAGAGGCATTTCTGTGGCCACAGAACTGCAGCATGGTGTGTGGCTTCCCTGATGCCAGGGTCAAGAATATCTCAGTGGATATGGCATCATCTAAGAGAAGAGAAGATGAGCTGCCAGATTGTAGTCCTATTGGTACTGATGATATAGGCAGGAGCAGGGATGAGGTCCTGCATACCTATTTTGGGGAGATAGGTTAAAACTCAAAGCAAAGTTCAAAGTACAAGGTACATACATGTCACTACATACAACCTAAGATTTGTTTATTTGTCCAAGAAACTCAATAGAATCAATGGAAGACTGCACCCAGCAGGATGGGCAAACAACCAATTTGCAAAGGACAATGTACTACAAATATGAAAGAAAAAATAACAATAAATAAGCAATAAATATCAAGAATATCAGATGGAGTCCTTGAAAGTGAGTTCATAGGTTGCGGGAGCAGTTATCCACTGGTTCAAAAGCCCGATGACTGAGGAGTAATAATGGTTCCTAAACCTGGTGGTGTGTGTCCTGTGGGTCTTCCAGATGGCAGTAGTGAGAAAGGATTATGGCCTGGGTAGTAGGGGCTTTCCTGTGACAGCTCTCTATAGATGTGCTCAATAATGGGGACAGCTTTACCTGTGATGGAATGGGCTGTATCCACCGCTTTTTGTATGATTTTCCATTCAAGGGCATTGGTGACCCAGGCTGCACCTCTCCACCATAGAGGTTTGGCAAAGTTTTAGGTGTCATAATGAATCTACGCAAACTCCTAAGGAAGAAGAGGTATTGCTGTGCTTTCTTTGAAATTGCACGCCTGCTGTGCTTAGGACATATCCTTCGAATTGATAATACTGACCCCTTCCACCCCGGTTTCCCCCATGAGGACTGGCTCATAGATTTCTAGTTTCTTCCTTGTGAAGTCCATCATCAACTCCTTGGTCTTGCTGACATTGAGTGAGAGGTTGCCGTGGCACCACTCAGCCTGATTTTTAATCTCCCTCCTACATGCTGATTCATCTCTACCTTTTTGGCCACCAGCAGTAGTGGCATCAGTAGGGTAGTGGTGTAAATACGGCATTGGAGCTGTGCTTGGCCTCAAGCATAATTTTCAAGAGTAGAGCGGGGCTAAGCATGGAGACTGTGGAATGTTGTCACCATTCTGAACGGACTGGGGTCTGTAAGCAAGGAAATCAATGATCCAATTTGGAGGTATTGAGGCCAAGGCCTTATTGATCAAGGTTTATTGATCAATTTTGTGGGGATGATGGTATTGAATACAGAGCTGTAGTTGATAAAGAGCATCCTGATGTATGCATCCAGTGTTGAGAGAAGAACCAGTGAGATGCATCTGCTGTGACCTGTTGTGCTGGTAAGCTAATTGGAGTGGATCTAAGACTATTGTGCCCATTCGAAGCAGGACAATTTCAGGATTACTACCCATGCTACAGATATATAGTGCAGTTAAATATGTGGCTGAGGAGTTAAAGGAAGGAGTGCTTCAGATTTGTGGATCATTAGTCTCCCTTCCGATGCAGGGACATGAACAAACAAGATGATTTGCATCTGAACTGGAGGAGATTTGATATTCTCAATGAGCTACTAGATAGTGCTACTCATGAGTGTTTAAGGTAGTGGCATGAGGGTGGGAAATACAGCAACAGTGCAATAGGATTGAAAGGTGGAAAGAGTATAGCAAGTAAGATTGAAAAGGAGAGCAAGGAACTGGCCTCTAAATATGGTGGAACTAGTGGACTGAAATATTTGTGTCACTGCTAGGACTACTGAGGATGAACTTGAAGACCTGGATGAGTATGTGCAATTACAAAGTTCTCTCAACAGAGACGAGGATGTATGGGACAGGACTAGCAATGAAAATCTGTTTTAAACCTTGGACTTGTTTAAACCACTTGGGAGCATGCAGTTCTAGTCACCCTGCTGTATGAAGATTAGAGACTGCAGGAGGCTCACCCGGATGCTACCTGGATTAGAGGGGATGAACCATGAAAAAGGTTGGAAGAACTTGGATTGTTCTCCCTGGTGCCAAAATGAATATGAAGTTTCAAAAATTCAGGCATAGATGGGGTAGATGAGAACCTCTTCCCTTGGAAAAACTAGAGGATGTTCTTTTAAAGTTAGAGGAAGTTTATACATGATGTGAAGGGCAAATACTTTTTCTGCAGGGGTAGTAGTAGAAACTGACATTTTGGAATCTGGGCTTTTAGATGCTACTCAATACAAAGGGAATTGAAGGAGATGGATAAGAGAGAAAGAGGATATTTACTCAGAAATGGTGTCAAGATTAGCAGAACACTGAGCTGAATGCCCTTTCGAGAATTGCTCTGTTCCATTGCGAGGCATTGGTAGGGTAAATAGTCAGGTTCACTGCCCAAGGGTGGAAATGTCCAAAACGAGAGAACATGAGCTGAGGTGAGAGGAAACCTGTTATAATGAGATTTGCATAGCATGTAACTCGCTTTGACTATTAAATGCCTAGAATATGCTGATCAGGGGAATTGTAGAAACAGATACAGCAGAAAATATTGCAAAGGCAATTAGACACTTGAACAGGCAGGAAAAGAGGGATGTAGACCAGGTGCAGACATTGTGGGCTGAAGAGCCTGTTTCCTCCTCTCGGTGCTCTAGAGTTCTATGTAACATGAAAGATTTTTAGGGGTCTTGAAAGAGCAATGACACCAAAATATCATAATTGAGGATCTTGCCACAAGAATCCAGAACCAGGAGGGCTTGATTCTAGAATAAGGGGATACCTACTTATGACTGTGATAAGGAAGGTTTTTGAGTCTTGGTCTTTAGACATCCGCTGAGATTTCTAATCAATAAGGGAACTATGGCTTGTGAATGAGAAGTGTCAGACCCACCACGAGCCTACTGAATAACAGCCAATTGGTTCATTTCTATTCCTACGTATCACCATTTTATAGTGAGATGGGAGAAAGAACCTCTCATCAGGCCAATCTCCTTTTACTGTGAAAACTTTGAATGTAAACTCCAAAATACTCCGAGAACCAGCAAGAATTAGCACATGGCTCACCTTCAAATGCGTCACTGTGGGCTTCTATCACCTTAAGGATAGAACTCTAGCACACAGCCAAGAGTAATAGTGATTTTCCTCTGCAACTTCAAACGCCATAGTGAGGAACAAAATCCTCTGGCAGGACAATTGTGACAAGTGAGGAGCTAAGAAAATTAAATACAGTGGAATCCTCTTGGCAAAACAAGAGATCTCATCGCAAAACTTCTGATTTGAACATTACCACCTATTAGATGATTTCATCATCTAAGCCAGGGGCTGTGATGATTTCCAGTTTATGCTGTGATATGGAAAGCTTAACTTGTGTAATGGTTTCTCAGTCTGTCTAGCCCCAGGCTAATGGTGGCAAAACAAATCACACCCTGAGAAGAATACCGTGGAAAAAATTAAAGCGTAAAATGCTTAAATGTACAACATAACACGAATGAATGTGAAGTTATCCATTTTGGTTGTAAGCGTAAAGACTATTTAAATGACAGGTTATGAAAATATTAATGTGAAAATTGTTTCAAGGTGGTTTGTATAAGTTAAGTGGGCAAATAGATGATGTAAAATTATCCACAGAAACAAAGGTAGAGCAGTTATTTAAAAGATTAAGAATGCTGATGGACGACAGGGTGTGCGTGACCTTGCACACAAGTCACAAAGCAAACAGAGGTCACCAAGTAACTAAAGCAGCAAAAGTTTTGCTGGCCTTTATTGCAAGATGCTTTAAAAAAAAAGGGCCCTAGAGACCAGTAGTGCTGCATATCTTGATCTACTTTTTTTTTACAAAAGATCAAGTGCAACTACATAAATTCTTAGGATGGGAGGAATAAGGGGAGATTGCAGTTTCTTAACTCCACCCAGAAAGATTTAACACTCTCTGATCCTGTGTCACCTCTTTCTAAAGAAGTAATTCCACCTCTCACCAACAGAGCCACACCACTCCCTATGCCTTCCCGCCTGTCCTTTTGATACAAAGTGTTGTAATCTAAGTATTATTAAAGTTATCACTAATTGGGAAGCTGTTGGTAGCAAGAGGCGGGATCTGGGGTTGGCGGGGTCTTTACTTACGCTTTTTTACTCCCAGTATGCATTGGAGACAGTTCCTCCACCCATGCCGCACGAGGTACCCGGAAGCCTCTGTATTGTAAATATCATTTGCCGTCCCCGATAAAGATGCTCTTTTGGCCATCGAGTTGTCGAGTGATCTTTTTGTAAGGTAAAAGTTACCACACAAAGTATATCCTTTGATATTAAGCTCCCAATTATGACTGCCTTTCAGCCACGTCTCAGTGATGCCCACAATGTCATACCGACCAATCTCCATTGCACCACGAGTTTGTCCATCTTGTTCGGAATGCTACGTGTATTTAAATATAGTATCTTCAGTACTGCATTCTTCGACCTTTTGAGTTTTGCCTCTGTGGTATGATTTAAGCTCTTTGTTCTGTCTGCATTTGTGTCCAGTCATTGGCTTGTCCTTCCTTACAGCTATCCATCATCTACTTGTAAAACTGCTGGCTCATCCTCAGCTTCATCTTACTGGTTCCCATCCCCTTATTATATTAGTTTGAATGACTCCCAACAGCACTACTAAACCTTCCTGCAAGAATATTGGTCCCCTTCAGATTCGAGTGCAACCTGACCCTTTTGTACAAGTCACACCTGCCCCAGAAGAGGTCCCAATTATCCAGAAATCTGAATCCCTGCACCACGCTCCAATTCTTCAGCCATGCATTTATATGCCACCTCATTCTGTTCCTATCCTCACTGTCACGTGGCACAAGAAGCAATCCCCAGACTACTGCCCTCCAGGTCCTGCTCATCAACTTCCTTCCTAACTCCCTGTATCCTGCTATCAGGACCTCTTACCTTTTTCATTTGACCCAATATGTACCAAGACTTCTGGCTGCTCACCCTCCCTTTTAAGGATATTGTGGAAGTGATCAGAAACATCCCAGACCCTGGCACCTGGGAGGCAAACTTCCTTCCCTGTTTCTTTCTTGCATCCACATAATTGCCTATCTGTCCCCCTAACTACAGAATCCCCTATCACTTCCTCTTCAGTTCCCTATCCTTCTGAGCCACCAGGAGGGATTTCGGAGGACATTCATTTTATTTGTGAGGCACAGGGGCCTTCTGGCCTTCAAGCTGTGCCACCCAGCAATCTCCCAATTTAATCCAAATTGAATTGAATGATCAGCTTAATTACTTTAAAAAAAAGTTTGTTGATTAAGATTAGCAAGCAATTTATTTCTGATATTATTTCAGTAGTTTTGCGTGTTGATTTACAACCTCATCCTAGTACTGCAATCTTTGGACTACCAGTGATAGACTCCAGTCATTTATCCTCATCAGCTTGTCATCTAATTGCATTTGTTACATTAATAGCCAGAAGATCCAATTTACTTAAGTGTAAAGATTCCAATACCCCTACCACATTTCAATGGTTTTCCCAAACAATAGCATGGTTAAATTTGGAAAAAATTAGGAGCGATACTGTGGACCCTTTAGTTAAATTTGAAGAAACTTGGAGGCCATTTATTCAATGTCTTCATATGATGTAAGCTGACCCTTTCTGAATCCTTTTTTAGTAATTTTTTGCTCATGTACAGAGCAGCGAAGTTAACGACAAATTATAATTTTAGCGGATGAAATATGGCAGCCCAATCTTTTTTTTTTAAGTTTATCTTTTTCACGGTCAGTTACTAAGAGATTGGGAGGCTAAACTTCATTTGTTATTTGGAATCTGTGCTTGTACATGTTAACCGTTATTAATGCAATTCTGATCTTTGTATCATTATTGTTGTGTTTATTAATTTGAAACTTAATAAAAAGATTGAAAAAGAAAGAAAGTGTAGCTATTTGTCACGTGTACCTCAAAACAGTGAAATGTGTCATTGGCAGCAACAGTCCAAGGGTGCGCTGGGGACAGCCCACAAGCATCATGAGCACAACTCTCTGATCCTAACCCACATCTCTGGACTGTGGGAGGAAACTGGAGAGCCTGGAGGAAACCCAGGCAGTCACGGGTAGAATGTACAAACTGCTGGCGGCAGCGGTGAGAGTTGAATCCGGGTCACAGGTATTGTGGAGTGTACTAACCACTAAACTAAACTCTTAACCACAACTGGGGAGGCTAAGTTGTTCAACAAATAGATTCCTACACACACAAAAAAGAAAATCAGATGTGGGGGTGGGGGAGGAGAAGAGAATATGGAAAAAGCAAAATTATGAAGGAGAGTATCAGCCGTATATGTCCTATGTATATGTCCTTTTGGAAGAGGACAGCGAGGCTTTGAGAGGAAGTGCGGCGGCGGCCATTTTCAAATTGTCCAATTGCTTCTCAGATCGGAGTTCTGAGAGGCGGGACTGCACAGGCGCGTGAAGGAGGGAAAATATAAAAAGGAGAGACTGAGTGAGGTAGTTCTCTTTTGGAAGAGGACAGCGAGGCTTTGAGAGGAAGTGCGGCGGCGGCCATTTTCAAATTGTCCAATTGCTTCTCAGATCGGAGTTCTGAGAGGCGGGACTGCACAGGCGCGTGAAGGAGGCCTGGGAAGGAGGGAAGATATAAAAGGAACGCAGCCTTAAGAAGCGGGCAGCGGAGTGAGCCGGGCGCAGAGTGTAGGGCTTGGGCTCAGGGGGCTTAGGCAGAAGAGGGCACAGTAGGCTTATCTTTTAGTTCTTGTTATTTTTCAGTTATTCGGGAAGTATGAGTGTGAGGGCAGCTTGTTGTTCTCGGTGTCGGATGTGGGAGGTCCTGGAGTCTCCGAGCCTCCCGGACGTCCACATCTGCGCCAGGTGCGCCGAACTGCAGCTCCTGAGGGACCGAGTTAGGGAACTGGAGCTGCAGCTCGATGACCTTCGCCTGGTCAAGGAGAGTGAGGAGGTGATAGAGAGGAGTTACAGGCAGGTGGTCACTCCGGGGCCACGGGGGGCAGATAGGTGGGTTACAGTCAGGAATGGGAAGAGGCAGGTACTAGAGAGTACCCCAGTGGCTGTAACCCTTGACAATAAGTACTCATGTTTGAGTACTGTTGGGGGGGACAGCCTACCTGGTGGAAGTGACAGTAGCCGGGCCTCCGGCACAGAGGATGGCCCTGTAGCTCAGAAGGGTAGGGATAGAAGAAAGAGGACCATACTGATAGGGGATTCAATAGTCAGGGGTTCAGACAGGCGGTTCTGTGGAGGTGATCGAGAGTCCCGGATGGTAATTTGCCTCCCTGGTGCCAGGGTTCGGGACGTTTCTGATCGCATCCAAGATATCCTGAAGTGGGAGGGTGAGGAGCCAGAGGTCGTGGTACATGTAGGTACCAATGACATAGGTAGGAAAGGGGAAGAGGTCCTGAAACGAGAGTATAGGGAGTTAGGAAGGCAGTTAAGAAGAAGGACTGCAAAGGTAGTAATCTCGGGATTACTGCCTGTGCCACGCGACAGTGAGAGTAGGAATGGAATTAGGTGGAGGATGAATGCGTGGCTGTGGGATTGGAGCAGGGGGCAGGGATTCAAGTTTCTGGATCATTGGGACCTCTTCTGGGGCAGGCGTGACCTGTTCAAGAAGGACGGGTTACACTTGAATCCTGGGGGGACCAATATCCTAGCGGGGAGGTTTGCCAGGGCTACAGGGCAGACTTTAAACTAGTAAGATGGGGGGGGGGGGGGGGCGGGAATCAATTTGAGGAAACTATGGGAGAGGAGGTTAGTTCACCAGTAGAGCAAGTAAGTAGACAGTGTGTGAGGGAGGAAAGGCAGGTGATGGAGAAGGGATGCACTCAGCCCAAAGATGTTGGGGAGAAGAAAGAAAAGGATAATAAATTTGAATGCACTGTTAGGGATAAAAAGAGAGGAGGAGGTGGAGAGTATCTTAAATGTATCTATTTTAATGCTAGGAGCATTGTAAGAAAGGTGGATGAACTTAAAGCGTGGATTGATACCTGGAATTATGATGTTGTAGCTATTAGTGAAACATGGTTGCAGGAAGGGTGTGATTGGCAACTAAATATTCCTGGATTTAGTTGCTTCAGGTGTGATAGAGTAGGAGGGGCCAGAGGAGGAGGTGTTGCATTGCTTGTCCGATAAAATCTTATGGCAATGCTTTGGAAGGATAGATTAGAGAGCTCCTCTAGGGAGACTATTTGGGTGGAATTGAGGAATGGGAAAGGTGTAGTAACACTGATAGGAGTGTATTATAGGCCACCTAATGGGGAGCGTGAGTTGGAAGAGCAAGGGTGTAAAGAGATAGCAGATATTTGTAGTAAACACAAGGTGGTGATTGTGGGAGATTTTAATTTTCCACATGTAGATTGGGAAGCTCATTCTGTAAAAGGGCTGGATGGTTTAGAGTTTGTGAAATGTGTGCAGGATAGTTTTTTGCAACAATACATAGAAGTACCGACTAGAGATGGGGCAGTGTTGGATCTCCTGTTAGGGAATGCGATAGGTCAGCTGACAGATGTATGTGTTGGGGAGCACTTCGGGTCCAGTGATCACAATAGCATTAGCTTCAATATAATTATGGAGAAGGACAACACTGGACCTAGAGTTGAGATTTTTGATTGGAGAAAGGCTAACTTTGAGGAGATGCAAAGGGATTTGGAGAGAGTGGATTGGGTAAAGTTGTTTTATGGGAAGGATGTAATAGAGAAATGGAGGTCATTTAAGGGTGAAATTATGAGGGTACAGAATCTTTGTTCCTGTTAGGTTGAAAGGAAAGGTTAAAGGTTTGAAAGCACCATGGTTTTCAAGGGATATTAGAAATTTGGTTTGGAAAAAGAGGGATGTCCACAATAGATATAGGCAGCATGGAGTAAAGGAATTGCTCGAGGAATATAAAGAATGTAAAAGGAATCTTAAGAAAGAGATTAGAAAAGCTAAAAGAAGATACGAGGTTGGTTTGGCAAATAAGGTGAAAGTAAATCCGAAAGGTTTCTACAGTTATATTAAAAGCAAGAGGATAGTGAGGGATAAAATTGGCCCCTTAAAGAATCAGAGTGGTCAGCTATGTGTGGAGCCGAGGGAGATGGGGGAGATTTTGAACGATTTCTTCTCTTCAGTATTCACTAAGGAGAAGGATATTGAATTGAATAAGGTGTGGGAAACAAGTAAGGAAGTCATGGAACCTATGACAATTAAAGAGGTGGAAGTACTGGCGCTTTTAAGAAATTTAAAAGTGGATAAGTCTCCAGATCCTGACAGGATTTTCCCCAGGACCTTGAGGGAAGTTTGTGTAGAAATAGCAGGAGCTCTGACGGAGATCTTTAAGATGTCATTAGAAACGGGGATTGTGCCAGAGGATTGGCGTATTGCTCATGTGGTTCCATTGTTTAAAAAGGGTTCAAGAAGTAAGCCTAGCAATTATAGACCTGTCAGTTTGACATCAGTGGTGGGTAAATTAATGGAAAGTATTCTTAGAGATAGTATTAATAATTATCTGGATAGACGGGATCTGATTAGGAGTAGCCAGCATGGATTTGTGTGTGGAAGGTCATGTTTGACAAACATTATTGAATTTTTTGAAGAAGTTACGAGGAATGTTGACAAGGGTAAGGCAGTGGATGTAGTCTATATGGACTTCAGCAAGGTCTTTGACAAAGTTCCACATGGAAGGTTAGTTAAGAAGGTTCAGTCATTAGGTATTAATGCTGGAGTAATAAAATGGATTCAACAGTGGCTAAATGGGAGATGCCAGAGAGTAGTGGTGGATAATTGTTTATCGGGATGGAGGCCGGTGACTAGCGGGGTGCCTCAGGGATCTGTTTTGGGCCCAATGTTGTTTGTAATATACATAAATGATCTGGATGATGGGGTGGTAAATCGGATTATTAAGTATGCCGATGATACTAAGGTAGGAGGTGTTGTGGATAATGAGGTGGGTTTTCAAAGCTTGCAGGGAGATTTATGCTGGTTAGAAGAATGGGCTGAACGTTGGCAGATGGAGTTTAATGCTGAGAAGTGTGAGGTTCTACATTTTGGCAGGAATAGTCCAAATAGAACATACAGGGTAAATGGTAGGGCATTGGGGAATGCAGTGGAACAGAGAGATCTAGGAATAACCGTGCATAGTTCCCTGAAGGTGGAGTCTCATGTAGATAGGGTGGTGAAGAAGGCTTTTGAAACACTGGCCTTTATAAATCAAAGCATTGAGTACAGAAGTTGGGATGTAATGTTAAAATTGTACAAGGCATTGGTAAGGCCAAATTTGGAATATTATGTACAGTTCTGGTCACCGAATTATAGGAAAGATATCAATAAATTAGAGAGAGTGCAGAGACGATTTACTAGGATGTTACCTGGGTTTCAGCACTTAAGTTACAGAGAAAGGTTGAACAAGTTAGGTCTCTATTCATTGGAGCGTAGAAGGTTGAGGGGGGATTTGATCGAGGTATTTAAAATTTTGAGAGGGATAGATAGAGTTGACGTGAATAGGCTGTTTCCATTGAGAGTAGGGGAGATTCAAACGAGAGGACATGATTTGAGAGTTAGGGGGCAGAAGTTTAAGGGAAACACGAGGGGGTATTTCTTTACTCAGAGAGTGATAGCTGTGTGGAATGAGCTTCCTGTAGAAGTAGTAGAGGCCAGTTCAGTTGTGTCATTTAAGGTAAAATTGGATAGGTATATGGACAGGAAAGGAGTGGAGGGTTATGGGCTGAGCGCGGGTAGGTGGGACTAGGTGAAATTAAGAGTTCGGCATGGACCAGGAGGGCCGAGATGGCCTGTTTCCGTGCTGTGATTGTTATATGGTTTATATGGTTATATTCGGCCTTTTATGAAAAAAACCAATGCTTTTCAACAAAATCCTACAAAAGGCAATGGGTTTGGCCCAGTACATCACAGGTAAAGCTGTCCCAACCAATGAGCACATCTACATGAAACCAAGGGAAAGCAGCATCCATCATCAGATCCCCTCCACACAGGCCATGCTCCTTTCTCGCTGCTGCCATTGGGTAGATGGTACTCAGACCAGGTTCATGAACCATCAGACTCTTGAACAAAAGAGGCCAACTGCCCTCACTCGCCCATCCATTCAGAAGTTCCCACAAGCATATTTGTCACTTTAAGGTCTCCATTTTGTTATTCCATGGCCTCATTATTTATTGGCTTTTTATATTTGCATTTGCACATTGTCTTCTGCACTCTACTTGATCTTTCATTGATCCTGTTATTATTTTAGAGACTCGCTGCGTGTAAAAAGAATCTCAGGGTTGGATGTGGTGACATATGTACTTTGAGAATAAAATTTACTTTAAACTTTTCAAAGGTTTGATTGGCCCTACTGCCTTGTTTAGTTTAAATGTTACTGTGCTGTCTTTACGACAGTTATTTAGTTTATAATATTTTCGCTTAGTAATTCATTCAATAGTATTTTCTAGTTAGAATTAGGAGTGTTTAAAGTATATTCATTGCATGTAAAATATATCGGCATGCGATGACGTCACATCCGGTTTCGCCGCGTCTTGTGGGAAAACACCGGTTTGAAATTAGCGCGAGGGTGGGGGCTTTCCACGAGGCTCACCTGAGCACAAGCAGTTTTGCAGGCATGAGAAATCACAGTGAGAGCAACGCTGTAAGTTAATAGATAATCGATATATTGAACTAAGATGTTAATGCTGATCCTGTTAGAGGTAACGACGGTAGATAATGTTTATGCTTTCGTTAGTTAAAGAGTCGCGGATAGTTTGCATGGAAGTGTATTTAAAGTAGTCAATGGAGCAGGTAAACTCTCCCTGTATACTGCACCTTAGTGTAATGTAGTTATAGTCACCTTTGCAAGTATTTACACTTGAAATGTGATATTAAGGAAGGAACAAATACTGTATCAATCTTGTATTGTTTTATCAACATTTTTCACCATATGTTAATGTGAAGAGTGAACAGTAAATGGTTAATCTTACTGCGATCTGGTTCTTATTAACTGTGGTTTATCCGGACGTTAAATTCGGCGTTTCGTTACACCCGAAGGAGAACGTTACAGTGAAAAAGCGGCATTATCAGGTGTTTCAAGTGCTGCAATGTCAGCTCAATCCAGCATCAAGTCGACGCCGCCCAGCGACAGGGGCAGTAAACCGACATCAAGTAAGCCCACCCAGGCGTTATCAGGTGTTCCAAGTGCTGCAATGTCAGCTCGATCCGGGATCAAGTCGATGGCGCCCAGCGACAAGGGCAGTAGAACGACATCAAGTAAGTCCACACAGGCAAGAGCCAAGGCAGAAGCCGCCAAGGTGCGACTGCATTACGCCAAACAAGAGGCAATTTTGAAAATGAAACTGGCCACCAAAGAAGCCGAAAGGGCTGCCAGACAAAGAGAAGAGGCTGCCAGAGAAGTCGAAATCCAGAAAGAAAGGGCCGCCAGAGAAGCCGAAACCCAGTTGGAAATGACAAAAATATCGACAGAGTTGCATGTGCTGCAGCTAGAAGGAGAAGGAGAAGCTGCCAGGATGGAAGCAGAGTACATAGAAGAAGCTGAAGGGTCGCGTGATCTGACCGAAACAAGTTCTGCTTTGGAAAGGACCAGACTGGAACGCACGAGCGACTATGTACAATATCAAGCAGACAGGCAGGCTCGTCTCCCCTCTCCATACCTATTCGATAACTTCCCCAGCTACGAGGAAGAGAATTTACCCTCGCGGCCCCGCGATGAAGTCAAGAATGAAAGAGCTGACAACCGATATACTTTGACACCAAAGTTACAAAGTTCGATGCGAAGAGACGCGGAGGTTGAATCCAGGATGGCAAATTCCATGAGAAACGTGCGTTCTCAGTCATATGGGCGCCAACGTACTTCTCCAGCCCGCATGCCGCTTGCAGCCGATCCCACGCTGCAGTATTTAGCACGACGGGATCTCGTCACTTCGGGACTGTACCAGTTTGACGATAAACCCGAAAATTACCGTGCTTGGCTCTCCACATTCACCAACGTGATTGACGGGGTCCAGCTCAGTGCAACCCAAAGGTTGGACCTTATGGCGAAATGGCTGGGGAAAGAATCACGCGACCAGGTGAGATGCATGCGTTCAGTGTACATCAACAAACCTGAGCTAGCCTTAAGCGAAGCGTGGGAGAGACTTTGGGAGAGATATGGGTCCCCCGACATTATTGAAGGGGCGCTATATCGACGTCTGGAAAACTTTCCTAAGGTGTCAGCCAAAGATCACTTTAAGTTAAGAGAATTCGGAGATTTACTCATGGAGATCCAAGGCGCCAAAGAAGATGGCTATTCAGCTGGTCTAGTATTCCTAGATACTCCATCCGGGATTAGACCAATTGTGGACAAACTTCCATTTGGGCTGCAGGACAAGTGGCTGACTGTTGCCTCAGAGTACAAGGAAGACCACGATGGTCGATTTCCTCCTTTTGAGCTCCTCACTAGGTTTGTGTGCAAGGAGGCGAAGAGGCGAAACGACCCTAGCCTTGTAGGTCCAGGAAGCAGTTCGATTTACACCAAGCCAGGCAGATCCGTTTCGAATGTTTTCAACATTGATAAACCCGTGTCAGTGCTCAAGACCGAAGCCCTTACGACTAACAACGACCCTGGCAAGTATTGTCCATTGCATAACAAACCTCACCCCCTGAAAGCATGCAGAATGTTTAGGGAAAAACCCCTTGAAGAGAGGACGGCTCTTCTCAAGGAGAAAAGAATATGTTTTAGATGCTGTTCCTCAACCTCTCACCTCGCCAGAGAGTGTACGATCGCCGTGAAGTGTCCGGAATGTGGCAGCCCAGATCACGTCGAGGCCATGCATCCCGACCTGTCACCACAAACCGAGAGCGCTCCTTCACCCCCACAACAGGACGGCGGGGAGGGAGAGGCTCACTCTAGGTCAATAGCTGTCAGCACGAACTGTACAGAAGTTTGCGGTCAAGCTCAGTCAAGTCGTTCTTGTTCCAAGATCTGCCTCACTAAGGTGTACCCTAAAGGAGCCAAAGACAAGGCCATCAAAGCCTATGTGATTCTGGACGATCAGAGCAATCGTTCACTAGTCAGTCCAGAGTTCTTTAAATTGTTCAACATTGAGAGTGAGCGGTTCCCATACTACCTCAAAACTTGCTCAGGCAACATGAAAACCCAAGGAAGGAAGGCAGAAGGCATCCAGATCGAGTCCCTGGATGGTAAAGTCGTCATCTGTCTCCCTCCGCTCTTAGAGTGCAATGAAATCGTGAATAACCGCGCTGGGATCCCGACACCAAGTGCGGTGCTACACCAGCCGCATCTCCACCACATCGCCAAACACATCCCAGAACTGGATCCGAAAGCGGAAATACTCCTGCTATTAGGAAGAGATGTTATCCAGGTACACAAGGTTAGGCAGCAGATCAATGGACCACTCAACGCCCCCTTCGCGCAACGTCTGGATCTGGGCTGGGTGGTGATAGGAGAGGTGTGTCTCGGTGACGTACACAAACCGATGGTTAACACACTCAAGACCAATGTGCTAGAGAGTGGCCGCCATTCAATCTTTCGACCCTGCCCGAGTGTCCCGTGCATCAAGGAAGCACAACAAGGCGTTAACAAGCGCGAGGCAAGCGACGAGTCGCTGGGCCAGTCAGTCTTCGCTCTAACGAAGTATGACAACAAACTTGCACAATCAGCTCAAGATACCATTTCTTTAAAAACCAAAGACACCAAGGTCTTCAGAGATGAAGCAAATAATGGGGTTGCCCCATTGCCAATCAGAGAACCATGCCAGCGCTCACCAGATAACAAAGAGCAGGCAGTCAAACGGTTCACGTCCTTACGGAAAACCCGGAAAAGGAAACCCGAGATGCAGCAACGCACCCGATTGGCCCACGAGGTACTGTGCACCCTAATGGCAGAGGTCACAGCCATTATAAACGCACAATCATTCCTACCTGTGTCTTCTGACCCAGAAAACCCCTTTATACTTTCGCCATCAACGCTCCTTACGCAGAAGGCAGGAGCACCTCCTCCACCAGGAGACTTCTCAGACAAGGATTTGTACACAAAGCAATGGAGACAAGTCCAGGCTCTGGCAAATCAGTTCTGGTCCCGCTGGAGACAGAAATATCTACCCTCGTTGCAACAGAGACGAAAGTGGACAGAACCCCGTAGGAATCTTCAAGTTGGAGACTTAGTCCTGCTCAGGGACAAGCAAGTCGCTCGCAACAGCTGGCCAACGGCCAGAATCACTGCTACATTCCCTAGCGAGGATGGACATGTCAGGAAGATCGAATTGAAGACTACCGACCAAGGCGATGTGAAAATTTACCAAAGGCCAGTTACAGAAGTTATTCTACTTCTACCCAATGACTGATTAAGAGACTAAGTTTTGTACTCTGCTCATTGTGACCTTACGAAGGTCAAGCGGGGAGTGTGCTGTCTTTACGACAGTTATTTAGTTTATAATATTTTCGCTTAGTAATTCATTCAATAGTATTTTCTAGTTAGAATTAGGAGTGTTTAAAGTATATTCATTGCATGTAAAATATATCGGCATGCGATGACGTCACATCCGGTTTCGCCGCGTCTTGTGGGAAAACACCGGTTTGAAATTAGCGCGAGGGTGGGGGCTTTCCACGAGGCTCACCTGAGCACAAGCAGTTTTGCAGGCATGAGAAATCACAGTGAGAGCAACGCTGTAAGTTAATAGATAATCGATATATTGAACTAAGATGTTAATGCTGATCCTGTTAGAGGTAACGACGGTAGATAATGTTTATGCTTTCGTTAGTTAAAGAGTCGCGGATAGTTTGCATGGAAGTGTATTTAAAGTAGTCAATGGAGCAGGTAAACTCTCCCTGTATACTGCACCTTAGTGTAATGTAGTTATAGTCACCTTTGCAAGTATTTACACTTGAAATGTGATATTAAGGAAGGAACAAATACTGTATCAATCTTGTATTGTTTTATCAACATTTTTCACCATATGTTAATGTGAAGAGTGAACAGTAAATGGTTAATCTTACTGCGATCTGGTTCTTATTAACTGTGGTTTATCCGGACGTTAAATTCGGCGTTTCGTTACACCCGAAGGAGAACGTTACAGTTACTAAGAAAATCCATGTTGAAAATCACAATGATCCTGCTTGTCTTAGATGGTGCTTCAGTCAAAGTAAAGTTTATTATCAAGCTACCATATACTGCCTTGAAATTAATTTTCCTGTAGACATTTACAGAAAAATAAAGTACAACAGAATTTATGAAAAACTATACATAAAGCCTGACAAACAACCAATGTACAACCTCAATCATAGTGCTTGGGCTCCCCTCAAGTTCATATCAGAATCTATTAAGACTTCTCTGCTGGGAAAACTTGGACTAGTTTGAGAATACAGATCAGGAACTAAGGAACTGTAAACTTGAGATGCCCTTGGACTTAAAACTCTGTATTCCCCAAGAGGGGGATAAAACTTTTCAACAGTCAGTTAAAGTGAGAACTTCTAAAGAAAATTCATGACCTGAAAGACACTGTGGGTGAATTTTTTTTTTAGCAGTGGGGGCCAACTAGTCCCACTGGACCCAGCCCATTGAGAATGTACATGAAATTAAAGACAGAGGCAGCTAGTGCCTGCTGTAAGGAATATTTCTAAAAACTTTATGATTATGTCTGGTGTGCCTATGACAATACTTCCCAGCCAATTATTAGGTCCAGCTCCCCAAACTGCAGTGTGAAATTATCTACTCTGAGAAGAGCATAAGATATAGGAGCAGAATGAGGACATTAGGTCCATTGAATCTATTCCGCCTTCCAGTCATCCCCAACCCCTGCCTTCTCCCCATACTCTTTGATGTCCTGGCTAACCAAGAACCTATCTATCTCTGCCTTAAATGCGCCCAATGACTTGGCCTCCACAGCCAAATAGCGGCAACAAATTCCACAGATTTACCACCCTCTGAATAAAGTCATTTTCCCACATCTCATTTTTAAATGGACGTCCTTCAATCCTGAGAGTCGTGCCCTCTTGTCCTGGACTCCCCTACCATGGGAAATAACTTTGCCATATCTAATCTGTTCAGGCCTTTTAACATTCAGGATGTTTCTATGAGATCACCCCCCCCCCCCCCCCCATTCTCCTGAACTCCAGGGAATACATCCCAAGAGCTGCCAGACGTTCCTCATAAGGTAACCCTTTCATTCCTGGAATCATTCTCGTGAATCTTCTCTGAACCCTCTCCAATGTCAGTATATCTCTTTTAAAATAAGGAGTCCAAAACTGCACACAAAACACTCATGATTGCTTTATAGAGCCTCAATATCACATCCCTACTCTTATATTCTATACCTCTAGAAATGAATGCCAACATTGCATTTGCCTTATTCACCATTGACTCAACCTGGAGGTTAACCTTTAAGGTATCCTGCACAAGGACTCCCAAATCTTGTTGCATCTCTGGATTTTGAATTCTCTCCCCATCTAAATAATAGTTTGCCCATTTATTTCTTCTACCAAAGTGCATGACCATAAAATTTCCAACATTGTATTTCATTTGCCACTTCATTGCCTCCCACCCTTCTTAAATCGCGGAATAACGTTTGCAATTTTCCAGTCATCCAGTAGAATGCCTGAATCTATCGATTCTTGAAAGAACGTTGTTAATGCTTCTGCAATCTCTCCAGTTGCTTCCTTCAGAACCCGAGGGTGCATTCTTTTGGGTCCAGGAGATGTACCCACCCTCAGACCATTATGCTTCCTGAGCACTTTCTCAGACTTAATTTTCACTGCACATACATAACTTCCCTGACACTCTTGAATGTCTAGTATACTGCAGATGTCTTCCACTGTGAAGACAGATGCAAAATATGCATTCAGTTCCTCTACCACCTCTGCGTCTCTCATTACAATGTCTCCAGTGTCGTTTTCTATTGGTCCTATATCTACCCTCAACTCTCTTTTACCCTTTATATACTTAAAAAAAGCTTTTAGTATCTTCTTTGATATTAGTCGCCAGCTTCCTCTCATAATTCATCTTTTCTTTCCTAAGGACCTTCTTTGTTTCCTTCTGCAAATTTTTAAAAGCTTCCCAATCCTCTATCTTCCCACTAGCTCTGCTTACTTGTATGCCCTCTCTTTTGCTTTTACATTGGCTCTGACTTCACTTGACAGCTACAGTAGTGTCCTTCTTCCATTCGAAATTTTCTTATTTGGAATATATCTGTCTTGCACTTCCCTCATTTTTCACAGAAACTCTGCTGTCCTTCCTGCTGGTGTCTCTTTCCAGTGAATCTTAGCCAGTTCCCCCCCATGCCATTGTAATTTCCCTTATTCCAGTGAAATACCAACACATTGGAATTTAGTTTCTCCTTTTCAAATTTTAAGTAAACTCGATCATATTGTGATCACTGTTCCCTAAGGATTCCTTAACCTTAAGCTCTCTTATCGGCTCCAGATCATTGCACAGCACCCAATCCAGCACAGCCGATCACCTAGTGGGCTCAACAACAAGCTGTTCTAAAAAGCCATCCCTTAGACGTTCTACAAATTCTCTCTCTCAAGGTCCAGTACTGGCCTGGTTTTCCCAATCTACTTTCATGTTAAAACCCCCAATGATTATCATGTCATTGCCCTTCTGACACACCTTTTGTAATCTGCTGTAATTTGTAATCCACATCCCGGCTGCTGTTTGAAGGCCTGTACACAACTGCCATTAGGGCCCTTTTATCCTTGCCATTTCTTAGATCAAACCATATAGACTCGATACCTTCTAATCCTATGTCATCCCTTTCTAATGATTTAATATTATTTCTTATGCACTGGACCACACCACTCCCTCTGCCTGCTCACCTATCTTTCTGATACACTGTATATCCTTGGACGTTCAGCTCCCAATGGCCGCCATCCTTTAGCCAAGTTTCAGAGATGGCCAGAAACGTCACACTTGCCAATCTGTAGCTGAATTTCAAGATCATCCATTTTATTTCTTATGCTGCATACATTCAAATATAACATTTTCAGTCCAGTACTTATTGCTTTCTGTTTTAACCGCACCACGCCTCTAATGCCTTGTAACTCATCCCACTGGCTATGATTATGCCTCATCTCCTGCCTGTCCTTTCTATCATCTCTGTTGCACGCTATCTTTTATTTATTTCTGTTTTCCCCTTCCTGAGCCCTATCACTCCGGTCCCCATCCCCCTGCCAAATTAGTTTAAACACTCCTGAACAGCTCTATTAAACCTGCCTGCTAGGATGTTGGGACTCCTTTGGGTTCAGGTGTAACCCATCTTTTTTATACAGGTTGTACCTCCCCCAGAAGAGGCCACAATGATCCAGGAATCTGAAGCCCTGCCCCCTACTCCAGTCTCTCAGCCACACATTAACATGCCTGATCATGCTATTCTTGTGCTTGTTAACACATGGCACAGTCAGCAATCCAGAAATTACTACCCTGGAGGTCCTGCTTTTCAGCTTTCTGCCTGACTCCCTGAATTCGCTCTTCAGAACCTCCTCCCTTTTTCTACTTATGTCATTGGTACCAATTGTACAAAGACTTCTGGCTGTTCACCCTGTCCCTTCAGAATACTCTGCACCCAATCCGAGACATCCTGTACCTTGTCACCTGGGAGGTAACACACCATGTGGGCATCTCCATCGGGCTGACAGAACCTCCTGTCTGTTCCCATCACTATGGAATCCCCTATGACTACCGTATTCCTCATCTTCCTCTCTCCCTTCTGCACCACAGAACCAGGCTCAGTGCCAGAGACCCAATCGCTGTGTTTGACGTCTGTCAGGTAGTGGGGGTAAAATTTGCCCGTCTGTGCTGATCACCCCATCCTTGACTAAGCTGTTCCACCATGAACACGATCTGTTAAGAGTCAACATGATGCTTTCAGATCAGGTCATGCACAGCACATACCTCCGCCACACTGCTCAAGTGTGTTTCTGGGGTAGAGGGGCTAGCGACCCTTGTGCCTGTTTTTTGTGTTCTATCGCTGAGCAGCAGTGAACGATCTGCTTGGCCTATCAGAGTTCTCTTTGGGATTTCTGATTTGGCCGTTGTTCATGATTGCACTTAATAAAAAAAATAGCATCCAAAACGAGATAATGATTTCTGAGGGGGATGGCCACAGGAGTACGCTCCACTCTCTGAGCTCTTCCCTTCCCTGACAGTCACCCACTTGTCTAACTCCTGCAGCCTCAGGGTGACCAACTCCTTTTAGCTCCTATCTGTCTCCTGCTCATTTTCCCTAATAAGCTGTAGGTCATCAAGCCGCAGCTCCAGATCCCTAACATGGTCTCTTAGCAGCTGCATCTCGGTGTACCTGGCGCAGATGTGGCCTTCCGGGAGACTGAAAGATTCCCAGGATTCCCACATCTGACATCCAGAACAAAGCACTCACTCTACAGACATGCTGTCTATTCCTCAAAAAAAATGCAAGGGGAAAAAAACAACAAAGTCCACTTACTCATTTACCTCGTCGAAGCCCTACCACTATGCCTCAGACTGCTGCACTGATGACCGCACCGCTAGGCAGTGTCTCCCGCTTATGCCCGAACCTTCCCTGCTCTCCAACTCACGACTGGTGCTCTGGTTATAGCCAAGTTCCTGCGAAGCTTTTCCCTTTTAAACTTCACTCCCGGACCTGTGCACCACCTCCTCTCTCCTCTCTCTCCAACCCCTCATTGGTGCGCTGAAAAGGATGGACAATGTCGTCATGTGTCAACTCCAAGAGAAGTTTGGAAGCAGCATGAGCCATTGTGCAATATAAGGAACTTTCCATCTTCAAAAGCTTTTAATTCCATCAGTGGAGATTTATTGAAGCATCTCCGCTGAAACGAGGCTCCATCTATTATATTTTATAAGTGTGTGAGACATGGTCTTCCCACTAGAAAGTTAACTATTCAGGTGCAGCGTTTTCCTTCTCAGACCTATGCAAGTTGCAAAGTCAATGTTGTGTAAGGAAAAATACTACTCTCCGTAACTTGATTGCAAGACATAATTATACTGATCTCTATGGTAACCTCTAATTATTTACTTGTGGAATTCTCAGGAATGTAAACTGCCAGTTTGCAAAACTTATTCTATAAATTTAGATGCAACAAATCTTACTCAAGTGTAGCAAAGACCAGGAAAACGTGCTGTATTTCTCAGTGACAGCTATGACTCATCATGCATTTTAAAGCTCATCCTTAAGTAATGATGGCATATTATTATGTAAACTGATTACTTATTTTTCTGCCATAACGCAGGAAGATTGGCAAGGTGAAACTTCGTCTTTGTCAAAGTAACCAAGACACCACAAGCTTTTTTGACCAGACTGAATTATCAGTGTGAAGCTGGATTAGAGTCCGAACTTGCTGGCAAAGAACAGCAGCTTCTCCTTGGCATGCTTTCTATCCTCGAGTCCAGTAAATGAACTGGAACTGATGGAAATTTCCCCAACACTTAAACAGCCCCAATTCTATTAAAGGAGTATGGCTTCAAAGGGCCAAAATAAGCCCAAGTTACATGTACCTTTTTGGATTATAAGAAGTTCTACCTCAGCAAACACTCCCCTTTTTGGATCAGAATTACTTGGACGGCAAGTTCAAATTATGCATCTGGGAAAGCTTGTTCTGACATGGGTAGCAGCGAGCATAGAGGCTCACCACTGGTAGCATTCTACCTCATGACTGGAATTTAACAAGTAGGCTATTTTGGCCTCGCTCTGCCATTTGATATGATTTGCCACATTTGTACCCTTTCCCTCTTTATTCCCAAATTCCTTGGACAGAAATATCTGCACCTTTAACATCTAATCATTTGGCCTCTACTGTCTTCTGCAGTAGAGAATTCCAGATTTTCCCATCCTTGGGATTAAAAATTTATCCCAAAGTTGGTTCTACAAGGCAGACTAGGTATCTTGAGTCCTGCTTCTGAAACTTTCAACCAGAAATATCTTCCCTAGAGTGAAGGTGGTTGAGTAATGGAAATTGGTTTATTATTGCCACATATATTGAGGTACAGTGAGAAGCTCGTCTTGCATACTGTTCATGCAATGCAATTTAATCCAGTGTACTTGTAGGAAAGAAAACAGACTGCTCCAGGGTGCAGTGCAGAAGACAATAAGATGTAAGGTCTTAACAAGGTAGGTTAGAAGGTCATCTTATTTACCAAGGAAGCACTAAATCGGCTTATGACATGACTGTGTATACAACTGAGGCCGACACAAGCTAGATAGCTAGTGTCTGTTTTCCTATGGTAGGAGTGTCTAAAATTAGGCTAAAGGTCAGAGGGTGGTTTAAAAGGGTAATTTTTTCCCACTGTAGCTGTTGTTTGAGATGAGCTGGTGGAGCCAAGACTAACTTCTGGGGCTTTTAGATAGGTACTTGACTGAGAAATGCAGACAATCAATCTTGGGTGTAAGACTTCTGTAGTACAACAGTAATTTTATGTATTGCACTATATTGCTGTCACAAAAACAAATTGTGACATGAGTGATGATAAACTTGATTCTGATATGGGCCTGTCTTGTCAGCTAAGGGTGGAAAGGCGGCAGGGAGAGAGGAATCTTGCTTGGGAAAGGGGAAGGAAGTGATTGGGAAGCACCAGACAGATATTCTGTAACCAATAAACCAATTGTTTGGAATCAAATGATCTTACCTGGTGTTTCAGGGCTGGGTGTGTCTGGCCATGTCCTACACCCACTCCACCCACCATTCCCAACATCCTTTGCTCTTGCCAGATTTAGAAACTTGCTCTCTGCTCCACATTGGCAAGTACCGTACCGTACAAAAGCCTTGGAGCATGCGAGCTATACATATGCCCAAGACTTTTGCACAGTACTGTACGAATGAGAAAGGCAACAGAATCAAGGTAAGTGTGATTAGTAAAGAGGTATAACAGTGGACCAAAGGGTCTGAATGTGCTGTACAACTATTTGTGCTGTTCAGATCTTTATCAATTTGACCCTATCTCTCCTTGTACCTCAGTTATGCTATCTGAGCAATAGATCAGGTAAACCCCTATTATGTGCCCTCATGGCAATAGACAATAGGTGCAGGAGTAGGCCATTTGGCCCTTCTAGCCAGCACCGCCTTTCACTGTGATCATGGCTGATCATACACAATCAGTACCCCGTTCCTGCCCTCTCCCCATATCCCTTGACTCCGCTGTCTATAAGAGCTCTATCTAACTCTCTCTTGAATGCATCCAGAGACTTGGCCTCCACTGCCTTCTGGGGTAGAGCATTCCACATATCCACCACTCTCTGGGTGAAAAAGTTTTTCCACATCTCAGTTCTAAATGGCCTACCCTTTATTCTTAAACTGTGGCCTCTAGTTCTGGACTCACCCATCAGTGGGAACATGCTTCCTGCCTCCAGCATGTCCAATCCCTTAATAATCTTATATGTCTCAATCAGATCCCCTCTCATCCTTCTAAATTCCAGAGTATACAAGCCCAGTTGCTCTAATCTTTCAACATATGACAGTCCCGCCATTCTGGGAATTAACCTTGTGAACCTACGCTGTACTCCCTCAATAGCAAGAATGTCCTTCCTCAAATTTGGAGACCAAAACTGCACACAATACTCCAGGTGGGGTCTCACCAGGGCCCTGTACAGCTGCAGAAGGACCTCTTTACTCCTATACTCAATTCCTCTTGTTATAAAGGCCAGCATGCCATTAGCTTTCTTCACCGCCTGCTGTACCTGCAGGCTTGCTTTCATTGACTGATGTACAAGAACACCTAGATCTCGTTGTACATCGCCTTTTCCTAACTTGACTCCATTTAGATAGTAATTTGCCTTCCTGTTCTTGCCACCAAAGTGGATAACCTCACAGTTATCCACATTAAACTGCATCTGCCATACATTTGCCCACTCACCCAACCTGTCCAAGTCACCCTGCATTCTCATAACATCTTCCTGACATTTCACACTGCCACCCAGCTTTGTGTCATCAGCAGATTTGCTAATGTTACTTTTAATCCCTTCATCTAAATCATTAATGTATATTGTAAACAGCTGCAGTCCCAGCACCGAACTTTGCAGTACCCCACTGGTCACAGCCTGCCATTCCGAAAGGGACCCGTTAATCACTACTCTTTGTTTCCTGTCAGCCAGCCAATTTTCAGTCCATGTCAGTACTCTGCCCCCAATACCATGTGCCCTAATTTTGCCCACTAATCTCCTATGTGGGACTTTATCAAAAGCTTTCTGGAAGTCCAGGTACACTACATCCACTGACTCTCCCTTGTCCATTTTCATAGTTACGTCCTCAAAAAACTCCAGAAGATTAGTCAAGCATGATTTTCCCTTCATAAATCCATGCTGACTTGGACTGATCCTTCTACTGCTATCCAAATGTGTCGTAATTTCATCTTTTATAATTGACTCCAGCATCTTTCCCACCACTGACGTCAGGCTAACCAGTCTATAATTCCCTGTTTTCTCTCTCCCTCCTTTCTTGAAAAGTGGGACAACATTAGCCACCCTCCAGTCAGCAGGAACTGTTCCTGAATCTATAGAACATTGGAAAATGATTACCAATACGTCCACGATTTCTAGAACCACCTCTTTAAGTACCCTGGGATGTAGACCATCAGGTCCCGGGGACTTATCAGCCTTCAGACTCAGCAGTCTATCCAACACCATTTCTTGCCTAATATAAATTTCCTTCAGTTCATCCTTTACCCTAGTTCCTTTGATCACTATTACATCTGGGAGATTGTTTGTGTCTTCCCTAGTGAAGACAGATCCAAAGTACTTGTTCAACTCATCTGCCATTTCCTTGTTCCCCATAATAAATTTACCCGTTTCTGTCTTCAATGGTCCAATTTTGGTCTTAACTATTTTTTTGCTATTCACATACCTAAAGAAGCTTTTACTATCCTCCTTTATATTCTTGGCTAGTTTACCATCGTACCTCATTTTTTCTTGGCGTATTACCTTTTTTGTTATCTTCTGTTGCTCTTTAAAAGCTTCCCAGTCCTCTGATTTCCCGCTCATCTTTGCTATGTTATACTTCTCTTTTATTTTTATACTGCCCTTTACTTCCCCCATCAGCCACGGCCGCCCTTTACTCCCCTTAGGATCTTTCTTCCTCTTAGGAATGAACTGATCCTGCACCTTCTGCATTATTCCCAGAAATACCTGCCATTGTTGTTCCACTGTCTCCCTGCTAGGGTATTGTTCCATT
This sequence comes from Hypanus sabinus, assembly GCF_030144855.1. NCBI lineage: Eukaryota > Metazoa > Chordata > Chondrichthyes > Myliobatiformes > Dasyatidae > Hypanus > Hypanus sabinus. The sequence goes on along the minus strand of NC_082709.1, from coordinate 15,960,924 downwards.
GAACTTTGGCCAGCTTCTCCCTCATAGCTCCATAGTTCCCTTTGTTCTACTGTAATACTGACACATCTGATTTTCCCTTCTCCTTCTCAAATTGTAGTTTAAAACATATCATATTATGGTCACTACCTCCTAATGGTTCCTTTACCTCCAGGTCCCTGATCAAATCCGGTTCATTGCACAACACTAAATCTGGAATTGCCTTCTACCTGGTAGGCTCCAGTACAAGCTGTTCTAAGAATCCATCTCGGATGCACTTCACAAACTCCCTTTCTTGGGGTCCAGTACCATTCTGATTCTCCCAGTCTACCTGCATGTTGAAATCCCCCATAACAACTGTATCATTACCTTTGCAACATGCCAATTTTAACTCTTCATTCAACTTACACCCTACATCCAGTCTGCTGTTTGGGGGCCTGTAGCTAACTCCCATTAGGGTCTTTCTACCCCTAGAATTTCTCAGTTATATCCATACTGATTCTACGTCCCCCCTCGCAAGGGACTGAATATCATTCCTCACCAACAGAGCCACCCCACCCCCTCTGCCAGTCAGTCTGTCCTTTCGATAAGATGTATAGCCTTGAATATTCATTTCCCAGGCCCTGTCCGCTTGAAGCCATGTCTCAGTTATTCCCACATCGTACTTGCCAATTTCCAACTGAGCCTCAAGCTCATCTACTTTATTCCTTATACTTCGTGCATTCATATATAATAATTTTAATTTGTTACTCCCCTCTCCATTCATATCAATTCCTATTTCACTTGGCCATACTGTATGATCTCTTCTTGAGCTTTCTACTCCATTGATTCTGTTGTCCTTTTTAACTTTTCTTATTTTCACTTTCCCTTTAACTACATCCTTATATTTCCAGTTCATCCCCTCCCCCCCACTACTTAGTTTAAACACATCCGTGTTGCAGTGGCAAACCTGTCTGCCAGAATGCTGGTCCTCCGCCTACTGAGGTGCAACCTGTCCCTTTTGTACAATTCATCCCTACCCCAAAACAGATCCCAGTGGTCCAAGAATGTAAATCCTTGCTTTCTGCACCAGTTCCTCAGCCACACATTCAGATCCCTGAATGTTCCTCCCTGTTCCTGCCCTCTCCAGCACGAGGAACTGGAAGCAAACCAGAGATAACCACCCTGGAAGTCCTGCTTTTCAGTCTTCTTCTGAGTTCTGTGAAGTCCCGCTGCAGAATGTCCTTCCTCTTCTTCCCGATGTCATTTGTGCCGACATGCACTACCACTCCCGGTTGTTCACCTTCACCCTTTACCCTTCCCGGCAATCGGTCCGTAATGTCCTGGATCCTAGCACCAGGGAGGCAACACACCATTCTTAAATCTCGCCTGTTGCCGTAGAAACCTATTTCCGTACCTCTTACTATGGAGTCCCCTACTACCACGGCTCTTCCTGATGTCTGACTCCTCGGCTCTGCTTCTGCACCAATTTTCGGCTCGCAGACCTGTCCGCCTCTCAGACTGGCAGTATCTTCTGTCCTGACAGCTTCCAAGAGGGTGAACCTGTTTACGAGAGGTACATCCCCAGGGGTCTCCTATACTTCAAGCCTCCTTTCCTTCCTCATCATCGCCCCCTTTCCCTCTTCCGGTATCCTCGGTGTAACGACCTCACTGTAGGTCCTGTCCAGAAAACTCTCATTTTCGCGGATGAACCTGAGGTCATCCAGTTCTTCAGTGCTGCAACATGCTCCTTCAGAAGCTGAATCTGGACACATTTTCCACAGCTGTAGCAGCCGGGGGCACTATCAGTGTCCCTGACCTCCCACATCATGCACGTAGTACACTGAATCAGCTTAGCGGTCTTGTCTTCACCCTCTCCAATTGTGCCTGACTTAGTCTCCTCCCTCAGCCTCCTCGCCGAAGACTCTCGAGCCAAAGACTAGCACTTCTCACACCAGGCACCTCCCTCAACCAGGCTGCTCTCGGACAGGCAAAGACCTCCTTCCTTGGAAAAGAGAACCAAAACTTACACAATTTCAGAAGGGCCTCACCAAGATATCCTTGCTCCTGTACTCAGTCTTGTAGGTCAATATACCAGCTACCTTCCTAAGCCTCATGGCATAATGGAGTACATAACAGCTAAGCATCTTCTCAGCTCCTCAATGTGCAAAATCCATGATTTCCTTCTCTACACTTTGGTTAGAATAATCTATGTGTACACTGAAGTTGTCCCGTGATTGTTCCCATTCTGCACACCTTAAATTCCCTGTTAATCCTATTCTGCTCCATCACCAAGTCAAATGCAATGTTAAATTTCCAAACTTTCCTTCTCCCCTACCATCTCCATTTTCATGGTGGAAAAGACCCATTTATTGCATCCTCAAGATTGTACAGGAGGATGGATTTATTTATTAGCTACCCATAATTACCTTTGAATGGTCTCCTAGATCATTTGAGGGCCACTGATAGTCAATTATATTCAGGCAGCTATTATACTGCCCTAAAAAGATTCCTGGTTGCATGCTCCCAGCCATGTTTATTCCAGCTCTGTCCCAAGCTAGAGCTTGCCTCCAATAATTTAGTGCAGCATAGATATTTCAGAACAGTGAATATGTTATGCTCTTAGATGGCTTCGTCAGCCACTGGAAAAACAAGCTTATGCTAACAAACTGTGTAATTGAAAGTTTAGCAGTGCCCTTGACAACGCCAATATTTCAATAACACGTGGTAAAAAAAAGTTTAATTTTTCTCCCACAATAAAAAAATCTAGTACAGGTAAATCTGAAAACTAAAACAAATGATAAGCTGCAAACATGAGGAAAGCTGCACTTTTCTGTTGGTAGTGGAGTTTGCTGTCTTTGTACCAAATGCAACCTGGTACATGCTCAGGTTCAAGGGTCAACTTTATTCACCATGCACATTTACTTGTGCAGGGAATTTGCTGTGGCATGACATATATGAGCCATGAATCTATTTTCAGGTGAGTTCTTCCTGCGTCGTGTACGTATCTATTTTCAGTGTGTGTTACATGTTTATTATGAGTAATTTCTCATGTGGGTTTGGGCGTGGTAGAAGCAAAAGTGTATAGTTACGTATTCATGCTTTATCTTTAGTTCAGTTTGGTCTTGGTTAGAACCACAGGCAGCTAGAGTGATTCTTTTTTTGTCGACTGCCTGAGAACGCTAATGCTTAAATAGGCTAAGATCACTAACACACAAGAATGAATACGTTTTGATCACAGATTTGTTTTGTAATAGACTAATAATACTAAAAGTCACGAGTTTGTTTTTGCTACTTTCCTAATAAAGTATTGAATGTGAATGCGCATACTTCTACTTAGAACTAAATTATTTGTGGAGCGCGTCATACTGTGTCAACGCCCAGTGCTGAACAGTCTTGGTTTGTTTTCAAGTAACTGCTGCATGACATGCAACGAAAAAAAATTCAACAGTTTATTATAAGTTAGGTTGAAGTACAGATACAGGAAAAAATGTGCATGAATACCAGCACACATTTACAACGTAAACAACATTAGAAGAAGAGGTTAAAAGTGGTTAGAGTGCATTACCGTGATCAAGGTAATAACTAGAGCGTGGCTAACTAGAATGCCGGCTGGTGGCGTAGTGGCATCAGCGCCGGATTTCGGAGTGAAGGCACCCGAGTTCGAATCCATCCGACCCCCTTGCACGCTTTCCATCCATGCCGCATTGAGTGTCGAGCTAGCAACTCGGCCTCATAAAAATAAGTAAGCCCACTAAAAAAACGCTATCACGACGGCGTCCTGATGACTCCACTTGGAGCTAAGGGCTTTCTTCTTCTTCTAACTAGAATGGCTGATCAGGTTAACTACCAGGGGTAAGATGTTGTGAAGTTTGTTTTAATAACCCTGTAGTGCTTTCCAGAGAGATTTTTTTTTTGAAAAGGCAATCTGCTGGGTGGGTAGCGGCTGCAGTGTCTTCCCCCACCCCCCCCCCCCCGCCCGTTTCTTTGTCCTGGTCACATACAAGTCCTGCACCATGGTAGATGGCAATCAATGACTTTTACTGCTGACTTGACTGTCTTCATGAGGAAGAATGCAGCAAAGTGAAATCCTTACATGGATCAGCTGCTGTTGAGGAATCCACATTGAAATATGGCGGCACTCAGCAACAAGGCGAATTTTTTGCCTGCTGAATCCCATGCCAGTGCTGGAAACCAGGAGCTCAAAGAAATTGGGGGAACAATTCCTTTTGTTGCACTGGTTTGGGAACACACTCCTGTGATTCCTGAAACACCAAGGAGAAGTGGGATAAGGATGACAATTCTGGGCAATGAAAATGAAAAGAGGTCTTGCTAAAATTATAATGAACATGAGCAGAGATGTGTAGAGTACGTTGTGGAAGCTACACTACAGGGAAGATCCAATACAATTGAAGGGTATCAAATATTTACAAGAATGTTGCAAGGATTAACAAATTATAGTTCAGTCCAGCTAGCACTAGGTGATTCCTTGGAAGAAAAGACGGGGTTTATTGAGCAAGTCTTGGATAGGGTTGGCCGCAAGGATCTGCTTCCTTTAAATGGCAGGACAATAACCAAGTGACATACATTAGACAGAAATTGCAGAGAAAAGAATTCTCTTCCAATGAGAGGGATGGGGGTCTGCAAATGACTACAGAAAGAATGGCATAGGCAAAAACTCTCTCAGTCTTTCGGCACATGGATAAGAACCTGAACAGTTGAAATCTATACAACTATGAACCACGAACTAAGTACGACTGAATTGGATCATTTGTTTTTGGCATTCATAGGCAATTGCTAAATGGATTCTTTCTGTGCCAAAATTTTCTTTTTTCCATTACTTACCTTCAAGGACATTAATAAACTGGAAATTTATACCACTCTGGTAAATTTTATGATCCCAGTTGCCAACAGAACCTTGGCATTCTTCATTGTCATCTAAATTTAAATTTCCCAGCTATCATATAGAATTTAAAGGTCTTTAGAAGAACAACGGTTGTCTTTTACAATCCAGCTTGCTTATGGTTTTAACTTTATGTATATTGACAGAGCAGATCAAGTAACAGTGAGTACAGAAATTTGTAAGCACCATCTGTGCAAATATTGGGTTAATCCACTTCTTTTAAGTTCACTTTAGACAATTTGCAAGCAACTGCAATGCCAAGTCGAGGAGCAGAAACACTTTCCACGTTTCAGCAATAAGAGAACAGTTCCTTTGTTCGAAGTTTCTGCACAAACCATTTAGTTTTGTATCAGGCATTAAAATAACTTCCTGAAAACTATTACCAGGGAACCAATTCACCATCTTGGAATTTGAGGCAGCTGTGTTTTCCAGAGGAGCACGTTTACTTTCCTTGATCAATGCCTATACCATGACAAGTAGAAACTTGTGAATGGAGAATTTTCAGTAACTCCCATCACTGGTGACACTAAACAACTCATTTTTGGTGAAGACATTAACTACGCAGTTGAAGCAGATCAATATAGCAAGACCAATGGGAAATGACACTTTGCCCATATCCCGACGAAAGCAGTTAAGGTGGGAAAGCTCCACAGCAAATGGATGTAACACACTCATGCTATAAGGTTACATCGCTAATGTAAAGGCCTGTCTGTAGTGCTCCACTGCCAATGTAATGGCTTCTCTGTAGCAGCAAAGTTTGGGTTATGACTAGTGATAATGGGGCTTTAGAATGTGGGGCTATCCAATGAGAGGAATGTTGTTCATTCTTGTGTGCCTGGATGAGGGATTTTTACGGTCTTTTGTGGGCGAGAGAGGAAGAGGGAAGAGCTGGTAGACTACTGGGCAGAGTGGACCGGGAGCGAGGGTCCGAAGTTCGGCGATGCTCGGAGGAGGGAGCGAGGGTCCGAAGTTCGGAGGAGGGAGCGAGGGTCCGGAGTTCGGCGATGCTCGGAGGAGGGTGCGAGGGTCCGGAGTTCGGCGATGCTCGGAGGAGGGTGCGAGGGTCCGAAGTTCGGAGGAGGGAGCGAGGGTCCGGAGTTCGGCGATGCTCGGAGGAGGGTGCGAGGGTCCGAAGTTCGGAGGAGGGAGCGAGGGTCCGAAGTTCGGCGATGCTCGGAAGAGGGAGCGAGGGTCCGAAGTTCGGCGATGCTCGGAGGAGGGAGCGAGGGTCCGAAGTTCGGCGATGCTCGGAGGAGGGAGCGAGGGTCCGAAGTTCGGCGATGCTCGGAGGAGGGAGCGAGGGTCCGAAGTTCGGCGATGCTCGGAGGAGGGAGCGAGGGTCCGAAGTTGGGCGATGCTCGGAGGAGGGAGCGAGGGTCCGAAGTTGGGCGATGCTCGGAGGAGGGTGCGAGGGTCCGGAGTTCGGCGATGCTCGGAGGAGGGAGCGAGGGTCCGAAGTTCGGCGATGCTCGGAAGAGGGAGCGAGGGTCCGAAGTTCGGCGATGCTCGGAGGAGGGAGCGAGGGTCCGAAGTTCGGCGATGCTCGGAGGAGGGTGCGAGGGTCCGAAGTTCGGCGATGCTCGGAGGAGGGAGCGAGGGTCCGAAGTTCGGAGGAGGGAGCGAGGGTCCGGAGTTCGGCGATGCTCGGAGGAGGGAGCGAGGGTCCGAAGTTCGGCGATGCTCGGAGGAGGGTGCGAGCGTCCGAAGTTCGGCGATGCTCGGAGGAGGGTGCGAGGGTCCGAAGTTTGGCGATGCTCGGAGGAGGGTGCGAGGGTCCGAAGTTCGGCGATGCTCGGAGGAGGGAGCGAGGGTCCGAAGTTCGGCGATGCTCGGAGGAGGGTGCGAGGGTCCGAAGTTCGGCGATGCTCGGAGGAGGGAGCGAGGGTCCGAAGTTCGGCAAGGTTCGGAGGAGGGAGCGAGGGTCCGAAGTTCGGCGATGCTCGGAGGAGGGAGCGAGGGTCCGAAGTTCGGCGATGCTCGGAGGAGGGAGCGAGGGTCCGAAGTTCGGCGATGCTCGGAGGAGGGAGCGAGGGTCCGAAGTTCGGCGATGCTCGGAGGAGGGAGCGAGGGTCCGAAGTTCGGCGATGCTCGGAGGAGGGTGCGAGGGTCCGAAGTTCGGCGATGCTCGGAGGAGGGAGCGAGGGTCCGAAGTTCGGCGATGCTCGGAGGAGGGAGCGAGGGTCCGAAGTTCGGCAAGGTTCGGAGGAGGGAGCGAGGGTTGATGAACGGCTGTATCAGTGAGCTCCAACATGCAACTTTTGACTTTATTTTCCTTAGAATAGGCCCTTTATCTTTTTAGTTTCTTTTGTAACCCTATATTCAGATTTATAAAGTTCAGTCATTTAATTGCATATGGTGATATAATGTTGTGCGGATTTGTAACCGGGCAACACATCACGCAGCATCCACACAAACGAGATTTCTCAGTTTGGCCGGGCCAGAGGCTGTATTCCCCTAGACCGGGGGTCGGCAACCCGCGGCTCCGGAGCCACATGTGGCTCTTTTACGTCTGTGCTGCGGCTCCCTGTTGCTTTGGGAAATAATTGGTTGTGGCGACCCTTTTCCTGGCACATCCGAACCGACTCACAATTAGATAGCCTACGGGGGTTTGCGAGCACAGAGCTTTGGAGCCTCTGCGCCATGGGGGGGAGGGGGGGCAGGTTGAGGGAGGCTTAAAAGTGAGGCTGAAGATTTTGAATAAAGTTTTTTCCTTCGACTGCAGTTACCGACTCCGTGTCGTAATTTTAGCGCTGCGTGTAGCACACCGCTACATGGTCAGTATTTAATTAAAATGTATTTTATGTAAGTTTGTTAGTTTTTGAAATGTAAATCTAAATTTGAAGATTATGGTGATCTTGTACAACCTAATTAAGACGTTGTGGCGACCCATTTCCTGACACATCCGAACCGGCTCACAATTAGCCAGCGTTCAGGCTAAGGGAGATAGCCTACGGGGGTTTGTGAGTACGTGTCTTTTGCAGCATCCGCGCCCATGGGGGGCGGGTTGAGGGAGGCTTAAAAGCAAGGCTGTTTAGTTCGAATAAAGCTATCTTTGACTGCAGTTTACTGACTGCATGTAGCACACCGCTACAACGTGTTTTTATCGCTGGCTGTCCAGAGGGGAGGTGCTGAAACGCTTTGTCGCGTGTCTGGAAGAAGTGAAAACTTTCCTGGGCAGCAAAGGGCTCAACTTTCCTGAGCTGGAACAGCCAGAGTGGCTGGAAAAGCTACACTTCATGGTAGACATGACAGCGCACCTGAACACGCTAAACACAGCTCTTCAATGGGGTAAGGACGTACAGCCCTGCACATGTTGGAGGATGTTTTGGCATTCGAGCGCAAGTTGACAGTGCTTGCCAGAGATTTACAGAAAGGCACATTGTCTCACTTCCCCAATTTGAGAGAGTTCAAACAAGGTCACGACATGATAAATTCGGGGTATTTACATTCTGCAATCATCGCAATGCAAACATCGTTTGGGAAACGCTTCTGTGAGTTCAGAGAGGAAAAAAACACATTATCCTTCCCGGTCACTCCCCTAAGCATCGATCCATCCCTACTGAATACGACTGCATTGTCAGGTGTGAGTCAACCTGAACAAGTATGATAAATATTTTAATTGCCTATTATTTTACGTATATTCATATGTTTTCATTGTTCAGTGAAATAGTCCTTTTATTTTTCAGGTTGACAGCTGGCTGACGTTATTTTTGGTTTGCTGCTGGCGGCAAATTTAAGTTTGGCATTTTTCATAAATACAAGAAGGACTCAAATAGACGTTGAGTATTTTACTTAAAAGTAACCTTCAACCCAACGTCTTTTTTTCGGAGTTCAAAATGTTTTTGTTGCATGCAGAAATGTAATTTCGTTTTCTCTGCAGGAGTTCATCAATTTCATAAATGCAACACATTATAGTTTGTTTATACATAGCATAAAGGCAAAACAAAACGTTGTATGCAGTGTTATTTCATTTTAAATGTCAAACGGGCTTTGCGGCTCCCAGTGTTTTCTTTTCTGTGGGAAACGGGTCCAAGTGGCTCTTTCAGTGGTAAAGGTTGCTGACCCCTGCCCTAGACGAACATGTGCTGACTGAGCCTCAGAGTTACACGTAGATGACACACCACAGATTCGTCTAGTCTAGACAATTTGGGTTAGTTTATTTATAAATGGGGTGGAAAAAATATTTCTTTTATCAAATTCTCAAGCAGAGAACGATCAATAACCAGCGTTTCACAGCATCTGCCTTCTGTTGATGAGCAAGGCAGATGAAAACTAAGGGCAGAGTGTTGCCATGAACAAATGTCATGGATCAAAACGGCTAATACAAGTTAGAGGACAAGGTTCTGCTCAGGAAGTATTCAACACACAACTCTACCATGATTCTGTGGTGAGTACTACTGGACATCACAGTAAGTAGATATTTATCAGGTAGCACTACCAGCAGGTAATGCCATGAACCAGAAGTCTTCTTACTGAGAATAAAGAAAACCAAGGTTTGGAAATATTCAGGCAATATATATATGGAAAGAGACTTAGCATTTATGATTTTAATTTCAGATTTTCAGCATGTGCAAATTTGCTTGATTTGGCTTTTTGGAAGTTCAAGCAGGTTTCCAGATTTAAACTATCCACTGCTCTTCATGCTGCAGCAACTCATTAATGGGCATTAATATCAAAGAATATCAATTACGTGCCACCTTTATACAAATCTTGACTCAAGCAAACTACACTCAATAGATATGTATCCTTCCTTGAAATGTCTCTTAATACAATATCCACTTCTGATTTAGGAGCTCTACAGCTGACCAATGACACCAGTTTGGACTTGTTAAAATATACTATGACGATTATTGATGGCTCATGAACTTATGGTATTCCTAATAAATTTCTTACTAGAAGTTCTTAGTCTTGAAGCAAACATACTGTGAAATTCAAATTGGAACAGCATTTGCATGAACAATTAAGTTTTAAACAGTAGGGCTGGTGTTCCACAGGCAAGTGACAGAAATAAAATTGAAGAATATCCATTCTTCCAACTTGTTTGCTTTCTGGAAACCCACTGAAATAAGCACATACGATATTCGAAGAATTCGGAAATTGCTGAACATCGGTGACACAACGGCTCATGCTACTCCCTCACAGCTCCTGCCATAAGAATGCTTGTGTGTAATTTGGATTTTCCCCCTCTGATCTTATGGACTTCCTCCAAATGCTTGGCTTTCTTTCCACATCCTAAATTCCTACCAATTCAAAAGTTAATTGTTAATTACCACAAGTCAAACCCAAGGTATGATTTTATATGCATGTTCTTGTCTACATGAACAGTGTTGAGATTGATGGGCTGAGCGCATCAAGTTCCAAGGAGTGAACTTTAATATCCTGTACTGGTCCAATCAGCCAAGAAAGATCACCACCAACTCAGCTTTCAGAGGAAGTAGAAGAAACTTGGCATGTCCCTGTTAACCAATACCAATTTTATTGACGCATCATAGAAAGCATCACTGCAGTTTATGGTCATGTGCAAAGCAATTGCCATATCAAGCTGAGTCGTGGACACAGCTCAGCACATCAGCCTTCCCTCTATGGACTCTGTTTATGCTTGCCACCTCAGTAAAGCAGCCAGCATAATCAAATTTCCTACACGCACCAAAAATCCTCTCATCCTTTCTCCGACTGGGTAGAAGATGCAAAAGCCTGAAGTATGTACGACGAGTCTCAAGGACCACTTCAATCCTACTGTTGTCAGATATCTGTATGATCTCTGGACCTCAAAATTCATCACATTATGATCTTACACTTTATTATTTACCCGCACTTCACTTTCAGTGTCAACTTTAACTTTATTCTGCATTATTTTTAAACTTGTTCTACCTCCGAGCACTGATGACTTGATCTGTATGATCAGTATACAGGTGCTTCACTGTATCTTGGTACATGTGACAATAAATGAATAACAAGTTGGAGAAAAAGTCTGAACCTGGGGAGTATTGCGGAACAGAGGGCCCTGGGAGTTCATGTACATCGTTTGCTGAAAGCCTCATCACAGGGAGACAGGATGGCGAACAAAGCATTTGGCATGCTGGCCTTGGTCAGAGCATGGAGTATAGGAGATTAATAATAAAAACATTGGTGAACTCACACTTGGAGAACTGCATACAGCTTTGATCAGCCTTTTTATAGAAAAGACATTAAAATGAGCACGAGAGCCGGTTTCCATGTTGTATTACTATATCCAGGTGGGTTGTATGAGAGTCGGGGTGGAATGCATGGCAGGTGAGTAGGTTATCAGAAACGTAGGATTGCACCGAAGAGCTAGTATGGACTCGATGGTTACCAAAGGTATGGAAGTGCACTAAAATATTTCAATTACTAGTTGGACTGCAATTCAAAGATCAATGAATTTAAACAAAGTTGACTGTGAATGATTATTTAGTAAGGGAAGAGGTAGCTCTAAGAATAGATCTATCCTCAATGACACCTAGCATGTGAGTGGTAAAGGTAAGACTGAAGTCATTGCAAACTGGTCCAGCCAAAAGTATCTAACAGATGATCCATTTCGACCACATCCTAAAGATGTACCATCACTGAAGTCTTGGTTCTTGTGCTCCCCCAATCACTCACTGGGTTCCAGTACACCTTCTTCTATTCACCAGAGGTATGGTTTCCACTCCTCCCATGCTCCTTTCCACCTACTGCGGTTCCTGTTCCTGCATTCCCTTCCGTTTACTGGGCTTCTTGTCCCTGAGCTCCCTTCCTGCTCAGGTCCCTGATTCTCAGATACCCTGTAAACTCAAAAGTACTTTTGTTTGCTGTGCACCCTTCTTTGGGTGCACTGAAATTTTATATAACATCTTTAGAAAAAATGAATTAGAAGTCTATTGGACTACTACTAAGATTTAACTCTCAAAATGTATTAGTCCAGCATTGGCAAAGTCCCATGTGCCCTAGATTGATAGAAGATTTTCCTGTAAGACTCTAGTCCAATATAAAGATAGAAGATGAATGAGCAGCCATACAAAGCAATATTCCATTTTATTAGAAAGCTACCAGAAAAATAAATCTGAACAAAATCTCTGAATCCTAGAAGACAACTATTAGTGCCTATCACCACTGGCTAATGCACCACTGAAATCTAAACAATATTCCACTTTCCACTGGAGACTTCAAGTGCATTCCTCACCAACTGTGGCATGCTCACTTCTCATAACTTATCAGGAAAGGAGAGTCAGGAGACTCAAAATGCACATTTAGTGTTTTAGGAATAGCTTTTGCCCCTTCTGTCATCAGATTTCTGGTCCATGAACACTCTCACTATTTCTCGTTTACACTATTTTTAATCACAATTTGTAGTAATGTTTGTATTGCACTGTACTGCTGCCATCCAACGACAAACTCCAGGCCATGTGAGTGATGATAAACCCAATTCCGATATGGATATGTTGTGGACTGAAAGTGGGAGAGGGGTACAAATTCGACTGGGCATGGTTGAGAAAAAGGGAGGGAGCATGAAGCATCAGAGAAGCATTCTATGATGATAGTTAGGTTGAGTGGCTCTGCTCCATATTGACAAATACAGTTCTGTGCAAAAGTCTTTACCGAGCTATACATGCAAAGACTTTTGCATAGTATTGTAGATCCATGATAATAAACAAGATTCTGATCCAAATTCTTCAAACATTTAAAAATTCACCAATCTCCATACTAAATTACCTGAGTGACCAAATGAGTTTTGCATATTTCTGCAAAATCATCCCTTTTTATATGAAGAAACTATGGGTCGAAGGAATCAATCTAATAAACCCTCTTTAGCAAGTACAGCCTTCCTCAAGTAGCACAAGGTGCACAGTCCACAACCTTACAGATTGTGGATCTCATGAGAAAATTGAACTAAGGCATCGCTGCACTTGTTCTCAAATCCCTTGCAATGTGAAGGCCAACATAACTTTTCTTCCCCATTGGTTCTGTACTAAACATGTTACTTGCATTGATCTAGATTGAAGATCCCCCAATGGTCCACTGAACAGTAGCATCTTTCCATATACCAATTTTTTTTTAAACGCCATTTCTATATTTTTCCAAAGTGTATGACCTCATTTTCCCCCTCATGTAACATTCCACCTACAATGTTCTTATTTATTCAGACAATCTATCTACAACTCTTTGAAGCTTCAATGCATTTGTTTCACATTGAAGATGTCCATCCCATCTGATCAGAACAAATTAGTAGAGTACACTTGGTTTCTCATCTACATCAACAATTTTGTGAACAGGTGAGTAAACAGCGCCCACCCTTGCAGCACATGACTGGTCATAGTCTTCCAACTCATACATGAACTTCTTGTGCTTACACTGGAATTTCTGACAATTAATACAAAATCCATCCCAGTACTATAATTTTGTTTAAAAACCTTGTAGTACATCTAACCTAACATATTCTTAACATCAAAAAATGTTTCTCCTCATCTACTGTATTCCCCTTATCAATTTTGCTATTTACAATTAAAATTTTCAAAATGGTTTCCTTTCAAGTATTCCTATCAAATTTGACCAAATTTGTAAATACAATTTTTTGAATAATGGAAACATTCCCAACGAATCTTAGCATTCCAAAAACATTTCCAAAAACATTAGGGATCACAACTGGAACAGATATTATACATGTCAGGAGTAACAAAGAGCAAATAAAATACATGCTTTCTTTATTTGATACAATTTTTAAAAATTGCATTAAGGCCGACTTTAAATGGGAAAATAGTACAAAAATGGTTGAAACAAAACCTCATTATAAAATTTAATTACAGTATACGGATGGTAATAATGAAAGCATTATAATTTTATAACGTGTGATCTCTAGCTTTAAAATATTTTATTATATAAAATATGAATTAGTAGTCACATCTATTTTAATTTTGAGTTGTTACCTTTGCCATCTGGGCTTGGACACCATTGCCTTTTAAGGCAGCCACTGCCTTCTGAGCTGCAGCTGGACTATCAAAATCCACAAATCCATAGCCTGAAATTCAACAGAGCACAATTATCACTTTTATCCAAACTATGCAAGTTTTCTTAAAACTAAGTGATAATTAAATGAAGAGAAGGACCTCCAAGGTGGTAATCTCCGGCTTACTCCCTGTACCATGGGCTAGAAGGAGGGAATGGGAAAGATAGCAGGGATGAATGAGAGTAGCTGTGGCGATGGTGCAGGGGACAGAGTTTCAAGTTCTTGGAGGCTTTTCTGAGGAAGGGGTGATCTGCACAAGAGGGACAGGATGCGACTGAACTGGAGGGGAACCAATATCCTGGTTGGGAGGTTTGCTAATGCTATTTAGGAGTTTTATCTAGTTTTGCAGAGGGCTGAGAATCACAGCACCAGGTCAATAAGAGAAGGATTGGATCGAAGTTAGAAGGCAGGGAAAGTATTGAAAGGTGAAATTGAAATAACAGGTGTGACGGGTCGAATAGTTTGAGGTGTGTATATTTTATTACAGGGAGCATTATGGGTAAGGGTGATGAACTTCGAGCATGGAACTATAATGTTGCAGCCATTACTGAAACTTTGTTGAAAGTGGGGAGAGGAATGGGTGATTTATGTACCAGGTTTTTGAAGTTTTAGAAAAGATAGAGAAGGCAAGAGGGGATGGAGTTGCACTACTAATCAGGGATAATACCACAGCTGCACTCAGAAGATATAATGGAGGGGTCAGACACTGAGTCCATTTGGGTGAAGCTCAAGAATAGGAACGGTGCAACTGCACGATGGGATTGAACTACAGACCCCCTAACAGCCACCGCAACATTGAGTAACATACAAGAACATAAGAAATAGGAGCAGGAGTAGGCCATCCAGCCCATCGAGCCTGCCCGCCATTCAGTAAGATCATGGCTGATCTGTTGTAAACTCAGCTCCATCTACCTGCCTTTTCCCCATAACCCTGAATTCCCCTACTATGTAAAAACCTATCTAACTGTTCTTAAATATATTTAAGATACAGTGAGGAAGCCTCAACTGCTTCCTTGGGCAGAGAATTCCATCGATTCACCACTCTCTGGGAATGTAATCAGATTAAATAAATGTATAAAAATAATAGGGTTGTTGTAATGGGGTGTTTCAACTTCCTTCAATTAAACAGGGACAAAATTAAGTGCAAGGAGCTTGGATGGGGCTAAATTGTTAAGTGTGTCCAGGAAGGTTTGTTAAATCATTATGAGGACAGTCCAATGAGAGGAGGGGCTGTACTGGACCTGGTGTTGTGTAATAAGCCTGACTAGGTGACTTTCCTTCAGTGGGTGAATAGTGAGGGAACAGTGACCGCAACCTTTTAACTTTCTGGATAACTATAGATAAGGTCCTTGTGGGACAGTATTAAATTGGAGTAGGGCAAATTATGAGGGCATGAGGTAGGAACAAAGAAGCATTAATTGGGAAGGCTTTTTCTCTGGCAAGTCCACATCAGTTATGTGGAGGATGTTTAAAGATCAATGTCACAGTGTACAAATAAATATGTTCCTGTTAGAAGGAAGGTTGGGGGTGGAAAGATAAGAGAAAATTGATGATCAGAGAGGTGATGAAAATTAGTCCAGAAAAAGAATGTAACGCTTCAGAAGTCAGGATCAAATGAAGCATGAGTATAATCAGCCCTCCTTATCCATGGGGGATTGGTTCCGGGACCGCCCGCAGATATCAAAAAACGCAGATGCTCACGTCGGTGGACTTTAGGACCCAGCAAAGCTCTGGGGCTTATTTAATCTGTCACAGTGTGGTGGACTTTAGGACCCAGCGGAGCTCGGGACCCATCACCCGCAGTGTTTCTGTTCTGGAAAACGATCACGATTGAAAATAAAGTGATCGGAAAGAGGTGAAACGCCATCGGTCATTGAAAAAGCGTTAGGCTACAGTTGGTCAACTATTGGAACAATTTTAAAGGATAAGTTGAGAATAATGGAACATGTGAAGGCCCTGCCCTGATGAAAGCTAAGAAACGCAGTGGTTTAATTACTGAAATACTTATGTTTCTTAAATGTTTTATATGCATAGAAAGGGAAAACATATACTATATACTAAGACAAACGTTTGACTAACTGATGCTAAATGATACTGGATGTACCTGTTCCAACTTAACTTCCGGTTTCTCTTTTTCGATTCCTGATCCGCAATAACCTATGCACATCCTCCCGTATGGTTTAAATTATCTCAAGATTACTTATAATACCTAATACAATGTAAATGCTATGTAATTAGTTGTTATACCGTACTGTTTGGGGAATAATGACAAGAAAAAAAGTCCGTAGATGCTCAAACAACAACTGCTGGAGAGAGAACTTATGGGTTTTCCCGATCCGCGGTTGGTTGAATTTGCGCATACAAAACCCACGGAATAAAGAAGCCAGAAAAGACCTAGAGGAGGGAATTAGGAAAGCCGGGGGGGGGTGGGGGGTGCAGAAAAGGGCCTTGGCAAGAAGGATCAAGGTGGACCCTAAGGCATTCTATCCATACATCAAGAACAAGAAGAGGGTGGAACCCCCAAGGATGGTGGGGGGGAGGGGGAAGAGAAAGAGAACCATTTGCTTGGATGTAGAGAATGTGAGTGAGGTACTTAATGAGTACTTTGCTTCAGTATTTACCAAGGAAGAAGACCAGGAGATCAGTATTGAGTGTATAAATACATTAGGGAGCGTTTAGAGGTCAAGCAGGAGGAAGTGTTGGGCCTCCTGAGGAGCTTTAGGGTGGAAATACCCTCCAGGGCCTGATGGGATTTACCCCAGGTTATTGAAGCAGGCAAGAGGTGAGGTTGCTAGGCCCTTGAGCCACAGGTGACGTCCTAGAGGACTGGTAAGTGTCTAATGCTGTACCTCTACTTAAGAAGGGAACAATGGAAAATCCTGGAAACTACAGACTGGAAAGGCTCGTGTAAGGAAATTGCTGGAGGAAATTCTAAGGAATAGGATGCAAGTGCATATGGAAACCCATGGCCCAAAGAGGAAGAACCAGCATGGCAGATCATACCTTACCAACTTGATTGAGTTTTTCAACAAAACGACAAGAGCGGTTGATGAGGGTAGGACAGTGGATGTTGTCTACCTGGATTTCAGTAAGGTGTTTGATCAAGTCCTTCATGGGAGGCTAATTCAGAAGGTTAAGATGCATGGGATCCACAGCGAGCTGGCCAGTTGGATTCAGAACTGGCTTATGCTTGGAAGACAGAGGGTAGTGGTGGAAGGAACTTATTTGAGCTGGAGGTCTCTATTTAGTGGAGTTCTGCAGGGATCTGTGCTAGGACCTCTGCTGTGGGTGATGTATAAAAATGATCTGGATGAAAATATAGATGAGTTGGTTTGTAAATTTGTGGATGATACCACGATAGGTGGAATTGTGGATAGTGGAGAAAAATGGCAAAGATTACAGCATGATATAGATGAGTTGCAGACAAGGGCTGAGAAATAGCAGATTAAGTTTAACCAGATAAGTGTGAGGCATTGCACCTCAATAAGGCAAATGGAAGGAGACCGTACACTGTTATGTGTAGGGTCCTTAACAGTGTTGCTGAGCAGAGACTTTGGGATCCTAGTTCATAGCTCTTGAAAGTGACTACACAGGTCGATAACGTGGTTAAGGTGGTTTACAGAATGCTTGCTTTTATTAGACAAGACACTGAGTTCAAAAGTCAGGAGGTTATGTTGCAACTTTATAAAACTCTGGTTAGGCCACATCTAGAGTATCCACACCACAGTTCTGATCGCTCCACAACAGGAAGGATGTTGAGGCTTTGGAGCTGTTCAACAGGAAGCCACACACACACGCAAAATGCTGGTGGAACGCACAGGCCAGGCGGCATCTATAAGGAGAAGCACTGTCGACGTTTTGGGCCGAGACTCTTCGTCAGGACAACAGGAAGCCACCTGTTTTAGAGGGCAAGGGGGTGTACAAACCTCGGTTTGTTTTCTCCGGAGTATTGGAGGCTGATGGGAGATCTGATAGAGGTGTACAAGATTATGAGAGGTGTAGAGTGGACAGAGCACCAGTTTCTCATGGTTGAGATGTCTAATACCAGAGGCTGTACACTGAAGTTATAGGTTCAAGGGGGATGTGAAGGGCAAGTTTTACTCAAAGTCATGGATGCCTGGAAAGCACTGCCTGGTATGGTGATAGGGGCAATTACATGAGAGGCTTTTAAGAGATGCTTGGATAGGTACATGGATGTACGGAAGAATGAGGGATATGGACATGGTGGAGGCAGGAGGGATTAGTGTTTGGGTGCTTTTGATCTGGTTTTTAGCTGGTCCAGCACAACACTGCGGACTAAAAGGCTCATTCCTGTGCTGTACTCTGAGTCTATATTTAAATATACAATATTATCTCCAACATTACATTTAATAAAGCAGTCAAATAAATTGATGGTCCTCTGACCTAAATCATACTCAATTTTAATAGAAAAGGAGAACATTAGGGATAACTTTGCTTAATGGATTCCAGCCATGTTCCATCATCAACTGTTATATTATTACTCTCCTATTATACTGATATCAAAGACAACAGGGAATAGCTTCAGATACACCTCTATTTGATCAGCCATGTTGAACACAATATGGTTTACTCATCTAGGTTTGTTAAATTTCAAAATGTTAATGAAATGTTATTTTTTTTTTAAAAAAGCACCAATTCCTCTAATAAGATTTGTCATTGTACCATTGGGGTAGATAGGATTTTCGATGGGACCAACTTCTCCACTAACACCTCAGAAACTTTCCATCAATAACTAAGTCCAAGTCAGGAGCATAATGGAATATTCTTCATTTATCTCTGCAACTACAGGACAATTAACTCAAGCTAAGCAAAGTGCTTAGCTAGCTATTGAACGTGTGTGATTAAAATCTTTAAGAATGCAGCTCTTGCAGGTTTATTAGGCTGGAATCACATTTGTAGGTGTGCCTGATAACATTCTCGGCATGCCATTCTGCAGCCTCCACTGAATCAGTGTTGATCCCGTTTGTCAGTCATCGTTGATCGAGGGATGGCAGACTGGGGTGGTATACATTTCACCCCAGTGAAAGCTGATGGCTCTTAGCGCCTCATGGATGCCCAACTTTTGAGTTGCTAAATCTGATCCCAGTCTATCCTACTTAGCATGACTGTAGAGTCACACAGCACATTGGAAGGTGCCCTCTGTGTTAAAGCAGGACTTTGCCCGCGTACGAACCGTGTGGTTATTGCTTCTATGAATGTTATTAGGAGCAGTTACATCTGTAAATGAGTGAGGACACTGTCAACTGTATTCTTTCTCCTAAGTTGGTTCATCTGCTGCAGGCACAGTCTGGCAATCAAAAGCTTCATGACACACACATCTCAGACAGCACTACCAACCCATCCTCACTGATGGCTACTGAAGCTCCTGACCTGGAATATTTCCAGCACTACCAGTGTTCTTCAATACAGAGAATGATTGATTCATCAACCGAGGAAAGAGCAGCAGCTTCCCCTGCCCGTGTTTGATCTGATGCCATCAGACTCCAATCTGATTGATGCTTGATTAGCTGGTTGTATATTTCTCCCAATTCAGAATCCGGTCCTCATGAAGTGAGGACATAGCACTGTCAGCTGTACTGCGAACAACTTTGCCATGTCAGAAGTTGGTGCTTAGGTCAATCAATACCAGTGGTTTGTTCAAAAAGCTTTCCTGAACATTGGCTTTCTCTCTTTCACAGTGAACAGACTTTAGCCATACCTCATTGACTGCAGTGAGGTAAAACGGAATTCAGCAGTCTGGCTGCCATATCTGAGTGGATAATATCTATTTTTGCAATGTTTGGTAGTATTTAGATGAACACTTGAAACACCTTGGAGCAGAAGGCCATGCACAGAAAGCTGGAAAATGAAATTACAATAGAGAGAACTATTTCATGATCATTAGAACCACAGAACACTACAGCACAGTACAGGCCTTTCAGCCCTCCATGTTGTGCCGACCCATATAATCCTTAAAAAAGTACTAAACCCGTACCACCCCATAACCCTCCATTTTTCTTTCATCCATGTGCCTGTCCAAGAGGCTCTTAAATACCCCTAATGTTTTAGCCTCCACCACCATCCCTGGCAAGTCATTCCAGGCACTCACAACCCTGTGTAAAAAAAACACTTACCCCTGATGTCTCCCCTAAACTTCCCTCCCTTAATTTTGTACATATGCCCTCTGGTGTTTGCTATTGGTGCCCTGGGAAACAGGTACTGATTACTCAGCCTATCTATGCCTCTCATAATCTTGTAGACCTCTATCAAGTCCCCTCTCATTCTTCTACACACCAAAGAGAAAAGTCCCAGCTCTGCTAACCTTGCTTCATTCTGGAGACAATGAACAAAATCACTGGAGAAACACTGAAGCTGTGCCAAACAAACAGGAATCATACTTGAGACAATCTTGGAAGAATTCTGCCTGACCCAATATTAGATGACATTTTTTGAAATGCTGAAGATCAAAAGTTACAGCAGGATGATTCTATAGCTACAGTTGTATCCACAATGCTTCCTTTGAATTACATATAATTTTCACACACTTCCATCTTCGCACCCACACTCCAGACACCCAAAATGCACGTTAATCCCCACTGACTCTGGGCCGCATTCACGCATATGCCGGCATCTCACATTAACGGAGTTTTTCTTTGTTTGCAGTCGACCTCAGCCTGCAGCTCCAAGAACATCATCATTCTGGGCTCAAAATCGATCTACATTCAGGTCTGAAGATGGTTCGCTGTTGAAATTAATATTTGCTATATACCTTAACCCCAGCAGCAATCGTGATCAAGATGGTCCACTGTGCCTGTTTGTACGTTGCATGACACAGCACAGACTGATTGCCCAGTGGTTTCCCTGCTGGATTATATGCTCAATCCTGTGTTCTGCTGTTTGGAGATTATGTGGAACTTGAACTACACACTCTTTCTTTCTAGTCGTATAGTTTTTATATTCTGTGTTTTCTCGCCCAATCTTCTAGTTATTTTGTGCAGGGAGGGGGATTTGGGGCACAATGTGCCTGATCAGTTATGTTCATTTTTACTGTGTGGGAGGATGTGCCTGTTCCATTCTGCTTTGTTTTTTTTTTGCAGGGAAGCGGGATTTAGGGGTTCACAATTGTTCTGCTTTTCTTTCTTAGTTCTGTGGATATCCAGAGAATTAAAGAATTTCAGAGTTGTATACCTTTGATTTCAGGTTGATCTGTTCAGTTTGAACTTTTGTTTCACAAAGAATATTTTTATATTAAAATTAATTAAATTATGTTAAGCCATGTTAACTGTTGCAGGTTTGAACTGTTTGACCCACAAAGCAGAAAATTTGTGAACTTATTTAACAATTTTACTAGAATTCTGCAAGTTTAGATAGACATACTTTTTTTAAAAAATGCAAAATGTCTGAACGGAAAGTTGTAGAATTGATTTAAAACCGCATTACCATTTCAATGCGTGTGCTTAAATACTCATCGAAATTGTGTGCAACACTTTCAGTGTTCACACTGCACTGAGATTTGCCATTTCTAACAAGAGGATTTTCAACCTCTGTGCAAGTTCAGAGATACTTCAAAAGGCACAAGCCTGAAGTAGTTTAACCACAGACCACACAGTGAGAGTTTAATGATGACTGATTCTGAAATTTGTTCTAAAGTTTACTATAACAGTTGTGAAAACAATACAAAAGTTTAATCACACACAAAATGCTGGAGGAACTCAGCAGGCCAGGCAGCGTTTATGGAGAAAATTACTGTATAGTCAACATTTCAGGTTCAAACCCTTCGGCAGGACTGGCCTGAAACATCTTCCACAGATGTTGCCTGGTCAGCTGAGTTCCTCCAGCATCTTGTGTGTTTCCAGCATCTGCTGATTTTCTCTTGTTTGTGATACGAAGTTTAACAATACACTTACACACCTATTAATCCTCACTGGGCATGACAGATAAATGAGCACCTTGGTTCGAAGTGTATGCACGACAGTTTCAAAAATACTCCTGCTGCAATACGAAAATTATTATAAATTTTCTGAATTTAACCCAGGAGGGTTTAAAAATGGGGTTGCTAATGAAAGAAAGCCACTTTCTGATGCACACTTCCCATCTGTTCTGCCAAAAGTTGGGGACCGTTGGCAGATCCAATAGAAATAAGCCTCGCACATGTAATGCTGCACACAAGGCACTTTATTGCTAAAAAGCATGCCTGAGCCTGCTTAACTGCAACACCTCATTCCAACTGATCCACAGCACCAGGTGTAAGACTTCACCACTGCTGTCCCAATTCTTTTATACTCTGGTCCCTTCTCTCCAGCCCTACCTAGATCAATCCAGTTTGACCCATCAGATGACTACTGCCTTGGGCACTACAGGCTCAGGTCTGCAGAGACAATACCCTGGTCACTGAGCACCCTTCCACCCTTCCGCTACACATCACACATTTGATCCCAACAATTGCTCCTTCTGCAGTCTGGCCAACAGTTTGGAATTCTTACACCACCATCCACCTGGAAAGTTTATTATACATCCCTTACAAATACAGAAATACGCAGGAGATTCGCATCTCCAAACCCAAATTCATGTTTTGCCTTCTTATGAAGCTGTGTCCTGGGTGCTTGATCACATGGGTGGACTTGGATAATTAAAATCAGAACTCATTTGTGCAATGAATGAACTGTTCATTTTCAGGTTTTCTGAACACCAACTGCATAGAGCAAAGGTCACAGCAACACCGAATCTTCCACTTCCCAGTAATCAGAGCACTTCATTCTCACAAAATACCACATACCTGCCCTTGGGTGTTTCGTCCGTTGTCTCAATTTACTTTAAAGACACAATCTCCATATATTTTGCTTTTTTAGAAAGTTGGAGAACTTTAAGTGGACAGACTTTACTAGTGTCAATTTCTAAATCAATTGGTGACACTTCACATGTGATGCAGCACCTCCCTCTCCAGCAATTCGGTAATTTAGGCAGATTTGGATTTTAACATAATTTTTTTTGAACAAACTATTTAAACAGGGCATATGCTAAAGCAAGGAACAGGACAGTAATGTGATCTGTATGTTTAAAGTCTTGCAGTGATAACTGTGATAATACTCACCCCCGACTTTCTAAAAATAAAGATGCTAAAGTTGAGACAAAAGATTTATCAACATCTACAGGGAAAGATTCAAGAATATTGGCTCTGGAATGGAAATGATTGAAATATTACCAGATAAATGTCAGCAAGATTATGAAAATACCCGACAGGCTAGATAACAGAGAGATTCATATGCAAGGTTGACTAGAACCTGGAATGCTAAATACAGTATGTGTTAAGTCCAGGAGAAACCTCTTCACCTGGAGAATGTCTATCTTACCACCATAAAGAGTAACTTAGGTAAATAACATTAATATTTTCAAGTGAATGCTATTTATAGATATATTAGAGAAAGGGATACAATATTGATGACAATAGATGACAGAAGGGATCAAAGGTGCAATGTTATGCATAAATTATGCAACAGTTGAAGCGTAGCCCATAAAATTCTGCATTTTATAAATAATTCTTGTTTATCTGCACCCCTGAAATTGTGCCATTACGTCCATTTCAATTCTCCTCACTCTTCCTGTCAAAGTGAATAATAACACTTCTACATTAAATGTTAACAGCCATATCAAGTCAAGATTATTCTGATTTAACTATATACATGAATACCGTCAAACGAGACGTTTCTTCAGATAACACACATATAACACACAATCACTTAGGAAAATAAGAATAAAATCTACAAATGAATTGCACATAAAGTACTTAAATTAAATATTGCCGGGTACAGGACAAAATAATCAGTAACCACTTCACAAATCCAATGCGGCAGGGAGTTCAGAAGCCGAATGACCTGAGGGAAGAAACTGTTTCCATCCTGACTGTTCTTGTCTTTATGCATTGCAGTCTCCTGCCTGATTGCAGAAAGTCAAAGAGGATGCTGGATGACTATGTCTGGTTATTTTGTTAACTTATGTCCTGATGTTCATTCTTATTTACCACATTTAAGTTTAGCCTTGCCTTATCTGCAACCTTTGGGCGATAGGGCCCCCAGATGAGTGACTAAAATATAATAAAATTATCCCTCAACGTCAGCAAGACAAAGGAATTGGTTGTTGACTCCAGAAGGAGTGGTGGACTGCACGACCCCATCTACATCGGTGGTGTGCAGGTGGAACAGGTCAAAAGCTTTAAGTTCCTCAGGGTGAATATCACAAATGACCTGACTTGGTCTAACCAAGCAGAGTCCACTGCCAAGAAGGCCCACCAGTGCCTTTACTTCCTGAGAAAGCTGAAGAAATTTGGCCTGTCCTCTAAAACCCTCACTAATTTTTATAGATGCACTGTAGAAAGCGTTCTTCTAGGGTGCATCACAACCTGGTATGGAAGTTGTCCTGTCCAAGACCGGAAGAAGCTGCAGAAGATCGTGAACATAGCCCAGCACATCACACAAACCAATCTTCCATCCTTGGACTCACTTTACACCACACGCTGTCAGAGCAGTGCTGCCAGGATAATCAAGGACAAGACCCACCCAGCCAACACACTTTTTGTCCCTCTTCCCTCCGGGAGAAGGTTCAGGAGCATGAAGATACGTATGCCCAGATTTGGGAACAGCTTCTTTCCAACTGTGATAAGACTGCTGAACAGATCCTGACCCGGATCTGGGCCGTACCTTCCAAATATATGGACCTGACTTGCACTACCTTACTTTCCCTTTTCTATTTTCTAGTTATGATTTCTAATTTAAATTTTTATTATATTTACTTTGATTTGTACTGCAGGGAGCGCAAAGCATAGAACCAAATATCACTGTGATGATTGTACGCTCTAGTATCAATTGTTTGGTGACAATAAAGTAAAGTACTGAAAAGTGACACAGCACAACCTGAGAACAGGGTCTTCAACGTAACCAAAAATAATGCATGAAGGCACAAGAAAATGATTACTGAAGGTCGGCTGGCATCTACCTTAAAGAGCATGACACAGGACAGAGAGTGGTGAGCTTGTAGAAAGCAGCTAACACAATGAATTCCTGTCTCCAAATTATTAATGCAGCAAATATTAAAACATACCTTTACATTTATTAGTTGTCTTGTCCAAAATGGCTTTTGTTGATACTATTTTGCCGTACCTAAAACAGAAAAAAGAAATGAATAGTATAAATAACACTGCTGTATTGTATAGAGAAATCCTTGAATAGGTCAGACACCAGCCAGGGTATTATAATCAATTCTGCACGATCAATAACATTAATTAGAACACAGATAGCACAGCAAAGTACAGGCCTTTTGGCCAACAACGTGTGCAGACCTTCTAACCTGCTCCCAAGATCAATCCAACGCTTCTCGCTACATACCACTCCATTTTTCTTTCATCCATTGTCAAGCTAAGAGGCTCCTAAATGTCCCTAATGTATCTGACTCTACTGACCTCTGATAACCCCCCACACATTTTCCTCCAATCACCCCAAGATCTTACCCTCTGATATCAGCCATTTCCATCCTGCAAAAAAAAAATCACTGGCTGACAACTCTTATGTATGCCTCTTATCATCTTGTACACCTTTCATCCTCCTTTGCTCCACAGAGACAAGGCCTAGCTTGATCAGCCTATCCTCGTAAAATATGCTCTCTAATCCAGGCAGCATCCTGATAAATCTCTACACCCTCTCTAAAATGAGGTGACCAAAACTGAACACAATACTCTGTGGTCTAACCAGAGTATTATAGAGCTTCAATCTATCTTCTTGCTCTTAATTTCTTAATTGTATCTATTTATTCTAAATTTCTCTGCCACTTCCTTGTTTCCAACTCCAGTTTCCCCTGCCTGCCTGAAAGACACCCAAATTAACTTGTTAATCTTTTCCTTTGCCCCACAACTATTTTGAATTTCAAATGTACAATCTTTTTGTTGGCTACTTTATTCCTCCCATTGTTTTCCCTTGCCATATCCCTGTAATTTTCCTTTGCTGAATTCAGTTTCAGAATCTGTGAGCTTCCAGTTCATATCAGCAATTGTATAAACACAAGAAAATCTGCAGATGCTGGAAATCCAAAGCCACACACACAAAATGCTGGAGGAACTCAGCAGGTCAGGTAGCATCTATGGAAATGAGCAAACGGTTGGTGTTTTAGGCCGAGACCCTTCCTCAGGACTGGAAACTGCCAGAATAAAGAGGCCAGCTGAAACATGACGGGTGAAGCCAGGTGGGTGGGAAAGGCAAATGGCTGGAGAAGAAGGAATCTGAACGGAGAGGAGAGTGAACCATGGAAGAACAGGAAGGAGGGGACCCAGGAGGTGACAGGCAACTGTATAAGCTTTTTCATTTGATCTAATGTTAATTTTCTTTCCTGTTTTTCCATGTATTCCACATTTCTAGTTAGAAAGTCTCTTCCCTGATCCTGAGGATCCTGATACTCAAGTGATCTTGATATGTTTTCTGTACGTGTCAAACAAGATTCAAAGACTAATAGTAACTTGGTAGACTGGGTCAGTAGGCAAGTAGTACTCACCATGCAAGAGAGAAAAAATAATCACTAAATAAAGCTATGCTAAATAACTGACATGTATTTTTATCTCAAAAAAAAGCACAAGAACATCCACTTATAGCATTAACATGCTTTTAAAAAAAAGCCACAGATCTCCCTCTCCAGCCATTCATCAACAAGTCTACAGTTAGTTTCTATGTTCAAGTCCACGGACATCATTATTTCACAGGACCTCATTAACAGAGAGGCTCAGCAGAAAATTAGCTTCTTGAAACAGCTGGTAAAATTCCATCTCCCCCAGAATATACTAGTGCAATTCTACACTGCCATCACAGAGAGCAACCTCACATCAGCCATTACTATCTGGTTTGGTGTAGTGTCCCCTCACAATACACAAAAAAAGTGCAGCAAACTGTCAAATTACAGAAAAACTTATTGGCTGCAGTTGTCCATCACTGCAGGACATGTATGCACCCAGGACCAAGGAGTGCGCACAGGCAGGAAAAAAATTCACTGTGGATACTACCCACCCTACAAACAGCTTCTCTGAAAGCTCCCTTCCACACGGAGCTATTAAAATAAAAACCATGCCATCTTTAAAATGTCTTCCGCCCCCCCCCCCCCCCCCAGGCAGTTAATCTGATCAACCATGCCAGTAGACACTTTAAACCACTTCTAATAGTGCTGTTTACATTGTAAATACATGCTGGCATTTATGTATTTATGCACATTTTATTCCAGATCTGTCCTTTAATCCCTAACTATTTTTATGTAACTATTTATAATTGTTGAATGTCGTTTTTGTTGCACGTCACAACACATCCTGACCAACGCACCACAACAAATTCCTAATAAATGAAAAAGTGAATAAAGAATATTCTTGATATGATGTAATACACGCAAGCCACCACACAGGGGAGGATTCAGACAAAAATTGATACCAAACAAACAGGAAACATTAGGATAACTGAGAATCTGCTTGGTGAAAGAGAAAGGGTGCCTTAACATTAGAGAATTAGCCATAGGATGTCACAAAAGCACACCAAGTACAGAAATTGAATGCAAACTGAAGAAGTGATACTGCCAAAGGCTGAAAGATTGTTCAATGGGCTATATTTTAAGAAATGTCCCTGTGAAGAGCAAGACCAAGTGAGATCTCAAGGGGGGGAATTGCAGAGCTACGGGTTGAAGTCCATTTATTATCGAACTGCACTGCCCAGCAATCCGTCGATTTAACCACAGCCTAATCACAGGACAATTTACAATGACCAATTCACCTGCCAGCTGGTAAGCCTTTGGACTGTGGGAGGAAACTGGAGCACCCAGAGGAAACCCACGCAGTCGTGGTGGGAACGTACAAACTCCCTGCATGCAGTGGTAGGAACACTATTAGAGCAAAGAAAATGTGGAACATAAAGGAGTTGAGATTAGAATTAATGTTTAGGATTGGCACAAGATCCAAACAGAGACAAGGAAAAGGCCACTGTAGGATTTAAACACATAGTTAAGAATATTTAAATTGGGGTTAGATTAGGCCAAAGCTAAATTGAGGAGAACCAACAACAGTAACATCACAGCAGTGGAAGTAGGTGATCTTTGTGAACAGGAAGATATTAGCAACACAACCAGAATGAAAGAAAATGGTGGCTTTGACTACAATGCAGATGGATTGTGAAGAAAGAGGAGGTACAAGGCATAACAGCAACAATCACAAGTTTCTCTCTGCACCTTGTTTAGTGCCTTGGGCAGCAACTTCATTTTTTTTAATGAGGCCGACGGCTGGCTCGATGCTCAACTCAGCACAAATGGAAGGCATGCAAGGAGCTGGTCAGATTCGAACCCTGCACTTGTCAGGTATAATGCAGAGTAGTGACAATCAGAGGGTGCCATTTGTCACACTCAATAGTGTCATACCAGTGTTGTGGCAGTGAATTAACCATTTGCACACTTTCAAGTGTAGATATACAGCAAACATAGATGACTTGGGATGTAACACATTATTAAAACGGAAAGAAGGTGTTTGTAAATCTGTAAGGACATAGCAGATGGTGTCCTCCCACCTCCTCCCAGCAGAGAGAATTTTTAAAAGTTGGAGACCAGTATTAGAGAAATGAGAACCACTTATAATATCAAATAACTGTGGTAGACGGGGGAGGGAACATGGGTGCTCAGGACAAGGAAGTTGAGATCAGTAATTTAAGAAAAGGGTACAAATGAAGAAAAAATTAAGTTATGAATTGCAACTACTTGGCTTGCTAGGCAAATAGAGGGCAAAGGGAGAACCTCCTGTTAAGCCGAATAATTTTGAGCAAAACCCTGCATGGTTCAGCAGCCTTTGGCAAAGGTGTGACTTTTCCCAGCACAATTTCTGTACTTCTGGTGTTAAACACCATTACACAACAACAGGATCATCACCCGAAAAAGTTTGTCTGCAGTGATACATTTTTAAACCACACTGGTCTAAAACATCACCTTCAATCAAGTGCTGTACTTTTGGGATTGCTTTTAACACATTAAACCAAGGCCCTGACTGTGAAACCAACTGAATGTAAGAAAATAACTAAGCACTCGCTTCAAGTGAAACAGGCAAGTTATCACCAGCCACCAGCTTCCTGAGAATTTTACGTCTCCACCCCCTTCTTTCTGTTAATTTGCTTTTAATAATGGTATCACTATTAAACTGCTACTCCTGGGACATTCCACGCAACTTCCCGGTGAGTACCTTCTGCATTCTTTCTAATACCATCACACCCCAACGGTACTGTGTTGACACAATACTCCAGGAGCAGCCTAACTACTATGATGTACAGCTGCAATGTGACACCCCAACTCTTATATTGAGTGATTTGGCAGGCGTGCCAAATGACTTCTTCACAATCCTAGCCTCCCGTGTCACCATTTTTCAGGAACAATGAACTACAGGTCCTGCTGTACATCAAATCTCCTAAGGTCCTGACGATTTACTGTACTTGCCCGGATAGTATTTCATGTCCTAAAATGCATAGCTCACCCTTTGAAGTTGGCCTATTATTGTCACATGTGCTGTAATACAGTGAAAACATTGTCTTGCATCATGTTCATACAGACTAAATTTTCCCCCACAGTGCATGAGGTAGTACGTAGTAAAATAACAGAACACAGAACAAATGTATAACAGCTACAAAGAAAGAATTTGATTTAATATCACCAGCATATGTCATGAAATTTGTTGTCTTCGTGGCAGCATAATATTGCAATACAAATAGAATTTTTTTTTAATTACAGTAAATATATATTAAATAAGTAGTGTAACAATAGAAATAAAAATATAGTGAGATAGTGTTCATGGGTTCAATGTCCTTCCAGAAAATCATATGGCAGAGGGGATGAAGCTGTTCCTGAAATGTTGAGTGTGTGCCTTCGTTTCCATTCCTCCTTCCTGATGGTAGCAATGAGAACAAGGTACATCCTGGCTGATGGGGGTCCTTAGTGATGGATGTCGCCTTTCCGAGGCATCCCTCCTTGAAGACGTCCTGGATACTATGGAGGCCCATGATGGAGCTGACCAAGTTTACAATTCTCTGCAGTGCATTTCAATCCCGTGCAGTAGCACATCCACCCCCCACTCCCCGTACCAGATGGGGCTGCAGCCGGTTAGAATGCTCTGCAGAAACTTGCGAGTGTCTTTGCCGACGTACCAAATCTCCTGAAACTCCTAATGAAATATAGTCGCTGTCGTGCCTCCTTTGTAGCTGCACCAATATGCTGGGTCCCGAATAGATCGGGTATTGACACCCAGGAATTTGAAACTGCTTACCCTTTGCACTTGCAGTGGAAGTGGACAGCAGGGTGCAAGATCATAACGAGGTAGACTGTGAGGTTAACCTTGGTGTACTAGGGAATTATTCAATATCCTATAAGAGTGGAGTAGAAGCTGTCCTTGATCCTGGTGGTTCGGGCTTTCAGACTTTTTATTGAGAGCCTATGGAAGAGGGGAGAAGAGGGAATGTCCAGCTGGGTGGGGTCTTTGAATATGTTGGCTGCTTTAATGAGAGTGAGAAATGTCGACACAGACCATAGAAAGGAGTCTGGTTCCGAGGGTGTGCAGAACTGTGTCTACAACTCTGCAGTTTCATGCGGACACATACAGAGCTGTATCATATCAAGCCTTTACATCAGTAATATGAGTTGACCTTATGTTTGCTTTACAGTGTCACGCAACTCATGACCCTAAGCAAGAGGACCACTGCAGAGAAAATCTCAGTGGAGCCCAGCATCCATCAAGCCACCATTACCTTAGCACATTTTTCCACTTATTTCTGCGACAGTGCTGCACCTTACCACCACACTTCCTGTGGGAGCAAAGCTTTTCCTTGCAACAAATGGGAAACTTCTCATCATTTGGAGTTTATCCACTCAAGAATCAGTCTCAGAGGTTGAACAGACGTGTGCTGACACGTGCACACTCCGGAGATCAAGCACCATCACCAATGATGTCCAGTAGACTCCGAGTGTTTGCACCATCAGACTCCTAAAACGTACACTCTTTTTCAAGGTTCATTCCTTGAAAAGATTACCAGACAAATAGAAGAAAAGATATGAGGAAATGTTTGAAGGCCCCATAGAGTAAGCAATATGAAAAGATCCCCACTGACTTCAAGTAATCTATGGTCCATAACCACTTTTTTTTAAATAGGCATCCATTAGTCTCGTGAGACCATGAATTTGGGCCTTGGAAGGTTTTTCAATCCTGGGCAGGGTTGTATGGGAGACCGACAGTTGCCCAAGCCACAAGCCTTCCCCTCTCCACGCCACCGTCGTCCAAGGGAAGGGCATTAGGACCCATACAGCTTGGCACCGGTGACGTCACAGAGCATTGTGTGGTTAAGTGTCTTGCTCAAGGACACAATGCGCTGCCTCAGCTGAGTATCGAACCAGTGACCTTCAGATCACTAGACCAATGCCAATCCACTAGGCCACGCACCAACATAACCACTTACCACAAAACTATAAGGGAGATATTGGGGCCTTTGGAGTCCAGGTTTCTGAAGTCCTATATAAACAGTACAAATTCATGATCTCCAACACCAAAGCCACTAGAACTCATCTGTGGAAATATATGTGGCCCACAAACCTATTTACCTCAACAATCCACAGCACCAAAGTGTCAGCAAGTCATCCTTAATTGTGAAGGACTGTCTACAGCCTCAGAAAAAGTGACATTCAATAAAATGCACAGACTTGATTTGAAAAGCAAAATGAACTTTAGGTCATTAGGTTCAGGTGGTCATGGTTATTCATTTAACATTTGCTTCTAAAACGGTTCAATTTAATTCCTAATAACATTTTAAAAAAATAAACGATGAGCATCAATCGAAACGAAAAGTAATGGGATTTTACTGCATGAATTATTAATGAAGGGCATAAAAGGAATCAGAGGATGAAAACAGGAATTCTAAATCTGATGTTGGCAGCCATACAAGATTCACAAATAAGAGAAAACCTGCAAATCTGGAAATCCTAAGTCACACACACAAAAATGCTGGAAGAACTCGGCAGGCCAGGCAGCATCTATGGAAAAGAGTAAACAGTCAGTGTTTTGGACTGAGACCCTTCATCAGGACCTGATGAATCGTGATGAAGGGTCTCAGTCAAAACGTTGACTGTTTACTCTTTTCCATAGATGCTACCTGGCCTGATGAGTTCCTCCAGCACTTTGTGCTTGCAGCCATAAAAGATTAGTTGCTTCACAAGCAAGATACTTGTACACAGATTTTACAGAAGTTCATTTGAGCACCAAGCTAGGAAACAATGACCCTGAAGTAATAAAAATTTTTCACCTGAACAGAAATACCACTGAAGACGCTAGTTCCTTGAAATAAAGCATTTAGCACTGCTAAGGCACTTGTGTAATCATTAACTTCAGAAACATTCAAGCATCATGCAATAGTGTTCAGATAGAGCAACTAAAAATAATTTCAAACCCTAGGTAAATTCTGCTGTATGCTATCAACACTGGCTTCCTGAGCCAAGGTCTATTTGAAGAAACAGGAGCCCACAGATGCTGGAAATCTAGAGCAAGAAAAAAAACAAACTGCTCAAACAATTAAGTGGGTCAAGCAGAATCTGTGAGGAAAAGGGATGAATAGTGCTATTTGTCCAGCTAAACAGAAACTTCATGAAATTCTGTGCAAAGCGTTCTAAGCATGAAATTCCTTCCTTGTTACAGTATCGTCAGATGCCTTATCCCAAGATTCTGAAACATGCCTTTGATACTACTACAGTATCAGAAATTGTTTTTTTCTTCCCTGCAGATAGAAATTTACATTATGTCTGTTTAAGAGGCATATGACAGAATTGTGACAATGCATGAAATTAGGTTTTCACATTAAGTCTGTCATAGCTTGTCAAATATTTCTAGCATTTTGTACTTGAGATGACATTGTCTTTTCTATAATAATACTTCCAATGCCATTACAAGAGCAACACACAATGTGTTGGAGGAGCTCAGCAGGTCAGGTAGCAACTAAGGACGGGAACAAACACTCGACGTTTCGGGCTGAGATCCTTCATCAGGAATTCACAGGATGACATTTTGTGCCTTCATTTTTACCATTGATTTCAAACTCTCACTGCTCACTGAGCAAATCTCATCCTCAACTTTGGGGGAAAAATTCTTTTATTGCAACCGGAATATACCAAGTCATCATGAGAAACTTTCCAGTTGGTATTCCTTGGTTTAGCAGTTGCATGTGGCCCCACTTAATGTGTGATAATGGTGACAAAGAGGGTAACTGATCCTTTCTGTAACACAGAAATAGTGGAAATCAATCACATTATTTCTGCTCAGTCTGATATCAGATAACTCCTTGCTTCCCTTTCAATCATTTTTTTTTCCTCCTCATTCCTTCTCTGACATTTCCCACAGCCTGAGAGCTGACATCAAGCTGTAATTGCTACCAGCTTTAGCTCGCTTGGGGAATGGTTCTCAAAGATCTAGGCAAAAGCAAGAGCTCGCATCTGTTTCCATTTGTGGATGGAGTACATCAGTACGCACTTAGAGTAGGGGTTATGACCCGAGTGCTTCCACATTTGTGCACAGGTGTGGTAGGTACCCTATCTAGTAGAGGCTGGGCTCCAGTTTCATTACTGGATCAGGACCTTGACCAGTTAGATGCGTGGGAATATTGGTGTGCAATGCTCAACACATGTTTAAAAAATAGTACGTACAACTATCTGCTATAGTACAGGCAAATCACTATTTGTCTTCTTTTGTACATTGGTTTCTTGTTTGTCTTTGTTAATTTAAGGTTTTTTCATAAATTCTATTCTATGGTGCATAGTTTCATGAAGGTGGAATTCATGTGGATAGGGTGGTGAAGAAAGCTTTGGGTATGCAGGCCTCTATAAATCAGAGCATTGAGTATAGGAGTTGGGATGTAATGTTAAAATTGTACAAGGCATTGGTGAGGCCAAGTTTGGAGTATTGTGTACAGTTCTGGTCACTGAATTATAGGAAAGATGTCAACAAAATAGAGAGAGCACAGAGGAGATTTACTAGAATGTTACCTGGGTTTCAGCACCTAAGTTACAGAAAAAGGTTGAACAAGTTAGTTCTTTATTCTTTGGACCGTAGAATGTTGAGGCGGGGACTTGATAGAGCCATTTAAATTTATGGGGGGGATAGATAGATTTGATGTGGATAGACTTTTTTCCATTGAGAGTAGGGGAGATTCAAACAAGAGGACATGCGTTGAGAGTTAAGGGGAAAAAGTTTAGGGGTAACACAAGGGGGAACTTCTTTACTCAGAGAGTGGTAGCTGTGTGGAACAAACTTCTAGTAGAAGTGGTACAGGCAGGCTCGATATTGTCATATAAAAAAAATTGGATAGGTATATAGACAGGAAAGGAATGGAGGGTTATGGGGTGAGTGCAGGTTGGTGGGACTTGGTGAGAGTAAGGGCCGAGATGGCCTGTTTCTGTGCTGTAATTGTTATATGGTCATATGGTATTGTAGTTCTTTATTTTCCTGTAAATGCCTGCAAGGAAATAAATCTCAAGGTAGATGAACTTTGATATTAAATTTACATTGACTTTGATGACAACTCAAGTATTTATCTGAAAAAGGACACAACACTTCTTTGGGCAGGGCATGCTAAATTGATAGCATTCACCGGAGTGAGAAGTTTGAGAGTTTAAGTCTCCCTCCAAAGTCTTAAGGAGCAATCTTATGATGTTGTAAAGATGCCATATGACACATTTGAGATTGCAGTCTTTCTTCAAAGATGTTCAACCTTGGTCTTATCTTCTCTACCGGCTCAGTAAGAAAGTACAGGTTGAGTAGCCCTCATCTGAAATGCTTGGGGCTGGAAGTGTTTTGGATTTCGGAATATATATTAAGACAGCTTGGGGTCGCCATCGTTTCTGACTCCAGAATTAATGTGGTACCGGTAAGCAGTCTTTGTTTTACACTTGTTCATCACACATGTGCCTAACAGTAAAAATGATTAAATACCATTAATTAAATGAAAATATAATGTGTGCAGGGTGACAAAAAGCCACACAGCAGCATTGGGAGAATACCTGAATCAGCTGTTGAACAACAGCAGTCTTTCAGTCTCCATCTGTGATGCTGTGTTTTCATTAAAAGGTTCAGTCCACTGTAGTTGCATTTTCAATTTTTAGGTTTTATGTAAGGTATAAAAACAATCAGATTTCTTGGCTTCCTCTGGTGTTATACTTCCATCAATGACAATCTTCACAAACAAAGAATTTCTCTGGGGCTTCGGGATCAGCAGACACTATCTTCAAAAAAAGTTTTAATATCTTTAACAATTTAAAATAGTTCAAGTTTAATTGTCACTCAATCATACATGAATAGAGCAAAATAAACAGCAGTTAAGGTCCAACACACAGTACTAACAGTCATACACAGCACAAAGCACATTTAGCATACAAGATAGCGAGCACACAAGATATCAGTAAAATATAGTCACACACAAATAAGTAGTCCAAGACTCACGAGTCCATGAATGTTGCAGAAATCGGCAGACAAAATACAACTTGTCTTCTGCCGTGTGAACACCACAGCTCAGCACGGACTCCAGCCCAAACGCCGGGTCATGCCGCCTCTGGTGGAGTGTCTGGTGGACGCTTGACACCTCTCTTCTGGGCAGTTGTTACTAGGCAACTGCAGCTTGAGGCCTGGTCCTCCCCACGACTGAAGCCATGCAGCTCCCCTGCCTTCCGCCAATAAATCAGCGAATTTAAATTGAAAATCTAGTGTTGTGCCTTTTCTTAAATTTCTGCAACCAGTCTGCAGAATGTTCACAATTACCTTCAATTTTCAGTTCGTCGTGATGGATTTTTCTTTGTTTCGTGATCAGCATACTGTTAAACAGCCCATCTTCACTCCAGTGCTGTGAATTCACTCTTTCAATACAAATTCGAGATCTTTATTTTTCACTTAATGCAGTGTTTTTCTCATTTTCATTCACTTCTGTTCCATACACATGGGAGTTCACTTCTCAGTACGGTCTATGATGCAGAGACCTGCGCATAGCCTAGAAACCTTCCCAGTGCCATGTGGAATTTTCCATTTGAAACGCCATTATACCATAAGATTTAGGAGCAGAATTAGGCCATTTGGCCCATCAAGACTGCTCTACCATTTCATCATGGTTGATCCATTTCCCTCTCAGCCACAGTCTCCTGCCTTCTCCCCACATCCCTTCATAACCTGATTAATCAAGAATCTATCAACCTCTGCCTCAAACATACATAAGGATTGGACTTTTGCATTTGCCTTCCTCAACACAGACTCAACCTGCAAATTAACCCACAGTATCGGGAATCCTGCACAAGGAATCCCAAGTCCCTCAGCACCTCAGATTTTTTAAATTTTCTCCTTATTTAGAAAATAGCCTACCACTTTTATTTCTTCTTCCAAAGTGCATGACCATACACTTCCTGTTGCTATATTCCATTCATCATTTCCTTGTCCATTCTCCTGATCTATACAAATCTTTCTGCAGCCTCTCTACTTTCTCAAAGCTACCTGCTCCTCCACCTATCTTCGTATCATCAGCAAACTTTGCAACAGAGCCATCACTTCTGTCATCCAGTTCTCAAAAAATATTTTGGATTTCGGAGGTTTTCGGATTTTGGAATTTCAGGTAAGGGTACTCAACTTGTACTACTTTGAGGAGAACAATGACAATTTTTAAATTACCAATTTTGTATTCCTAAGCAAATGACAGCTTGCTTTACATAAACCAGCTAATGAGCTTAGCAACAGAGCTCCTCAGTTAAACCTTCTCCTTACCTCTGCCCCTCTGACCCTCAACAGATGTACCCCTCTGGGCTGTGTCCTAAGCCCCCTCCCTTACTCTCTGTATACCCATGATTGTGTCTACACCCGTAGCTCCAATCTCCTAATTAAATTTGCTGATGATATTACTTTGATTGACCTTATCTCAGATAATAACAGAGAAAAAGTCATCAGCTTGACACTGTGGTATCAAGAAAACAACCTCTTCCTCAATGTTGCAAAAACAAATGAGCTGGTTGTGGATTACGAGAGGAATAGTGACAGACTAAACCCTATTGACATCAATGGATCGGGGATTGAGAGAGCACACAGCTTTAAATTCCTCAGCATACACATCACCGAGGATCTCAAGTGGTCTGTACACACCGGCTGTGTTGTGAAAAAGGCACAACAGTGCCTCTTTCACCTCAGATGGTTGAAGAAGTTTGACACGAGTTCACAAATCCCAAGGACTTCCTACAGGGGCATGATTGAGAGCATCCTGACTGGCTTCATCACTGCCTGGTACGGGAACTGTACCTCCCTCAATCGCAGGACTCTGCAGAAGGTGGTGCGGACAGCCCAGCGCATCTGTAGATGTGAACTTCCCACCGTTCAGTATATTTACCAACACAGCTGTGTAAAAAGGGCCCAAAGGATCATTGGGGACCAGAGTTACTCCAACCACAAACTGTTCCAGCTGCTACCATCCGGGAAGCGGTACCGCAGCACAAAAGCCAGGCCAACAGGCACCAGGTCAGCTTCTTCCACCAGGCCATCAGACTGATTCCTTCACGCTGATATGATTGTGTTTCTATGTTACATTGATTGTTCCGTTGTGCCTACTATTTATTATAAATTACAATAAATTGCACATTTTGATGGAGACATAGCATAAAGATTATTACTCAGGTATGTGAAGGACGCAAGTAATAAAGTCAAGTCAAAGTCAATTCAGGCACAAAATATTTAAAACAAAAATCTAATCAAAAATACATCTTTCACATCATCAATTCAGCATGAAAGCTCTTGGGATAATGTTGAAATAATCCATGTCAGAGTAAAGGATTATTTGTACCGTAGCGAATTATTCCAAGCATACATGACTAACCAATTTGACATCTGTAGTGTCCTCAGTCAAGCCTCAGCCACTACAGGTGAGGAATTTGCATTATATTGTTTTAAAACAATTTTTAAAAATTACTTCCATTAGAGAGAGTATTGCTACAGACAATTGTAACCTCTATGATCAACCTTGTAAAAGGACGGCAACTATGTCAAAATTTACAAGTATTTCCGATGTATAACTCTCAAGATTGCAACAAAGAGTAAACCACATTTTTGATGTATAACTAAAAGGTTGTAACAAAGAGTAAACCATCAACTTTCTGTCTTGACCCTGTCCCTACCACACTTTTTAAGGACTCTTTTAATAGTGTTTTTAATTCTGTTAGAAAACATCCCCTGAAACTGGAGTTTTTCCAGATGTCTTCAAAACTGCAGCTGTCAAACCCCTACTTAAAAAGCCAGACCTTGAGAGTGAGGTACTAGCTAATTACAGGTCTAATAAAGTCTTCCCTTCCTGGGCAAGATTCTTGAGAAAGTTATTTTCAGTCAACTCAATAACATTTTGAATGCGAGCGATATTATAGAAAAATTTCAGTCAGGATTTAGAGCAAACCACAGCATGGAGACAGCCCTTACCAAAATTGTCAGTGGCCTTAGGCTCAGTAATAATGCCAAC
The DNA here is from genome assembly GCF_030144855.1 of Hypanus sabinus. NCBI lineage: Eukaryota > Metazoa > Chordata > Chondrichthyes > Myliobatiformes > Dasyatidae > Hypanus > Hypanus sabinus. The sequence goes on along the minus strand of NC_082709.1, from coordinate 15,922,523 downwards.
AATGTCTCAGTTCTAATTCTCCTCGATCTGAGCACTACATTCGACACAAATGACCAAAACATTTTCTAGATTGCCTTGAGAACTCAGTTGACGTCTCTAGGAACACTCTTCATTGGTTTTGTTCATATATCTTAGAGAATTGTTTTTGTCCATCTTGGAGACCATTTTTCTACGAGTTATGATACAGCTTCTGCTGTTGCTCAGGGAAGTTGCCTCGGTCCCCTACTCTTTTCCTTTTACATGCTCCCCTTGGGAGACATCATAAACTTGATTTCCACAGTTACACAGATGACACAATTGTACATCTCAGCTGAGTCTGATGATGATAACACGTTATTTTCTCTGACTTCTGGTATGTCTGCAATAAGCAAATGATTGAGCAAGAATGAAGGCAAAACTGAAATACTTCTAATTGGTACCAAAGCCAAAAGAGATACATTTATTGTACACTTGGTGGCTCCTCTTGTGAAATCAGAAGTAATAAGGCTGGGTATCATCTTCGATTCAGATTTGAATTTTAAATCCCACATAAAGGAAGTAACCAGAGAAGCATTTATGCACTTAAGAAATATGGCAAAGGTATGTTCGTTTCTATCACGTAATGACACTGTAAAACTAAACGATGCCTTTAAACTGAATAAATTTGATTACTGCAACACACTATTTCCTGGCTTTCCAAAACAATCTATTGACAAACTTTAACTGATTCAGAACACCACCGCAAAACTTTAACTAAAACCTGGATGTGGGAGCATATCACTGCCATCCTAACTACTCTGCATGGACTTCCTGTATCTTTTAGAATTGATTTTGAAGTTCCCTTACTAGTATTTAAAGTTCCCAATGTTCTGGGACCGGAGTACAGCATAGAATTACTTTTGTTTCATAATCCTGCTTAAGCTTTCAGGTCTTCTTCAGCTGGTCTCTTAAATTTAGACAACCTCCCTCAAGGGTATTGGCTCTTTTATGAACTGTGCTCAGAACGCAAAACTATAAAGGATGCAATCTCAGTTGACATTTTCAAATGCCAGCTCAAAACTATTTATTTAATTTTGCTTTTAACTAACATCACTGTCTTTTATTTTCTACGTTTGCACGTTATCCTACGGTAAAGCACTTTGAGCTCAAAGTCAAAGTAAATGTTATCATCAGGGTAGATGTAGGTCACCACACACAACCCTGAGGTTCCCTTTCCTGCAGGCATGTTCAGCAAACCTATAGAATAGTAACTACAACGTGATCAATAACTGTGAAAATGTGTGGAACCCTTACCCAACAGGCTGGTATATGTCTAGGGGAAAAGGAGATCCAGCCACTCACCAACCCCACCTCCCGTACACGCAGGTGCTGTGGGAATCAAGTTTATGCCGCGCGCACACACACCATATCAAACTCACACCAGATACCGTTATGGAATACACTTTAAAGATTTTACTAAAACTAAAAGAGTACTATGCAATACAGTATATATGAAGGAAAAGAAAATAAAGTAAAAGGCGCCAACTTATCAAAGTTCAGTCAGTTTAGTGCACATCGTTGGAGCTCAACCATTGAACCATTTGACCCCTCGTTGCTTGCCTCCGACCTCCACGTCCTCGCACCTGGGACCACCCCTGGTGGTCGACCAAGCAGGGCAGCGCACGTCCACCTTCCTCGGCGTCTCCTTCCCGCCTCCCCTGAAAAGACCGCGAAACCCCCAAGCTCCCAACCCCACAAGATGAAATAACATTCCCCATTGGTCAACAAACAAATACAATCCCCATATCAGCAAGTCCAAAGCTAAACAACTGCGAGAGAAAACACTTATCAAACTCTAGCAAACCAAAGAAGCCATTTTGATTAACATACACAGTACAGTGTACGTGCGAATATATATAAATAGCAATAAAAAACAAGAACATGAGATGAAGAGTCCTTAAAGTGAAATCACTGGTTGTGGGAACATCTCAGTAGATTAGTGCAGTTATCCCTCCCCCCCGGGGCTGATGGTTGTGGGGTAGTAAATGCCTTTGAACCTGGTGGACTGAGTCCTCAGGCTGTTGTACCTTCTACCTGATGCCAACAGTGAGAAAAGTGCATGGGCTGGGTGGCGGGCATCTCTGATGATGGATGCTGCTTTCCTACGACAGCGTGTCACGTAGATGTGCTCAGTACTTGAGGACAGGGCTACATCGTTTCTAATGAAAGTACTCTATAAATAATTTCATATTATTGATTTATCATCCCTTATTTGCAGATTTTCTATTGCCTTGGGCCTCATGTGCTTCGTTAGGTTGATCTTCAGGAAGCAGCCTGACACTAAATACAGGCAAGGAAGTTCATGTTATAGACCAGACTTAAAGAACTGTGGACAGAACAACAGAATTGCATACACAGGCTTTTTAAAAAAAAATAAGCCGACTAGCAGCTCATGATGCTACAGCTGTAACAAAAAACTGTATTCTTTAGTTTGGATCCATCATTTACATAGTTTGAAAATGAAGAAACAATTTTTTTTCCCACAAAATGTTCACCTCCTTCCGTCAGAACAGAAGCAGTTCTGAAAGTCAGAAAATTAAGTTGATTTGAAACATGAATATTTTAAGTCAGTTCACATCTCATCTCCTGCACTTCCCATCTCCACCTCCCCCCCCCCCCACCCCCACCCTGGCCTCTGACACAATCCGCTTCTTAATATAACCCCATCACTTTCCAATGACTATGTACAGGTTTTCTTTTAAGAAGCACTTCAGTAAATGAAAATTTAATTTCCAGAATATATCAAACTTCAACAAGTCACTTTGGTCAGGATATGTACATGTGTCTGTTTTATCACAGTGGAAATGCACACCACATTAACAGCTATTTTCAAAGATAAAGGCTAATTAATAAGTGCCTTTCACCAACAGTACCTTGAGAATGAGAGCATTGAAGCAGACATTACATCCAAGGTCAAGGACTCCATTGAAGGAGTCAGTTGGAGACTCTGTATTCAGATCTAAATGATTCATGCCCCTATCAGACCTATCAAGGAGCAGGCTCACATTTTCCAGGACTGCCATTTCATAGTTGTCAGACATCTTGCAGGCAGACTTCCAGTCATTTATGCACGTGGCTGTCTGCCTTGGTCTTTTGGACGTTGGCACTACGATTACAGTTAACTCCTTAGCCACAGGATTATTTCAAGCAGCTGCAGTTGGTGCTTTCAGAACTCACTCCAAAATTGATGCTTCACTCTCAGGGGAGAGGCACCTCATTTACATAGTTTGAAAATGAAGCTTCATGGCTTCACTTCTTCAATGAGAGAACTGGGGCTGCACAAAGACATGAGCTTGCTTGCAGTTTATAGGCTTCCCCATAGCTCAGCCCTTTTGTAAATGCAATCACAACAGAGCATTTATACCACAAGACATATGGACTAATTCTACTCATTCAGCCCATCGAATTTGCTCCGCCATTTCATCATAGCCGATCAACTTCCCTCTTAACCCCATGACCTTTCACAGCTTGACTAATCAAGAACCAATCAACTCCACCTTAAAAGCACACAATGACTTGGCCTCCACAGTTACTTGTGGCAATAAATTCCACAGCTTCACCACCCTCTGGCTAAAGAAATTCCACCTTATCTCTGTTCAAAACAGACGTCCCTCTATTCTAAAGTTGTGCCCTCTGGTATTAGACCCCCTCACTAAAGGACTATCAGAATCCATCACAGCTATCCCCTACTTTCATTAACTCTGACACATGACAGGCATTGCTTTGTAACACTCTTGTATGCGCCAAGCCATGGCTTCACCACTTCTCTCGTAAACTATACCATTAACTTTCTCAAGGACAAATTTCACTGTCTCTCAGTCGGGGAATATACTACAATGTACGTCTAAAAGGTTTTTATTTAACATTTGGAACACCAATAATATGAAGCCAGTAGCAGAAATGAGAAACATCAGTGCAGACCATAAGATATAGGAGTAGAATTTGGCCATTTGGCCCATCGAGTCTGTACTGCCATTTCACATTGGTTGATCCATTTCCCTCTCAGCCCCAGTCTCCTGCTTCGCCCCATATCCCTCCACACCCTGACTGATAAAGTCAGAGGGTCAATCAACCTCTGCCTTAAACACACCCAATGACTTGGCCTCCACAGCCTCCTGTAGCAATGAATGCCACATATTCACCATCCTCTGGCAAAGAATTTCCTTCTCATTTCTGTTCTAAAAGGAAGCCCCTCTAATGAGGCCAAGCCCTCTGGTCTTAGACTCTCTGACCATCAGAGAGGCTACACCCATTCTGTCAAGGCCTTTCAACATCCGATAGGTTTCAACGAGACCCCCCCCCCCATTCTTCTGAACTCCAGTGAGTACAAGCCCAGAGATATCAAACACTCCTCCTATGACAAGCCTCTCAAACCTGTACTTATTTTCGTGAACCTCCTCCGAACCCACTCCAATGTCAACACATCATTCCTTAGATAGGGAGCCCAAAATACTTCAATACTTCAAAAGTGAGGCCTTATAAATTCTGAACATAAAGTCACTGCTTTTATATTCTAGTCCTCTCGAAATGAATACCAAAATTGCATTTGCCTTCCTCACCACTGACTCAACTGCAAATTAAACTTTCAGGGAATCTTGCACAAGGACTCTCAAGTCCCTCTGCACCTCGGATTTTTGAATTTTCTTTTGCTTTAGAAAATAGTCTACCCTTTTATTTCTTCTGCCACTGTGCATGACCATACACTTCCCGACACTGTATTCCATCTGCCACTTTGTGATGTGGAGCAGGGGGATTCCTAACCTGCGGTCCATGAATCCCCTTGCTTAATGGCATTGGTAAATGGCATGAAAAATCGTTGGGAACCCCTGATCTGGAGGAATTAGATTACAAATTACGGAAGCAGATGACATAAAAGAGGATCCAATGAGGAAGATTCAAACTGACAAAGTAAATCTCAGGGACAAGATCACATGATGTGCAATAGCACAGAGGTGGGAGGGGGAGGGGGAGGGGGAGGGGGAGGGGGAGGGGGAGGGGGAGGGGGAGGGGGAGGGGGAGGGGGAGGGGGAGGGGGAGGGGGAGGGGGAGGGGGAGGGGGAGGGGGAGGGGGAGGGGGAGGGGGAGGGGGAGGGGGAGAGGGAGAGGGAGGGGGAGAGGGAGGGGGAGAGGGAGAGGGACACCCAAGATTCTGGCTTCCAATAGTCATAAAGAGATGGCCTCTTTTCTCCAGCTTGAGGGGGCATTGCGCCTGAGAGGATCCCACTCATTTGGAAATTCTTCACTTCCACCAGAAACATCATATTTTTTTTAAAACCTTTTTGGATCCAGGTATAACTCCACAGGTTTCTCCCCAAGTATGTTGGTCCCTGCACTGCTGTAATTGGGCACAAACGCATTTGAGGAAAAGGAAGGAAACATTAGAATCAGGTTTAATATCTCTGACATATGTCTTGAAATTTGTTAACTTAGCAGCAGTACAAAGCAATACATAATAATAATATAGGTAAAAGTATCAATTACAGTAAGTATATACAAGTATGTTAAATAGTTTACACCATTCTGCACAAATAGTGCAGAAACAGAACTAATAAGTGAGGTAGTGTTCAATGTCCATTTAGGAATTGGACGACGGAGGGGAAGAAGCTGCTCCTGAATCGCTGAGTGTGTACCATCAGGCTTCAATTTTAAAAATCACATGAAGCCAATGTAAGATCTTAATTCTTCACAGGATTAGTGCTATTACTTAATGGATAGGTACGAATGTTGATGCACTGTCCCAATCTTCATGCACTGAGTTGGTTCAGTGAGCTTGCTCGTGTTATCCACTGGTACAGTTGGAAAAGGTTGGAATATCTCAATACAGTAAATGGACAACTAAGAAGCCAAATAGAGAGAAAACACCAAGCTTTCTCCCCCCTCACTAATGCCATGGTAGTAATATGCTGCAGATGCTGGCATCTGGAGCTACAAACTTCAGCTGGGTGGGGTTGGGGGCAGAGTTGTTGATATATCGGGTCAAAATCCTGCATCACAATGGTCATGATGCTGACACAAAACTCTGAACAGAAACATCAATATTTCTTCAATTCCTTTCTCCCGCACCCCCCCCCCCCCCACAACATTTGCTACTGGACCCGCTGCTTTCCTCCAGCGGACTGTGGCTCGGAATGACCACGGTTAATTGTTTGAGAAAGCAGATCAATGTCCCCTACTTTGAACACTTACACTTTGTTTCTTTGCCTCCAAGAGCCAGGTGCACCTTTAAATTAATAAACTGAAGAATTGCTCAACTTATTTCCCGCACATATTTCACAAACTAATTATTAACAAAGTTCCAAATTGGATACACAAGTTAGCAAATCAATAGAACAAAATGAAAACTGTTTCAAAGGTCAGTAATACAAGAACAGCTGACTTACTTTTGTGAAATCTGTTACACTGAACAAGTACTATTTTTACACACGGATTATTCTACATCACACTTCCTAATTCTATATGATTTTGATATGCAAGTTTTAAAAGGAAAGTGCTATGAGAATCTGTTGTAAGTCTTTAACATTTCAAAATATGGCAAGTTCCTTTCGCCAGAAGCTGCTGAATCTGTGGAATTCATTGGGTACATTTCAGAATCAGGTTTAAAAGCACCAGCATGTGTGATGAAATTTGTTATTAAACCTGATTTAAAACAGAGGTTGATAGGTTCACGATTAGCAAGGATGTCAAAATTTACAGGGAGGAGGCAGAAGAATGGGGTTGCAAAGGAAATTAAATCAGCTATGATCAAATGGCAGAACAGACTCAATGGGCCAAATGGCCCAATTCTGCACCTATATCTAATGCTCTTAACTCAGTTTTGCATGAAAAATTATTAAAAGTATGCCTCAATATCAGGCAACAGTTGGCTCGTGTTCAACCCTTTCAGTTTATGAACATGGAAATGATGTCACATCTGTGGAAAGAGAAACAGTTACAGATTCCTGTTGAACACCCTTAATCAGAACTGGGGAAGTGAAAAACAAGTCAGAAGCTACAAACTTCAAAGTACATTTATTATCAAAGTATGAAACAATCTTGAAGTTTGTCTCCTTACAGGCAGCCATGAAACAAAGAAGCCTGAAAGAACCATTAAAAAAAAGTCAAACACCCAATGTGCAGAGAGAGAGAAAATCAGACCATGCAAATAATGAAAATTCAGAACTGAAGTCCAGGAAAGGGAGTCTGACACACAGATCCTCAGCTCAGTGCAGAGCTAAGCAAACATCATGGAGCAAGGATCAGAATTCCCCCGTCCCTCAACTCAATTCAGCTGTAACTGACATTTCCAGCTTGGCCTGGTGCTTAAATCATTGTCCAAACATCAGGTTGTGTAGCTACGATACACTCTGGGGCCTGGACCTTGCTGGCTCAATTCGACCTGTGCTAAACCTTCACAATCTGGCCCGGCACTTAAAACGACTGAACCTTGGGACTTCCTTCGCTGTCAGCAACAGGCCTGCTGCATCGAACTGACCTCCAAGTCCAAAGGGAAGTTACAATCTATTCTCTGTGGTGAACATTTACCAGAAAAAAAAAGTGTGATTAACAACGTATTCAGTTGTTTTCTCTGTTTCATTGGGCACCAGCAAGTAGTTCCTGAGCTTTACCAGCGCCATATTAAATGAGAAGTTCGAAGACGAGTCACAAGGTTGAAGACTGTATTCCTACTTTCATAATACATGTACTTTGAAGCTGTCAATGTTCTCCGATTGGTAGGTTAATCAGATGCAAATTCAACAATTCAGCTCTTTGACCTGAAATGTTAAAAATATTCACTTTTCACAAGTGCTCATTGAGTTGCTGTGTGCTCAGCATTTTTGATTCTCATTTCAGATTTCCAGCAATTGCTGTTTTAATTTTCAGCCTAGCTTCTTTTATATTTTTCCCCAAAACAGATATTTGAACAAAGAGGAATAGGAGGGAGCAATTCAACAGTGCAAGTGAACAGGGCAGAGATAAATTTTAATAACTCTCCTTTGGAAGCCATTTTAAACGGTTAAATATTGTACACATACAATCTTTCATATGCTCATTTATTATGGATGAAGGAGGTGCCATGACTCTACCAGGCGTTTCAGCACACACCCTATTTTTGACAGCAACAGCAGCACAATTCATTTAAGCAGCAACAGAGTATAACCCACACTGGGCTGAAAAATCTCCCATGTATCTCTGAAAAGGCGCTCACTCTTACCGCAGCAAGAATGTGTAAAACATTCAAATGAATATACATTAAAACAAGGGCTCAAATATATTTGCGAGATTTTGCAGAAGAAAGATTCTGTCATGTCTTAATATTTACTTCTGTTGGGAAAATTTCACTGTTATGTTTTGTAACCTCAAGAACATTAAACTAATTCAAAGGAAGACTCGGAAGTCTAAAATGTCAGTCTAACTTCGAGTTTACTTTAAGCGAGGCATGAACGCATCACGTGGTACTGTGATGACATATGCAATTCATGTATTTATACATATAACCCATAATAAAACAAAACATCTGTGTTAAGCATTCTGTAATCGATTTACAATACTAGCTCCATCAGTGCATACACTGTAGACACAGAAGTGATCAAGTCTGGATGACTGGCAAACTTTCAATGAGCAGATCTGGTACTGATGCTGGTTAGGGTAAACCAATGGGACTATAACTTCATAAAAAGTTTGTATTTATCACATGCATTGGCATAGGCAAAATATTTCCTGAAACATTTTGTGGAACTAATTTATTAGCGAGCTGTACGTCCGAAGGTTGGTGGCAGGGGTAGAGAAAGGCCTCTACCGAAGCAGGTGCAAAGCGCCCCTCAATTCCGCTAGCCTGCAGATCACCCTTGGGCAAGGTGTAGCACCTGCCTAGCTCCCCTGATCAGGGTCAGGTGACCATGGGAGCAGGTGGTGGATGGTCATACAAGCAGCTGGTGCATATCACAAGCCCTGATTATGCGACCACTGATGCCAGGCAGACAATCTCTAAAGAGTATTGATAATGGCTGGTGTCACCCATCTTGTAAAGACACTGCCTAGAAGTCAGCAATGACCAACCACTTCTGTCAAAAACCTTGCCAAGAACAATCACAGCCATTGGAAAAACCATGATAACCATGTCATATGACATGAATGAATGAACACAAATGAATAAATCTGCCTGAACATACTGGGTACAAGATTTTCAGTGTTACAAATAAACATTGCAGATCTAATTCTCTACAAGGTTAAAATGTTGTTCCCGATTACACAAGGATGTACCTTTTTTAAAAAAAAATGTGAGAAGGCATTTTGCAATGAAAATCCGGTTATAGAATTGCAATCCCTAATTCCAAGTAGGTATTCTCTACCGGCGAGTTGTTCAGTCACGGTGGAACCGGACTTGTGTTGCAGTCTGCATCAGCCACTCAGGGAAGGCAGCTTCAGAAACCGTGTGCACAGCACAGTCCAATGGACGGTGCAGGAGATCATCCTGGATGCTTTTGTGGTGATCGCAAGACCTCACTTGACAATGGGCAGTGTAAAAACACTGCTCGAACGATTCACTGGTTCATGGGGAGAGTGACGGCGAGGAGGCTACGTTGTCTTGGTTGTTGTACGGACAAGGCCCACACACCTGGGAGCTGTGTGTTCACCTGCTGGGAAAGGATTCGCTCCCGGATCGGGCTGTGTGCCACTGGGTTGGTGTCTTACTCTTTCCCATTAGTGCTAATCTCCAGTGTTCACACTTGGTGAAAGACAAGCTGGGCTACTTTCATCTGCAGCTGCATGAGGTGAGGAACTGCTGCGGGCTTGTTCTTGCGGAAATGTGGCTTCAGGACAACTTCCACAACACTCGGGGACATGGGCTATATTATTATTAATTTTTATTAAACTCTGATTTTTTGCTATCATAATTATGTGCTATATGTGCTGTGTGTGACAGTGGGTACCCTGGCCCCAGAAGGACACGCTTTCTTTTGGCTGTATTCGTGTATGGTTGAATGACAAATAAACCTGAATTTGAAGAGAAAGGCATGATGCTTTCCCACAGGCATTCTGATTCCTAAATCAAGCTTATTCTATTCGCCTGATCATAAAGGACCACCAGAAGAAATGTCCAATATGTGAGATAATTGCTCCTCAGTTGGGAAGATAATTCTTCACATGCAAAAGCAGGAAATCTTAAAGGTGAATTAAACAAAGCAACACTAAAAAAGAGTAAACTTAATCAAGATGATTAAGTTACAACAAAGATGCATACCTGAAATTGCTGCACAACTTTATCTTAAACTTCAGCTCCTAAATCTTTGAACAAAGTGGCAGTACTTGGAAGCTCTTTTTTGTAATTTGTAATTGTAGTAACAAATACAATGGTAGTAAATAGATTGTTTCACTTTCATACCTTATACTGTTTACAATTCCATTCTTGATTAGAAGCTAATCTTGTTACTTTGTATTTAAACCTAATTAACTTCAAACTTTCTAAGCATCACATAGCCTCAGCTGAAAGCAACTTGAAGTACATTTTTCATTGCTGTACCCAATTTAACCGAGAACATGGGTATAAAAATAAACACATTGCAAAATATGTTGTAATTAACCACTAATCAAATTTAATGATTCAGAATATATTTTACAAAGCCAGATGGAAAACTGTTTTTAAATTTGGGCTACTTAGCCACTGCAGAGTTTCTGCGCAGTCCCAATTTAAAATAATTTCCAATGCAGCCTTGCAAAATATATTCTTAATCTTTTAATTTGCAGCTCGACATTGATCCTGTTTAATGCAGGATCATGCATCCAACTGGCTACCACCCCGTGAATTACTTTGTAAACTCACGGACGTCTTTCCTGAAAAGGTTTACATTTCATTCTAATCCACAATGAAGTAAATTGTTCATTTAAATGTTTCTTCAGACAGGTCCAGAAATTGGAACCCCAAAGTGTTGCTTCATCACTTATACTTTAATGTATTGTTTCAAAACATAAACACTACTTTAAATTTTTTTTTTTTGTTAACATTAACCTGAAAATGATCTGAACAATCAGCACATTAAAAAACAATCTGGTGGGTCAGCTACAGCCATGTTTGAAATCTATTTCGGCTATTAAGCTGATCTCATCAATATGGTATTAAGGGTGTTAAAACTGGTTTCAAAGTGAGTGAGTGTTGGAACAAAAAGAAGCCCCACATCTTTTCTGAATGTTATTTGCCAAACAAACACTGTTGGCAAATCAACTGTGTAGATATTTTAACATAAAGATTAATTATTCTTCCCACTGAGTTCTACATCTTCTTTCTTACAATTCACTATAACATTGCATCATACAGTAAATATAAGAAACACTTTCACTCAGCAAGTGCCCTTTCACCGAACAAGACCTGTCGATTACTTAGCCATTTCTTCAAAACATTACAGGCACTCCTTTGTCCTTTTAGTTAAATATGGGGCCTGGCTCAAATATCTGAAAGACTGACTCAGATTAGATGGATGGTGCAGTAGTGATGGTTAGCACAATGCTTTACAGTACAGGTGAAGGGTTCAATTCCCACCATCACTGCCTGTAAGGAGTTTGTACGTTCTCCCCGTGACCATGTGGATTTCCTCCAGGTGCTCCAGTTTCCTCCTACAGCTAAAGATGTACCAGTTGGCAGTTAACTGGTCATTGTAAATTGTCCCATGATTAGGCTAGGATTAAATTGGGGATTGCTGGGCCTTGTGGCTTGAAGGGCCAGAATGGCCTAATTCACACTATATCTCAATAAAATAAAAACAATCCACTGTTCAAAGTACATTAATTATCAAAGTATTTATACTATATACAAATGAGATCCCTTACAGGCAGACACAAAGCTAAGAAATGCAATAGAACCCATTAAAATAAAATCTGTCAAACACCCAAATGTGCAGAGAAAAAGAAACACAAATTGTGCAAATAGCTTTCAGAACTGAGGTTCCACAGTCACAAAGCCAGTCAGAGTCGATTCAGGAGCCCGTCAGTTGCAGGCCACAGCCTCAGTTCAGCACAGAGACGAGTAAACCTCTTGGAGCAGCCCGTCCCTTGCCTCTGGCCCTGACACCCTGACCTTTCCAAACTGGTGCTTAAATTGTGAATATGCCAAAAACATTAAAGAGTAGTGTTGGTTACTCATTAATTTTTGCCGACCAAAAGTACTCAAAAAACTAAACTGTTCCTCCCCCAACCACAGTGGCACTGGTAAAATGTAAAAGTAATGTTTAATTAAAATAATAATCTAAGACTCACATCTACTAATTTCATCCATAACATACACCTACAGCAGATTTCCACAATTCAAAATGCTATACTTTTACAAAACCTCGAGCCCCAAAAGTATTTATCTTGCTAAATCAATTTGCAAGTAATGTTATATACACTAACGTGGCTGTTTGTTTGTTAGAGCCAACAAGGCAGGTCCAAATTTCATTGGGTTTCACACATCTTTCACCAAAGAATTGGCTCAATTCCTGATGTGTGAAACCTGCCAAAAGTACAGCCCCTATTGTACCAGATTTCTAGTCTTCCCAGAAATATACACCATTTGAGAGCAAGTGAATTTGCAACTACCCTTAAAAAGAAGCATCCAGACATGGAGTTGCAGATTGCCTTTGACAAGAACTTTCAATAAAGCACATTAAAGACTTGGAGACCAGTATAAACAACAAATAGTTTATACCAGCTACTGCTGACCCAGGTTAAAGCAAGCAGCCTAGATCTGAAGAGAATGCATAACAAAACAAGACCCTTTTCAGTAGACTGAATGTAATCCGATTTTGCTGGAGGATCTTACTTTGGGGGGTGGGGGGGGGGGGAAAGGAGGCAGAAACTGATATAACATCATACTGCAGGATATCTTATCGCAGGGCATCAGTTGCAACACCCATGTCCATTCAGGGCTTGCATGTTTACTGCTCTGGGGAGAGACCTGGAAGAAAATCATAACATTCCTTTGTTTATAATCTTAATGATCTGTTTCAGGACAACATAGACAAAATACTGGAAGAACTCAACAGGCCAGGCAGCATCTGTGGAAAAGAGTAAACAGTCGATGTTTCAGGCCAAGACCCTTCATCAAGACTGGAAAAGAAAAAGGTGAGAAATCAGAGTAAGGTGGTGAGGGAAGGAAGAAGTATGAGGTGGCAGGTGGTAAGTGAAACCGGGAAGGGGAGAGGGTGAAGTAAAGAGCTGCAATGTCGATTGGTGAAAGAGATAAAGAGTTGGAGAAGGGGAGAATCTGATAGGAAAGTGTAGAAGACCTTGGAAACCATAGCAACCCCGCAACCCAGATGAACCCTGACCTAATCACAATGACCAATTAATCTACCCGGCAAGTCTTTGGATTGTGGGAGGAAACTGGACCACCCAAGGAAAACCCAAGCATTCCACAGGGAATACGTACAGAGCAGAGTCGGAAATGAACTCCAGAATCCACCGAGCCGTAATACCATTGCACGAATGCTTATTTATTATTTTTGTATTTGCAGAGCTGGTCTATTTTTGCACATTGGTAGTTTGCCAGTCTTTAGTGTGTAGTTTTTCCCATTGGTTGTACGGTATGGTATTTCTTTGTTCTACTGTGAAACCGATCAAATGTTGAAAGGCCTCAACAGAATGGAGAGGATATTTCCTATAGCGGGAGAGTCTAGCGCCAGAAGAGACAAAGGGGCATCCTCTTAGAATAGAGATAAGGAGGAATTTCTTCAGCCAGAGAGTGGTCAATGTATGGAATTCATTGCCACAGGTGGCTGCGGAGGTCAAGTCTTTTACCTATCTTTAAGGCAGAGGTTGATTGATTCCTGATTGGTCAGGGCACGAAGGGATATAGGGAGAAGGCAGGAGATTGGGGCTGAGAGGGAAATGGATCAGCCATGATGAAATGGCAGAGCAGATTTGATGGACCCTTCATCAGAACAGGGCTAATTCTGCTCCTGTACCTTATGGCCTTATGGAATGCCTACAATAAGATGAATCTCAAGGTAAGTACATGGTAACAAGCATTTGGATAATAAATAAGTGTGAGGTGATGCATTTTGGAAGGACAAACCAGAAGGCTGAGTACAGGGTTAATGGTCAGTTACATAAGAATGTGGATGAACAGAGGGACCTTGGGGTTCAAATCCATACATCCCTCAAGGTCGCTGCACAGGTTGATAGGGTAGTTAAGAAGGCCTATGGGATGCTAGGCTTCATTAATAGGGGGATTGAGTTCAAGAGTAGAGAGGTCATGATGCAACTCTACAAATCTCTGGTGAGCCCGCACTTAGAGTATTGTGTTCAGTTCTGGTCACCTCATTATAGGAAGGATGTGGAAGCTATGGAGAGGGTGCAAAGGAGATTTACCAGGATGTTGCCTGGTTTGGAGAACAAGTCATATGAAGCAAGGTTAGCAGAGCTGGGACTTTTCTTTTTGGAGCGGAGAAGAATGAGAGGGTCTTGATAGAGGTCTACAAGATTATGAGAGGCATAGATAGGGTGGATAGTCAGTACCTGTTTCCCAGGGCATGAATAGCAAACATCAAAAGGCATATGTACAAAGTTAAGGGAGGGAAGTTTAGGGGAGACATCAGGGGTTGTGGGTGTCTGGAATTACTTGCCAGGGATGGCGGTGGAGGCTAAAACATTAGGGGTATTTGAGAGCCTCTTGGACAGGCACATGGATGAAAGAAAAACAGAGGGTTACGCGGTGGTGTGGGTTTAGTACTATTTTTTTTAAAAAGGATTATATGGGTCGGCACAACATGGAGGGCTGAAGGGCCTGTACCGTGCTGTAGTATTCTAGTATCTAGTTTCTAGTGACTCTCTCTGAGGAAAAGTTACCCCTTGGGCTCCTTTAAAATCTTTCCACTTTAATCTTAAATCTGTGTTTTGTACTCTCCTACCCTAGCAAAGATACTGAGAATGTATAGCTTTTCTATGTCCCTCCTGATTTTGCACACCTCCATTAAGATCACCCCTCAGCCCCCACTCTTGAGGAATTTAAATCCCCAGCCGGTTCAATCTCTTCTGTCCCGGTAACATTGCTGTGAATCTTTCTGGCATGCTGTTCAGCTGAATCACATCCTTCCATTAGTTAGGCATCCAGAACTGCCCTCCAACCCGATCAGCTTTCCAGATTTCTGCAAACAGCTTCTCTTCTCCCAGCCACTCCCCTCCCCCACCCCAAATTATCTGTCACAATTCTTGACAGCAACAATATTAATTACAGGCATATTGTCCTTCAGATCAGATGCTAAATTGAAATAATTTATCTCAAATCCCTAATGTCAAGATTAAACCATCCATCTTGCCTTCTCACATCTTGTTGCGTAATATTTGCTCACATGCCATAAATTCTCTGCGTTTCCATTTACAAAATATGGGTGGAACTGGTGCTAATGAAGCCAAATACTTAAAAGCTAGGAGAGTGTCAGTCTCAAAAAAACTTTAACTATGCCATTTCCATGCCAATAAAATGCTCTTGTCTAAATTCCAGTGTTACTTTTTAAATGTCTTTCCTCTCAAGGCAGAAGATTAGGGTGAGAGGAAAAATGGATTAGCCATGAAATAGTAGAGGAGACTCGATGGGCCAAATGGCCCGAGTTTTCTCCTATATCTTATAATCTAACTTGTTTGTGGACCAGCAGGTGGACCAACTGGCGCTCTGGTGCAGTCAGAACAATCTGGAGCTGAACACGCTCAAGACAAAGGAGATGATAGTGGATTTCAGGAGCCATACCCCCGTTATGTCCCCCCTCACAGTCCTTGGCAGCTCTGTGTCCACCGTGGAGGACTTCAGGTTCCTGGGACCATCTCTCAGGATCTGAAGTGGGAGCAGAACATCAGCTCCATCCTGAAGAAGGCCCAGCAACGGATGTACTTCCTGAGGCTCTTGAGGAAATATGGTCTGCCTCAGGAATTGCTGCTGCAGTTCTACACTGCAGTCATTGAGTCTGTCCTGTGCACCTCCATCACTGTGTGGTTTGGAGCCGCCACCAAGCAGGATAGAACCAGACTACAGCGCACAGTGAGGACTGCCGAGCACATCATTGGAGCCTCCCTGCCCTCTATTGTGGACCTGTACTCTTCCAGGTTGGGGAACATCATAAAGGACTCCTTCCATCCTGCGCACGGACTGTTTGAACTGCTTCCGTCTGGTAGGCGCTTCAGATCCCTCCAGACTAAGACTAATAGGCACTGGAGAAGTTTTTTCCCTACTGCGGTCACTTTGCTGAACAGTTAACTGCCGGTTAACTGTAGGCTAACTATTACTTGGATTGCACTACCTGTACATATAATCTATATTTTCATTTATATTTATCATTATTATTGTTATGAGCAGAGAGACAACATCTGCCGGAAGTAAATTCCTTGTATGTGCACAGGCACTTGGCGATTAAAGTCTGATTCTGATTGGTGCTGCAACTTTCTTCCTCGACAGTGTTTTGAAATCCCGTAACGGGATCACTTACCAGCAAAGACAGAGAGGTCCGTTGAAGTCTGATGGTACTATTTTTAAAAGTCTTTATTTATGAAAGGGGCACAAACATAAGATTAATACAAACACTCAAATATACGTAGTCACTACTTAATCTAAAAGTGCGGGTCTAATAATAACCATCAATAAGAAACTGCTCGATCGTTTGTCTAGGGGATAAATTAGAGTCCGATGGAAATATAAAAGTCACTCAAATTCCTGCAGGCTTCTGGCTTTCGGGGGGTGGGGGGGGGGGGCCGCTGGGTTTTCACTTGTTGGAGAGAGAGAGAGATTGGTGAGAAAAGAAAAACTTGCCCGGGTCTTTATGAAGCAAATCCGTTGAATCAGGGGAGCGGGCTTCCCCATAGTTAGCTAAAAGCGGTTTTCCGTGATTCCAGCCACAGATTCCAGGCCAAGAATCTAACGCACGTGGCTTCCTTCAAAATGGCTTCCCGCTACGACGGGATCGCTATCGTGTCTTCTTGGTGCTTCTGAAGGGATTGTCCCGACCCCTTTTATACTTCCTCACGGGGTCTCTGATGTCAATCAGGTTGGGATGATGCAATCTCTCTCTCAACCAGCGCACTTTGCCCGGGGGCTTTACACGTGGTCTCCATGAGACAGTAGTCAATGTCGCCTTATTTTGCATCGCGGTGGAACGCGGTATTCGGCACGTCTCTCTCTCTCCCACTTCCTGGGTCTACTGACCCCCCCTCAACTAGTGCTCTTGCGATTCTCACAAAGGAGGGGGCTGTGGACATTACACCTCCCCTCTTAAAGGTTTTTACCAGCGGTAAAAAAACAGATTCGTACAGTCTTACAGGATTTTTGTATCTAACACAATACACAAGCTTTTCTTTTCACAGAGTACTACAGTTATACATTCAAGTCAGTATCTAAACAGTTAACGATTGCAGTGTCCCTTTCTTTAATATCTTAACATCTCGTACCGTACTAAAGTCTTGTAGCATCAGACTTCAATTTAATAACCACCTTTATTTTTCTCTTTCCTTCAGCAACAAAACTAAGGAGGTATGATCTTAGCTTAGGTGCATCTACGAAAGTTTATGCGAATACTAATCGTTTCGGTCGTTTTACTTAACCGGCAGGTCTCCAAAGGGGCTGTCTTTATTATTCACAGGCTTTGGCGCAATCCCGTACAACCTGCTTTGCTGTTTAAAATGGCGTCCCCATTAACCGTCACCTCTTTTCCGGTGAGTCCCCCCATGGGGAACTTGAGTAATTTGGCATGGTGAACTCCTGCCCGCCTCGTTCATCGGGGTTATTTTATCAACACCATGCCCCAAACTTAGACCATTTCCACCCAATTCTTTAAGTTTACCCAGGTGGCTAGCCCTTTTTCCAGGACCCTTCAGGCTATTGGTTTTTAATTCGAACTCTTCGTTCAAGTAGCATTTCGAATGCGGCCTCTTCGCACCCCATCCTGGCATAATAATAGAGTGGGGGGCCCCCCGCTATCTCCTGGCTCACTCTGTGCGTGATCTGCCAGGTTTAAAATTTCTTCATTCGACTTGGGAACTACAGACTTTCCGTTTCCTTTAATAATAATCCTCATTCTCCCCCCCCCCCCCACCATTCTTAAATTCTGCATTAACTTTGAATCGACCTTCGAGTACAAACACCGGGTAGCTCACACTTCCCCCGGTTACCAAGGTTAACCCTTTTTCCACTGAACCAAGTCTATCTGACCCACAAGGACAGCCGCCCCGTTCCACTGAATCAAATACCTCAGACTTCTTCTGAGCTCCGTTACTAGGTTCAGCACCTCGTGCATCCCCATCTTGGACACACTCAAACGGGACATTAGCCTCTTCCAGGCATTCAATACCCGTACACTTTTTAAATCCTAAGTTCCCCCGTTTCTCCCAGGTACTCTCTGGGCAACTCCCTTCTGGAGTATACTCAACCCCGCGGGCTGAAACAACCTCATCTGCCAACCCAGCAGACTTCCTCGAGGTAAGGGCACCCTTTTCGTCTAGGGCTGCCCTCATTTCACTATCGGGAACACCTTTAGAAGTTTCAACTTCCTCAAACAGTTCTGCCAACCCAGACAGATCATCTATGTCCAACCCTGGACCTTCTAACCGCTCTATCGGTTCCGCGTCTTTATTTTCTGCCTCTAAGACCTTTCTCCTTGCTAAAGGTAGATCTACCTCCGCTCCCTTCTCCTCTTTCACTTTACTACTCTACGTTTTACCACCCTCTAAACCCTCGTGGTACAGGGTCCGTAGAAACGTCTCGGCCAGATCAAAACTGGCCCGATTTAAACTGCTCTCGTTCTCAGCTGCCTTTCCTGACAGGCTGCAGAGTGACCGTACATGTGGGATAGATTTGGGACTCCAGGGGCGGGGCCAACGCACTCGCCGGTCGGCAGGTCGGCATCATGGCTGCCCATACCTTACCTCCTGCTAAATCGTTACTGAGAAGAACGGCTGCGTCAGTTCTCGGGAATTCTGATGGCACCCCTATTTCAACGGGTCCAGACACCAACTCACAATCCATAATGACCTCATGTAAAGCCACCATTTCTATTCTTTTGCTGATCCCCTCTACCTTTACCATGCCCGTTTTTCGACCAAATTCTAGTACCTTACTGCTGATCAACGACAGCTCAGCCCCCGTGTCTCTCCAGATTCGTACGGGAACTGGTGTGTCTCCCTCCCTCACAGACAAGGTTCTGTGTGACAGACAAGTCTCAGAGCCTTCTCGTACTCTGTCTACCCTGGGCTCTCTGATCGATTTACTGATTACCACAGCACACCCGATAGGGACTGCGGCTTTCCCTCTTCCTATCTCTTTCCTCGGAGCAAAGCATCGAGATGCAATCTGCCTTCCCTGTCCACAATTCAAACAGGTCAAGCCCGGAAACCTCTGGCCGTCTTGCCTTTCCCCCTCAACCTTACCGCTAGCTCCCGGTGGGACCTCTGCCTCACTCGTCGGACTTTCTCGATCATTCCCACGGTCTCTCTGGGAACGTTTATTCGAGGAAAACTTTGTTTTGTGGGTTATGGCATATTCATCCATGAACCTAGCAAATTCTGAAATGGACTTATCCGGCTTCTCATTCAAATACATCCGGATCTCCTCCGAAACACAACCTTTAAATTCCTCAATCAACAGTAATTCCCTGAGACGCCCATAATCCTCGTCCACTTTTTCCACAGTGCACCAACGGTCCAAGAGCACACCCTTCTCATAGGCAAACTCGGTGTATGTCTGATTCCACCCTTTTCGTAAATTTCTGAACTTTTGTCTATATGCTTCAGCTACTAGCTCATAACCCCGGAGAATGGCCGCCTTTACTTGGTCATATTTCTCTTCCCCTTCCCCCTCTGTGGACAACGCCGCATATGTCCGCTGGGCCTTCCCTCTTAACACACTTTGCAACAACGCCACCCACTGCTCTTTGGGCCACTTCTGATTCACTGCCACCTTTTCAAAAAGCAAGAAGTAACTATCAACATCTGTCTCCTCGAACGGGGGTACTAACCTCAACGCCCAACTGATATCAAACCGCTCCTCTCGGTCTGACCCCTGACTTCATTGTTCTCACTTTAACTTCTCCATCTCCAAGTCATGTTTCCTCTGCTTCTCCTTCTCAGCCCTCTCCTTCTCCTTCTCGGCCCTCTCCTCCTTCTTGGCCCTCTCCTTCTCCTTCTCAGCCCTCTCCTTCTCCTTCTCGGCCCTCTCCTTCTCCTTCTCGGCCCTCTCCTTCTCCTTCTCGGCCCTCTCCTCCTTCTCGGCCCTCTCCTTCTCCTTCTCGGCCCTCTCCTTCTCCTTCTCGGCCCTCTCCTTCTCCTTCTCGGCCCTCTCCTTCTCCTTCTCGGCCCTCTCCTCCTTCTCGGCCCTCTCCTTCTCCTTCTTGGCCCTCTCCTTCTCCTTCTTGGCCCTCTCCTTCTCCTTCTCGGCCCTCTCCTCCTTCTCGGCCCTCTCCTTCTCCTTCTCGGCCCTCTCCTTCTCCTTCTCGGCCCTCTCCTTCTCCTTCTCGGCCCTCTCCTTCTCCTTCTCGGCCCTCTCCTTCTCCTTCTCGGCCCTCTCCTTCTTCTCAGCTGCTTCCAGCTCTTTTAACTTAATTTCATGTTCCCACCTTAATTTTTCCAACTCTAACTGATCTGCCCCACTAGCTGGTACCTTTTCAGGGATATTTTCCAATACCTCAGCTATAAACACATTCTTCCCAATATAATACTGAATTATTGCCCTTCGCACCTCCTGCTTTTTCATCGACAACCTCACCCCTGTGAGGTTTAACCCCTTCACCAATGTTATCAAGTCCGATTTGGAGGCCCCCTCCAATGCCTCCAGAGTCGGGTTTTCTATAAATTCCCCCATGTCCATCTTTGCTGGTTTCCCGTCTGGCTATTCGTGTAACCAGATCCAAGTTTTGGACCTACAAGCCCGATTCACTGGCCCTCCAATTTGGTGTCAAATCCTGAGACGAGAACCCCAATTGTTAAGAAATCCCGTAACGGGATCACTTACCAGCAAAGATAGAGAGGTCCGTTGAAGTCTGATGGTACTATTTTTAAAAGTCTTTATTTATGAAAGGGGCACAAACATAAGATTAATACAAACACTCAAATATACGTAGTCACTATTTAAACTAAAAGCGCGGGTCTAATAATAACCATCAATAAGAAACTGCTCAATCGTTTGTCTAGGGGATAAATTAGTCCGATGGAAATATAAAAGTCACTCAAATTCCTGCAGGCTTCTGGCTTTCGGTGGGGGGGGGGGGGGGGGGGCCGCTGGGTTTTCACTTGTTGGAGAAAGAGAGAGAGATTGGTGAGAAAAGAAAAACTTGCCCGGGTCTTTATGAAGCAAATCCATTGAATCAGGGGAGCGGGCTTCCCCATTGTTAGCTAAAAACGGTTTTCCGTGATTCCAGCCACAGATTCCAGGCCAAGAATCTAACGCACGTGGCTTCCTTCAAAATGGCTTCCCGCTACGATGGGATCGCTATCGTGTCTTCTTGGTGCGTCTGAAGGGGTTGTCGTCCCCCCCCCCCCCAGGGTTGAGATGATGCAATCTCTCTCTCAACCAGCCCACTTTGCCCAAGGGCTTTACACGTGGTCTCCATGAGACAATAGTCAATGTCGCCTTATTTTGCATCGCAGTGGAACGCGGTATTCGGCACGTCTCTCTCTCCCACTTCCTGGGTCTACTGATCCCCCCTCAACTAGTGCTCTTGCGATTCTCACAAAGGAGGGGGCTGCGGACATAACAACAGATTCTGTCAATTCCCTCTTTATGTCCTGATTCTTTGTCCTACTTATTTCCTGAACTTCACCTGTCCCTCAATGTAGAGAGAGCATCTAAAAAGAGTAAATGTACGAGAATGGTTTTAAATAAACGTGTGAGAAATGGACAAGGCAAGAGGAGAGAATAGGAAAGCAATGTCAAGGCTAAAATGCTATCTGCTATGACCTTACTGAATGGTGTGGCAGACTCAAGGCAGTGACTCGTCGACTCCTGCTCCCACTTATGAGAGCACGAGCTGCTTGAAATGGAAGGCAAAGGCATAAAGATGGGGTAAAAGTATTTGTGATATTGGCCAAACCATACCCAGAATTCTTCAAGGAGATCAATATCAGAAATATTGCACGGCCTACGGGTTTCCAAATAAGGAAAATGCAGCCTGTAATGAGGGGAGGGGAGGGGAACTCCGCACTCTCTGTTAGACAGCTATTGCAGTATGACTTCTTACAAGGAGTACAACAAAATTGTCCATCAATTACAAAAGGTATAGGTGGCATGGGTCTCATTCACAGGGAAGTGCATATAGACATGAGAACTGGGGATATTCTGATTTGATCTGGGCAATCGTGCAGCTGGCTCAGTGAAGAAAGCAGCCCAAGGCAAAGAGAAGTTCCTGTACGTTGAAGGGAGAACTATCGCAAGCAGATCGTCGGCTTCAGATTCACACTGACTATGGAAAAAGTTCTGTATGAAGCCCGAGACCAGAGCCAGATGAAGGGGAAAGGAGCAGAGGGCAAAGAAATTGATGGGCTCGCCAAAAAAAAAGAGAAAATAGAAAAGTGTGGTAAACATTTACTGTGCTAAGTAGATTCAGTTCTACATGCCAGTTACTTCCCTGGCAACTCTACAAAGCTAAACCAAACTGTTCTCAACTTGATGACATATTTCAATTAACTTTTTTGCTCTCTTATCTATGCCATGATCCAACTTCATTCAAACATAACTGTTACCTTCAATTGACTCAATTCTCCCTCTTACTTTCATTAGCAGCCCAAGTTCATCCAAAACTCTGCTGTCCAAACAGATAAAGGTTGAAGGGTTTCAGTCTAAAACATAAACCGTTTACTCCTCTGCTTGGTCTGTGGAGTCCCTCCAGCATTCTGTGTGGGAAGGTTGCAAACAACCTGATTTTGTCTGAAGAATACCAGGGGAAGATAATAGAACTTGTGAAAAGGTACCAGAGATTTTTTTAAACTTTGTTTCCTCTTGGAAGTCAGGAGTAGCATGTTCCAGTGAGGAAGAGAGACAAGGATGCAAGTCATTAACGTGAGAAATTCCACAGATACAGGAAATCCAAATCAACACACAAAATGCTGGAGGCACTCAGCAGGTCAGGCAGCATCAATGTAAATGAGTAAACATTCAACATTTCAGCCAAGACCCATTATCAGGACTGGAAGAAGAAGAAAAAGACGACAAGGGGAAGGAGGACAGCCAGAGGTGATAGGTGAAGCCAGGTGGGTAGGAAAGGATGCAGGGTGAGGATAGGTTAGGTGAGTGGGCAAATTCATGGCAGATGCAATTCAATGTGGATAAATGTGAGGTTATCCACTTTGGTTGCAAGACCAGGAAAACAGATTATTATCTGAACGGTGGCTGATTAGGAAAAGGGGAGGTGCAATGAGACCTGGGTGTCATTGTATACCAGTCATTGAAGGTGGGCATGCAGGTACAGCAGGCGGTGAAAAAGGCAAATGGTATATTGGCATTCATAGCAAAAGGATTTGAGTACAGGAGCAGGGAGGTTCTACTGCAGTTGTGCAAGGCCTTGGTGAGACCGCACCATTTAGAAGATTGAGGGGGGATCTTATTGAAACGTATAAAATTCTAAAGGGATTGGACAAGCTAGATGCAGGAAGATTGTTTCCAATGTTGGGGAAGTCCAGAACGAGGGGTCACAGTTTAATGATAAAGGGGAAGCCTTTTAGGACCGAGATGAGGAAAAACTTCTTCACACAGAGAGTGGTGAATCTGTGGAATTCTCTGCCACAGGAAACAGTTGAGGCCGGTTCATTGGTTATATTTAAGAGGGAGTTAGATATGGCCCTTGTGGCTAAAGGGATCGGGGGTATGGAGAGAAAGCAGGTACAGGGTTCTGAGTTGGAAGATCAGTCATGATCATACTGAATGGCAGTGCAGGCTTGAAGGGCCAAATGGCCTACTCCTGCACCCATTTTCTATGTTTCTAAAGGGCTGGAGAGGAAGTAATCTGAAAAGGAGAGGAGGGTGGACCATAGGAAAAGGGCAAGGAGGGGATCTAGGGGGAGGTGATAGACAGATGAGAAGAGGCAAGAGGCCAGAAGAAATGGGGAGGGGAAGGGGGAGAAAAAACTTAAACCAGAAGGAGAAATTAGTATTCATGCCATTAGTTTGTAGACCACTCAGAGGGAATACAAGGTGTTGCTCCTCCATCCTGAGGATGGCACACGGACCAACATGCCACAACAGGAATGGCAGATGGAGTGGGGACGTTCAATGAAGAATGGCAAGTGGTGCATTCCAGTGAGGAGAAAAAGACTGGTACTTTGGACAATGAGAGAGGTTGTAAATTTAGATAAAAGAAAATCAAAGCAGCTGCAAGGTTTAGGAAGATGAAATCAGGTCGGCCCCTTGAGGAGTTATGTCATTGCCATTTGGTCCCCTTGATTCCCTGTTTAGTTCTTTCATGCCTTCTATGTGTTTGGTGAGTAGGATTAAGTTATACATACATTAAAAATAAGAGGGTAACTCATATTCCAGGACATGTTAATATTGAGAAGGAGAAGGAGATGATATCACACTCCTTGAAGAACATTAAGAGTTCAGGGCCTATTGACATCTACCCTAGGTTAAAGCGAGGAGTTTGCTGGGGTACTGACATAGATCTCTGTGTTCTCTATAGCCACAGGTGGAGTCCTGGTTATAAAATGGGCTTTGTCACATGAACATTGAAACAGAGTAAGTGTGTTGTTTGCGTCAACAACCAATACAATCTGAGGCGGTGCTGGGGGCATTTTGCAAGTGACATGCCCACAACTTAGTCCTTGGAATGTGGGAGCATCTGGAGGAAACCCACAGGGTCACAGGGGGAAGGTACAAACTCCTTACAGAAAGTGGAGAGGATTAAACTCTGTCCACCGGCGCTGTAAAACATTATGCTAACCCCTGTGCTAACTGGGCCGGCGAGAACTGAAGAGAGGCCAACATTGTTCTTTTGTTTAAGGTGGGCAATGGGGTGGTCCAACAAATCAGACTGATGAGCCTCAACTCATTGGTAGGGAAGCTAGTGAACAGCATTCTAAAGTGAGGGGCGCAAGGGGGAAGTTTAAAAGGAGGAATGTCAGGCACGACCCTATCCCTACCCCAGCAGCACAGAATGCTAAGTAACTAGAACGTACATAATTCTCTGTAACTTCCACCATCTCCAGTAGGATCCCACCACCAAGCACAGCTTTCCTTTCCCACCCTCTGCCTTCTGCAGGGATCGCTCCCTATGAGACTCCCTTGTCCAGTCTTCCCTCCCCAATGATTTTTCTCCTGGCAATTATTCTTGCAAGTGGAACAACTGCTACACCTGTCCTTATGCCTCCTCCCTCACTACTATTCAGGGCCCCAAACAGTCCTTCCAGGTGAGACAACACTTCAGCTGCGAGTCTGCTGGGGTCAGCTATTGTATCCGGTGGCCTCTTCTATATCAGTGAGACCCGATGTAGACTGGGAGAACATTTCACCGAGCATCTACACTCTGTCCACCAGAAAAAGTAGGATCTCTCAGTTTCACCCATTTTAATTCCACTTCCCATTCCCATTCCGTTATGTCCATCCATGGCCTCCTCTACTGTCGTGATGAAGCCGCACACAGGTCGGAGGAGCAACATCTTATATTACATCTGGGTGGATGTATTGAACACCAATTTCTCCAACTTCTGGTGATGCCACCTTCCTCCTTCACCATTCCTCATCCCCTTTTCCCTCTCTCACCTCATCTCCTTCCTCTGGTGCTCCTCCCCTTTTTCTTTCTTCCATGGCCTTCGGTCCTCTCCCATTAGATTCCCCCTTTTCCAGCCCAGTATCTCTTTCACCAATCAACTTCCCAGCTCTTTACTTCACCATCCCCACCCTCTCTTCTGACTCCTCATCTTTTTCTCTCTCCAGTCCTGCTAAAGGGTCTCGGCCTGAAACATCCACTATACACTTTTCCAAAGATGCTGCCTGGCTAGCTGAGTTCCTCCAGCATTTTGTGTGTGTTATGTGGTGAAGGGGGAATGGGTTATGAATGCAGATACAATAGTAGTATTTAAGAGGCACATGAACATGCAGGGATGGAAGGATATGGATCATGGATGGGCAGAGGGAATTAATTGAATATCTGGAATAGCAGAGTCATGATGGGCCCAAGAGCCTGTTGCTTTGCTGTACTGCTCAGAATCTCATGATGCTTCTTAAAACCCCAAACACTCTTATAAAACTATTGATCACCTGCTCCACCTTCCCAATCTTTAGCTCAGGGAATTGGTTAAAAAAATAAACAACTTGTTTTATAATGTCCACATTGAATTTTTGGGTGGTGGGGTGGAGAAACCAAAACAATCGTGATCACTGTGATACTAACAGCCTCCAGCAAAGTGGCCCAAACACAGCATCAGTGCAGTTGAACGATGTGGCAAAGATGGCAATTCCACTGCCCACGTCTCAATACTTATTTAAGTGCAGATATCTCATTCACTACGTTTCATAAAAAGGAATTGATTCCTGAACACCATGGATGAAGTTGGCCTCTTCTCTCCACCTCTCTAACTTTTTCACAGCTGTTTCTCTTCTCAATTATCTTTCTTTTTTCATTCTAATAACATATTGGGTGGTGTGGTGTAGCTACCTCTCTACCAAAGGAGGCGTAAGGTGCTCTTTCCCTCCACTAGCCTGCAGGTCATCCTTGGGCAAGGTGAGGCATCTGCTTAGCGCTACGTGTGAGCAGCGGGTACATATCACAAGTCTTGGTCGTGTGACCACTGACGCCAGGCAGCCAATTACTAAAGAGAATTGATAATAGTTGGAGTTATCCATCTTGTAAAGACATTGCCCAGTGAAAGGCACTTGCGTAGAAAAAAAAATTGGCATGAACAATCATGATCACGAGACCATGATCACCCATGTCAATACGACATGGCACACAATGATGATAATTGAACTTGAGATACAAATTTGCCCATGGGCACACAACATGTTTAACAATTAAATTTTCCTTGCAGGATAACAGACCTCTTATTAAGGGCACATTATTATTTTGTAATGCCCGAGCCAATTAAATCAAATTATTCAATAGACAGTATGTCAAGATGCACTAAAGCTACACAACAATGCATAGAAAACACAAAAGGTTAAGCGAGTGTCAATGCAGTATTTATCATCTGTCTACAAAATAAATCCAGATGCTCGTGTCCAAATTAGTTCTAGTTTAGTTCATCCTCCTTCACAAAATTATACAGACAAAATAAGCTTTATTTGTTACATGTACAGCGCTATACAAAAGTCATATATAGCCAGGGTGCCCAAAACATTTGCACAGTATTGTACTGTAATAAATATGTATTGCTCTGTACTACTGCTGCAAAAATAAAAATCACAGATTTCATAACACATGTAAGTGATGATAAACCTGATTCTGACATCCATCTCTTGTGGACTGAGAGTGGGAAAGGGGCAGGGAAAAGGGAAGTCACAGTTGGGAAAAGGGGAAGGGAGAGGGGAGGGAGCAGAAAGCACCAGACAAACATTCTGTAGTGATCAATAAGCAATTTGTTTGGAATCAATTGACCTTGCCTGGTGTCTCAGTACCTATACCAGCCTCTGTTAAATGTGCAATGATGAATGGAATTAAGTGGTCGAGGTAGGATTTCAACAATACTTACGGCTGGCAGAGCTTGACCAGATCTTGGTCAGTGGTGCCTGGTGGCAGTCCTCGGATGTAAAGGTTTGTCTTACTAAGCTGTTCCCACCCTGCATTATTGCTGCTACTGCTATTATTGTTGCTGTTCGTGAGGGGACTGGGTGGAGCCATTGGATGTGACGTGGGTGCACAGGAAGTCTGCAAAGAGAAAAAAGTACACTTAACTTCAAACTTCAATTTGCATATTTATTAAACTCATCAGGCAAACAACATATTTCTTATACTACCAACACATTTGTATGAAGATTCTTTACACTTCATGAAAAGTTTTCATCAATATACAAAACTCCTATATCATATTATCCACTGCTGCTAAAATGGAAATGCATTAAGGGAATGGTAAGCACCAGAGACTCTGCATATGCTAGAGATCTCTAGCAACACACACGAAGTACGAGAGGAACTCAGCAAGTGAGACAGCATCCATGGAGAGCATTACACGGTTAAAGTTTCAGGCCAAATCCCTGACTAGAACTATGTCATGGAATGCAACTTTAAGCCTCCAATTTTTTTTTTGTGATTCAGATGTTAGTGTTCAATGCCTTAAAATTCTCTTGCACCAAACATAAAATTTACCCATCCAGTTCAAAAGTTCTCCAAAATGCTGGCGAGTCTGCACTTGGAGTATCATGTTCATTGTTTGTCATCCTCCTTAGCAAAGATGTTATCAAACTAGAAAAAGTACAGAAAAGATTTGCAAAGATGTTGCCTGGACTTGAGAGACCGACTTATAGGGAGAGATTAGACAGGCTTGCATGTCTTCTTTGGAGTATAGGGAACTGAGAAGTGATCTTATAGAATACAAAATCATGAAAGGCATTGATAGGGTGAATGCACTCAGTCATTGTCACCACCTAGGAAATCATGATCTAGAGGGTAGAGGTTAAGGGCGAGAGGGGAAACCTTTTGTAGGAAACAGAAAGGAAACCTTTCTCTTACACAAAGGATGGTGTCCTTTTGGAATGAGCTGCCACAGGAAGTGGTTGAGGCAGGTAAAATAACAATTAGTCATGTTACATGGAATGGAAAGATTTCGAATGGGATTAGCTTGCAGGGGGCACCTTGGTCTAAGAGACTAAAGACTAAGGAGCTGGTGGTAGACCTGAGGAGGGCCAAGGCACCGGTGACTCCTGTTTCCATCCAAGGGGTCAGTGTGGACATAGTGGAGGATTACAAATACCTGGGGATACGAATTGACAATAAACTGGACTAGTCAAAGAACACTGAGGCTGTCTACAAGAAGGGTCAGAGCCATCTCTACTTCCTGAGGAGACTGAGGTCATTTAACATCTGCCAGACGATGCTGAGGATGTTCTACGAGTCTGTGGTGGCCAGTGCTATCATGTTTGCTGTTGTGTGCTGGGGCAGCAGGCTGAGGGTAGCAGACACCAACAGAATCAACAAACTCATTCATAAGGCCAGTGATGTTGTTGGGGTGGAACTGGACTCTCTGACAGTGGTGTCTGAAAAGAGGATGCTGTCCAAGTTGCATACCATCTTGGACAATGACTCCCATCCACTCCATAACATACTGGTTAGGCACAGGAGTACATTCAGCCAGAGACTCATTCCACCGAGAGACAACACTGAGCATCATAAGAAGTCATTCCTGCCTGTGGCCATCAAACTTTACAACTCCTCCCTCAGAGTGTCAGACACTCTGAGCCAATAGGCTAGTCCTGGACTTATTTCCACTTGGCATAATTTAATTATCATTTAATTATTTTGTTTTTATTTTGCTATATTTCTACTCTATTCTTGGTTGGTGCGACTGTAACGAAACCCAATTTCCCTCGGGATCAATAAAGTATGTCTGTCAGTCAGCGTGATGCCCCAACCACCAATTCTGTGCTGAGTAACTATGACTCTCAAAACTCATTCTCAATTGCACATACAAAACTGCACCTGTTGGCTAAATTAGATAGCTCCAGAATTAATGATGGCAATGTACTAATTTCCTACTTTCTGTTCATTGTTATAAATTCCACATCAAACTAGCACTGACCACTTTAGTGCCGGCAAGTCGTAGAATCAGTTCAACCTCACGCTCATCTCCTCAAGTTCACCTGTACGTTACAAAGTGTATGCACACTGGGAAGATCTGGGTCCTTATTTTGAAACACATGTAACGCCCTGGGATAGGTTTCACTGCTAATGTAATGGTTTCTCTGTAGCAGCAGTGTTTAGGTTATGACTAGAGACAACAGGGGCTTTGGAATGTGTGGTGCCGAATGAAGGGAGGTTTTTCTTTCTTGTGTGCCTCGAGCGAGGGATTTGTGGGTATTTGGTCGCCGGAAGATGGATTGTGAGGATGTCAGAAAGGAGAGGTTGTAGATTGCAGGACTGAGTGGACTTGGAATGGGGTCAAGAGTCAACAGCACCCAAGGGAAAATCGATGGAGGACTAACGGACGGGAAACTGTGAGCACCAAGGTGCACATTAGGCTGTTTCATTAAAATGGGCCCATTTCTTTTTGTTTTCTTTACTAAACCTCCAGTTAAATTAAAAAAATATAAAGCCAGATCGTTTAATTGAATATGGTGTACTGTTTGTTATTTCTTGGTACCGATTTGTAACAGGAGAACACGTCATGCAGCATCCACACAAACAAGATTTCACCAGTTTGGCTGGTGCAGTGACTGCCTCCCCCTACACTAAAACAGCCCGCCAAACCCGGGGGTTACAGATTCTAAAAAGAAAATGTTTTATATTATTTATAAATAAAAAACACACATCCACCCACTTTCTTGTGAAGTTGCCATTGGACCTCCAGACATACTGAGAAAATATTCAGAAAGGTAAGTTTGACACAAACTGGAACAGTCAATCCCCAGAGACTTGGCTCAGCACATGATGATGCTCAGTGAATGAACCTTCAATCTCATACTGCACAAAGCACCACATTTCCATCACACAGATAACAAAGTTCTATTGGCTTTTATGACACTGATCAACAGAAAGGACTCTTTTCATAAGACATGGGAGCAGAATTAGGCCACTTGGCCCATTGAGTGAGCTCTGCCATTCCCGTCAATGTGAAAACAAATTTCTACAAATTGGTCTAAATTCATTACAATTATTAAACTCTAAATAATTGATTGCAATAGTATTCACCCCCTTCAAGTCAGTATTTAGTACCTACACTTTTGGTAGCAATTACAGCCTTGAGTCTATGTGGATAAGTCTCTGTCAGCTTTGCAAATCTGGAGACTGCACTTTCTCCCCCAATTTTCTTTGCAAAACTGTTCAAGCTCTGTCAGATTGCATGGGGATCATGAGTGAAGAGCCCTCTTCAAGTCCAGCCACAAATTCTCAACTGAACTCTGACTTGGCCACTCCAGGACATGAACATTTTTGTTTTTAAGCCATTCCTGTGTAGCTTTGGCTTTATGCTTGGGGTTATTGCCTTGCTGGAAAACTAATCTTCCCCCAAGTTGTAGCTCTCTCGCTGACTGTATCAGGTTTTCCTCCAAGAGTTTGCTGCATTCATTTTACCCTCAACTTTCCCAAGCCTTCCAGGGCCTGCTGCAGTGAAGCATCCCCACAGCATGATGCAGCCACCACTGTGCTTCACGGTAGGGACGGTGTGCTTCTGATGATGTGAGGTGTTTGGCTTATGCCAAAGATAGCGTTTAGTCTGATGGTCAAAAAGCTCAATTTTGGTTTCATCAGACCACAGCACCTTCTTGCAGCTGACTTCAAAATATCCCATGTGCCTTATGGCAAACTCGCGCTGAGAGTTTATGTGAGTTTCCACCCTCCCCCCCCCCCCCCCAACACAGCGGCTTTCTCTTTGCCAGTCTCCCATAAAGCTGTGACTGGTGAAGTCACTGAGTCAACATTGTTGTATGCACAGTCTTTCCCATCTCAGACACTGAAGTTTGTATCTCTTCCAGAGTTGTCATAGGTCTCTTCGTGGCTTCCCTCACTAGTCCCTTTCTTGCTTGGTCACTCAGTTTTTGGGGACAACCTACTGTAGGCAGATTTACAACTGTGCCACATTCTTTCCACTTCAATGATTTACTTAACTGTACTCCAAGGGATATTCAGTGACTTGGAAATTTTCTTGTATCCATCTTTTGGTGCTCTTCAATAATGTTTTTGCAGAGTTGCTTATAGTGTTCTTTTGTCTTCATGGTGTAGTTTTCACCAGGATACCGACTCACCAGCAGTTGGACTTTCCAGATAGAGGTGTATTTTACTACAA
Organism: Hypanus sabinus; assembly: GCF_030144855.1. Classification (NCBI taxonomy): domain Eukaryota; kingdom Metazoa; phylum Chordata; class Chondrichthyes; order Myliobatiformes; family Dasyatidae; genus Hypanus; species Hypanus sabinus. The sequence goes on along the minus strand of NC_082709.1, from coordinate 15,890,657 downwards.
TCAATTGAAACACCTTGACTGCACACAGGGATCTCCATTTAACTATTTTGTGTAATTGGTTGTCCCAGTGATGATCTGGTGTGTTATATTAAGGGGGGGGGGGGGGCAGTGAATAATTATTCAATTATTTTGGGTTTTATATTTGTAATTAATTCAGATCACTGTACAGATTTTTTCCACTTTGACACGAAATAAGTCTTTTCCTGTTGATCAGTGCCAAAAAAGCCAAATTAAATCCACTGTGATTCAATATTGTAAAACAATAAAAAATGAAAACCTCCAAGGAGGGGTGAATACTTTTTTTTAATAGGCACTGTATATATATTGTAATTCATTGTTGTTGTTGTTACATCTTGGATTGCTGCAGCAATGCAAGACACATTTCAGGACATATGCCAATGACCTTAAACCTGATTCTTCGTCATCATCATCATATGCCATACCATATGATGTAGGGGATCATGGTCTCATAACCATGATTCTTTTTGGCAAATTTTTCTACAGAACTGGTTTGCCATTGCCTTCTTTGGAGCAGTGTCTTTACAAGATGGATGACCCCAGCCATTATCAATACTCTTCAGAGATTGTCTGCCTGGTGGTTGCAAAACCAGGACTTGTGATGTGCGCATCAACTGTCCTTGCAGCCGTCCACCACCTCCTCTTGTGGCTTCCTGACCCTGATTGGGGTGGGAGAAGGGTCGAAGCACACTGCCCAAGGGTGACCTGCAGGCTAGCAGAGGGAAGGAGCATCTTCTTTGGCAAGGATGCAAATCCACTTTGTCAGATGTGTACATGTGGGGGTGAACCCATCTTTTATCTGTTCTCGTAATCGTATCGTAAGTTGTTTTGCCTCGCACTGTAGTGCTGCTGCAAAGCAACAAATTTCACAACATGTCAGTGGTTCTTCAAGGCAAAAACTGCATGAACAATGGATGAATGGGCACGATGTGTCATAGGATGTGGGCAACCAGGCGTCAGAGGATTTCAGGCATACAGACAGTAGAATAAGGGAAGCTGACAGTAATCTGAAGCTGACAGATTGCAATTGTGCAATCAGAAAGTTGTGAAGTCATGGATGTGGTCTTCAAATTCAAGTTCAGTATCCTTTACCCATTCACATGTATGCGGCTAAACAAAACATCAATCCTCTGTGGCCAAGGTGCAAAACAACATACATATACTCACACACAGCACATATAGTTACGATCCAGCACATACAGTCACAAAATAATACTATCACCAGTCTCTAAGTGGCATGGCCTAAAATTGATGGTGCATGGGTTGTCGTCTTGGAGCCACGTTTCTGTGAAAATAAGCATGCAGCAGTACATCATCTCACTCTAGGTGAGTACCCTTTAACCTCGGATGGATTTGAGTGTGCTGCCACACTTCTCCCTCACTGCTTTCAACCTATCCACCCCAGGGTGGTTGTAACAGGCGAGGACTTGGTCCATACAATAAGCCAAGGCTAAGTAGGTCCTCTGCTAGCAGTCTCGCTAACATTCAGGACTTATAGTATTTTGGTTTATTTAATGTCAAATAGAGTTTTGTAATCATAAAACAAACATGTAAGACAAACATCTGTACCATCTGTTGAACCCGGGGAGGGTGGGATATCGGCAACCATCTTACTGGAAGGATAACTGGACAGCTGAGGCAGGGCCCAAACCAGGAAATGTCACAAAGTCCAAGTTTACATACACTATGTTAAATCAGATAAGTTGTACAAGGTCAAATTTTGATCAAATTTAACACCAAGGCTATAAATAGTTTGGTTCAATTTCTTACCATTTGCCACACAGAGGGATGGAAGTGGTTGCTAGGAAACAAAGGTTCTCATAGGTACTGCCTACAGGTCACAGTAATGGTTAGTTGAAATTCATTTATTTATCACAAGTACACTCTGTGGCAATTTTATTAGGTACCTTCTGTACTTAATAAATTGGCTGCTAAGTGTATGTTTGTGGCCTTCTGCTGCTAAAGCCCATCCACTTCAAGGTTTGATACATTGCGCATTCAGGGACACTCTTCTGCACACCACTTTTGTAACACGCCTTCCTGTCAGATTGAACCAGTCTAACCATTCTCTTCTGACCCCTCTCGTTAACAAGGTGTTTTTGCCCACAAAATTGGCACTCACAGGACAATTTTATCTTTTCCCACACACCATTCTCCGGAAATTCTGGGATTTTCACGCACAACAGTCCCCAGGAGATCAGGAGCTTCCGAGATGATCCAACCACTCCATTAGGCACCAACAGCAATCATTCCATTGTTACAGTGACTTAGATCACATTTCTTCCCCAAGTCTGATATTTAATCTCCACAACAAGTATACATCGAGTTGCTGCCTCATGATTAGATTTGTGCATTAATGAGCAGGTGGACCAAAAAAAAGTGACCACTGAGAGTATATTGAGAGGGCACCGAATATACAGTGAAATGCACTGGTCATTTCTATTCAGACCCGACACAAACCCAAGGATATGACGGGGGCAGCCTGCAAGTATTGTCAAGTGTTCTGGTGCCAACATAGCATGCCCATCATGTACAAAACAACAAACAGAAGAACAACATGACGTCCCTTTCCCACCCACCCTACCATCTCACACACAGTTGCACCTCCACGTCTCTGACCCCCAAACACAGACTTCCAGACATCTGGCCTCTAGTCCCTACAGAGAGTGGTGTGGACAGCCCAGCGCATCTGTAAACGTGAACTTCACACTATTCAGGACATTTACTAAGACAGAAATGTAAAAAGGGCCTGGAGGATCATTGGAGGTCCAAGTCACCCCAACCACAAACTGTTCCAGCTGCTACCATCTGGGAAGCGGTACCGCAGCATAAAAGCCAGGACCAACGGGTTCTGGGACAGCTTCTTCCACCAGGCCATCAGACTGATTAATTCACTGATACAATTGTATTTCTATGGACATAAGATCTTTACTCCTCATGTACGTGAAGGATGCGAGTAATATAGTCAATTCAGCCATGCAGGTATTGGGCCTCCGACTTCCAGACACACCCACTCAGTGGCTTCAAGATTTGGTTTCTCGGTCTCCAGATTCACTGACTTCCGAGGTTCAACCTTCAGGATTAGGCCTCCAGTATCAATCCCAGGACATCAAACTCCTGACTTGCACTGACCTCTGACCCAGAGTTTCTCCAACTTGGGAGTCACTGGCTCTTGTGCCTCCTGCCCGAATGGTACTCCAACTCCAGGATGGGGGGGGGGGGGGGGGGGGGGGAGAGAGGTGGCGTTAACCAGACCTTGTCTTCAAGAGCCGCTAAGGACGTGGACAATGGGGATTTGTCCTCAACCACCAGACAGCACCGTGGACTTTCACCTGTGGAGTGTTCCCACCTGGGCTCCAACCACCAGTTTCTGACCCTGTCCTCTAATTCCTCTGATCCCTTATCAGTTTTGTACAGAGCACCTGATAAAAGGGATCCGATAAGCCGCCTGCACACATTAGTTCCGTCTGGATTTTGCCTGTAATTGAGGTCAGATGCCAGCATTCTGTGGCCAGGGGTGGTTCATGGTGATCCTGTGCTGAGGAGTATTAATATGGTTTCAATCTGGCCCTTCACCGAAATGAGTTTCTGGAACTTCATTAAAAGTTAAAGCAGAGTGGTTTGGTTTTTAATATAATCAAAAAAAATGTTTTTGATTTGGTCCAAGTATCTTTTAGAATCATAGAAAAACACAGCACAGAAACAGGACCTTCGACCTATCTTGTCCTTGCCAAACTCTTTAAACTGCCAAGTCCCATTGACCTGCACCCAGACCATAGTCGCCATTACTGTCCCATCCACGTACCTATCTAAACTTCCCTTAAATGTTGAAATCAAAAATCGCATCCACCATTTGTGCTGGTCGCTTGTTCCACACTCTGAGTGTAGAACTTCAGGTCGTCAATTTTTTTAAAAAATTTGTTTTCTAATTGTATGCATTTCAACTCTAAGTGATCCAAGATATGGGGTCAGAGAATAGGCCACCTGGGTCAAAGGTCATAATTATGAAGCCAAGTTCTACTGTGGAAAGATTAAACTAAAAAGGTAGGATTTGATCAGAATTTGTAATAGCATAAAGGTTATAGAGGTGAAGGAAATCAAAAAGCAGCATACACCAAGGTGGATCAAGAGTGAACCTTGAATGTGAATTAGATTTCCATTTTGCTGCTTTCCAAAAAAAAATTTGTACTGATGCACCTGATTAGATGTTAGTCTTCGTATGGATGGAGTTGCAAAAAAGAAGAAGCATATTTAATGCAACTTGTTTATAAACTCCAAAATTGACTTCAATATTGCTGTGATAGTGATGTACAAATTCCAACCAGAGAAACTTGGTCGAAGGGCATTTATAAGGAAAGACATCTGAATTTGCCTAGTCCGGAGGAAGCAATTCTGAGAGGCTAGACTTGAAAGCATGAGTGTAGATATGAAGTAGTTGGACAATAAGGGTAACGGAAGAAATGTAAAAGGAGTGAAGATATTTTTCTTGCATTTTCTTTTGATATAGAAGATGGCCCTTTGATCCATTAAGTCAATGCCAGCTTTAAGTGTAAAAACATCTCTCCACATTTCCTTATAACCCATTTCCTCACATGCTCATCAATAACCCACGTTCCCACCTCCCTGATTCTCCAACTACCCCTCTGTAAAAGAGACAACTTAATCAACATACCAATCAACGAGCCTTTGGTATATGGGAGAAAAGCAGAGTATCCAGGGGAAAGCCATGTCATTACAGGAAATCTGGACTGCCATCACGGAGAAATCTCTTTAGCCAGAGGGTGGCAGATCTGTGGATTTCGTTGCCACAGGCAGTATGGAAGCCATGTCACTGGGTATATTTAAGGTTGATGTTGATAGATTCTTGATTAGTTAGGATCTGAGGGGCTATGGGGAGAAGGCAGGAGATTGGCACTGACAGGGAAATCTATCCATATGTGACATTTAAGTTTCATAGTTCTAACAAATTAGAAAAGCTCTTTTACATCCACTGTGCATTTGGGACCATGAGCCAATGAGCTGTTCTGCCAATTATTGGTGCAAACATTCTAAAAAAAATTCAGGGAGACTTTGGAAGAGAATGCAAGTTGAAAATTGCATTAGTAATCCAATATTTAGAATTTCATAGTTCCATCAAATTAGAGAAGCTATTTTACATCCACTGTGCATTAGGAGCCATGAGTCAATGAACTTCTCTGCCAATATCAGCACATGAGCTTTTAAAAAAATAATTTTCAAGGAGACTTTGGAAGAGAATGCAAGTTGAAAATTGCATTAGTAATCCAATATTTGGAATTACACATCAATATGAACATTTTTGTCATATTTAAGTCATTGGCTCAGTTTGATCATGTGTCATATTTGGCTTCAATTTGGAAATTCTTCATTATGAGATAAATATTTTTTAAAGCTGTCACTGAATAATTGATCAAGCCTGTTAAATATGATTTTGCTCCCATCTTTAGTTTCTACCTCACCACTTCATTGCAGATGTTCACTTGCGGTAAGCCCACCATTTTTCAAGGAAACTTTCTACAGCTGTGCCTTGGCAATGGTACTAACAGCACAAAGTAAGTGCAGCCTCACCCTGTGAAAGGCAAGGTAGTCTGTTAATATCGTGTAATGCTTTTTTGGGTGATGTGCTTTTGCAGTTGAATTACTCTGAAAGCTACGAGATAGAGGAGTGAAACTTCAAGTCACGGTAATGTGCTAGGCTAAGGCGCAGAATATGAAGCTTAGCTTCTGATACTAATTGAACCTGTTTTCAGACAGACAGACATATTTTATTGATCCCGAAGGAAATTGGGTTTCATTTCAGTCGCACCAACCAAGAATAGTGTAGAAATATAGCAATATCAAACCAAAAATAATTAAATAATAAGTACATTATTCTAAGTGGAAATAAGCCCAGGACCAGCCTATTGGCTCAGGGTGTCTGACACTCCAAGGGAGGAGTTGTAAAGTTTGATGGCCACAGGCAGGAATGACTTCCTACGACGCTCAGTGTTACATCTCAGTGGAATGAGTCTCTGGCTGAACGTACTCCTGTGCCTAACCAGTACATTATGGAGTAGATAGGAGACATTGTTCAAGATGGCATGCAACTAGGTATGTACAGGTGGAGATACGTCTCTACCAAAGGAAGTGCAAGCCATTTGTTCCATCTACTATCCTGCACGTCACCCTTGGGTAAGGTGCAGCACCTGTTTAGCCCCCAACCCCCAATCAGGGTCACATGAAGCCATGGGAGCAGGTGATGGACATCACAAACCCTGATTATGCGACCATCGACTCCAGGCAGGCAATCTCTGAAGAACATTGATAATGGCTGGGGTCACCCATCTTGTAAAGACACTGCCTAGGTGGTAATGGCAAACTGCTTTGCAAATAGCAAAATTTGCAAAGAACAATCATGGTTGTGTACCCATGATCACCCACGGCATACAACATGACAGATAAAGAAGATGACACTAAAACACCAAAACATATGGTGAAATGCACCAAATCCATGAAGAAGTGCTAGAGGCAGTCCAAAAGTTTTGCAATGTTTCTTACATCAACAAAGCATGCCCACAACTTTAATAACCAAGCCCACCCGTGCAACTTTAGAGTGACAGCTCTCAGCCTCTGCCCATCTGCTGGGAGTAGAAGTCCAGCCAGGTGATCATACTTGCCCAAGAGTGGGCATTGGTTGGCATGCCAGGTATCCTCAAAGGAGGTGTAGCATTGATCAAGTGTGTTAGCTCTCCTGACTCCACACGTGACATGTTGCTGGTACAGTGCCTTGAAAAAGTATTGAGCCCTCACAAATATATTCACATTTTACTGTCTCATTTTCTAAATTTAAATGAGGTCAGGAGTTTTGGGAGCTAATCATCAAAAGACTGTGCATAATAAATCACAATTCACTGAAAACTAAAAACCAAAATCATGAGGCTGAATAAGTATTCATCCCCTTTGTAATTACTATGCTAACTTTCCTCAGATATGACACTGTATATTACCTTGTCAACTCACCAAGTTTGTTGATGTAGGAAACTGGATGATCACCTGTTTTCAATGAATTTATAAGAATAAATACCCCCTCTCTCTGTAACGTCTAACAGTATGGCAGATTTTCATCAGACCAAATCAAAATGAAGGCAGAAAAGCATTCAAGAAAAGTCAGGGAAATGATCATAGATAAGCAGAGATCTGGGGAAGGGTACAAGATTTTCTCAAGTTTTCTGATGACTCTGCCAGAGTTGGATGCATCAGCAAGGGAGATGAGGCGGAGTACAGGGCTATGATGGGAAACTTTGTCACATGGTGTGAGCAGAATCATCTGCTGCTTAATGTGAAAAAGACTAAGGAGCTGGTGGTGGACCTGAGGAGGGTTAAGGCACTGGTGACCCCTGTTTTCATCCAATGGGTCAGTGTGGACTTAGTGGAGGATTACAACTACCTGGGGATATGAATTGACAATAAACTGGACTGGTCAAAGAACACTGAGGCTGTCTATAAGAAGGGTCAGAGCCATCTCTACTTCCTGAGGAGACTGAGGTCCTTTAACATCTGCTGGACGATGCTGAGGATGTTCTACGAGTCTGTGGTGGCCAGTGTTATCATGTTTACTGTTGTGTGCTGGGGCAGCAGGCTGAGGGTAGCAGACACCAACAGAATCAACAAACTCATTCATAAGGCCAGTGATGTTGTGGGGGTGGAACCGGACTCTCTGACGGTGGTGTCTGAAAAGAGGATGCTGTCCAAGTTGCACGCCATCTTGGACAATGTCTCCCATCCACTCCATAATGTATTGGTTAGGCACAGGAGTACATTCAGTCAGAGACTCATTCCACCGAGATGCAAAACTGAGCAACATAAGAAGCCATTCCTGCCTGTGGCCATCAAACTTTACAACTCCTCCCTCGGAGTGTCAGACACCCTGAGCCAATAGGCTGGTCCTGGACTTATTTCCACTTGGAATAATTTACTTACTATTATTTAATTATTTATGGTTTTATATTGCTATATTTCTACACTATTCTTCATTGGTGCGACTGTAATGAAACTCAATTTCCCTTGGGATCAATAAAGTATGTCTGTCTGTCAAAGGCACTGAGCATACCTTAGAATGCCCAGCAGTCCATCGTGAAAAAGTGGAAAACATATGAAAGCACAGCCACATTGGCTAGGTCAGGCCACTCCTCTGAACTTGGTCACCAGAGAAAAATGGCACTTGTAAGAGAGGCTACTGTGATGGCAACAGTCACTGAGTGAGCTGCAGATGTCAGTGGCTGTAACTGGAAATGAAGTTCATGACTCCATAATCTCAAAGGCCTTGTACAGAAAGGGTACTTATAGAAGAGTGACAAAGAAGAACCACTAGCTATAAAAAAGTATATTCTTGCTCATAAAGACTTTGCAAAGCATCACTTAGAAAATACTGTGAAGATGTGGAAGGTCTTGTGGTCAGATGACATAAAAGTGTAACTTTTTGGCCTCCACACAAAGTAGTATGTGTGGCATAAATCTAATACTGCACATCATCCACGTAACATTATCCCTAATGTGAAGAATGGTGGAATTTGGAGCAAACACAAGGAAATCTGCAGATGCTGGAAATTCAAGCAAGACACACAAAATGCTGGTGGAACACAGTAGGCCAGGCAGCATCTATAGGGAGAAGCGCTGTCGAAGTTTCGGGCCAAGACCCTTCGTCAGGACAGTCACATCGCGTCTCCCTATAGATGCTGCCTGGCCTGCTGTGTTCCACCAGCATTTTGTGTATGTTATCATGCTTTGGAGATGCTTTTCAGCAGCAGAGACTGAAAATCTGGTCAGGATTTATGGGAAATTGAACGCTGTTAAATAGAGAGAGATACTGGATTAAAACTTGCGAGCTGCTGCCAGAAAGCTTAAACTGGGGAGGAAGTTCATCTTTCAGCAGGACACACAGTGAGAGTAAACATGGAGTGGCTTCAATTTAAAAAAAAAATTAATACCCTTGAGTGGTCCAGTCAGAGTCCTGACCTTAACCTGGATAAACATCTCTGGCAAGACCTCAAGATTGCTGTCCACTGCTGCTCCCCAACTAACTTGGCTCAGTTTGAGAAATTTTGCAAGGAGGAATGAGCAAATCTCCATGTTGTGCAAGGCTACTATAGACTTATCCAAAAAGACTACTGGCTGTAAAATCTGAGAGAGGTGGTTCAACTAAGTATTGAGCAAAGGGGAACATAGTTTTGAACTACTGACATTTCAGTTTTTGAATTTTTATTTTTTCCATTTGGACTCTGTGAAAAAGGAGCACGCGATTCACAAATAAAAATCTGTAGTTAACTTGATCGAAATCCATGGTTGTAATGAAATGTCGACTGTTCACTCTTTTCCATGGATTCTGCCTGACCAGCTGAGTTCCTCCACCATTTTGTGTGCATTGCTTTGCAGTTCCAGTATTTGCAGATTTTCTCGGGTTTGTAATCACTAGCTCAAAGCTAATTGATAAACAGCAGTCATTATTGGATGCCATGATGACTTGCACTTATAGTCCTGACGAAGGCTCTCGGCCTGAAACGTCAACAGCGCTTCTCCCTATAGATGCTGCCTGGCCCGCTGCGTTCCACCAGCATTTTGTATGTGTTGCTTGAATTTCCAGCATCTGCGGATTTCCTCGTGTTTGCATTTATCATGTTAGCTAGACTAAGTCCCAAGTCCACGTTGCAGCAATGCCAGTTCTTCTTCCACGTTGAGCCATGAGCAACTCCTGGCTGCAGCAGAAGGCCAGGATTCCCAGCACTACAACAGGGAGAGCAGTCATATACACCAGGTTCCCAGCAGAATAAAGGGCAGAGATTTGCACCAGCTTCCCTGTACAACTGTCGTCAGTCATGCAACACAGCTCCCTCCATATAATGCTGATAAAGACCGTCTTTACTGTTGATTCCATATGTACTTCCATTCCTGGGAATACAACTGAAGTATTGGTGTACAATTACAAATCTTCATTGCTCTTGGTCCATTGGTTCTACCTTTGAAGATCAAAACCCTATTCTTTCCACAACTTTCTTATAAATTATAAAATATCATAACCATGGTGGTTTACCATTTCCTTCCCCATGTATTCAGGAAAAAAAAATTAAGACAGTTTTTTTTTAATGCACAGAAACAATATTCTTTGAGTAGTCTCACCTGAGTTTTATAGAGCTGTTATGTTACTTCAAGGGTCTTGAACTCAATCTCCCATCTAATAAAGGCCAGCCTTCTTAACCATCCTATCAACAACTCTCAGGAATCTGGCAACTTGGACCCCAAAATCCTCCTGTTCCTCCATACTTTTAAGAATTCTGCCATTAACCTTGCGCTCTGCCTTCATGTATGACCTTCGAAAGTGAATCACTTCACACTTTTCCAGACTGAACTGCACTGCCACTTCTCAGCCTAGCTCTGCATCCAGTCAATGTCTCACTCATTGTAACCTACGACAACCTTCTACATTATCCACAACACCATCAACCCCCCCCCCCCACAAACAGCCTCCTTTACTCCAGGAAAACTGTCCCAGTCCACCCAATTTTTGTAACTCAAGCTCTCAAGTCAAGGAACATCCTTGTGAATCCTTTACACACCCTTTCTCACATTTTTTGTAATGTCCTACATAGCTGTAATATGACATTCCATCTCTTGCACTCCATGCCCCTTCCGTGACAGCAAGTGTGGACATGTTTTCTTCAACTTGTCAACCTGCGTTGCCACAATTACAGGCAACAATATACCTGTATACCTAGATCTCTCTGCTCCACAACACTTCCCAGGGCCCTTTGTTCATCATGTATAGTGACTTCTTCACAGTTTCTGAGTTAACCATTTTCCCAGTTGATCTTGATCCTGCTGTAACTTTAGACTGCCTTCTCCTCTGACCAGGACTATTTGGAGTAATTCCTTCTATCCAGAAGCTGTCTGACAAGAGTGAATTTCTCCAAAAGGTTTACAGTTCAGATTCCAGCATCTGCTGTCAAATTCACCAATTTGGTTTCATTCACACATTTATTCATCAAGTCATCTACATTCTCATCCAAATTGTTAGAATACAAAACAACAGGAAATTTAACACCAATAGTCATTGGCCTCCATTTGTATGGCAAGGAGAAATCAAAATACTGAGACCTTATGTGCCAGGTACAATGGCTACCATCCAACTGACAAATTGAACCCTCAATTCACTGTGATAAGTATTCATGTCCTAGACAAGGGGGCCTTTTTATTCGTCAAGTTCAGCTTTCCAGCATAGTAATGGCGAGCTTCTAGAGACCAAACTGTTGTTTTTGAATAAATTAAAATTCCAACTTGTATTCTTTGTTTACCTTCTTATTGTAATCCAGAGTCAGTTTTCAATGTAAATGACATAGTAATCAGTTTGAAGTTGAAAATACAGTTTTGCTAACAAATACTGTCTACAGAGCCACAGATCTGATGGTCCCACAAGACCTGGTGAACAGGTACAGTAGAAGACAATGGGTTCTTTACTTGGGCTTGTTTCAAACTAGACAATGCTGTCTAAATTGTTTAGTTCAAGGAAGCTTGCAAACTAGATGGATACTATCACCAAGCATATCAAATATCTTAAGTGTTAACAGTTGGATTGTTTGTATACTCATGAAGTTAGCTTTATTCTGGATTCAGATCTCTGAATCCAGAAGCTTTTAGATTAGGGATTCCCAAAGTGGGTTTATTGGAAATGGTCCGGGAACATCAACCATGGCAGAAACACAGGGTGAATTAGAATTCACTCCACTGCCTTTGATTTCCATGATGGACAAATAGTTTGCGGGCATGTTTTTTTAGTTTATAGAATTGTACTTGTTTTGGAAATCCTTTGTGTTTTAGAAATGGTTCTGTGGTCTTATGGTTTAGAAATGGTTTGAAATTTATAAGCCTTATGAAATAAAAACCCTCCATGAGTTTTCAAGAATGTTGTTTGCATGTAAACGGGTATCACTGAAAATAAATGAACAGCGTTTAAACTACTTTGTTAGATGTAAGGTTCAGCTCTTTGGTAGGGAGGGGGTCACATGTGAAGGATTTGGCAGAAAAACTCACTGTGGAGGATTAACAGGGAAGTGAATTAATCTTTGAAGATTGGGTAGTTACAGTAAAAATCTCCTTTAATGAGAGTACCTGTGACTATTTATATTCGAATGGGCTTAAGGTCTTTGAGCTCAGAACTTTGTGGTGGCAAACACAACACCGTCACATCAGAAGCAGCCTCAAGTGTGTCTTAAAGTCTGTTTTCATCTGTAACAGACTGGGTTTTTTCAAGCCCAGATGTACAAAAGAAACTTGGACAACTAGTAACTGGCACATGTTTGACAACATTTAACTTCGTTACACAATTTGGCAGCCTTTGTTCCCTTTCATATGCACATCAAACTCCAAAGAATCCAAAACAAATTTATCAGTCTGTACCTATACGCAGTATACATTCACATGCATTGCTTGACTTGAGATTAAATTCCTTTGCAATGCACGCACAGAACAAAAAAAATCATCTGGCACGAGAGAACTGAGATCTGTAGAATTCCACACCTCTGCATTTATACAATCAATATTTTCCTCAAACATTTTTAACAATGGGCTTTCATTTTGGTACTTGAACCACATTATCACAAAGGAAACTGGCACTAAAGCTTGCATTACTAAGAACCTTATAAAAAGATTATCTGCAATGCAGTGAAAAAAAAAATTGGTCTAACAGAATCTGTGGAGGGAATGGGATATTCGATGGTTCAGTTTGACCTCAGTAATCAGTAATAGCATTTGCAGAACCAAGTTTAAGAATTTACAGAAAATTGAACCCTATCCAGTGAAGTCAATTCTTAAAACTGCACATATTTATAGGGATAGAAAGACAATTACTCCAGATTGAAATTACACAAATTGGTAAAGAATTCAATACTGTTATGATCAATGGTGAATTTTACAACTCTTGCAGCAACGAACCACAAATATCTTTTAAGTTCCTTCATGTGCATCTCAGCTTCTTGTTAAACTGATGTGCACAGAAGTCAACAGTGACAATTGCTAACCTTTTAATCTGGTTCAGGGTTGAGCACTCAGCCAATCAGCATCATTGAAATAGTGATTCACATCATTGGAACTGTTGCTTTATTGTTCCTAACCCTTGTGGTGCCAATTTACAATAGACACTTTTCACTCATCTCTGCTGATTCACATTGACTTAGTTCCCAAACTCCACATACCTATTCTTTCACAATACTTCATGGACTTGCTTTCTCCTATCTCTGTGCCAATCTCCAGCTCCATATCCTGCTCTAAATTCTTAGCACATAGTGTCATGATTGGCAAAATTGCATTGGGTTCTCAAGCTCTCAAGTTTAAGAGCCAAGAGTTATTGTTGCAGCTATTGTCTATAGGACCCTGGTCGGAACCCACCTGGAGTACTGTGCTCAATTCTGGTCGCCTCACTACAGGAAGGATGTAGAAACCATACAGAGGATAAAGAGGAGATTTACAAGGATGTTGCCTGGGTCAGGGAGGATATCTTATGAGAATAGGTTAAGTGAACTCGGCCTTTTCTCCTTGGAGCGACAGAGGATGAGAGGTGACCTGATAGAGGTACACAAAATAATGAGAGGCATTGATAGTCAGAAGCTTTTCGCCAGGATTGAAATGGCTAGTACAAGAGGACACAGTTTTAAGGTGCTTGGAAGCAGGTACAGGGGAAATGCCAGGGGTAAGATTTTTTTTTAAAACTCAGTGGTGAGCGTGTGGAATGGGCTGCCGGCAGCCGTGGTGGAAGCGGAAATAATAGGGTCTTTTAAGAGACTGGATAGGTACATGGAGCTTAGAAAAATAGAGGGCTATGAGTAAGCCTAGGCTGTTCGATGGTAAGAACGTGTTCGGCACAGCTTTATAGGCCAAAGGGCCTGCATTGTGCTGTAGGTTTTCAATGTTTTAATGGGGAAAAGCAAAGAGATGGCCAGATTGTGCAATGAGGTAAAATAATATCAAACACGTTAGACACCATTTAAAGCCACCACAAGTGACTCTGCAGATGCTGGAAATAAATTTAAAAAAACACAAAATGCTGGCAGAACTCAGCAGGCCAGACAGCATCTACGGGAGGAGTTAGTGACGACATTTCGGGCCGAAACCCTTCATCAGGAGTGAAGTAACATGGGATGGTCGGGGGGGATAAGAAGTTGGGGGGGGAGGGATGAAGTAGAGAGCTGGGAAGTGATAGGCTGAAGGGAAATGGGCTGGGGGAAGGTGGAGAATTATGGGAAATAAAAGAGAAAGAAAGGTAGGGCGGGGGGGAGATTATAGCGAGTGGGGAAAAAGAGAAAGAGAACCAGACTAAAATTATAGATAAGATGGGGTAAGGGAGGGGGGGGGCAGGGGTATCAATGGAGGTCTGTGAGTTGAATGTTAATGCCGGCAGATAGGAGGCTACCTAGGCGGGAGATGAGGTATTGCTCCATCAACCTGCGTGCAGCCTCATCCTGACGGTAGAGGAGGCCATGGACAGACATGTCGGAGTGGGAGTGGTCTGTGGAATTGAAGTGTGTGGCCACAGGGAGATCCTGCCTCTGCTGGAGGACCGAGCGCCGGTGTTTGGCGAAACGGTCTCCCAGTCTGCGGCAGGTCTCCCCAATGTATAAATGGCCACATTGGGAGCACCGGATACAGTATATCACTCCAGATGACTCGCAGGTGAAGTGGTGCCTCACCTGAAAGGACTGTCTGGAGCCTGGGATGGTGGTGAGGGAAGAAGTGTGGGGGCTGGTGTAGCACTTCTTCCATTTGCAGGGATAAATGCCTGGAGGGAGGTCAGTGAGGAGGGATTGGGGGATGAATGGACAAGGGAATCGCGTAGGGAGCGATCCCTGCGGAAAGCCGAGAGTGGGGGGGAAGGGGAGTGGAATTATCACCTTACTAGCCTACAGATCCAACGTATAATCCTCCGTAACTTCCACCACCTCCTACAGGATCCCAACACCAGACTCATCTTCCCCCGAGTACAAGAGAATGAGAAGTGACTTGAAAGTTTATAAAATCATGAGGGGTACAGATAAGATGGACATTCATAGTCTTCCCCAATCCCCACTCACAGAGTTGGGGAATCCACACAGACAGCACAGATACATGATAGGAGGGTTGAGATTTACTCAAGGCACGAGAGGTAACCTTTTTACATAGAGGGTAGTGAGCACCCAAAATGAGCTGCCAGAGATAGTGGTTGAGGCAGGGAGAACAGCAACATTTAAGAGACAGCTGGATAGGAACACAGAGGGGAAGAGACATGTAGACACTCTTACTCCAATGCTATGACTTGGTTTGATCATATCAGCCTTTCCTACGTGATCAGCCATTGCTTTGATAATAGCCTCTCGCTAATTGTGAAAGTAACTTGCCTTTCCACCTTTTGTCTTTCTCCCTCGAATAACATTAGCTGTTTTTAAATCCACTGATACCCTCTTAGAATTTAAGTTCAAAGTAAATTTATTATCAAATTACATATATGTCTCCATATACAACCCTGAGATTCATTGGGAAATTCAATGGAATTTAAAAAATTTCTACTAATGGGTGCATTATCTCTGCAGCCATTTCCCTTAAAACCCTTAGGCGCAGATCATCTGGATCCTGGCAACGTGCCTAACCTTTAGTTTTGCCAGTTATTCCTGATATTTTGTCCCTTATGATTCAGATTTTTACAAGATGTCCCACACTATTTGAGACTAATGTATAACTTCATGACAGTGGATTATGACCTCCATGCTAACAACATACAAAAATGAATTTAACCCATCTGCCATTTCCTTCTTAATCCCCCAGCCTCATTCTTGGGAAGTGCCATACTAAGCTTAGCCATGATTGGACTCTCTATACATCTACAAAAGCTCTGACTATTTGCTTTGATATTATGTGCAAGGTTTCTCACAAAATCATTTTTCCCCCCTCTATTTCATTTTTCCTTGGTGGGTTCCTGAAAATTCCAGATCTACCACTACTACCCTTTGTAACTTTGTATACCCTACTTTTTAACTATAACATGATCTTTGACTTCATTTGTTCACTATAAATTGTTCCTCCTAAATAAGAATCAATTCATATTCGGATTCAAAAGTTATCACATGTTCATCAAAACATACAGTGAAATACGTCATTTGTGTTAACAACCAGTGTATCTGGGATGTGTTTGGAGTGACCTGCAAGTATCAGCACAGCATGCCCGCAATACTCAGCAGAACACAACAAGCAGCAAAACAAACTCCTTTGCTGCCCCTCACCCACCCACACGGACAATCCCCCACATCCAGCACAGATCTCCGGACCTTCATTCTCTGTTTTCCGGGCTTCAAATTCCAATCGACCTTTGATCTTCAGTATCGATCCCTGCACTAGCTGATGAGACCCAGAGCTCCAGGCTTGAATTTTGTGCATGCCTTCAATCCTCCTGCTCAAATAACATCCGATCCCGGGACTGACCTGGGACAACCCAACATCCACAGGTGTCTTTCATCAAATTTCTTGCAAGCATTATGAATAACCATTTAATTATCTTCCATCGCTCATCAATGACATTCTTCTTACATTACTTACCCAGCCAACAACATACAACTCCGGCATCATAGCCCTGTAATTACATTCATTTAAATTCAATTCACTGGTATTCACCTTCAAACTGTTCTTGCGAGGGATGGGCTGGTTCAGCTCATGGCTCCACCAGGTTTACTCATCTCTGCACTGAACAGAGGCCGTGGCTCACTTTTGTGAACTTCAATTCTGAATCCTACTTGCTTACTTTTACTGGTTGTATGATCTGTTTTTTTAACCCCCCCTCTGCACGCCGGGTGTTTGATGGTTTTCGTCTGTTTTAATGGGTCCTATTAGGTTTGTTTTGTGGCTGCTTGCAAGGAGACAGATCTCAAGTTGCATAAAGTACACACATTTTGATTATAAATGTACTCTGAACCTTTCCTGACTGAGAACTCCAGAGCTAAAGGGTAGGCCATTTAGAGCCGATAGGGTCATTGATGCTCAGTCATACATTGCATTCAAAGCAGAGAATTATCAATTTCTGGATATCCACAAGACAAACGGATATTGGGCTAGAGTGGGAGACTGATGTTTGGAATAAAGGATTAACCTTGACCTTGAAGAATGGCAGAGCAGACCTGAAAGACTGAATGGCCAATTCATACTCCTATTTCCCCATGTTCTTATGGGTCAAATCTAGGACTTGCTTTGACCTCATCATCCAGTGATACTAATCGCTTCATGTGGAGGTGTGTCACATCAAATCTTCATACCACCCCCACCCATTGATTTTTTTTTAAACTAAGGTTTGACCTGAAATACTTCAGATTAACCAGATTTCTCCACTTTAATCTCAAAACACTTGACCATGCGTGTTTTAATACAGTCAACATTTACTGTTTTGAGTGTTTTTTTAAAAAAATCACACAGTTTTATGGTTGCAGAGAATAAAGAATACTGCACTAGGTATTTAAACATTGCAGGGGTGTAGAAGATGTCCAGGGAACGGTAGCATCTCTGGTGAAGGGGCTTGTCATGTCCATTCTGGGGCAGCTCACTCATCTTCAGTCCCCACCGGACACTCAGCTCTCACCCAAGTAGCTGTTTACATGCAAGAGGAGCCAAAGCACAGCACACCGCTTCGACAGACGGGCTAAACCAGGTGAGGGTAGCTGGTGGGCCTCATACCCCGGTGAGAAAGGGACACACCTGTCCTAGTGGAGTCAGCTCTGAGAGACTGGACAGATGAAATCTACAGTGAAATCCAACAGCCAGGAAGGTGGGACTATAAAACTCCATAGAGAGCAAAGGGCATAACAAGGCACAGAAGGCGATATGGTCAGCCACTGCAATCAAGGAACACAGTTTGCGATGCCTGTTCGTGCCACTGAACCCGGATTTCTGAGGCTGAGAGAGTGGAACTGCCCTACTGCATGGCTTTTCCGTCTTAAAAACTCAGATACGATAAACAACCACCAGACCAGAAGGAAACCTGGCACAAGGCTTGAGGTAACAGTTACACAATTACTCCATAAACATACACAAATATACTCCGAACTCTCCCCCCCCCCCCACACCCAAAACACTGAGGATGCGTTCCTCAGAGTGCAGTGCTAGGTAAATCACCGCTATGTGGGGTCATTATAACATGGACACGTGTGCCTGAAAAAAATAATCAAACCAGAGATGTATGATATATTATTTCACACACACACAGTAATTCATGGAGTAACAAACATGCAAATAGGCCAACCTGTCCATCAGTGGAGCAGCAACACATCGCAACAGCAGTGGAGGGAAGCGAGTGGTTGTTACATCTTAGAGGAGGGTCCAGGCTGTGGGACCTCCTCTAACTTTGGCTTCTTCTTCAAGAAGGCATTGAGATTTGACTGCCTTTTAAATTTCCTCTCATGAAGCAGTTCTCAGTAACAGGAAATCATGCCGAGAATGCCTCGCTTTGCCTTACTGCATCATTCCCAGTCAGGGTCAAAGAACTGGTCCGTGAATTGTGTGATCGTGGTGACGCTATTGCTGAGGAATTTTGTGGCTGCTGGTGATTCCCCTTCCCCATCTGGGTCCTCAGATTCACCCAGGATGAGCTGCTCTGCCAATTCTCAGAGCTCTTCATTGTTAAGGCCCCTCGCCATGAGAATGCAGTAACTCTTCAACATCCTCACACCCCATCACTTGCAGTTTCACCGACATGCTGATGCTTTTCCTAGACATCTTAGATGCACCACCCTCATTGAAAGTTGCAAGCCATTTTCCAGATATTATGGGTGGAAAAAAAAAGGAATAAATCAGTGAAGGAGCAAAAATAATTACATACGTGGGGGTAGGCATAGTATGAACTAATGTGATTGGCTGTGAGTGGCGCAGAGCAACTGTAAAGCACTCTCATTGGCTGATTGAATGTCCACTATAATGGCAGCTCCTCGAGAAGTTTTAAGTCTTGTTTAGAATGAATTTTTGTCATTTTAAAAGAACTGAATAACCGTGTTGTAATGAATCAAGAGCTGTGCGGGATGGTGTTACGCAGGGTCCGAGCGTACGAGGAATCATCTGCATTGTGAATGTGGACGCAAAGCTACAATTAAAAGAAGCAGGCTTGGGATTAGCATGAATATGAAAGTCCTCAACATAAACACACTTCCTACATTGGTTTTCTGTACTGTTAAATATGCTTAGAACAAGGTATACAAAATTAGATTTTTAAAGCTTTCAGTACATCTTGTGGAGACACTCCAATCTAATAAGCAATAGCCGCAATTAAAATTAAAACACTGCATAGAGTTGAAATCCAAGAAATAGTGGCGATTCACATTAATCATTTTTTCATGAGGTGATTAAAGTTTGAAGGCAAAAGAGAAGCACATTAAATGTGAATTTGAGAAATTTTTCCCTGCCTTGAAGAAAGAGGTTGATATCTGAAACTTGCTGTGGGGGTGGGGAAGGGAGTGATGGAATAATTTTCACTAGCTACATTTAGAGACGTAGTGTCATAAAACACTACAATGCTACACCTTGCCCAAGACTAACTTGCAGACTAGCAGAGGGAAGGAGCCCGTTACACCTCCTTTGATAAGACAGATAAACCCATCCTGCCACCCAGCCCTATTTATATTTATACCCCTAATTTTGTATCCCTCTATCAAAAAGTTAACAAATTTAACGATATACACCACTGATATTAAATCTGATTCTGATTTAAAATTCCCCTCAATCTTCTACAGTCCAAGGAATAAAGTCCTAACCTATTCAACTTTTTCCTGTAACTCAAGTCCTCAAGACCCAACAATATCCTCTTAAATTTTCTCAGCACTCTTTCAATCTTAGTGTTTACACCTATCCTGGAGGTAGATGACCAAGACTGCACACAAGTAATAAAATTAGTCCTCACCAGCTTATTATACAACTTCAATATTGTACTTAATTGATTGATTTAAGAAGGCAAATGTGCCAAAAGCTTTTTATATGACCTTATCCACCTGTGACACCACTTTCAAGGAATTATGGATGTATTCCCAGATACCCCTGTTCTACCACACTGCTCAGTGTCCTACCGCTTATCATGTTAGGCCTACCCTGGCTGGTCCTAACTAAATGCAAAACCTCACACTTGTCTGCATTAAATTCCATCTGCCATTTTTCAGCCCATTTTCCCCCACTGCAAGCTTTGATAGTCTTCCTCACTCTCCACTACGTTCCCCAACCTTGGTGTCAACACAAATGTGTTGACCCAGTTTACCACATTATCATTTAGATCACTGATGTAAATGACAAACAAAGGACCCAGCACCACTCCCTGTGGCACACCACTCCAGTCAGATAGGCAACCCTCTACTACCACTCTCTGGCTTTTCCTGCAAAGCCAATGTCTAATCCAATTTATCACCTCATCTTGAATGCAAAATAACTGAATCTTCTTGACCAACCTTCCATGAGAGATCTTGTCGAAGGCCTTGCTAAAGTCCAGGTAGACAACATCCACTGCTTTGCCTTCATCAACTTTCCTGGTAACTTCCTCGAAAAACTAAGATTAATTGGACATGATCTACCATGCACAAAGCCATAACAACTAACCTAAATCAATCCCTGTCTTTCCAAATACTCATGTATCCAGTCCCTTAGAATACATTCCAATAACTTTCTCACTACTAATGTCAGGCTCACGGGCCTATAATTTCCTGGCTTATTCTTAGAGCCTTCCTTAAACAAAGAATAGACTATTTTCTAAATGAAGAGGAAGTACAAAAACTGAGGTGCAAAGGGACTTGGGAGTCCTTGTGCAGGATTCCCTAAAGGCTAATTTGCAGGTTGAGTCATTGGTGAGTAAGGCAAACACAATGTGAGCACTTATTTCAAGAGGAGAAGAATATCAAAGCAAGGATGTAATGTGGAGACTTTATAAATTACTGGTGATTCCTCGGAGTATTGAGAGCACTTTTGGACCCCTTATCAAAGAAGGAATATGCTGATATTGAAGAGAGTTTAAAGGAGGTTCACAAAAATGATTCTGGGATTGAAGGACTTGTCATATGAAGAGTGTTTGATGGCTCTGGGCCTCTACTCACTGGAATTCAGAAGAAAGAGGGGTAACCTCATTGAAACCTATCAAATGATGAAAGACCTCAGTGGAGCGGTTGTGGAGAGGATGTTTTCTATGGTGAGGAAGTCCAAGACCAGAGGACACAGCTTCAGAATACAGCGGAGTCCTTTTAAAACAGAGATGGGGAGGAATTTCTTCAGCCAGAAAGTGGTGAATCTGGGAAATTTGTTGCTTCAGGTGGCCGTGGAGGCCAAACCATTGGGAATATCTAAGGCAGAGGTTGATCGACTCTTGATTAGTCCAGACATAAAGGGATACTGGGAGATTGGAGCTGAGAGGGAAAATGGACCAGCCATAATGAAATGGCAGAGCAGACTTGATGGGCCAAATTGCCTAAGTCTGTTCCCATACAGTGCCTACTTAAAGTATTCACCCACCCGCCCCAGAAATTTTGCGACATTGATCAACAGAAAAACTCTTTCATGTCAAAGTTAAAACAAATCTCTACAAAGTGATCCAAATTAATTATAAGTATAAAGCACAAAACAATTCATTGCCCCTTTAATATGACACACCAAATCATCATAGGTGCATCCTACTGGTTTTAGAAGTCACATGGAGACCAGTGTGCAGTCAAAGTGTTTCAATTAATTGTAGTAAAATTACACCTGTATCTGGAAGCTCTAACTGCTGGTGAGTCGGTATCCTGGCAAAAACAACACCATGAAGACAAAAGAACACTCCAAGCAATTCCACAAAAAAATTATTAAAAAGTACAAGTCAGGAGATGGAACCAAGAAAATTTCCAAGTCACTGAATATCCCTTGGAGTACAGTTAAGTCAATCATTTGTCCTCAAAAACTGAGTGACCATGCAAAGGGACTAGTGACGGAGGCCACCAAGAGACCCATGATAACTCTGGAGGAGTTTCAGTGGCTGAGATGGGAGAGACTGTGTACACAACTGTTGCCCGGACACTTCACCAGTCGCAACTTCATGGGAGAGTGGCAAAGCAAAGTCACTGTTGAAAAAACTCACATGAAACCTCAGAGTTTACCAAGAGTCATGTGGGAGTCTCTGAGGTCAGCTGGATGACACCATGCCTACAATGAAGCATGGTGGTGGCTGCATCATGCTGTGGGGATGCTTCAATGCAGCAGGCCCTGGAAGGCCTGGGAAGGTAGAGGGTGAAATGAATGCAGCAAAATACAGGGGAATCCTGGAGGAAAACATTATACACTCTACAAGAGAACTGCAGCTTGGGAGAAGATTTGTTCTTAAGCAAGACAATGACCCTAAGCAAAAAGCCAAAGTTACACAGGAATAGCTTAAAAACAAAGTTAATATCTTGGAATGGCCAAGTCAGAGACAAGACCTCAATCCAATTGAGAATTTGTGGCTGGACTTGAAAAGGGACATTCACTCACAATCCCCATGCAATCTGACAGCTTGAGCAGTTTTGTAAGAATAATGGGGATAAATTGCAGTGTCCAGATATGCAAAGCTGATAGAGACCTTTCCACCCAGACTCAAGGCTACAATTGCTGACAAAGGTTCATTTACTAAATACCGACTTGAAGGAGGTGAGTAATTATGCAATCAATTATTTTTGTGTTTTATATCTAAAATTTAGATCACTTTGTAGAGATCTATTATCACTTTGACACAAAAGAGTCTTTTTCTGCTGATCAGTATCAAAAAAGCCTAATTAAATTCACTGTAATTCAATGTTGTAAAACAATAAAACATGAACACTCCCAAGGGGGCCGAATACTTTTTATAGGCACTATCTTATTAAGGAAATTTTCCTGAACTCATTTGACAAACTCTTTCCCATTCAGCCCTTTTAGAGTATGGGAATCCCAGTCAATGTGTGAGAAGTTAAAAACACCTACTTATCACCTCATCTTTTTTGCGACAATCTGCAATCTCTAAATAAATTTACTGGGCTAAATCCCCCAGACTGTTGGAAAGTCTATAATGCAATCTCATTATCGTGGTCACACCTTTCTTATTCCTCAATTCTAGTCATAAAGTCTCAGCAGACGACATTCTTTCCTGACTGAGCACTGCTGTGACATTTTCCCAGATGAGTCATGCCACTGTTCCCCCTTTAATCCCTCCTGCTCTGTCGCGTCTCAAAAAACAGAGCCCTGAAATATTGAGCTGCCGGTCCTGCCCCTCCTGCAACCAAGTCTCATTAATGGCTGCAATGTCATAATTCCACATGCTGATCCATGCCCCAAGCTCATCTGCCTTTCCGACAATATTCCTCGATTGAAATAGAACCAGCTCAGAATATTAGTTCCACCATGTTCAGCCATTTTGATTCCTGACATTGTCCATACGATTAACAACACCGTTCCCCACAACTATCACCTGTTCTGGAGCTCTAAATCTCACTCCCCCGCAACTCTAGTTCAAACCGTACCCTCCTCCTCCCATGCAGCTCCAGCAGGCAATCCTGATTGGATACCAGTCCCCCTCCAGTTCAGGAGTTGACCGGCTCCTCTGTATAGATCCCACCTTCCCCAGAAGAGAGCCCAATGATCCAGATATCTGACACCATCCATCCTACACCAACGCTTTAGCCATGTGTTAAACTGTTTCATCTTCCTAGTTCTGGCCTCAATAGTGGTACAGGTAGCAACCCTGGAAGCTCTGACCCTTATCTTAGTACCTAACTCTCTGAACTCACTTTGCAGTACCTCATCACTAGTACCGATGAGGACCACAACCTCTGGCTACTCATTCAAGAACACCATGGACTCCATCGGAGTCGTCACTGACCCAGGCATTCTGAAGGCAACATACCATCTGGGGTTCTCATCCACAGAACCTCCTGTCTGTTCCCCACACCAATGAATCCCTCATCACTGGACCTCAGCTCTTCTCCCCGCTTCCCTTCGGACCCAGAGCCAGACTTAAAGCCAGAGACCTGATTGCTGTGACTTCCCTTTGCAAGTCAACCCACCCCCAACTGATTCCAAAACAGTATTCCTGCTGATGAGGGGAACAGCCACACGTACTCTGCTCTGTTACCTATCCCCTTCCACCCCCCCCCCCCCCGATGGTTACCCAGTTACCTGTGTCCTGCACCTTGGGTGTATCTACCTCCCTGTACATCCTATCTATCAACCTTTCAGCCTTTTGAATGATCTGGAGTTCATCCACCTCCAACTCCATAACACAGTCTGTTAGAAGCAGCAGCAGCAACAGACACCTTGCAGGTGTCATCATCAGGGACACTGGAGGTCTCCCTGCCTTGCCACATCCCACAAGGATCCTCTGTCCTGCCTGGTGTCCCCACTTCTCTAAATCTGCAATAAGATTCTACCTCCAACCTATGCCTATCCTCAAGGAAACCTCGATAAGCCAAAGCCTGAACTCCCCACTCTGACACTGGCACACTCCCACAACGGCTGCTCTGCTGAAACCCAACTTTTGTTTTGGAACTTGCCAAGTGTGTATGACCCAATGTCTCCTCGAGAATGGTGGCACATTTGGTCAAGCACTTAAAAAGGAAAAGTAAAAAAAACATACCTAATGCAGGCAAGCATGATCACTATTAAATTTCTCACTGGCCTTATTATCTTGTTCAAATGGTTGAAATGCAGATTTAGTTCATTTGGAAACACAATGGACACTCAAGTCCAAACTGCACGAAGTTCAGATCAGAAGTTAACTTCTTGGCAGATGAAGAACAAATTTACATACACCTCATTCTGGCATTTCAAAATAAAAACAATAAAACAAATAAAATCAAGGAAACAAAATGATCATTTTAACTAAATCTGTTTTTTGATATCAATTTGCTCAAAAGCTAAATGCTCTTTCAAGTTATCCATTATAGTTCGGTAGGCTGCCATGCAGAACTTGAGTAAATTACAATACCCAAGTGTACAGCTCACACAAGTTTAAACAAGTTCAGAAATACTTCGGTCTGACTAATGAAGGAATGCATTTAGTCAATCAAATACAGATTGCTTTGTCCTAACAGTATCATGATTTTTTTTTTACCTTTTACAGTACTGTACAAGTCTTTGGCACATATATATCGTTAGGGTGCCTGAGACTTTTGCACAGTACTGTAGTAATTTTATGTATTGCACTGCACTGCTGCCACAGGAAAAAAAATAAATTTCATGATATATGCGAGTGATTATAAACCTCATTCTGATATGTGTCAAGAATTGCAGATTGAGAATGAGAAGAGGGTCAAGGAAAGGGGAATCATGGTTGAGAAAAGGGCAAGGGATCTCTGATGATCTAACCTGGTCTCAACATATTGATGTAGTCATAAAGAAGGCAAGGCAGCGGCTATACTTCATTACGAGTTTGAAAAGATTTGGCATGTCAACAAATACACTCAAAAACTTATATAGATGTACCATGGAGAGCATTCTGACATGCTGCATCACTCTCTCATATGGGAGGGGGGGGGGGCTACTGTACAGGACCAAAAGCAGCTGCAGAGGGTTGTAAATTTAGTCGACTCCATCTTGGGTACTAGCCTACAAAGTACCCAGGACATCTTCAGCGATGTCTCAGAAAGGCAGTGTCCATTATTAAGGACCTCCAGCACCCAGGGCATGTCCTTTTCTCACTGTTACCATCAGGTAGGAGGTACAGAAGCCTGAAGGCACACACTCAGTGATTCAGGAACAGCTTCTTCCCCTTTGCCATCCGATTCCTTGGACACTACCTCACTTTTTAAAAAAATATACAGTATTCCTGCTTTTGCACGCTTTTTAATCTATTCAATATACTGTAATTGATTTACTTATTTATTATTATTTTTCTTCTATATTATGTATAGCATTGAACTGCTGCTGCTGTTAAAAAATTTCACATCACAAGCCGGTGATAATAAACCTGATTCTGAGAGGGGAGGGAGTGGGAAGCACCAAAGGGACATTTTGTCATGATCAATAAACCAACTGGTTGGATTCAAATTACCTTGCCAGGTGTCTCAGGTCTGGGCTTGTCTGCACACATGCCAACCACATCTCTGGCCTTCCTTCTCCGCCACCTGTCCCACACCCCTGCCACAGCGCTCCACCCTCACCATTCCCAACAGCCTTACCTCCCGCCACATTTGCAAACTTGCTCTCCTCCACGTTGACAAATACAGCTCCGTGCAAAAGTCTTAGGCACCCCAGCTATATACATGGCTCCAAGACTTTTGCACAGTACTGTACTTACACACCAAACATACATAAAATTTGTCAATATTTTAATTACATTGAAAATTCTCTCATGCACTGGAAGCAGCATTAACATGTATTACAAAGACAGGATAGATACCAGAAGTTGCAATTTTTTGGTTGTTTATAAACAGCAGTAATTAATCATCTGGTTGATCAATGTGGTTACAAATGTTATCAATGCAACCTCAGAGGTTTAAACGCAGACAAAAGGGATCTCCAAGTGGAATGCCGATGAATGTCCAGGGTTTCATGTCAAATTGGTGCCCACATATTGACTGCTTCCCTCGTCATTTAAGTACTGAAAGCCCGTTTGTTTTCCTGAATCTGTCAGCCCATTCAAGCCTTTCAGTCTATAGACTAAGCATGTAAAAAGGAGCATCTTATCAGCTTGCTCCAGACCAGGCGGGTTGGTCACATCCGCAAAGAAATTACACAGCCCTTCCAATTGTAGGCCTCACCCGCAAAGCTTTGCTCATTCTCAATGCAAACACCCCATGCTATTGTGCCAGCAAACACACTAATACAGAGGAGACAAGAGCCATGTGTTTTAACTGTAATCCATTTTAAACGACTGAAATGATAAATGATGGGCAAATGAAGTTTTTACTCATTATGAAAGGACAGAAATGCGGCTCCAAAATCTGTAATTTCTAAACTTGCTATTAGCAAGCCTTGTAATGGAAAACACAGCCCTCGTTTTATATCATTAAAGTATCAGTTTTAGATACAAAAATAAAATTGAAATGCATATTAATTAGTTAATTGGAATGTCAACTTGCATTAAAAGAAATTAAAACAGGTTTTGTTTAAACAATAGTTAAATTAAACCAATACTTGTATATTCAGAATGAACTTAGCTGGATCCACCTTCCAAAATTGTGCATTTCCACGCTCATTTGCCTCACTTGTGCACACAACAGAAGAATAATATGCACTCGTGAAAATCAGTTGAGTACCTATTGATAATCTCCATCACGAACGGCTTACCTATTGCAAATTCATCCACACCAGTGCATCTCAACATCTTAAGCACCGGATCTTCTACAGATTTCTTCCAAATACACTTTTAAGAAAAACTACACTTCTGAAGTGACAGTAGTATAGAGGTTCAGCACTATCATCGACAGAGCCAAACACCTAAACAGACAATGGAATTTCAGAACTCAGATCCTAAAATCCTAATTACAGTACAATGCAATTTTATGATTGGTGGTTGATATATTTCTCAGTTAAACTGTTCCTATATTCTAAACTAAGTTAATTAATAGTAAATAATTTTACCTACAAGTGAATGATGGACATAAAATAATAGCTTTCTAACTGTTAGATTAAATAATTATTCATGTTACTTCAGTGCCATGCTTTTTCTCGCATAACCATTTGATAGATAGACAGATACTTTATTCATCCCCAAGGGGAAATTCAACATTTTTCCAGTGTCCCATACACTTATTGTAGCAAAACTAATTACATACAGTATTTAACTCAGTATAAATATGATATGCATCTAAAATCACCCTCCCAAAAAGCATTAATAGCTTTTAAAAAGTTCTTAAATAGTTTACTAAAGTGCACTTGATATGCACTTGATCAAATAATTGTCTACCCCAACTTTACACAAAAGTCACATTGGATTTGTCTATTTTTATTTTTTCCCTGACTACTCACTTTTACTTCGATTGAAACAGAGCACAGTTGTAAACAGAAACTAGTAACAGTGAGGATCGAAGGAATAGCAACTACTATTGTCATCAGTAACACAAGCACCTCCGGGAAAGGAGAAAACTATTAAATAAGAACATTCATCGGATAGAAAAAGCTTACATCATTAAGCAAAAGTTAAAATAAATGATAAAAATAGTGGGTTCAAAAATGACAGGATATTTCATTTCATTACCAAAACACAACTCGTTTTCTCACAAAGGGAACCATTTAAAATAAAATCTCCCAGCCTTTAATAGGCCATAATGAATCTGAAAGTTTCAAAAAGCTTTTTAAAACAATAAAAACTGGGACTTAAAAACGATGACCGAAACACGATGCTGGATGTTCAATATGTTAGCTTGATACATTTAAACTGCCATTTTATCTCTGGAATTTTTTTTGTTCCAAGTGATAAACCATGTAGTGTGCGCCAAATTGTATTTCCTGTTCCTCAGCTCATTTCCACTGTGTCTGTAAAATATTTACATTGTGCGCAACAAATGTTACAAGCTCGCAGAAATGAACTCTTTCCTTCTACGAAGAATATTTTCCACCTATTATCATTAGCCGAAATGGAAGCTTTGTTGCCCTGTGACCAAAGGGTTAATAGAAAAGAGGCATTTCACAGCAATGCGTATCTCATACTTTTGCGTGTATTTATCCTTGAGGTTAGGAGTCATTGATGATTTCAGTAATGATTAAAATACAATCTAGCCTTTAATTTCGTTCGATGCCAGAGCCTGGTCTTTGTATGCGGTGCCCTGTACGTTGTTGATTTTTGAATTGGAAATAGCAAGAGCCGCCAAGTCCAGTTACCAGTTACGACAGAATTCATTTATTTGCGTGTCTCTATATGAAGCAGCAATTATTAATCTAAATAAAGACAATTTTCTAAGTATGAAGGTTTAAAGCCCACCTGTTTGAGAGATGCATTTCTTACGGGGTTACTTGGGAAGATCATTCTCTGAAATATAATAATATTCCAAATGTGTCAGGTAACAATCAGCGGCAGTGCTCCCTTTATGCAAACTGTTTCAGCAACACGGTAACTTCTATCATTGGAGGTATTACAGCCGGTGACGGTGGGGGGACTCTCTGATCCTTTTGCCGAGCGCGAGCAGTCCTTTAGTTACTCGTTGCCTGTTAAATCAACACACTGCCAAATTTTGTAACAGTGTAACTAAGTTTCAAATGCAACTTCAGCGACTCGGCCAGTTCGCCCTCATTGATGGAGTTTATGGCTCCCCGCAGCAGCGATCCCACCTACTGTGGCCGCGGCCATTACAAGTTTAGACATAGGGATGTCACAATACCAAGCTAAACCGCAAACGCGTTAGCTCTGCGTATTTTGTACAAACCACGGTCATTTTCCCTTTGTTAAACTTAACTGTAGTACCAAAACTGACTTTCGTCGGTATATTTTAACGTAGCTTCCCATACGTGGCTTTGAACATGGAACCAAACTCCTTTCAATAAAATGGTTGGTTCCGACATAAATGCTTCGCATTCCAAATACTAACCATCAAATCTTCCTGGCGAGAGAGATCGCATTAGTCTCCTTTTATAAACGCGTTTACAGGTCGTTTCAAATGCAGGTGGAGCCGCCCTTGATTAAAAAGTCAAATAGCACAAAAATACGAGGCCTTTATTGACCGGCAAATAGCAAAAAGGAACGACTCATGAACACAAAAGTAATGAGTGCGGAGTTTGGATAGAAACAGGCAATAAAATATGTGAGGGGAAAAAAATAAATGTGATTGATTCTAATTATTTTCTTCCTTATTTTTGGACAACTAAAATTAATCAGTTAGGATGGTACCGGTCAGGCCAAATACGCACGTCTCAGTCTCCGTAGTCTCACAGGATGCTGTGCGTATCACAAAATTTATTTTGGAGTTATACCACTGTCAAGGTGAAGCCAAACACAAACTGGAACACTGTTCCACTAGGGAGGCCTACAACCCAAAGGCATGTAGAATTTTCCAGTTTCAGGTAACCCATATTCCCTGCCCTCTTTTCCCAGTCTCAGCAGCTTACCTAGGTTTTCAGATAATCTGTCCATCACCCACCCATCTATCCATCTGGATTTCTTCCCCCATCTAGTCCATTTGCCTTCCAGCCCTCCCTTGTACCACTTATCGCCTTGCAACCCCTATCTCCACCTTATCCCCTCATTGCCCCTCCCTACCTAGATCCATCTGCCCATGTTTTTATTGGTTTCTGCCTTTCCTTCACCAATTGTTTCCACACTCCCTCCATCACCCAGCTGTTAATGTCCATTATTCTCCACTTTTCCCCCAATTGAACTGACTTTATTTCCTACATCCTTCACATACGTGAGGACTAAAAACCTTTACATTACGTCTCCATCTAAATGTGCAATGCACAATCATAGTAATTTATAACATAGAGCAGTCAACGTAATATAGAATACACTCAAGTCATGACGCGTGAGTTCATCAGTCTGATGACCTGGCAGAAGAAGCTGTCCCAGAGCCTGCTGGTCCTGGCTTTTATGCTGCGGTACCGTTTCCCGGATGGTAGCGGCTGGCATAGATTGTGGTTGGGTTGGCTTGGGTCCCCAACGATTGTTTGGGCGCTTTTTACATGCCTGTCTTTGTAAATGTCCTGAATAGTGGGAAGTTCACATCTACAGATGCGCTGGCTGTCCGCACCACTCTCTGCAGAGTCCTGCGATTGAGGGAGGTACAGTTCCCATACCAGACAGTGATGCAGCCAGTCAGGATGCTCTCAATTGTGCCCCTGCAGAAAATTCTTTGGATTTGAGGGCCCATACCAAACTTCCTCAACTGTCTGAGGTGAAAGAGGCGCTGTTGTGCCTTTTTCACCACACTGCTGGTTTGTACAGACCAAGTGAAGTTCTCAGTGATGTGGATGCCGAGGAACTTGAAACTGTTTACCTCTCAACCCCAGATCCATTGATGTCAATAGGGGTAAACCTGTCTCCAATCCTCCTGTAGTCCACAACCAGCTCCTTTGTTTTTGCGACTTTGATGGCGAGATTGTTTTCTTGACACCACTGTGTCAGGGTGATGACTTCTTCCCTGTAGGCCATCTTGTTATTGGTAGACATAAGGCCAATCAATGTAGTGTCGTCGCAAATTTAATTAGCAGAGTGTAGCTGTGAGTTGCAACACAGTCATGGGTATACAGTTCCCACATCCACCCGCATCCAGTTCCAGCTGTTACTGAACTTCCCTCATCTCTTTGTTTTGATTATCTTCCCCGTACACACTCAATCCTGGTAGAGGGTCACGACCCGAAACTTCAAATATTCTCTTGCCTCCATACTGTAAACGCCACTTGGCATGCTGAGTTCCTTTTACTCAGAGATACAAAATCATGAGATATGGGAACAGAATTAGGACATTTGGCCCATCGAGTCTGCTCTGCCATTTCATTGTGGCTGATCTATTTTCCCTCTCAGCCCCAGTCTCCTGCCTTCTTCACATATGCCTTCATGCCCCGATTAATGAAGAATTTATCAATCTCTGCCTTAAATACACCCAATGTTTTGGCCTCCGCAGTGGCCTGTGGTAAGGAATTCCCGATTCACCACTTTCTAGCAAAAAAAATCTCCTCTAGAGGGAGATTATTTTAGAACAGAGTTGAGGAGATTTTTTTGAGGAGATTGTGAGGCTCCCTCTGGTTTTAGACTCCCCTGCCACTATAGGAAACTTCCTTTCCACATGCACTCTATCGAGACCTTTCAACATTGGATAGGTTTCAATGAGGTCTGAATTCCAGTGAGTAGAGGCCCGGAGCCATTGTACACTCCTCATATCATAAGCCTTTCAATCCTAGAATCATTTTCATGAACCTTATTTGAATCCTCTCCTCATTTGTATGAATTTACAGATAATACAGTATACCTGTCCTTCAAGTGATAATCCAAAGACATTTGGAAAGCAAAAATAAGATTTTAGAATAAAAATCACCTGATAAGAAAAGCATAAAACATTCTGTGTCAATATGCTTCAATGGAAATAAATTCAAATTCTATACAAGTATAGAATGGACACTGCCTCAGTACTTCTTGTCCTTATTTTTGCGCTACTTATTTAATTTAGTTTTTTAAGTATATGCAGTATATTACTATACAGTTTTTTATTACCATGTATTGTAATGTACTGCTAAATAACAATTAATTCCACAACATACACTGGTGATATTAAACCTGATTTTTATGCTGCTGTAAGATTTTCATTGCACCTCAGCTTGAGTACATGACAATAAACTTGACTTTGACTTTGCACTCCAGGACTATGATTCAAAGTTTATTGCTGCTGGATATTGGAATTTATGGGTCACATTCCAATTTCTCATATTGCTAGCATAATCGCAGTTTGTAAAATTTTTCATAATTTTCACAGTAGAATAAACAAACTTTTTTTTTGAGGCAGTTTGGCAATTAGTTTTTTAAATCCAGATAAATATGACTCCTTATGAGTTTGCATGACATCTAAAACTTTGATAGTTCTATAGATATGTAATGCAGAGTATATTGACTGGCTGCAGCACAGCCTGGTATGGAAACATTAACGCTTTTGAATGGAAAATCCTACAGAAAGTAATGGATATGACCCAGTCCATCATGGGTAAAGCCCTCCACTCCATTGAGCACACCTACATGGAGCGATGTCACAGGAAATCAGCGACCATTGTCAGGAACCCTCACCACCCAGGACATGCTCCCTTCTCACTGCTGCCATTTGGAAGAAGATATAGGAGCCTCAGGATTCACAACACCAGGCTCATCAAAACAGTTATTACCCTACAACTACTAGGCTTTTAAGTGAAAGGGGATAACAACATTCAACTTCACTTGCTCCATCATTGAGAAGTTCCCACAACCTATGGACTCGCTTCAAGGATTCTTTATCTCATGTTCTTCATGTTTATTGCTTATTTATTTTATTATTTCTTTCTTTTTGTATTTGCACAGGTTGCCCATTGGTTGAACACCCAAGATGGTGCGGTGTTTCATTGATTCTATAATTGTTATTATTCAATTATGGATTTATTGAGTATGCTGGCAAGGAAACAAATCTCAGGGTTGTATATTATGAAGCATATGTACTTTGAAAATAAATCTACTTTGAACTTTTGAACTTTGAGCTATTGCATTCTGGGATACCAAACCAAGGTATGGCCCTTAAGAATGTTAATGAACGCAGGACCCTAGGAGTGTGAGTATACAATTCACTGAAAGCAGTGGTTAAGAATGTGACTGGTATGAGTTAGGAGCTGGACACTGAATGCCCAGGAGCATGCCCTAGGCTTGGAGAACTAAGGGTGCTGCATGTGGGTGGGTTCTGCAGGTGTGCTGTGAAGAGCATTCTGACAGGCTGCATCACTGTCTGTATGGTGGGGGGGGGGCTACTGCACAGGACTGAAAGAAGCAACAGAAAATTGTAAAATTAGTCAGCTCCATTATGGGTACCAGCTGCAGAAAGGCGGCATCCATTATTAAGTACCCACATCATTCTGGCCGTGCCCTCTTCTCATTGTTCTCATACCCATCAGGTAGGAGGTACAGAAGCCTGAAGGCACCCACTCAGCAATTCAAGAACAGCTTCTTTCCCTCTGTGATCTGATTCTTAAATGGACATTGAACCCGTGAACACCACCTCACTTCTATTATTTCTGTTTTTGCACCCTTTTAAATTTAACAAATTAACACCCACATATATTTACTGGTAATGTATTTATTTATTTATTCTACGTTTATTATGTATTGCATTGTACTGCTGCCACTAAGTTAACAAATTTCACAATACATGCCGGTGATATTAAACCTGAGTTTGATTCTGTGTGGTAGGGAGGAAAGGTGCTTGTTTGTTGCTTGGTGTGTTCTGCTTTGTCTGTCGAGCACGTGAGCGTGCTGTGTTGGCACTGGAATGTATAGTGACACTTGTAGGCTGTCCCCAGCACACCCTTAGCTTGCATTGGTTGTGAACACAAACAACGCATTTCACTGTAAGTTTCAATGTTACATGAAAAATAGATGAATCTGAACCTGATGCAGCCACATAAGATACTGGTGAGACTGCAAATGGAGTATTGTGAACAGTTTTGGTCACTTTATTATGAGAATGATGAGATTAATCTGGAAAGAGTGCAGAAAAGATTCAGCAGAATGTAATCTAGACTTGGGAACCTGAGGTTGCAGGGAGAGGCAGGGACTTTATTCCCTGGAATGTCGAAGAATAAGGGATGACCTCATGAAGGTATTTGAGATTGTGAAAGGCATAGACAGGGTGAAAGCCCAAAAGGGTGAACTACATGTACCTACCCCCACCCCCGCTGACTGCTCCTGTGGCTCCTCCCATGAACCCCGGTATAAAGGCGATTGGAGACACAGCCCCAGCCTCAGTCTCCAGGATGTAGTATGTTGGTCACTTGCTGCTTGTTCTTTCTTCCGGCCAATAAAAGCCGATATCTTGCCTCACGTCTCCGAGAGTTATTGATGGTGTATCAGGCATATAAGGTTGAAGATCAGAGACAAGAGATTAAAAAGAGATATTAGGGACATCATCTTCATGCAAAGACTAATGCGTATTTGGAATGAGCTACTAGAAATAGTGGTTGAAGTGAGCAGCTTGAAAACATTAAAACCATCTCAATAAGTCCATGGATAGAGAGGGGTTGATAGGGTAAGGGCCATGTGTGGGCAGATAGGACTAGCTCACAGGACAATACAGTCAGCATGGACAGTTTGAACCAAAGGAACTGCTTCCAAGTTTTATGACTCTAAGTTAAATATTCTTTCACTTCTCTTTGATTCTGATGGTCTTTGTTTTCCTCCTTTAAGCTGGGACACAGCAACATATTTGACACTTTACCTAAAGCAACACACTCAAAATGCTTGAGGAACTCAGCAGGTCAGGCAGCATCGATGGAAATGAACAAACAGTTGAAGTTTCAGATCAAGACCCTTCTTCAGTTTTCATTACCAGTCCTGAAGAAGGGTCTCGGCCCGAAACATCAACCATTTATTTATTTCCATGGATGATGCCTGGCCTGCTGAGTTTCTCCAGCATTTTGTGTGCATTGCTGTACATTTCTGACATCTGCAGACTTTCCAAATTTGTATTTTGACCTGAACTGTGCCAGATTGAAGCACTATATTTTAACTGTTGAAAACAGTCCAATGTTAATACAAAGTGCACTGCAGATGCTGTGGTCAAATCAAGACATACAAAAATGCTGGATGAACTCATCAGGTCAGGAAGCATCCGTTGAAAGGAGCAGTCAACATTTTGGGTCCAGACCCTTCGTCAGGACTAAAGAAGGAGGGGGCAGGGGCCCTATAAATCCCCTTGGTATGAACATCAAATTCTCCAACTTCCGGTAATTCCCTCCCTCTCCCTTCCCACCTTCACTCTGTCTCCTCTTCTAGCTGCCTATCACCTCTCATGACTCTGCCCTCTTCTACTACCCATAGTGCTTTCCCCTTAGATTCCTTCTTCACCTCTCCTGCCTATCCCCTCCCCCACCCCTTGACCTTTCCTCTGATTGGTTTTCCACCCTCCCCCTACCTTCTTTATAGGGCCCCTGCCCCCTCCTTCTTTAGTCCTGACGAAGGGTCTCGACCCAAAACATTGACTGCTCCTTTCAACGGATGCTGCCTGACCTGCTGAGTTCATTCAGCTTTTTTGTACGTCCACTGTGCTTACATTTCCTTATTTTAATATTACTCTTTCCATTTACAGTGGCAATCCATGAGCGAGAAATGCACAAAATTCATAATTTTACTTCAATATTATATATCCTTATTTTTCACTGAGATAGTGACTATACAATATTTCAAAAGCATAGGGAAATCATATTTTAGTTGTAAACCTTTACAAATGTACCTGCTGTTTCTTTTATTCCTTTGTCATCATGTGCTAATGAACTGCGCATGGATTTGGAGGAATATCTTGATGAAAGGCTAATTATGTTAGGTTTGTATCCACGAGATTTTTATGGTTATCCACTAGACAGAGGAGTCAAAGGGAACTAGATCAAAACATATGGTCTTGACAGGATAGGTGTGGAGAGGATGTTTCCTCTTGTGAGATAATGTAGAACTGAAATTTGTGTTTAAAAATAAGTTATCACAAACTTCAGACAAGGATGAGGTGACTATTTTCTCTCTGAAGGTTGTTGTGAGACCAGTACTCTTCTTCAGTGAGGGTAGGAGGTAGAATTGCCTTTGCTGGCAATAAAAATACATTTGTAAAATGAAAGGACAATAAATGGCTGTGGTTAAATCTACCAAAGTCCAAAATAAATTTGTTACCAAAGTATGTTTATTCTCTTGCCAACATATGCAATGAAACAAAGAACTGTAACAGAATTAATGAAAGACTGCATCCAACAGAGTAGACAGATGGCCAATGTGCAAAAGACAACAAACTGCAAATACTGAAGAAAAATAAAATATAATAGTAAATAAATAAGCGATAAATATCACAAGCATGAGATGAAGCATCCTGAAAATGAGACCATTAGTTGCAGGAACAATTCAGGAGCAGTTCAACAGGGAAGTGAAGTTGAGTAAGCTATCCTCACTGGTTCAAGAGTGTGATGGTCATTATTATGTCCAGGTTTTCAAATAAGCATATTATATCATCGAACATAGAACACAGAAATCTACAGCACATTACAGGCCCTTCGGCCCACAATGTTGTGCCAACCAGGTAACCTACTCTAGAAACTGCCGAGAATTACCCTTTCAAATATAACTTTCATGGTTAATATCGTTTGAAAGTTTCCCTGAGATCTAGAAGGTGAAGCAACCATTCAGCTGCCACTCCCTCTCTGAATCGAAGGTGTAGTTGATGTTTCAGGCCAACACCCTTTTGAAGGGTCCCGCTGATGGGTTTCAGGCTGAAATGTCAACTGTTTACTTTTTTCCACAGATGCTGCCCGGCCTGCTGATTTCCTCCAGCATTTTGTGTGTGCTGCTCGGACTTCCAGCATTTGCAGATCTTCTCTTGTTTGTCATTTACAATCTTGTATTTTATTTAACAACAAAATGAATTTATTACCGTATTTATCATCAGGTAACGTTCTCTGACTCTGTCCCTTCATTCACTCATCCACAGTACTGTCAAAACACTGAGTCATCGTTTTGTCATTGACGGATAACCAGCCTTCTGTCTTCTAACCTCACTAAATCAGAGCTCATCGAAAACTCTACTGCAGTATCCGAACTCAACCCATTTTTACTCAATCTTCATTCCTGCGCCTGTTGACCTACATTGGCTAAGATTTCAGTTGATCCTGTTTTAAAATGCTTATATTCAAATCACATCTAGATCCTGAGTTTTCCTGATTCTTCCCTCTCCTTCATCCATTCAACACAGTCCAAAGACGTACTGGGAAGGCTAACTGGTCATTGTAAGTTGTGTCGTGGTTTGGTCAGTTTTGTCGGGGGTAGCTGCGGTGACCTGGCTCAATGGGCGAGAATGGCTTTATCGCTAAATAAATAAATAAATAAATAAATAAATAAGCTCTCTACATTCGCAGTTGCAGCCTCTCTTGTGCATTGTTGACTTTTGTCTGTTTTACCATTAACTACAATCTTTAAATTGTTGTGGTGCTAAACTGTTCAATCACTTCCCTTTATCTCTCATTTAAAATGCTTAAAGCATTCCCCTTTCAGCCAGGTTTGGGTTATCTGTCCAAATATTATCCTTTGGGCTTGGTGTTAATTTGTGCCTATCACTGGCATTCCTTTATTGTTTGGCCCCTCCCTCTTCACCATATCTAGAAAAATAACCCATTTTCTAAATGTTCCATTTAGGTCGTCGATGAAATGTTAGTTTCACTCTCCACAAATGCTGACTGATGTGCAGAGTTTTTAATCTGCATTTTCAGTTCTTATATTATAGTTATTGATAAAATTAGTTTTTACAGAAAACAAAGACCAGTACAGCACAGGAACAGGCCCTTAAGTCCATAGTGTTGTGCCAAACTAATAAGTAATCAAATGCCCAACTAAAGTGATCTCTCTATTCACACAATGTCCATAAACTTCCATTTCTTGCACATTTATGTGCCTATCTAAGAGCCTTTTTAATACCTCTATTGTATTTGCCTCCATCCTACCTCCAGCAGCATATTCTAAGTGACCTCAACTCTCGATGTAAAACAAACTTTCCCCACACATCACAAAATGCTGGAGGAACTCAGCAGGCCAGGCAACATCCATGGACATAGTCGGCGTTTTGGACCAAGACTCTTAACTGGGACTGGAGAAAAAGATGAGATGACGAGATGAGTTGGCCTGCTGGGTTCCTCCAGCATTTTGTGTGTGTTGCTTGGATTTCCAGCATCTGTAGATTTTCTCATCTTTCCCCCACACCTAATAATGTATTATTTTATATTGCTAATATTATTTTGTGACTATATGTGCTGTTGTGTGACAATATGTTCTGTGTTTTGCACCTTGACCCCAGAGGAATGTTTCATTTAGCTGTATACATGTATGGTTGAATGCCAATAGACTTGAATTTGAACTTGAACTCTATGTTAGACATTTCACACCTGGCCCACATAGACTCTCTACTCTATCTATACCTCCCATAATCTTATAAGACTCTATGAAATCTTCCCACTGCCTCTGCTTCTCCCGAGAAAACAATCCAAGTTTGTCTAATGTCTCTTTAAAGAAACATAGAAAACCTACAGCACAATACAGGCCCATTGGCCCACAAAGCTGTGCCAAACATGTCCTTACCTTATAAATTACCTAGGATTACCCACAGCCTTCTATTTTTCTAAGCTCCATGTACCTATTCAGGAGTCTCTTAAAAGACCCCATTGTATCCGCCTCCACCACCATCGCCGGCAGCCCATTCCACGCACTCATCACTTTCTGTGTAAAAAAACTTACCCCTGACATCTCCTCTGTACCTACTTCCAACTAGAGTTTTATAAAGCTGCTACATAGCTTACCGACTCTCGAACTCAATTCTACAACTAATAAAGGCAAGCATGTCGAATGCCTTCTTTACCACCTTGACTCATCTGCTCATTTGACAGCAGACTCATTTGCAAGGCATGTGCTTGGAGTGTGACGGAATTCTTACCACCGGCCTGGATGTGTGCTCAACACCATTTTGAGATGAGTTTTACCACACTATTGATATTCTATAAAATGCTTTTAACATTGAACAGGCTCTCACATACTCCCAGTGAATATCCACACTACTAGATAGTTATGGTGAACCAGTTCCTGAATGGCCTGTGGCAGTTCTTTTGCCACAATGTTATTGGCGATATCAGTGTTATTGGCGACGGAGTTCCAAGACTTAGATCTCAAGCTGAAGGAAAAGCAAACTAAAGATATTGTATGTCTCCAAGCCTGCTGCCCTTGACGTCATTAGTGATACAGGCTGCAAGTCTGGGAGATGTTATCTGAGTAAGCTAAACCAGCAATTGTCATTTTTACAGATGGTATACACTGCAGTCACAATGTGCAGTGGAAAAGGAAATGGATGTTTAAGGTATTGGATGGTGTTAATATCAAATGAACTGCTTTTTTTCTGAACAGTGTTGAGTAAATGGTATTCCCTCACACATTGAATGTGCATGTTCTATAAGGTGGAAATACTGTATTGGAAGATACCCAGCCTCTGAACTAATTTTAGATCTGTAGAATTAATGAGGCTGATCTGGTTAATTTGCCAATCTTTTTTTTTTTGTAGATGGTTCCCAAAGATTGTATTTTGCACGCCAATTGTTTGCGAGCTGTCTGATCAAACCGATGACAGGTCAAGACATGCCTGATAAGAAGGAGGGTGATGTAATCTATGAGCTTTCTGTTTGCCAGGGATGCTCGGCCTCCATTTACTCCTCAGAAGTTCTCAGTGTCTTCTCTGCATTGAGCAGTTCTGGTTTAGAGTCTCCCAGGAGTCAATGGAGATGTTGCATTTCTTTCCAAGAAGATTTTGAGAAAATCCTTAAATCTTTTCCTCCAGCCATCGAGTAATTTCTTCATGTGACAATATTTGGAAGAAATATGCAGGCCTTAGGCTTCTTTTCATGGGGTGCGTTAACAAAGAGTCTCACGATTATTAATAATGCTCGTATTGGACATGCAAAAGACATGGCTTGCCTAAGAGCCAAGGGACCATAATTACAGTGTCAAAAGATGGTGATGCTGGCCTAGGCAAGGAAGCAGATTAACTTTACTGATACTAGTATTCTCTCCTATGCTCTGAGGTGTCTACTGTTGGTCTTAACCTCATACCGTAAAGCAGAATTGACTCTGCTGAGTATACCACTAGCTTTGTGCTTGGTTGGAGGACTTGATCTTCAAACAGTCGTTCGTCCTGTATCATGTATTTTATCATGTATCATGTATTGCATTGCACTGCTGCAGCAAAGTTAACAAAGAACACAACACATGCCAGTGATATTAAATCTGATTTTGATTGTGGTCTCCAGCCTTGCCAAAAGCTGTACTGGCACGCTGAAAGAAACCAATTTCAACATTGACATCTGAGCGATAGCTCCTCAAGGATAGGAGGTGACCTAGGTTTTCAAAGGTACAGTATGTCATAGAGCTTTATTATAAGAGATCAGTGCTAAACAATGATGATAGGGTGATACAGGACCTTTGTTTTAGGGAAGCATAAAGTAAAGTTCATCTGGCCAGGCAGTATCTATGGTCGGAGACCCTTTATCAGTCCTGATGAAGTGTCTCAGCCCAAAATATCGACTGTTTACTCTTTTCCATCGATGCTGCCTGATCTGCTGAGTTCCTCCAGCATTTTGTGTGTGTTGCTCTGGATTTCCAGCATCTGCAGATTTTCTCTTGTTGGTGATTTTCACCTTCTCATTTGGTTCTGTGCACAAATTGACAATGACTTGGACTTGCTTGCCAAGAGCCATATGTAACCATTATCTGTACACTGTAGCTTAACAATCAACAGTAGGATGACTTTATTTCTAAAGCAGGAATGTTGTATTTTGAACAGTTACCCCTTAGTCCCAAATCTTGTGGGAAGAGGCAAGCGCAGCATTGCATTGAGTGAGTTTGGTGAGGGTCACGAGTTTCAAACACTTGCTACATTTCTGCAGGGAGTCAAATTTTAGGAGGTTGAAGAAAGTCAAGCATAGTTGCTGATGCTGCTCCCTGTATTTCACTTGGAGCTGCTGCACAATAAAGCTCACGTCCTCAGGGTGTCCAAATGGACATAATCTATTCTGCAACATCTGGCGGCTGAAAAGAGAAAGCAATCCTCCTTCCATAAGCTATGGCATTTCTAAACTAGTCAGGGGCTTCCCAAAGCAAGAAAAGAACACAAGAATCTGTTCCCATAGATTATAAAACATGGAGGTTTGAACTGTGGATATTCTGAAGGAGTGCATTGGATAGATTGGGAATTACTAATTTGACTTCTTGTGAAATGTGATATACAGTGTGTAAAAGATCTTACCTATGGAAATAATAAGGCATGCAGTTACTCTCTCAAATTACTGCACTTTGCTCACTCTTTTCCTGGAGGAAAAATCTCTACACCAAGGAACATTAGTATTGATATGTGTGTCTAACTGACTCATATAAATCTGAAAAAATACATCTGTAAATTAGAATGTTTTGATGTTAGTTTGCCTAACCCCAACATCTGAAATAAAATTACCCAACTTTTAAATGATCTATATATCATACATTTATTGTGGGAATTAAAATAAAGACTAAAGGCAGATGAGATATATAAAACACCAAAATTACTCCATAGTGGCAGGAGTTCTGGAATGAGGAAAAGGCAGCTGAGCTAAAGTGGTTAAGAATCATGTTGCATACACTGGTTGTAATCCAACTGGTTATCGTGAACTGTTTTCAATATCAACCCGTGAGAAAGAAACATCAATGGAAGAGGAAGAGTCAAAAGCTCTGGCCCACCCGGAACAGGACAAATTAGATTATTAGTGATCAATCCCCTGAAAAGCCAGATTGCTTAGGAATTTTTTTAAAAACTTTTCTTTGAACTCATTTTAGCTAAAAACCTGCAGTAAGTTCACCTAACAGATAATAAATCAAATTGGACTAAAAGTCCCATGATAAGTCAATGGGATGCTGAAGTTTCAAAGCAGGCTGTAAGCCAAGAAGAAATCCTGAAGAATCTGTTTATACAAACTCAAAAATCTTCACTCTGAAGACAGCAGTGTTCCTATCATCAACGATTTAGAATGACAAAGAGATACCAATATGTCAAGCTCTGTTCACAAAGGGAAGTGGTAAATATCACAATCATCACCTCTGGGAGACCTATTCATCAACTTTTCTGAATGCTTAGAAGCTCAAACATTATCCATATCAAAAGCATTTTTGTTGTGCTAAAGATTGAACTTAAAATATTATTATATTGCATGGTTAAGGTCTTTAGCAGGCAGATTGCATAGTACCATCAAAGGGAACATTGTGTTAATCAAACAGTTGCAGGTGTAAACGAGGATCTTTCAAAAAATTGACAAATTGCTGATAGTTACAAATAGAATTAATTTCCATTCAGCATCATCACTGGGATAAGTTCTTTTCAAAGCATCAATGGTTCAAATAGTGAGCAATATTTAAAGTTGAAGGGTAACTCGAACGAATTTAGAAAATGCTGGGTTTTATTTACTAAATGGCGGTTGCAAACAAGACCTAGTCACAGTTACAGCTAAGGGTTAAAACTCCAAGTATTCAAGTACGAAGACCATGTTAGTGCACAACAGTGTCCAATATTTTAAATCATATAATCATAAATGGTTTCACATATTTCACATATCATTTTCTATTATATCTTTGAAGATGTATTAATATATTACCTGTAGTGCTATTCGGTATTGATAAGCCTTTTATGAAATTCTGGGTTCCAAGCTCTGTGAACCTTGACTAGTTTTGCCTTAAAAGACAGGTTCAGCTGAATTCAGAGAATAGATATCAGACAGGTTGTTGAGGGGGATTCTGATGATTAACCACCTCCCTCCACTGTAGCAGACAGCAAAGATCCCCCCCCCCCACCCCCGTGTCATTACTACAATGGGAATTGTCTCTTCTTTAAGATGGTTACAATTATGGCATCTCTAGCAGATCCTCCTCTTTCCCTCTTTGGGCATTGAGGTTGTGGATCTGTGACCTCAGAGTCTCACTTCAGCAGGGTATCAACTCAGAATCAGAATCAAGTTTAACATCACTGACATATGTCCTGAAATTTGTTGCTTTGTGGCAGCAGAACAGAGCAATGCATAAAATAAATATATGTATTACAATAAGAAACTAATTTTATATATATATACAATTAAATTATAATAAGTAGTGCAAACAAAGAGCAAAACAAAATAGAAGTGATGTTTATGGGTTGGTTCATTGGCTGTTCTGAAGTCTGATGGCGGAGGGGAAGTGGGGGGGGAAACTGTTCCTAAAATGTTGCTAGTATGCCTTCAGGATCCTATATCTGCTCCTTGATGGTAGCAATGAGAAGAGGGCATGTCCTGGGTGATGAAGGTTCTTAATGCTGCCTTTTGAAGGCGTCCTTGATGCTGGGGAGGCTAGTACCCATGATGCAGTTGGCTGAGTTTTCAGCCTTCTGCAGCTTTTTCCAATCCTGTGCGGAGGCCTCTCCGTACCAGATGGTTGATGCAACCTGTTAGAATGTTCTCCATGGCACATCTGTAGAAATTTGCTTGAGCCTTTGGAGTCTTTTAGTGATGGGGATCTCTTCCCATGAGTTTAGTGTTTCTTAGTTGCAATGTGCTTTTCAACTTTTTGTTCGTCAGGGAAGGCAGCTGTGGTAACACACTGACTGTTGATAGGAGCAAACCTGGTGATGATCATGCCACCGTGATAATTTTTATAATTATATATATAATTAGCTTCATTGTAAAATATAGCTACTTTATGTATTGCACTGTACTGAACAACAAATTTCAGGACATATGTCAGTGATGTTAAACTTAATGATGATCATGGTGGCTAACTAAATGCTTTGTTGTTGGAGGTAGCTGTTTCCTGCCACTTGTATAGTACGAGGCTCCTAGCCACTAATCAGCCCAGGCACGTATGTTGTTTAGATCTGGCTGAAATCAGGAATGAACATTTTATTTTCTGCAGAGCCGAAAATGGAATTGAACGTTGTGCATTCATCAGTGAACGTTCCTGTCATGATGTAAGGAAGGTTGTAGGCAAAGCACCAAATGTGGCTAATCCTAGTCTACAGCCAAGTAGGATCTTCTGCTCAATTTCCTGGGGTTAAGATGATTGATCTTCAAAATCCCAATTATCTTTCTTTGTATAAAATATGCTGCGATGGAGTACTTTCTTAAGCACTATTATTAGTTTTAGCTGGCCTCCATTGTGGCGCACTCATTTAAAAATTGCTTTAATCAAGTACAATTGCTTTCAAATCACCTCCGCACTGCAGTACTATAAAGAGGTCTGGAGATGAGCAGATTTTAGGAAAACCCAAACTAAGTACTAGTCACCAGGTTATTTGGAAGTAAATTCCACCTACTGCTAATGACAACAGCACATTCCATCACTTTGCTAACGACTGATTGCCAGGGGGTTAATTAGTTCATTGGACTCATGCTGTTGTCTACGGTGAGGTAGATGCCGATATTGTAACTGTTCTGAAACCATTTGACTAGATGCAACTGATTCAGAAACACATCATATAAAATTATAGAAAGTTAAGGCACAAAAAGAGGTTATATAGTGCATTCTGTCCACATCAATTAAAAATTGTTACTTAGGCTACTTGCAATCCTGGATTTTGGTCTGCATTTTTTGAACCACAGAACTTAAAAATGTTCATTCAAAACTTTTCAAAAATGTAATCACAAGCAAGGGAAAATCTGCTGATGCTGGAAATCCAAGCAGCACAATTTAGTGTGTCTAGTATTTTGTGTGTGTATCTTTTTGATGTAATGT
Source organism: Hypanus sabinus (assembly GCF_030144855.1). Classification (NCBI taxonomy): domain Eukaryota; kingdom Metazoa; phylum Chordata; class Chondrichthyes; order Myliobatiformes; family Dasyatidae; genus Hypanus; species Hypanus sabinus. The sequence continues at coordinate 15,845,695 of NC_082709.1, read as the reverse complement.
GAGTTTACAATCTCCCAGTATTGACAGCAATGAGCTCATAGATGTCACCACTCATTGGATGACATAATTACTCCTAATCATTCCAACAATAATCTTAACTTGATTATCCAGTCATTAACCTCTCTGCCAAGGCAAATAGGTCTTTTTTGTTCACCCTATCTCAGTCCTTCAAACTATATATTTACCAGAATTTAAAAATGCAAATCGAGGGAATTTGCAGATGCTGGAAATTCAAGCAACACACACAAAATGCTGGTGGAACACAGCAGGCCAGGCAGCATCTATAGGAAGAACAGTCAACATTTCAGGCCGAGACCCTTCGTCAGTCCTATAGATGCTGCCCGGCCTGCAGTGTTCCACCAGCATTTTGTGTGCGTTGCTATTTACCAGAATCCTTTGTTCCAAAAAAGCCCCTGGCATAGTAAGTCAGTCCTCATGAAGCCAACTTTCTGGCCATTGACAAGATTCAATGTATTATTTCTTTCCAGAATCATAGAGAATATTTCAAATGTGCCCGAATTTGTGCTCAATGCATTTTTAGAATGATAGCCCTGCTCTTATATTCTACTTTCATTACGGCAGATACCCTCTGTCTTCTGAAGATACTGTATCAGATGTTTCAGAGGCTTGCTTCGGCCATGCATTGAAGATTCCAGTGCTTCTCTATACTTCTTATATCCTGACATTTATCATTATTCCCTTGGGAGGTTTGCCCTCCTAAAATGCATTAGCTCACACTTTAGACTGAATTGAATGTGTCCCTTTTCACACCAACTAAACATTAGCATCTTTTTTTTAGCTTAAAACCTGCTCCATCACAGCCTACCACACCACTGACTTTAACGTGGAAAATGTTCAGAATCTCAGCACCTTTATGCATATCCAGATCATTAACATATCCCCAAAAAAGTAATGGATCTAGTATTGTAGAACCCCCTACTGCATTCTGCCTTACAGTTCATAACCATTGTACATTACCCTTTGAATATCCCACTGAGCTAATTTTTAATTCAAATTACCACCTTGAAAAGAATTTAAATTTGCTAATTATGCTGCCATGTAGGACATTTCTAAATTAAGTTCCTGACAATATCAAATTTGGCCCTCCTTGTAATCTCTACAAAAGAAAATTCATGAAACTCACTCAGCAAATCCACATTGATGTCTTTAATTAACCTGTGCCTCTTCAAGTATTAATTTCTGCCATTCCTCACTATTTTTTCAATAGCTGTCACTCTACCTCTGTTACACTGACTGGTCTGTAGCTGTCAGGGTTTTTAAACAGTACAGAACTCTGCAAAAGTCTTAGGCACATATATTTTAAAATTCTGTAAAGTGAAGATGCTTTCAAAACTAATGAAATGAAATGTTTCTAACCATCAAAAAATTTACTTTAAATGCAGTAAACAGTAAAATACTAAATCAAATCAACATTTAGTGTGACCATCCTTTGCCTTTAAAATGACACCATTTTTTTTAGATACACTGCCGTGTAGTTACAGAAGAAAATTGGCTGATAGGTTGCTTCAAGCATCTTGGAGAACTTGCCACAGTTTTTCTGCAGTTTGGTTGTCTTATTTGCTTCTTTCCCCTCAGGTGATCTCAGACAGCCTGGATGACGTTGGGATCAGGGCTCTGTGGAGATCAGGGATTTGAAACCATATAAAATTCTAAGGGGGTGCCCAAGATTTTTTTCACAGTTCAGTACATCAGCAACCTTCCAGATTTCTACCACTCCAAGTTGAGACAAAACACTGGAAAATGATAGAAGAAATGATTGTATGTGCTCCTCTTCTCTCCTTGTCCTCAGGCCTACAAGTGCCAGTTTTCTTCAGACCAGATCACTGAAGTAGCACAAACAGTAGAGTTACTCGGCAATCATAGAAGTATTGATCTCATCTGACCCATATATCAATCACTTCTGTCCTGCATGGTGATTAGGAACGTGGAAAGAGACATGGGAAAAGCAGAGAAAGGTGTGGAAAGGTAAAGGGGAGGAGAAATGTGAATGGCGCAGAACAGAGGTGAGAGCCACACAGGAACAAGTCCTCCAGCGCAAAACATTATGCCAAACTAATTGAACTAGTCTTTAAAAACCAAACTCATCCATAAGACATAGGAGCAGAATTAGGCCATCCAGCCCATCAAGCCTCTGCCATTCCATCATCCGATTTATTATCCCTGTCAACCCCATTCTCCTGCCTTCTCCCCATGACTTTTGACACCCTTATAATCAAGAACCCCCATCAACTTCTGCTTTAAATACACCTAATGACTTGGCCTCCACTGCTGTCTGTCCAATGAATTGCACACAGTATCCTCTGCCTAAAGAAATTCCTCCTCATCTCTGTTCTAAGTGGACATTCCTTTATTCTGTGGTTGTGCCCTCTGGTCTTATACTCTAACATCCTCTCCACATCCACTCTATCTAGGCCTTTCAACGTTTAATAGGCTTCAATAAGATCCTCCTCATTCTTCTAAACTCCGGCAAGTACAGACACAGAACTATCAAACACTCCTCATACTTTAATTCTTTCATTCCCAGAATCATACACATGAACCTCCTGTGGACCCTCTCCAATGCGAGCACATCCTTTCCTAGATAAGGGGCCCAGAACTGCTCACAATACTCCAAGTGCAATCTGACAATGCCTTATAAAGCCTCACCAATATATACTTGCATTTTATTCTAGTCCTCTTGAAATGAATGTTAACATTGCATTTGCCTTCCTTACCACTGACTCAACCTGCAAGTTAACATTTAAGAAATACTGCATAAGGACTCCCAATTCCCTTTGTACCTCTGATTTCTGAAATTTCTCCCCGTTTAGAAAATAATCCATGCCTTTATTCCTTCCACCAAAGTGCATGATCATACACTGCCTGACACTGTATTCCATTCTTTGCCCATCCTCCTAATCTAATTCATTCTGCAGACTCCCTGCTTCCTCAATTAAACCTGCCCCTCCACCTACCTTCGTATCATCTGAAAACTTGGTCTTAAAGCCATCTATTCTGAAATCCAAATCATTGACGTATAACATGACAAGAAACGATCCCAGCACCGACACCTGCAGAGAACTCTGGTCACCGGCAGTCAACTTTCTGGCTACATGTCCATATCCCTCCATTCTATGGATATTCATGTGCCTGCTTAAACACATCTATCATAATTACCTCCACTACTTCCATTGGCAGTGCATTCCACATACCCACTACTCATCAGTGTATAAAATAAAATGCCTCATGCACTTCCTTTGAATTTAACCCCCTCACCTTAAATGCACACCACCGAGGATGAGGCACTCCAATCCTGAGAAACAGATACTGGCCTTCTATGCTCTCTATGGCTCTCGTAATCTTATAAACTTCGATCAGGACTCCCTCATCTTGACTACTCCAGAGAAAACACCCAAGTTTGTCTAACTTTTTTTTTAGCACATGCCTTCTAATCCTTCAAGCAACATCCTGTTAACCCTCTTCTGCATCTTCTCCAAAGTGTCCACATCCTTCCTATAATGGGGCAACCAGAGTTTTATAAAGTTGCAACACAATTTCCTGACTTTTGAGCTCAATGTCTTGTTTAATAAAGGCAAGCATTGCACACGCCTTCTTTACTGACCTATCAGCTTACACGGCCACTTTCACAATGCTGCGCACTTGGACCCCATGATTGATTTGTACATCAAAGTAGGGTCCTGCCATTAACTCTTCTCACTACACACTTGCCATTCTGCCGTTTCTCTACCCCTATCTGCAACTGATCTATATCAATAGACAATAGACAACAGGTGCAGAAGTAGACCATTCGGCCCCTCGAGTCTGCACCGCCATTCTGAGATCATGGCTGATCATTCACTATCAATACCCAGTCCCTGCCTTGTCCCCATATCCCTTGATTCCCCCATCCATCAGATATCTATCTCGCTCCTTCTTGAAAGCATCCAGAGAATTGGCCTCCACCGTCTTCCGAGGCAGTGCATTCCACACCTCCACAACTCTCTGGGAGAAGAAGCTCTTCCTCAGCTCTGTTTTAAATAACTGACCTCTTGTTCTCAATCCATGCCTTCTGGTACTGGACTCTCCCAACATCTGGAACATATTTCCTGCCTCAATCCTATCAAATCCTTTAATTATCTTAAACGTTTCAATCAGATCCCCTCTCAATCTCCTCAATTCCAGCGTGTACAAGCCCAATCTCTCCAATCTCTCTGCGTACGACAGCCCTGCCATCCCAGGAATCAACCTAGTGAATCTACACTGCACTTCCTCAATTACCAGAATGTCCTTCCTTAAACCTGGAGACCAAAACTGTACACAATATTCCAGGTGTGGTCTCACCAGGGCCCTGTACAAATGCAAAAGGACATCCTTGCTCTTGTACTCAATTCCCCTTGTAATAAAGGCCAACATTCCATTTGCCCTCTTCACTGCCTGTTGCACTTGCTCATTCACCTTCATTGACTGATGAACTAGGACTCCTAGGTCTCTTTGCATTTCTCCCTTACCTAACTCTACACCATTCAGACAATACTCTGCCCTCTTGTTCCTGCTTCCAAAGTGGATAACTTCACATTTATTCACATTGAATGACATCTGCCAAGTATCTGCCCACTCACTCAGCCTATCCAAGTGTCCCTGTATTCTCCTAACGTCCTCTACGCATGTCACACTGCCACCCAGTTTAGTATTGTCAGCAAACTTGCTGATATAGTTTTCAATGCCCTCATCTAAATCGTTGACATAAATCGTAAAGAGCTGTGGTCCCAATACAGAGCCCTGTGGTACCCCACTAGTCACCTCCAGACAGTCCGAGAAACACCCATTCACTGCTACCCTTTGCTTTCTATCTGCCAACCAGTTTTCTATCCATGTTGAAACCCTGCCCCCAATGCCATGAGCTCTGATTTTACTCACCAATCTCCTATGTGGCACCTTATCGAATGCCTTCTGAAAATCTAGGTACACAACATCCACTGGCTTACCCTCATCTAATATCCTTGTTACACCCTCAAAAAACTCCAACAGATTAGTCAAGCATGATTTGCCCTTGGTAAATCCATGCTGGCTCGGCCTAATCCTATTACTGCCATCAAGATGTGCCACTATTTCATCCTTAATAATGGACTCAAGCATCTTCCCCACGACTGACGTTAGGCTAACAGGGCGATAGTTCTCCGTTTTCTCCTCCCCTCCCTTCTTGAAAAGTGGGATAACATTAGCCACTCTCCAATCTTCAGGAACTGACCCTGAACCTAAGGAACATTGGTGTAATCCTGGTGTAATCCTTTGCCAGTCTTCTGCACCATCCACAATGCCACTAATCCTTGTATTATTTGTGAACTTACTCAGCCATGATTCCATGCAGTCATTTTTATAGATCACAAGCAGTAGCAGAAAATGGGAAACACGACATGTTTGGTGAAGAAAACATTGAAAATAAAAGAGTCACTGAGTTTAAATCTTCATTACAGTTGATTATTGTTACATTGTCATGTGGGAATCATAGATGTTGGATTATGCAGTCTCATCATGTGGATCATTAACTGGAATGTACATTGGCCGGCAGCTTTGATCCTCAGACTCGGTGAAACACTACCTTGGTCTTGAATTCTCAGAAGAAGCATGGCAAAATGACTTTATGGCACAAAATATCAAGCATCACAATGTTCAAAGTAATTAATAATTATTAACTCAGTGCTGTGTGAAAGGGAAGGATCTACTTGTTAAATTTTGCTACCTGTTGTTGGGTGTATCCAGCTTCAATTCTGATGAAAGGGCCAAATGATAAAAGCTACATTATTTTGCTTTTTCATTGAAATTCCCTCTGTTCCATCCATTGCCCTGACAGCCTCTGCTATTTTAGCTAGCTTGTTTTCTCTCTTCCACAGCTCTAACGAAGGGTCTCTAATCTGAAATGTTAACTGTTTCCTTTCCAGAGACATGCCTTAACCTGCTAGGTTTCTCCAGCATTTTGTATTTTTATTTTAGACTTCCAACAGTACCCATTCTACTTTTAGATAACACATTATTCCTTGAGATCTTGCAACTCCTTTTAAACCTTCCAGTTTAAGATGGGTCTACTGAACCTCAGCAACTTCTGGCTGGTGGCTAAAGAAACAAGGAAAACAACTAAATCCTTTGTTAATCATACTTTTTCTGGCAAACAAACATCGCAAGTTGTAGTCTGTAACCTCCATTTGGACTTACAGCCAACTTGATGTGGCAGAACTGAGGCAAGGCAAGGCAACAGACCTGTCACTGAGAGTGAGGAAGTCCTGAGTTTTGAAAGTTTTAAGCGCCATGCAAAATCAGAGATGTCAGTTACAGGCTGAATCGGGGCAGCAGTGTCCAGGCCCCAGAGCTTATCGAGGCAACTGAACTCAGTGCTTGAATGGAGATTCAGGTGCCGGGCCAGATTGAAAAGGTCAGGGCGTCAGTGCCCGAGGCGAGAGGCTGGTTTAGACCACTGCTCCACAACTGGGGCTCTCTTAGCGGACTTCAGTCCAGAATGCTATTTGCTTATGTTATTGTTTGCATGATGTTTTCCTTTCTCTACACTTTGGGTGTTTGACAGTCTTCTTTGTTTAATGGGTTCGTTTTCGATGGGCCTGATGTGGTTTAATTCTCTGCACATTGGGTATTCAACAGATTCTTTTGGGTTACCTTGTTTCATGGCTTCCTGTTAGGAGACGAATCTCAAGGTTGTATAATGCATACATACCTTGATAATAAATGTACTTTGAACTTTGATTTCCTCCCTCAGCCAACAGTCAACATTTCTCAGCAAAGCCAGGAGGTAAGCATGGTAGCTTTCCACTCTGATGGCCCAAAACTAGAGTTATTTCATTCCTTCTCATACCTGGCCTGATGGAAAGTAGCCTCTACACAGGGTGCAAACCAGTTGAGATCCTAGTGACCCTCAACTGGACTGACACACCACCTTTCCTGCTCTTTGATCACCCGCCTGTGTTTTCATCACACCAAAGAACCCGCCTGTGTTTTCATCACACCACCACACCTCATACTGCTTTTCAGCATTATGGAATTCAAAACAAAGTTTTCCTGGACTGAAAGGTAGTAAAAATCATTTACGATATTATGTATTGAAATGGGAATTCAACAGGGCACTTTTAAGTGCAAGTCACCCTCATGTTCCTTTGAAGTATTTCAAAGGAACTAGAACCAAATTGCTTGGGAAAACACGATTAGTGTTTACTTCCAGAATAATAAGCTCTTCACAATGGGAAGATGGATTCTGAACCCGTTAGGTAAGTATGTAATTTATCTTTTGATCTCTGGCACCATCTCCAACAGAGCTCCAAACTCTCCTCAGGAATCCATAATGTTGCTGCTGAATTCAGAATCAGAATTAGGTTTAATATCACCGGCATGTGTTGTGAAATTTGTTAACTTAACAGCAGCAGTTCAATGCAATACATGATAATAGAGAGAAAAAAATAAGCGTAATTCAATTACAGTAAGTATATATATGATTATTAAATAGTTAAATTGAAAACAGTGCAAAAACAGAGATAACAACAGTGAGGTAGTGCTCATGGGTTCAATGGATGGCAGAGGGGAAGAAGCTGTTCCTGAATCACTAAGTGCGTGCCTCAGGCTTCTGTACATCCTTTGTGAAGATAATATTGAGAAGAGGGCATGTCCTAGGTGATGGGAGACCTTAATGATGGAAGCCACCTTTCTGAGGCACCGCCCCTTGAAGATGTCTTGGATACTACAGAGGCTAGTACCCAAGATGGAGCTGACTAATTTTACAACTCTCTGTAGCTTCTCTTGATCCTTTGCCGTAGCCCCTCATATTAGCTTGTCAGAACGTTCCGCATGGTACATCTGCAGAAGTTTTTGAGTGTCTTAGGTGACAAACCAAATCTCCTTAAACGCCTAATGAAATATAGCCGCAGTCTTGCCTTCTTTATGGCTCCATTGATAAGTTGGGACCAGGTGCGATCCTCAGAAATCTTGATACCCAGGAGCTTGAAACTGCTCACTCTCTCCACTTCTGATCCCTCTATGAGGACTTGTTCTAATGCCCACCCTTTGACGCTTGCACTATTCCGAACCACCTCCAATGACATGACTCTCCAATTCCCTGCATCTCCAGCTCTTTTTACACATCCTCTGATCCCCCAATCCCAGATCCTGATCCCATCCCATTCCTAATGCCCTGGTCCTGAAAACACTCATTCCTGACCATGCAATACATCAAGGTATACAATAGAAATCTTTCTCATCTGCCACATAGTGCAATGCTACCCCTGATCATTGGCATGACCTGCTGTCTCATCTCCAATTCCTGACCTTGATTCCTTAAATATAAACATAACTCTAGAGAGTTCCTTCAGGTCCAACAAAGTAAATACTCTTGTTTGAAGCTCCTGTGTCCTGTAACTCGCATTCTCAGTCAAACTTAGCAGATTTATGTTACTTATTTTGAAAAGGATCTAGTGCTTTGCCAGGTTATATGGTGAATAAGCTCTTGCTGGACTTCCAGCCAGTTACAAGTATCAATTTTAACCTATGTATTGATGACAAACTCTGCCATCTTCACCAGGGATGATGTCTTGGCACATCTAGTCCTGTTGTCCATCCTACCCGATTGGTTACTCCTCAGCCAATCAGGTTTCTGCTGAGTTAGATAGAGCTCTTATAGATAGTGGGGTCAAGGGATATGGGGAAAGGGCAGGAACGGGGTACTGATTGTGTATGATCAGCCATGATCACAGTGAATGGTGGTGCTGGCTAGAAGGGCCGAATGGCCTACTCCTGCACCTACTGTCTGTTGTCTATTGACCCATCTTGTTTACAATCTAATTGATTTATTTATTTAGAAATACAACGTGGAACAGGCCCTTCTGGCCCAATGAGCTGCATGCACCTATTTAGCACAAGTCTAATCACGGAACAATTTATAATGACCAATTAACCTACTTACCAGTACGTCTTTGAGGAAACTGGAGCACCCAGAGAAAACCCACACAGTCATGGACAGAATGTACAAAGTCCTCACCGAGGGCACTGGCATTGAGCTCTGAATGGCCCATGCTACAATAGTAATACGCTAACCACTATGCTACAGTGGCGCCCTATAAATATCTAACCTCCATCCAATCCCACCAGCAAAGAGAGAGACTAAACTGGTTCAGTTCTGAAGATCCCAAACCCACCCTTGGACCCAGCTCCTATTGGACACATTTTCAACACAGCCTTTGATACCCTGCTGCATATTCCATCCCATACACCAATAAAAGTTACACCATGAATTTGAAATATTAAAAATATAAGAGGTTTTTAACAAGTACAAGATTTGCTGATATATAATTTACAGGTTTCTCAAGAATATGCCAACTGTTTTTGCAAATTACCTGAATGAACAAAGCGTCATTATTATTTTTCTATGATGTTTTAATTGATTTTATTTATTTATTGAGATTTATTTTACTTTTCTATGCGTTGACATACAACGCAGAAAAGGCCCTTCTGCCCTTTCAAGCCTTGCCACCCTGCAACCCCCTAATTTAATCCTTGCCTAATCGCGGGACAATTTACAATGACCAATTAACCTACCTACCGGTAGCCTCTTTGGACTGTGGGAGGAAACTAGAGCACCCGGGGGAAACCCATGCAGTCATGGGGGGAACGTACAAACTCCTCACAGGCAGCAGCAGGAATCGAACCTGCTTTGCCTGTACTGTAAAAGTGTTGTGTTAGCCACTACACTACTGTGTTGCTCTCTCATTTTGTTTCTCATCTATAACTCAGCTCCAACAGTTTGAAATTCATCCTGCAATTCTGAAGGGCCATTTTATAGACCACTACTTTGGCCTCATTTGGAGTATTGTGAGTAGTTTTCTCCCCTTATCTTAGAAAGGATGTGCTGAAACTGGAGAGGGTTCAAAGGAAATTTATGAAAATGATTCCAGGAGTGAACAACTTGTGATATGAAGAGTGTTTGCTGGCTCTGAGCCTGTATTCACTGGAATTCAGAAGAATGAGGGGTGACCTAATTGAAAGTTATCGAATGGTGAAAGGCCTTGATAGGCTGGATGTGGAGGGGATGCTTCCTATGGTAGGAGAGTCTGCGACCAGAGGACACAGCCTCAGAATAAAGTATTGCACTTTTAGAACAGAGATTAGGAGGAATTTCTTTAGCCATAGAATTCATTGCCACAGGAAGCTGTGAAGGCCAAGTCTTTATGTATATTTAAGACAGAGGTTGATAGACTCTTGATTGGTCAGGGCACGAAGGGATACAAGGAAAAGGCAGGAGACTGGGGCTGAGAGTAAAAAATGGCTCAGTCATGATGAAATGGCGGAGCAGACTCGATGGGCCAAAATGGCCTAATACTACTCCAATATTTTATGGTCTAAAGTCTTATCTTCATACCAGTACTGTCATGGATAGGCACATCTGCAATAGGTGAATTGGGTAATATGAGACCAAGTCATTTATTGGATCACACATATTTTATAAACTTTGTGGCAACCGTTTCCCTCAGGATATGACTAAGTCAGTCAGCAGTTGTGATGTTGAGCCAGTCCTGGTGACAAACGTTGAAATCCCAATCTAAAACATATTCTGGTCTCAGTAACTCATACCAATTGTTTTATTGTCTGGTTAAAATACTGATTCATCGTGCTGATGCAGCAGATATTTGTACTTTCATTCATTTTGCCTCACCCTTCCTGAGTACAGCAATTCTAGTTTTCCCATAATGCTAACAGATACAAGCGTACATAGCAAACTTGGTTACACTTTCAGTTTCCCTCCCCTCCCTGCGGTCAAAATGATAGCACTTACTTACATTTAAGTTCTTTTTCTTAACAATTTACTAGTAACACAGATAAGCAAATGTAAAAAATATTGTCTAGCACCCATAATTGAATAGCACTACCATAAAAGCATGAAGTTGGAGCAGAGCATAGTGGGCCAAAAAAAGTCTGTTCAATGATAGAACATTATGCTAAAGCATAATGGGTAAATTGTGATAGTTTCAACTCGTAAATACTTAGCATCAATGACTCCATGGAATCAAAGCGAAGTCATAAGACTTCCTTAAAGAATGGCCTTTTTCATACATGCTTGTTTATACTTGAGAGGCAGGCGATGAAGAATTGTGCAGCGAGTCACGGAAGGAAATGAAAGCAGAAAGCTTTTGAATGCAAGTGTCTGGATAATTGATGATAAATATAATTCTGTGAGCATAACCACATCAGGGCTCTGTCTAACTCTTCCAATTTAGACACCAGTCCCCAGGTGCCCATGAGAGGGTTTTTCACTGCCAGCTGGGCTCACAACTATCGTGGGGTTTCTAAACCTGATGCTATTCATAGAATCATACAAAAAGAGCCAAACAGAGCTGTTTGTTACATGCCAGCTCCACCCAGGGTCATCACATCAGACTTATTCCTCTGACCATGCAGCACAGATCTACAAATTATTTTGTCTCAAAAATCTGACACATCACACATGATCTATGCCGGGGGCATCTACTCTGCCAGACGAGGGTCATTTCCCACCGCTGCCTGTAAGGGTTATGTACGTTCTCCCTGTGACTCCTCCGGTTTCTTTTTACATTCCAAAGCTGTACCAGTCGGTAGGTTAACTGGTCATTTTAAATTGTCCCATGATTAGGCTGGGATTAAATCGGGGAATTGCTGGGTGCCGTGGCTCATAGGGCCTATTGCTCGCTGTATCTCAATAAATAAATCAGCTGAAGCAGCACACAAAATAATGCTCGAGTGGCAAGCAGCAAGAGGCTCTAGCATGTTGCCATTAGCAAGGCAGGACTTCTTTCCTATTAACACACAGAAAATGCTGGAGGAACTCAGCAGGCCAGGCGGCGTCTATGGAATAAAGGACAGTTGGTGTTGCAGGCCGGGACACTTCATCATGACTGGAGAAAAAAAAAGATGAGGAGTAGAGTTAAAAGGTGGGTGGGGGGGGGGGGAGCAGAGGGAAAAACACAAGGTGATAGGTGAAAGTGGGAGGGGGAGGGGTGAAGTAAAGAGTGGGGAAGTTGATTGGTGAGAGAGAGACAGGGCTGGAGAAGGTGGAATCTGATAGGAGAGGACAGAAGGCCATGGAAGAAAGAAAAGGGGGAGGAGCACCAGAAGGAAGCAATGTACAGGCAAGGAGATGAGGTGAGAGAGGGAAAAGGTAATGGGGAATGGTGAAAGCAAGGGAGGTGGGGGGCATTTACTGGAAATTCAAGAAATTGATTTTCATGCCATGAGGTTGGAGGCTGCACAGACAGAATATAGGTGTTGTTCCTCCAACCTGAGTGTGATCTTATCAGATAGTGGAGGAGGCCATGGATAGACATATTGGAATGGGAATGGGAAGTGGAATTAAAATGGGTGGCCACTGGGAGATTCTGCTTTTTCTGGCAAATGGAGCGTAGGTGCTCAGCAAAGCGTTCTCCAAATATACATCGGGTCTACCAATATACAGGGGCCCACACAAGGAGCACAGGACACAGTATATGACCCCAAAAGACTCACGGGTGAAGTGTCACCTCTCCTGGAATGACTGGGGCCCAGAATGGTAGTGAGGGAGGAGGTGTTGGGGCCTTTGTAGCCCTTGCTCCACTTGCCTGGAGGGAGATGGGTGGGGAGGGATGAATGGACAAGAGAGTCACTTAGGGAGTGATCCCTGTGGAAAGCAGAAAGTGGAGAGGGGGGAGATGTGCTTGGTGGTGGGAACCCATTGGAGATGGTGGAAGTTACGGAGAATTATGTGCTGGATGCGAAGGTTGGTGGGGTAGTAGGTGAGGGCAAGAGGAACCCTATCCCTGGTCGGGTGGTGGGATTCTTTCCTATTAACCTCTGAGACCAATATTATCAAGTAACCGTATAGACACTAAAATTGCTTTTGAAGTTCCCATTCCCATTTTCCTTTCTCACCTTAGTTCCTTACCTGCCCATCACCTCCTTCGGGTGCTCCATCCCCTTCCCTTTCTTCCATGACCTCCCATTTTCTATCAGATTCCCCCTTCCCCTGCCCTTTACCTCTTTCAACAATCAGCTTTCCAGCTCTTTACTTTATCCCCCTCCCTTGCTCAGTTTCACCTATCACCTACCACCCTATACTTTGTCCTCCCCTCCCCCCAACCTTCTTGTTCTGACTTCTCATCTCTTTTATCCTGTCCTGATGAAGGGTCTCAGCCCAAAGCATTGACTGTTTACTCTTTTCCATAGATGCTGCCTGGCCTGCCGAGTTCCTCCAGCATTTTGTGTGTGTTGCTTTTTAAGTGCATTGATTTCATTTGAGAATGCACTCGAGATCCTGCAATGTTGTGGAAGCAAACATATGGAGGAGCGGTTAAATCAGCACTGTCTGCGGATTAGAGTCGGTAGTCCATATTCTGACGTTTCTGGTTTCTGGTCACTCCTTTTGCGTTGTTAATTTTGTGCAATTTCGATCGGGGTGGACTGATTGTGGCACAAAGTTAACAAATGACACAGAGCTAAACTGAACTGAACTAAGATGAACTGAATATGCGTGGACTGGTTTGATGATTTGTGGTTTGGTGTATTTTATATTTTTCGCTTTTTTTGCCCTCTGTATGATTTGTTCTTTTCTTTTGCCTGTTGGGGGTTTGATGTTTTTCTTTGATCGGGTTCCACGGTTTTACTTTCTTTGTTTCATGGCTACCTGTAGGAGGATGAATCTCAGAGCTGTTTTCTGCATACACACTTTGATAATAAATGCACTTTGAATCTTTGAGATTCCGGTTGCAGTGAGGTACCATAGTTTTGCTATCTTGTAATCCACCAGAAAATCTGATCCTCTGGTCATGGAATCATTTTACAAAGATCTCAAACAAACTTGCAGATTATTTTTCCAGAATTTTCTAACTGGTATTGTGGGCATTTTGACAACTAACATCGACAGGATTGCCCGTTCATGCTAAGAGACTGACTGAACAAAATCTTGTTACAGATTTTCCATTCCATCGACCATACTTTGTTTTCAGCTCCATGTAAGTCCCTTCAGGTTTCGAAGCAAGCAGAGGGAGTTGGCATTGAAGCAGGGAGCTGTTTATGGGGAGTTACTGTATTCATCATACACTCAAAACTAATGTAAACAGCAGTAAAGTTCACATTGTTACCGAAACATGAGATTTGATTTTCACAGCTGCAAGGGCTGCATCATGAAATTACAAAGAGACATTTAGGTCATCACATTGCCAGTCACTGGGTTGATTGCTCCTTAGGAAAGTTCTTAATTAGAGAACAAATGATTCAACTGCCAGGATGAGAAGGAAAAGAAACATCGCAACAGAAAAAACAATAATTTATATCAGCTCAGCCAGTTAAATTAATAGATGTGTGGAACAACAAAATGATATCTCAAAATGCTGCTGGCAGCTATGAGTGAAATATAATTCTTTAATTTGTTTAATAAGGAGCATATTGTAGTATTATATGTAAAGTATAGCTATCACTATTTTATTTCATTTCCATTTTCCTCATTGTTGAAACAAGCATTTCCTACCTACAGTATCTATTGTCCTGTTTATTATTTATTGTAATGCCTGTACTGTTTTGTGCACTTTATGCAGTCCTGGGTAGGTCTGTAATTTAATGTAGTTGTTCTTTTCTCTCTGTGTTGTTTTTTTACATAGTTCAGTCTAGTTTTTGTACTGTGTCATGTAACACCATGGTCCTGAAAAACGTTGTCTCATTTTTACTACGTACTGTACATTGCAGTTATGGTCGAAATGACAGTAAAAGTGACTTGACTTGACTTGTCAGCAGTCGCCCCAATCGTATTGGAACTCAAAGGAAAGCAGCTCTGTAACAACACTCAAATATTCTGTACCCACTTGGACATTATCTGTTTAGTTAAACTTCTTGTTCAGCTTCCAAGTTGTCAGCATGTTTATCTGTCACTCAATCCTTAAGTAGCCAAAATTACGTCCAATTAAACATGGGGAAGACCAGTTACACTTTCTGCCTCAACAAAAATACAACCTTCTCCCTGGCCAATATCTCCATCTTAACCTGTCTAGTTGCAACCCTGTTATCTTATCTGAATTAACTTTCAGCTATTGCTAGAATTCAAAATAAATTTATCATCAAAGTACGTATATGTCACCAAATACATTCTTGAGATTCACTTTGTACTAGGCGTGATAAGTAAATCCAAGAGGCACAATAGAGTAAATGAAAGACCACACCCAACAGGGCGGAAAAACAATTCCTGTGCAAAGGCCACAAACTCTGCAAATACGAAAGCAAACAAAAATAGCAATAAATATCGAGAACAAGAGATGAAGAGTTCTTGAAAGTGAGCCCTTAGATTGTGAGAATAGTTCAGTGATGGGGTGAGTGAAGTTAAGTCAAGTCAAGTCAAGTCAACTTTTATTGTCATTTCGACCATAACTGCTGGTACAGTACATAGTAAAAATGAGACAACGTTTTTCAGGACCATGGTTTACATGACACAGTACAAAAACTAGACTGAACTACGTAATAAAAAAAAACACAGAGAAAGCTACACTAGACTACAGACCTACCCAGGACTGCATAAAGTGCACAAAAACAATACTGGCATTACAATAAATAATAAACAGGACAGTAGGGCAAGGTGTCAGTCCTGTCTAGTTGAGGAGTAATAACTGTTCCAGAACCTGGTGGTATGGGTCCTGAGGCTGCTGTACTTTCTTCCTGACAGAACAGTAGAAAGAAAGCATGACCTGGGTGGTGGGATCTTTGATTAAGGATGCTGATTTCTTGTGACAGCACCCCATGCCACATGTACTCAATGGTGGGGAGGGCTTCACCCATGATGCACTGGGTTGTATCCAATTCTTGTAGGATTTTCCATTGAAGGACATTGGTGCTTCCATATCAGGGCAAGATGCAACCAATCAATAAACACTCTACCACACAACATTTGTCAAGGTTTTGAAGTCATACCTTATCTTTGCAAATGTCTAAGAAAGTAGAGGTGCTGCTGTGCTTTCCTTCATAATTGCACATATGTGCTGGGCCCAGGAACGATCCTCCCGTTGCTGACCCTCTCCACCTCTGATCCCCCATGAGGACTGGCTCGTGGTCGACTGGTTTCCTCCTTCTGAAGTCAATAAGTAGCTCCTTGGTCTTGCTGACATTGAGTGAGAAGTTGCTACTGTGACACCGCTCAGCCAGATTTTCAATCTCCCTTCCACGCGCTGATTCGTCACCACCTTTGATCCAGCCAACAGCAGCGGTGTCATTTGCAAACTTAAATACGGCATTGGAGCTCTGCCTCGCCTCGCCTCATAGTCATAAGTACAAAGCGAGTAGAGCAGCCTTGTGGTGCACCTGTGCCAATGGAGATTGTGGAGAAGATTTTGTTGCCAAGCTAAACTGACTGGGGTCTGCAAGTGGGAAAATCAAGGATCCAAGGAAGCTTATTGATTAGTTTTGAGGGGATGATAGTACTGAATGTCAAGCTGTAGTTTAATAAAGAGCATTCTAATACATGCATCTTTTCTGTACAGATATTCCAGGGTTGAGTGAAATGGTGTCTGCTGTGGACCTGTTGTACCGGTAGGCAAATTGGAGTGGACCCAAGTTGCTTCTCAGGCAGGAGTTGATATATTTCATCACCAACCTCTCACCACAGTGGATATAAGCGCTACTGAAGATAGCCATTGCGGCAGGTTATCACATTCTTGAATACCGTGGCACTGGAATAAGAGAAGCCTGCTTGAAGTAAGTGGGTACGAGAGGTTGAAGATATCGGTGAGCACTCCAGCCAGTTGATCAACACAGGTCTTTATTACTTAACCAGGTATCCTTTCTTGGCCAGATCCTTTCCTTGGGTTCACCCACCAGAAGGATGCCCTCCTGTCAGCTACAGGGACTGAAATCACAGTGCTGTGGGGGCCTGTAAAAGTTGATTCAGGTTTCTCCATTTTTTGATGGCTAAAGTGAGCACAGAAGGCATTGAGCTCATCTGGAAGTGAAGCCTTGTTGTCACCTATATCACTGGGTTTCACTTAGTAGGATGTAATAGCATTCAACCCTTGTGAAAGCTGCCGAGCCTCCTCCAGTGACTCATGTTAAGTCTAGAATTGTCCCTTCACAATAGAGATGGCTTTTCCTGAGATTGTACCTGGACTTCTTGCACCCTTCGTGGTTGCCAGACCTAAATGCCGCTGATCTGGCTCTCAACGCATTGTGGATCTCATGGTTCATCCAGGGTTTCTGGCTGGAGAAGACTCTGAATGATTTAGTTGGTTCACACTCATTCACAACTGTTTTAATAAAGCCAGTGACAACCACTATGTATTCATTCACATCCTCTAATGAGTCCTTGAACACAGCCCAGTCCACTGACTTGAAGCAATCCCATAGCCACTTCTCTGCCTCCCACAGCCAACTCTTTGTTCTTCTTAATCTCTGGAGCTTTACTCTTTAGCCTCTGCCTGCATGCAGGAATGAGAAGGAAAGCCAAGTGATCAGATTTCAGAAATTCAGTCTAGGCGTGGAACATTAGTCATCCCTAATCATAGTGCAGCAATAGCTGGGTATGTTGGGACACTTGGTGCTGCAGGTTATATGCTGATGATAACTGGGCAGAGATTTCTTCAAACAATCTTAATTGAAATCCCTGACTATGATTTGGAATGCGTTGAGGTGGGTACTTTCGTGTTTGGTGATAGCAGCATTCAATATCTCGAGTGCCTCATTAACATGGGCTTTTGGTGGTATGTCATCTGTGGTCAGGCTCATGGAAGAAAACGCTTTTGGTCAATAGAATGGTCAGTATTTAATTGTTAGATGTTTCAAGTCAGGGGAACAACAGTGTGACAAGACCAAGAACACTGTGTCTAAGCACCACAGATAATATATCACATTTTGTCCATCCTATGTATCAAAAAGCCCTCGTGTCTGATCACCAAATCTGGCATGCTTGGAGTGAGCCAGGTCTCATTGAAACACAGAACACAGCAATTTCTCATTTCCCTCTGATACAGCAATCCTGCCTTATGTCCTCAGTCTTGCTCTCCAGTGATTGTACTTTCATAGACCATAGAACATAGAAATCTGCAGCACATTACAGGCCATTCAGCCCACAATATTGTGCCGACCATGTAACCCACTCTAGAAACTGCCTGGAATTACCCTACCACGTAGCCCTCTATTTTTCTAAGCTATATGTACCTATCTAAGAGTCTCTTAAAAGACCTTATCGTATCTGCCTCCACCAGCGTCTCTGGCAGTGCATTCAACACACCCACCATGCTCTGTGTGAAAAGGTTATCCCTGACATCCCCTCTGTACCTCCTTCCAAGCACTTTAAAACTATGCCTCCTCATGTTAGCCATTTCAGCCCTGGGAAAAAGCCTCTAGCTACCCACATGAACAGTGCCTCATCTTTTGCCAACAGGGTGCTGGGTAGAGGAACTTTCATTTCTTAGCATTTCAGCCTGTCTCGGAGTCCACCACTCTTCCCTCTTTTCTGGCTGTGGTGACGTACCCTCATCCAATTAAAGGTGCCCTACCTGCATGCTTGAGAGTTAAGTCTGCTGAGTCCTTCAGAAGATTGTAAAATCTTTAGTTCATTAAGATGGTTCAAAAGTATGTTACTTAAAGGGAAATTACAGGCTGCAGATTGTAACAGAGGTATAGTTAGAAGTTTTGTAGGCAGACTGCAACACATAACCTTGGTTTGCAGGTGCCATCTTGGCAGCACAATAATGCAGACCACCTTGTTTTGCTTTAACATGCAGCTTTGTCTATCATCCCTGTTATTTCCTCAAAGAATTCCAACAGATTTGTCAGGCAAGATTTCCCCTTATGAAAACCTATTTTATCAAGCGCCTCCAGGTACTCCAAAACCTCATCCTTAATAATGGGCTTGAACTTCTTGCCAACCACTGAAGTTAGGCTAACTGGCCTGTAATTTCCTATCTTTTTCTTTCCTCCCTTCTTAAAGAGTGAAGTGACATTTGCAATTTTCCAGTTCTCTGCAACTATTCTTGCAAGTGATTCTTGAGAGATCACTATCAGTACCTGCACTAATCTTTTCAGCAACCTCCTTAAGAACGCTGGGGTGTTTTCTATCTGATCCAAGTGACTTATCTAACTTTTGACCTTTCAACGTCCCAACCATCTTTCTATTAGTAATAGCAACTACACCAACTTATTTCCCCCGACAGTCTTGAAATTCTGGCAAGCTGCTGGTATCTTCCACAATGAAGACTGACACAAAATATTTATTCTGTTCATCAACCATTTCTTTGTTCCCCAGTACTATCTCCCCAGCATAATTTTCCAGTTGTCCGATATCCACTCTCGCCTCTCTTTAACTCTTTATGCATCTCTTAACAATCAACAGAATTTCCAATTCTCTATTCTTTAGTTTCAAACACTCTGTATTCCTCTAAGTCAGGTGTTCCCAACCTGGGGATTATGGACCCCTTGCTTAATGGTAAGGCATAAAAGAAATTGGGAACCCCTGCTCTAAGTCTAACCATTAATGAACTTCATTCCATTATGTCTTGCATCCATGCTATAGCATTTCCTCTTTCTTAAAACCTACCTCTGGGTAAGCTATTGGTCACTTGACTTAAACCTTCCTTCTTTTGCTCAGTATCAGCTTTGCTAATTGGTCTTTTACCATAAATATATTGATGTCACAAACTGTGGTATTGTTTAATTGAAAACCGAACAGTGATGTCAATTTTGCATCTGAAGCTTACTGAATGTGGTGCCCAATATTTTACTTCAGTCCTTGAATTAAAAATATACCTTTTGAAAGCAACAAAGAATCGAAACAGAATCAAATTAAATAGGGAGGCAGAAGAGAATAGAGAGACCAAAATAGAGTCGATTAGGAATAACAGGAAAAGCAGAAAAAAAGACATATTAAAAGCAATAAGCAGAACAGAAGTTCATTGCCATCGAAAAATTGTGTCTGTGAATCATCATATTGAGTGTCAGTATCAAAAGTGTCCAAAAGCAAAATGGGAAGCAGATTTCCACAAAGATCGATGCTGGTGTTATTATTTTTCAATATTTAGATCTACAATTTGAACTAGTCCATAAAGTCTTTATGGACTAGTCATAAGCTATTAAAGGTTTATGGGTGTCTACATAGGCCTCCAATGTTGAATTTCATGTCAGGACCATAAATGATGATAATGTCAGGATACAACATTAATTTCCAGTTCTAAATAGCTGCAGCAAGTTTAATTATTGATGAGGAAATGGACCAGTAATTTGCAGGTAAAATGGTGTCACTCTTTTATTCTATAAATGATTAGATTTTGCTTAAATTATTAATAGAGAGCAACCTTAGTAGATCTTTCCAACAGTACAACTTTCCAGCAATTTGTCTTTCACCTTCAAGCCGGAAACAACACAGAGTTCTTCACAGGTATTCTTCAGTATTTAAAGAGCTTCTATTTTTATGACCTCACAGAGCTTGAGCTAAATTCAAATAACAATAATGCATTATAAACAGGAGAGAATCTACAGATGCTGGAAATCCAAAGCAACACACACAAAATGCTGTAAGAACTCAGCAGGTCAGGCAGCATCTATGGAAAGGAATAAACAGTCTAAGCTTTGTGCCAAGATCCTTTTTCAGGACTGGAAAGGAAGAGGGAAGATGCCAGAATAAAAAGTGGGGGGGAGGGGAAGGAGGCTAGATAGATGGTGATAGGTGAAGCCGGGGGAGCTGGAGAAGAAGGAATCTGATAGGAGAGGAGAAAGGAAAATAATGCATTATTTTCAATTAAATATCAAAAGAAAGGTAAAATACATTGAAAGATAAAATGGATCGAAATCAGATCTGCATGACTTTGGATTCATCTGACCAACATGTTGCAAATGTATTGGAACTTTTGATTGCTATTTGATTAAATATAATCACTAAACAAATACTTCGGTACATTTATGTGCAGATATACCTATTAAAGGCTTACAACACTCTCATTACAGAGCTAAACAAGAGAACAAGAATAACAAACTTAAAAATCAGGAAAGAGGCATCTTTAAAAAAAACCAGTATCCCTTCATACCAGAATGCAAAACCAACTAAAATGTAATGAAGCATGTCACGGAACAACAAACATTTTATTTTTTTATTTATTGAGATCAGTCCCTCCAGCACTTTGAGCTGAGCTGCCCAGTAATCTCCAATTTAACCCTACCCTAATCATCGGATAATTAACAGTGATGAATTAACCTCCCAACCAGTACATTTTTGGACTGTGCAAGGAAACCAGAGCACTTGGAGGACACCCACGTGGTCACGGGGAGAACGTACAAAATACTCTTCAACAACTGCTGGGCAAACTAAGTAATAATTGTGAAATGGATTACTATCTAAATGGAGTCAAGTTAGGAAAAGGGGAAGTACAACGAGATCTAGGTGTTCTTGTACATCAGTCAATGAAAGCAAGCATGCAGGTACAGCAGGCAGTGAAGAAAGCTAATGGCATGCTGGCTTTGATAACAAGAAGAATTGAGTATAGGAGTAAAGAGGTTCTTCTGCAGCTGTACAGGGCCCTGGTGAGACCACACCTGGAGTATTGTGTGCAGTTTTGGTCTCCACATTTGAGGAAGGACATTCTTGCTATTGAGGGAGTACAGCGTAGGTTCACAAGGTTAATTCCCGGAATGGCGGGACTGTCATATGTTGAAAGATTGGAGCGACTGGGCTTGTATACACTGGAATTTAGAAGGATGAGAGGGGATCTGATTGAAACATATAAGATTATTAAGGGATTGGACACACTGGAGGCAGGAAGCATGTTCCCGCTGATGGGTGAGTCCAGAACTAGAGGCCACAGTTTAAGAATAAGGGGTAGGCCATTTAGAACAGAGATGCGGAAAAACTTTTTCACCCAGAGAGTGGTGGATATGTGGAATGCTCTGCCCCAGAAGGCAGTGGAGGCCAAGTCCCTGGATGCATTCAAGAGAGAGTTAGATAGAGCTCTTATAGATAGCGGGGTCAAGGAATATGGGGAGAGGGCAGGAACGGGGTACTGATTGTGTATGATCAGCCATGATCACAGTGAATGGTGGTGCTGGCTAGAAGGGCCGAATGGCCTACTCCTGCACCTACTGTCTATTGTCTACTGGATCTGTTTTGGTTTTGCAAACAAGCATACTCTTTTCTGGATATTTGCTGTTAAAATAAAAAGTGGTTCATTCATTTGCTCTCAAGCCATAATGTGGATAAAAAAATGGTGATAAAAATGTTGCTTTAAATTTGTTTTTAACTGACTTATGCAAATTTTACATATTCTCTTAGATTCTAAACATCAGGTTCAATTGAGGTCTGTGAAAAGAAATCTCACTTGAGGCTGATCATAAGCTAAGTGTCAGCAATAGAACTCTTGGAGAACAGTGATCATCTCATTATAAGATTTAGCAATTAATGGAGAAAGGTAAGGAGCAATCTCAAGTACAAGCTCTTAATTGGAAAGGCTAATTTAAATGGAAATGAAAGGGAATTTGGCAAGGGTGAATGGAACCAAAGATCGGTAGAACTGTAGCAGAAAACGTAACAGGCCTCTTGAGAGATGGTTCAAGTATAGGCTAGATAATTCCCATAAGGAGTTAAGATACAGGAACCAAAAACAGAACTCCCTTGACGACAAAGTAGATAGAGCAGATGACGAAACAAAATGCTGGATAATGCATGTCAGGTGAATAAATCAAACGGAAACCAGTTTGAATATAAAGAGCTGAGAGGAGTGGTTTTCAATCTCTTACTGCTACAGGCAAAAGTTCCCACTTGCTTCAAAAAGGCAACAATTATACCAGTGCCTAAGAAGAATAGTGTGAGCTGCCTTAATGACTATCACCCGGTAGCACTCAGATCGACAGTGATGAAATGCTTTGAGAGGTTGGTCACGACTAGACTGAACTCCTGCCTCAGCAAACACCTGGACCCACTGCAATTTGCCTATCGCCACAATAGGTCAACCGCAGACGCAATCTCAATGGCTCTTCAACATGGCCTTAGACTATCTGGACAACACAAACACCTATGTCAGGATGCTGTTTGTCGACTATAGCTCAGCATTTAACACCATCATTCCCATAATTCTGATTGAGAAGTTGCAGAACCTGGGCCTCTGTACCCCCCTCTGCAATTGGATCCTCAACTTCCTAACTGCAAGACCACAATCTATATGGATTGGTGATAATATCTCCTCCTCGCCGATGATCAACACTGGTGCACCTCAGGGGTGTGTGCTTAGCCCACTGTTCTACTCTCTTTATGCCCATGACTGTGTGGCTAGGCATAGCCCAAATACCATCTATAAATTTGCTGATGATCCAACCATTGCTGGTAGAATCTCAGAAGGAGACGAGAGGGCATACAGGAGCAAGATATGCCAACCAGTGGAGTGGTGTCACAGCAACAACCTGGCACTCAATGTCAGTAAGATGAAAGAGCTGATTGTGGACTTCAGGAAGGGTAAGATGAAGAAACACATACCAATCCTCATAGAGGGGTCAGAAGTGGAGAGAGTGAGCAGCTTCAAGTTCCGGTGTATAAAGATCTCTGAGGACTGCACCTGGTCCCACCATTATTGATGCAGCTATAAAGAAGGCAAGACAGCAACTGTACTTCATTAGGAGTTTGAAGAGATTTGGTATGTCAAAAAATACACTTAAAAACTTTTATGGATGTACTGTAGAGAGCATTCTGACAGGCTGCATCACTGACTGGTATGGGGGGTGGGGTCTACTGCACAGGACTGAAAGAAGCTGCAGAAGGTTGTAAATTTAATCAGCTCCATCTTGGGTACTAGCCTACAAAGTATCCAGGACATCTTCAGGGAGTGGTGTCTCAGAAAGGCAATGTCCATTATTAAGGACCTCTAGCTCCCAAGGCATGCCCTTTTCTCACTGTTACCATCAGGTAGGAGGTACAGAAGCCTGAAGGCACACACTCAGTGATTCATGAACAGCTTCTTCCCCTCTGCCATCCGATTCCTAAACGGACATTGAATCCTTGGACACTACCTCACTTTTTAAATATATATTATTATTACTACTGATTTTGCATGATTTTTAATATATTCAATATACATATACGTTTATAATTGATTTTTCTTCTTCTATATTATGTTTTGCATTGAACTGCTGCTGCTAAGTTAACAAATTTCATGACAATAAACCTGATTCTGAAGTAAGACAGGCAAGAGAGGAATATTGGAATCTCATGACATTTAACATGAAAAACAATGCAGGTGTTTTCTGCAGGCATGCAAATAGTAAGATGAATACTATATTGATAAATAGAAAGTAGGATCAGGACTGGCAATGTTTGAGGTAACCAGGCGACCTGTACTGGATGACATGCAGGCTGGGTTGGTAAGGGAAGTGGGAATGGGTATTGAAGAGCTAACCGTAATCTTCTAATTTTCCTTTGTTCAGATGACTGGAAAATGACAAATGTGTTAATCTGGTTCAAAGGCGAGTTCAAAGGTCACTCAGCTTCACTTGCCTATTTATTGAAATGTTCCCACAACCTGTGCACTCACTTTCAAGGACTCTTCTTGCTCTCGATATTTGTTGCTTATTTATTTATTATTATTTCTTTTCGTATTTGCACAGTTTGTTATCTTTTACACACTGCTTGTTATTCTATAGATTTATTGAGTATGCCGACAAGAAAATGAATCTCAGGGTTGTAGATGGTGACGTACATGTACATTGATAATGAATCTACTTTGAGTGTTGTACTTCGAAGGATATGTCTGGCAATTATAGGCCAGTCATAAAATCTTAGATTCATAGAAAAGTACATCAAAACATCAGCATTTAAAATTTCTTATCCATTCAATTATTCAATGTTGGCGTTTCTTGTGAGTCTGTAACTGTTCTTGGGAAGGTTCTGGTAATCAATCTTCTTAATGTAAACAGTCTTTGTGTATTCTCAGTCATCATGAAATTTGGACCAGGCACTGCTGAATAAGAAGAAAATGCCGTGTTTCCAAATAATTATATGAAAAATAACACAGGTGAAATTTAAAAAAAATTGTCTACAGCATTTTGCTGAATAGGGTGATCCAGAATGGAAATCCAGCATAGATCAAAGAATTGTAAATCACTTCCAAGTCAATTTGGTTCATCATTTGTCTACTGGCCCTATTCAATTTGGTGGTGGAGTTTAAGGCTTTAGGAGATACAGTTGGAGTAACTTAAACAAGCACATTTTAGATGGTATATGTCTCCTTCTGTTCAGGCAGCATTGGCCTGCATGGCATAGAGACTCTTAGTATTATTTTGTGGCTGTGTTTATGCAAGCAAATGGAGCATTCCATCCTACTTCAGACAGTGCCTTGGTAAAAGAAAGACTTTAGGTAATCAGGAGGCAAGGCATTCACCATAAGTGACCAACTATTAACTTGATTTTATAGTGTTCTAGCATTTATGTGGTTGGTCAGTGGTGACTATCACTTCCCCACGGAAATGAAATGTGGGGGTTTCAGATACTGAGTAACGATAATGCCACTAACTGTTAAAGGTATGTGATTATACTCTATTTTGTTCAAGGTAATAACAGACCATAATATGGCCACAAAACAGATCATATCTAAATTTTGTCTGAGCTCTGGCTCATGCAGAAGACAGGCAAGAAAAGAATTATTTTTTTAGAATCTGAACCTAGGTTGTGACAAAGCTTTTCAAAAGTTGAATATTTTTAAATTGAAAAAATGAGAACCAGCTCAACCATGCTTAATTAACTTCATGGAAGCCATTGATAAAATAACAGACAAGATTGATAGAAGAAACACAGTATATATCATAAATGTTATGCTAAGATAAGGAATGCTTTCTGTTCTATGCCCAGAACATATTTTGGTAAATCTAATCACTTGGCAGTCATACAGCCAGAGGCTAAAGAGGAAAACTCCAGATATTAGGACAATGAAGAGGTGGTTGTGGGAGGCAAAGGAGCAGCTACGGATTGCTTCAAGTTGGTAGCTTGGTCCCTGTTCAAGGACTCATCAGTGGATCTGAATGAATCACTCAGAGTCTTCCCTAACCAGAAGCCCTGGATGGACCATGAGATCCTCAAGCAACGCAGGCAACAACAGGACTTCGTTTCCAGATGAGCTCAGTGCCTTTGATGTTTACTTTGACCATCACAACATGGTGGACTCATCATGAGTTCCCACAGACCCTGATGATCCCGCTATTTCAGTCTCTGAGGCACACGTGTGAACATCCTTTAGGTGGATGAACCCACATAAAGCATCCAGCCCCGACAGGGTAAATGGCCAAATACTGGAGAATTGTGCTGATCAGCTGGCTGTGGTGTTTATTTAACCTGTGTAGATATTTAACCTTCTGCTTTGGCAGCCTGAGATACCCACCTGCTTCAAGCAGACATCACTTATTCCAGTGCCTAAGAAGAACGTGGCAACCTGTCTCAAAGACTATCGCCCAGTAGTACTAAAATCTACAGTGGTGCAGTGGATATGGCCCAGTTCATCACCGGTAAAGCCCTCTCCACCACTGAGCACATCTACGTGCAAAAGGTATGGTGCCACTTCAGCAGAAAGAAAATTTGCAAGTCACTCTCTCAATTAACAGGATGGGAAAATATTTACATGGAACAATATACAATCTCACCATTAGATCTAAAACTGCTTCATACTTATACAGCGCAGAACCATTAAACCCCAATTAAATATAACATTGTACAATCTGTTTTCTGTAATTTTGGTTGAGGGATATATACAGGATAAACAGCAATATTTTCCAGTCCACACCAATTCCAACCTCACCATCAAATCTGCAGACAAAGGGGGTGCTGTTGTAGTGTGGCAGACTGTCTTTTACCTTGTGGAGGCCAGGTGGCAGCTCTCAGACATCTCCTTGAAGATCCCTTGATGAGGACCCCACTCAGAACAATCAGAAAATTGTCTCTGACACCATCAACTCTGGAGATCTCCCAACCACTGCCACCAAACTCAAAGTTCCCCTACCCTGCACAGCTCATATCTACCTCCAACCCAAGGTCCACAAACCCAACTGTCCAGGTAGGCCATTGTTTCTACCTGCTCCTGTCCTACTGAACTCGTGACTGCATACACTGACTCCATTTTTACCACTTGGTTCAATCCATTCCCACCTATATCTGCAACAATTCACATTCTCTCGATCTCCTAAAAGACTTTTAATTCCCTGGCTCTGATTGCCTCATTTTCACCATGGATGTCCAGTCCCTATACACTTCTATCCCCCATCAAGAAGGCCTCAAAACTCTCTGCGCTCTTATTGTCAACAGACCCAACCAGTTCCCGTCCACCATCACCCTCCTCCATCTGTTGGAATTGGTCCTCACAGCATTTTCTCCTTTGGCTCCTCCTGCTTTCTCCAAACTCAGGTTATAGCCGTGAGTAAGCGCACGGGCCTTTTCAAGTGTAAGTGCCATGCTTGCCTTTTCATTGGCCATGATCCAGGCCTTTCCTGGTAATGCTCCACAACTCTTCTGTGCTGCATTGATGACTGCATTGGTGCTGCTTCATGCACCCATGCTGAGCTCATCAATTTCATCAACTTTGCCTCCAACTTCCCACCCTGCCCTTAAATTCACTCGGTCTATTTCTGACCCTGAGCTCCCCTTCCTCAATATCTCTGCCTCCATCACTAGAGACAAAATGTCTACCAATATCTTGTTTAAAGACATGATTCTCATGGCTCTCTTGACTATACCTCTTCCCACCTTGCCTCCTGTAAAATGCCATTCCCTTTTCTTAGTTCCTTCATTAGCATTGTATCTGTTCTCAGGATGAGGCTTTTCTTTCCAGACATCAGAGATATCCTCCTTCTCCAAACTACAATGTTTCCCTTCCTCCAACATTGATGCTGCCCTCACCTACCTCTCCTCCATTTCTCGGACATCCACGCTCACCCTGTCTTCCTGCTGCCTTAACAGGGTTAGAGTTCCTCTTGCCCTCACTTACCACCACATGAGCCTCTACATCCAACCACATCATTCTCCACAACTTCATCTTCAATGGGACCCTACCACCAAATGCATCTTTACCTCCACCCCCCCCCTCCCCACCAACTTTCCACCTTCTGCACGGATCACTCTCTCTATGATTCGCTTGTCCTCCTGGCACTTATCACTGCAAACAGAAGAAGTGCTACACCTGCCCATACACCTCTTCCCTTACCTCCATTCAGGGCCCTGAACAGGCAACGCTTCACATATTGGGGTTATCTACTGTAACTCGTGCTCCCAGAGTAGTTTCCACTACATTGGTGAGTCCTGACTTAGATTCAGCTGAAGGACTCAGACTGAAGCGTCAACTGCATAGATGCTGCCTGACCTGTTGGATTCTCCAGTATTTAGTGTATGTTACTTGGATTTCCAGCATCTGCAGATTTTCTCTTGTTCTAGATTGGGGGGGCTGCTTTGTTGAGCACCTTAGCTCCATCTGTAAAATGCAGGATTTCCCATTTCAATTTCTATCCCCACTCACATTCTGACATTCCAGTCCAGGGCCTCCTCTTCTGCGATGATGAGTCCACTCTCAGGTTGGAGGAGCAACACCTCATATTCCATCTAAGTGGCCTCTAAACTGATGGCATGAACACCAATTTCTCCATCTTCTGGATATTTTTTTCCCTTCCCTTTTCCTTTTCTTTATGTCCCCACCCTGGCCTCTCACCTCTTTTCATCACCCACCCATCAGCTCCCCCAGTGCTCCCCCTCTTTGCCTTTCTCACATGATCTACTCTCCTCTCCTATCAGATTTCTTCTTCTTCACCCCTTTGGCTTTTCCACTTATCACCTCCCACCTTCTTGCTTCATCCATCCTCCCCCTCCCACCAGGCTTCACCAATCACCTTCCAGCTTGTCCTCATTCTCCTCTCCCCCCCCCCCATCTTATTCTGGCCTCTTCCCCTTCCTTTCCCTCTCTATCCCTGATGAAGGGTCTTGACCTGAAGCATCAACTGTTTATTCATTTCAATAGATGCTGTCTGACCTGTTGAGTTCTGCCAGCATTTTGTGTGTGTCTCTGCATTTTCAGCATCAGCAGGATCTCTTGTGTTAATATTTTTCTGAAAACAGCAATGGAATCTTATATATTTTACAAAAGCCATTAATTCTGTTTCTCGTCCCATTTTCCTTGCCCGCTAAGAGTTCACAACATTCTTAAAATTTGAGACAACCAGAATTTGCAATTTTTTGATTTTTCATGGAATCCACTTAATCATTTTGAGACCACCTTGTTTTAATGCTCATACAAAGGATAATACTTCTGATAATCAGCATTTTAGGTAAGTGTCAATCTAGTTATTTTCTACCAAGTATTAAGAATGGCACTAACATGTAATCTTAAAGTTATGTAATGTTCCGGAGAACACACACCAATCTGTTTTGAGGGGTCAGCTGTGGAAAGGGTAAGCAACTTCTAGTTTCTGGACAACAACATTACAGAGGATCAACCCTAAGCACAATACAATGATGCATTGTGGAGAAGGCACAGCAGTTGCTCTACTTTGTTCAGAATTTGAGAAGATTTCATATAGATTTACGGATTTTCTATAGATGTATAGCACCAATGACTCTTACAGATCACAGGCGTGTACAGAGGTCCCAGTGCACATGATTGTAAAGGGTTTTAGACTCAGCTAGCTCCATCATAGCTTAGTACTTCCCATCACAGAGGACATCTTGAAGAGATGGTGCCTGAAGAAGCTGACATCCATCACTAAGGACCCTCACATCCTGGACATGGCCTCTTCTCTTCACTGCCATCTGGGAGGAAGTACAGGATTCTGAGGGCCCATCAATTTACGAACAGCTTCTTCGCCTTCACCATCAGATTTCTGTTCCGGTCCATGAACACTACCTCGCCATTCATCTTTTGCACTATTTATTTATTTTTGAAATTTGTGGACTTTTATGTCTCAGGCAGAAGGCACAAAAGGCTGAAAGGACGTACCACCAGGCTCAAGGACAGCTTCTGTCTCACTGATACCAGACTCTTGAACAGACCTCTTGTGCAATAAGATGGACTTCAGATCTTCATTGTTTACCTGCACTGTACTTTTTCATTAGATTTTACACTTTATTATGCATTGTTAATATTTTCCCTTATTCTAACTCAATGCACTGTGTAATGATCTGACCTGTATGAACAGTATGCAAGACAAGCTTTTCACTGTGAAAATAAAAAACCTATCCCAATATGTCAGTGATAATAAATCTGAGTGATGATAACAAAGGAGGAATCTTTTGGAAAAAATGCTGCATGGGGACAATAGAACATCCATATGACAGTCAAATTCAAGCTTTGTTAGCTTGAATTTGACAAACCATAAGCTCCCAATGTGGGATCCAGTGCAAACCAATGCTCCAAAAATCTCCAATTTCAGTTTTGGAGATAATAATTTAAGGACTCTGGGCACCTTGTGAAGAAAGGGATTCATATAAAATTCTTCCTTTTTAAAAAAAAAATTACAAAGGATGAGAAATGAAGACACCAGTAATTAAGACACATTGAGCTATTGAGATGCCAGAAAGTAAGCCAAAAACGTAATCTTTCCAATACTGGAATTTCACAAAACATAAATTACAATGTACATGATATCTATTTTTTTATATTTGTTGAAGTGACAAGAGTATCCAAATCCAGAATGAAATTGACACACATCTGAATACTTAAACCTCTCCTTGGCAACTTCATAAAATTGAGTCAGTCAGTCACAATATTGGTGTCACATTTCATCCAGAGATTGTTGACTGCAAATCCTGCTAAAGTTAAGATGACCCAGTTCCCCCTCCTAATTGCCAGCTAACTCAGCTCCTTCTTCAGCTCTGCAGCCACTGTAGCCCTCAGCTGCATCTTTGCTGCATCTCATTGTTGCCATCCAGAAGAAGGTAGGGGGATCTCAGGACTCACATCGCCAGGTTCAGGATCAGTTACAAACCCTCAAATATCAAGTTCTTGAACCAAACTTCTCTCAACTTCATTTGCCCCACCATTGAGATGTTCCCACAAGCTATGGATTCACTACCTACTGCTTATTATTATTATTACTTCTTTCTTTTTGTAATGGCACTGATTGTTGTCTTTTGCACACTGATTGAACACCAGAGTTTGTGCGGTCTTTCATTGGCTCTGTTAGGGGTTTTTTTTGTGTTATGGAGTTATTGAATGTGCCAGTAAGCAAATAAACCTCAGGTGTGTACAGTATATGGTGACATATATGTACTTTGAAAATGAATTTACCTTGAATGTTGTTACATCTAGACTTGTCTACTCCAATACAGCCCTGTCTTTCCACCTCAATGAACCTTAAATATAACTCAGTTGTCTCTTTCTGAAGCCATCACGCATCATCCCTATGCTTACAGAGTTACATGGGCTATTTGGCAAGCTTGGCTCACTGTTAAAATGTCCCTGCTTTTATTTTCAAATTTCTTTATGGATATACCCTTATTTTTCTTGACATAATCTGCTTCAGCCTTCTGGGTTATCTGCATTTTTTTCCCCAATTCTTGGCCTCTCAACAATCCTTCATTTTCAGAGATAAAACTACCTTCATTTACAATCACAATGTCTTATGAACTCAGATGAAGGTCCTGAAGATTCCCTTCTTTTCCAGTCTTAAAACCCTGCTTTTCGAGCATCTACCCTTCTGCTTGTTTTAATAGCTTACAGTTAAACACTGCCTGATGACACCCCTCTGTAAAGTGCTTTGGGATGTGTCACTTCATGAAAGGCATGAGATAAATGCACGACATTGGTGATTGTTCAGAATATAACAGTCACTCCACTCTGACCTGTGCTCATTCCCCATTCTCACACAACTGGGAGCTGAAAAGAATGGCTTGGAGCAACATGCCTATTCTGCAACTTGTCAACTCTGCATTTCTTTTTGTAACATTGAGGGCTAGCAGACAATTTCAGATTTCTCCCAGTGTAAACAAACACTAGATTTACTCAGTTATTCATTTAATAATGTATTCCTTTCAATAAACTACTTCTTTCTATTATTGTTCTCTGCTGCCTCAAAGACAAGTTTCACAACATATACCAGTGATACTAAATCTGATTCCAACAATGCCAACAGTTAAATTCTTAGGCAGGACCAACATAACCATCAGTATCGGTTTCCTCTAAAATTCAGTGATAAACGTTTTCACAAGTTCATGTATATTCTTGGCAACATGGAATTTTGTATCTTGGGAGCAACAATTGTGATAAACAAGGATTAATTACCATTTAAATGAAAAATGTAAATTGCAATAGAGCAGACATAAATAAACTGCAAACATTCAGTTAAATGGTTCAGAATCAAAAATGCACTTTTTAATTTTCCTGTTCTAAACTCTTCCAATTCACCAGATGGCTTGAAAACATTAGCACCGCTGTTTTGTTGAATTTAAACTAAAATGGAACTGCTAACTTCTTTCAGAAGGTATTGACACCACCTCAGCAAGTTGAAGAAAGGATGACTTTGTAAAGCAATAATTTTTGTTTAACTTTACAAATAGAGAATCGAAAATAAAGTTATCCGCCCACTCTGAATTTAAAATAAGTTATCACATTCTGCAGTTAACACATCCACAACAAAAATCCGCCCATAGCTGCAAATTAAATGTATTAAGCAAAAAGCGGAAGAATTTCAGAATTTTAACTACTTTTAAATTATCTTCCTTTCCTGGTGTCTGACCTGATCCACAAAATATTGCACATTAGAGCAGGAAAATAAGCATAAATTTATGAGCAGAGTTGTGAAAAGATGTTGGCCTGGTTACTGTTCTAAGAATTCCACTGCTGGGAACATGACAAGACTTCCTTTGATGACGGTACTGAGCTCCTGCAACTTCCTTCTCAGTCATTTCCTTAATTTGAAACAAAATCCTCAGTTCAAAGAAATATTTGCTTTGTTTTTCAAGATGGATTGTTAAAACACTGATTCACCAATTCACTAAACAACAGAACTAAAAGAAAAGCCTGTGAATTACCTTCTTAGTCTGCTGTACACGATGAGGGCGAGGGCCAAATCCCATCTGTGGCACAGACAGCAGCATCTTTACAGTCTTTGGTGTCACACAATCAAGTCGCACAAGGGAGATTATGTTGCACAGGAAGCAGGGCTCAAACGGTGAATCTACAAGTCAGCCAATTTGTGGGGGAACACCACATCACTCACTGCAGTGCACAGAGCGTCACTGGCAGTTTGGTAGGCCTGAGTTTTGGGAGGAGTCTGAAAACCACAGGGCAGAGGGAGGAGAGGCAAACTGAGCTCATACTGATGAATGAATGGTATTCTGCCTCAGGCGGAATCAAGCAAACTGCCTCTACAGAAGCAATACAAAAAAAGTCATTGCTAAAAACAGCTAAGAACAATTTGATTGTATTGAACCATTTAGCAGGAAAATTTGAAAGCATAAACTACAATCTGATCAGTACAAAACTAACAAACAGTGGTTATGCAGTAAAACTGTATCTCTGTAAGTGAAATAAATGGGTAACAGATTTAGGATACAGTTTATTAACACTGGAAAAGTTAATTTTCCAAAATATATTTGGACACCTGCTGCATTCCTAAAATGAACAATATATTTATAATGAGTAAGATGTGAAAATACGAAATGTAGCAAGAAGCAGACTTCTGAGGGGACTCAGCAGTAAGAGCTGAGGAAGCGAAGGACTGGTCAATGATTTGAGCGAGGAGGTTGATGAGAGAAGGGAGCAGGTGAGGGGGAGGAAGGGGTGTGGGAGATGGGGAGATTGTGGTGAACTATATATACCTGTCTGGACACGCCCCCTGTGACTGCTCCTGTGGCCCCTCCCACAGACCCCAGTATAAAGGCGATTGAGGCCTGAGCCTGGCCTCTCAGTCTCCAGGATGTAGTATGGTGGTCACTCACTGTTTGTTCCTTCTTCCAGTCAATAAAAGCAGATATCTCGCCTTTCTTCTCAGAATGTTATTGATGGTGCATCAGAGGTATGGTTGGAAAGGAAGGGGAATGTGGAGAAGGGAGGGGCAGGGAAAGAGGGGAAGGGGAGTGGAGGAGGGAGTGGGAGAGGGGAGGGATGAATGGAGGGGAAAAGAGAGGAGAATGGGTGGGGGAAGGAGGGAGAGGAGTGATGCACCATCAATAACTCACACTGAGACGTAAGGCGAGATATTGGCTTTTATTGACTGGAAGAAGGAACCAGGAGTGAGTGTCCATCATACTATGTCCTGGAGACTGAGGCCGAGCATCAGGCCTCAGATCGCCTTTATACAGGGCCCTGTGGGAGGAGCCACAGGAGCATTCAGCAGGGGGCGTGTCCAGACAGGCACATAGTTCACCACAAGGAGAGAAGGGGAGGGAGTGAGGTCAGAGGGAGGACCCACCGTTGCCTGTAAATGGTTTGTACATTTTACCCATGACCATCTGAACTTCCTCCGGGCGCTCCAGTTTCCTCTCTCTGTCCAAAGACATACCATTTGGTGGGTTAGTTGGTCATTGTAAATTGTCCCGTGATTAGGCTAGGATTAAATCAGGGTTGCTAGGCAATGTGGCTTGAAAGGCCAGAAAAGGCCTAGTCTGTGCTGGATCTCAATAAATAAAGAGTGGTTGGAGTAATGAAGAAATTGGAAATATTTGGTGGAGAGAATAAGACTCCCAGCCGACTGAGGGTGCAGGTGAAAGGAAACAATACTGGGTGATGGAGTAGTGGGCATGGTAATGGTGGAAAAAGAAGGATGAGGCAACCGAGGAGAAAGAGACAGAAAGGATCACAGGGGGTGTGTGTTACTTAAAAATAGAAAACTAGTACCATTGGGTTGAGGACAGCGCCAGTACTTTGAATCTTTAAAATATGAGATGTTGTTAATACAGTACATTCTGGTTCATTGAGTCATTGGTTAATTGGGGCTACTGCTTATTTGGGACAACTGTTAAAGAACAAACACCAATTGAGAGAATAGCTGGAGTTCCTTTCATTTGTTTGGGACACTATGCCATTTTATTAGGGCAGGAAACTGTTGAGAAACAGCTTCTAACTAGTATCAGTCACGTGCACTTGTGTGGCTATTAGACACTACCCCGTGCTTAGCATGAAGAGTTTTAAAAATAGCATCAGTTGCATCTGCTTGTGTTCAAAAAGCAGTGATTTTTGTCACTGATAGTTTGCGAGAAATAAGCAGTAAAACAACGCAGAACTTTTTGCTCAATGTGGTTTCAGGCATCCAGGCTTGCAGACGCCAGAAACAGCCGGGAGAGAAAAGGAATTGATTTCACTCCCTCAATAAGTTAAGAACAATGAAGAATTTGAAAGTAGCAACAATCATCTTGAATGTTACAATGAAAATGAAGATTTGGAGGATGCAGTTGTTGAAAGCATTGTATAAGGGCAGTCGCTTATCTATACTGGGTGTCTGCACTGATTTTATTAACTTGCGGGCAATGGAAGGTGTGTGGCAGTGTACAGGTACACTGGATGATAGGCAGGTCGTGAGAGCAGGGGAGGGCAAAGAGAAGGGGTAATAGGGCCCGAGGGATAATGGGAAACGAGATGAGTGGCAAGTGAAAATTAGAGGAACTGATGTTGATGTTGTCAGGTTTGAGACTACTGAGGTGGAAAATGAGATGCTGCTTCTTCAGTCGGCATCTGGCCCCAGCATAACAACGGAGCAGGCTGCTGGCAGACACAAAATAGACTTAAAGTAGTCAGCCACCGGGCGGCTTGGCAGCCAGGGTGAAGGTGCTCAACGAAGCAGTTGCCCAATCTGGACTGGACTTCACCCATTTAGGGAAGGCTGCACCAGGAGCAACTGATACCAATACTGATACTGATGGATTTGTGTGTGAAGTAATTCTCACAAGGTGCTGGAGGAACTCAGCAGGTCAGGCAGTGTCTATGGAAATTGAAACAGTTGATGTTTTGGGCCAAGCCCCGTCCTTAGGATGAAAAGGAAGGGGGAGGAGGCCAGAATAAAAAGGGAGGGGGGGAGGATAGCTAGGATCACGGGGGGTGGTGTTACTTGTCCTAGGAGGACAAGCCATGTGGGTAGGAAAGATATAGAAAAAAGGGAATCTGCTAGGAGAAGAGAGTGGACCATAGAAAAAAGGGAAGGAGGAGGAACCCAGGAGGAGGTGACAGGGAAATGAGAAGAGGTAAGTGGCCAGAGTGGGGAAAAGAAGAAGCGGGGGTAGAAGGAGAAACCGATATTCATGCCATCGGGGAGTGTAGCCTTACCCAGAAGGACACTTAGGGCCCCAAATGGTGTTAAATGGAGTGTTGTAGGGGCAGGAGTAATACCTATGGCAGCAGCAGGGGAAAATACTGAGTGGGGAGAAACAAGCAGACAAGATAATCATGAAAAAAGTGATCCCTGTGTAAAGTGGAGAGAGGAGGGAAGGGGAAGGTGTGTCTGGCGGTGGGATCCTGTTGGAGATGGTGGAATTTGCACAGAATGATATTTTGGATATAAGAGGCTTGTAGGGTGGTAGGTAAGAAGAAATGAAACCTCTGCCTCTTTTCATGTTGTGGCTTCTCTATCCAGGATTCTGAGATGTCCTCATATTCTAGTTCCCCTCCATTGTAATCAGTGCAGCCCTCTATAGCATCTGGTGCTCTGAAATTCAGAACTAACTAAATTTGATTGGTAAAGAGTTTAAATTCATAATGCAACAATTGCTCAAGAAATCTGCCGATGCTAGAAATCCAACACGCACGAAATGCTGGAGGAACTCAGCAGGCCAGGCAGGGTCCATGGAAAAGAATAAACAGTCAAATTTTTGGACAGAGACCCTTCATCAGGACTGGAAAAAAAGATGAGACATCAGAGTAAGGAAGTGGGGTGAGGGGAGGAAGAAGCAGAAGGTGATAGGTGAAACCAGGGAGGGGGCGGGGAGAGGGAGGAAGTTGATTGGTGGAAGAGATTCAGGGGTAGCAAAATTGAAACCTGATAGGTGAGGACAGAAGGCCATGGGAGAAAGGAAAGGCACTAGAGGGAGGTGATAGGAAGATAAGGAGATATAGTGAGAGAGGAAAATAGGAATAATGGTGATTGGTGAAGGGGGGCATTACTGGAAATTCGACAAATTGATGTTCATGCCATCGGGTTGGAGGCTACCCAGACGGAATATAAGGTGTTGCTCCTCCAGCCTGAGCGCAGCCTCATTGTGACAGTAGAGGAGGCCATGGACTGACATGTTGGAATGGGAATGAAAAGTGGAATTAAAATGGGTGGCCATTGGGAGCTCCTGCTTTTTCTGGCAGACAGAGCGTGGGTGCTCACTGAAGCGGACTCCCAATCTGCGTTGGGTCTCACCGATATACAAGAGGCCACACTGGGAGCACCGGATACTAGTAGATGACCCCACCAGACTTGCAGGTGAAATGCCGCCTCACCTGAAAGGACTGTCTGGGGCCCTGAATGGTAGTGAGGGAGGAGG
The DNA here is from genome assembly GCF_030144855.1 of Hypanus sabinus. Classification (NCBI taxonomy): domain Eukaryota; kingdom Metazoa; phylum Chordata; class Chondrichthyes; order Myliobatiformes; family Dasyatidae; genus Hypanus; species Hypanus sabinus. The sequence continues at coordinate 15,808,269 of NC_082709.1, read as the reverse complement.
TGTAGGGGCAGGTCTAGCACTTGTTCCGTTTGCAAGGATAAATGCCAGGAGGGAGATCAGTAGAGAGGGACAAACGGGCAAGGTAGTAGTGTAGGGAGTGATCTCTGCAGAAAGCAGGAGGGAAAGATGTGCTTGGTGGTGCAATCTCACAGGAGAGGAGATAGACATTTTTATCCACTAGATTCCAAGAACATTCAAAGTGAACTGTTCTGGTAAGTATTTTACATAAACGTATCTGAGACTGAGATCTCATCTGTGTGTAGATCAGAATTTGATCACGCATGCTTGTCTTGAGCTGGGTACTGATATCATGCATCCATTTCAAAAAGCAGCCGTGTGTCTCAAATTCTTTTACTTTTATCTGTTCCCTTTCTCTTGACACCATAGCCCTGCAGAAGTTTCTTAATTTGAATTTAACCAGTTTTCAGATTTCTGACAGCAGGTATTCCATTTCCACTACTCTTTGTGTGGAGAAGTGTTTCCTGGATTTAGTTTTTCAGACTCCCACCAGAGCCTGTGAGGAGTTTGTACGTTATCGCCATGACAATATGGGTTTCCTTCAGGTGCTCTAGATTCCTCCCACAGTCCAAGGATGTACCAGTTGTTCAGGTCAATTGCTCATCATAAATTGTCCCGAGATTAAGCTAGGGGTAAATCGGGGGATTGCTGCGTGGCATGGCTCAAAGGGCCAGAAGAGCCCATCCCGCCGTGTATCTCAATAAATAACCAATAAACATAGCTACACACACAAAATGTTGGTGGAACGCAGCAGGCCAGGCAGCGTCTATAGGAAGAAGCGCTGTCGACGTTTCGGGCTGAGACCCTTCGTCAGGACTAACTGAAAGAAAAGATAGTAAGAGATTTGAAAGGGGTGGGGAGGGGAGATCCGAAATGATAGGAGAAGACAGGAGGGGGCGGGGTGAAGCTGAGAGCTGGAAAGGTGATTGGAAAAAGGGATACAGAGTTGGAGAAGGGAAAGGATCATGGGATGGGAGGCCTAAGGAGAAAGAAAGGCGGAGGGGAGCATCAGAGGGTGATAGAGAACAGGCAAAGAGTGATTGTGAGAGGGGCAGAGAGAGGAAAAAGATAGACAGAAAAAAGTTGGGGGGGGATAGATAGATAAATAAATAAATAAATAAATGCGGGATGGGGTAAGGAGGGGCATTAACGGAAGTTAGAGAAATCAATGTTCATACCATCAGGTTGGAGGCTACCCAGCCGGTATATAAGGTGTTGTTCCTCCAACCTGAGTGTGGCTTCATCTTGACCGTAGAGTCAAAATTAGCTTTATCCAGAATAACAAGGCAAAGCAAATAGTTTCCTTAATCATTTTATAATTTTCATTCATTCACAACCAACAATCTTAACTCCAAGGGAATAGAAAGTGTCTCATGATCTCTGAAATGTTTGGGAACTTAAACTTCAGAAAAGTTATTTATTGAGATACAGCACAAAATAGGCCCCTTCCAGCCTCTCAAGCCAGACTGCCCAGCAACCCTCTGATTTGATCCTAGCCCCTAGCCTAGTCACAGGACAATTTACAATGACCAATGTAATTTACCAACTGGTATGCTTTTGAACTTTTGGGGGGGTGGGGGCTGGGGGCAACCAAAGCACCTGGACTGTGGGAGGAAACTGGAGCACTCGGAGGAAACCCATGCGGTCACAGGGGTTTCAGGCAATGGTGGGAATTGAACCCGGGTCACCTGTACTGTATAGTGTTGTGGTGGCCTATCATGCTGAACTATCATGCTGCCCTACTGAACGGATAAGATAGTGAGAAGGCCTTGCCTCATAAAATCTAAATCAATAAAGGCAGAACACATCGGATCTGTGGCACAGGTAAAAATTAACAACACAGGGTGCTGAATAAATCAGGAAATTAGAGACATATTTAGCAAGCGTAATAGAATAATCACGTGGCTTTACAGTGGACAAGCTAAATTAGCAGTAATTGTGTGGAGAACAAATTCATGGCATGCTTAGAAGAATGTTGAGAAAAAAGAGGGAACAGGCCATTTTGCATCTTGAATTATGAAATGAAAAAGAGTTTCCATAGATTGAAAGACAGCACTTTTTCTCTCTAAGAACAGAAAGAGACAATGAGAAACTATAGATTAGCTTACCTGACAGGTAACATGTTTTAACATTAGACTCAGCATTATTTCCCAGAAATTATAGAGTTAGATAAAATTATGTGGGTAGGTTACATCCATTTTCTATTCCCTTCGGTATAGAATGGTACTTGTGAGAAATATCTCTGAAAATATGTAGCTCAGGTGCTTGATGGTTAGGTTGAATTGTTCCTCAATCTTGGCAACCCATTTGCAAATGTTTCATTGCTATACGAGGAGATATCATCAGTGCACTGCTCACTTGTGGTGCGTCCTTCGAATGCTCAGCCTTTACGTACTTAACAATCAGTTGACTGGCCGTCATTACGGAAACTCAATGGTGATGTGGGGGGGAGGGTTCCCATCGCTGATTGGTTGCCTGGCGAACTCTGTTCCTTAAGGTCTGGAATTTTGCCTGCGTTGGCTTATAAATAGGGTGGAGCTTTACACGTCAGTTTGCAGAATTATTTGCAGAAAGCCACACCTCTAGGAAATCTCAGGCATGCGGCATGTTTGCTTGCACCATAACTTCCACTGATGCCCAGTCGAACTTGTGCCCCTCTTGATCTTCATGAAGTTTTTAAAATGATTATTGATAATACTGGGGTCTCTTATGACGAATGTGGATATCAAGCAGTTATAAAATAATAATAGAAATTACTAACAGGCTTGGATAAAATCAACAAGTATCAAGGAAATCAAGTCTGACAAATGTTTTAGAGATTTTGATTGTGATCCTTCCACTGGCAGTAGTGTTGATGCTGTCTATCAATGAGCCAGACAGATTACTTCTGCTCATGCTGAGGGGACTCAGTTCCATGCCAGGCAACGTTAACATAATTGCTTGAATTTGCCCGTGCAAAGCTATTATATCTTCCATTAAGTATCAGCAATTTTCCACCAACTGAGCTAACACTGCGTAAGAAAATTAGGACAGCAAAAGCAAGCAAATAGCAGGCTTTGAAGAAATCATGTGAATGATTTCTGACTTTGGATGGTATTTGAGTTGGTTTGATCAACAAGTTTGTTTGGAACGTGTAGCTTTTTGTTTTGGCATTGTGTTCAAGTAACTGCAAACACTAATATCAGAAAAACGAGGGGGGATCTCATTGAAATCTATTGCCTGTTGAAAGTCCGAGATAGAGAGGATGTCTAGATGATGTTTCCTATGGTAGAGTAGTCTACGACCAGAAGCAGCAACCTCAGAATAGAGGGGCGTCCATTTAGAACAGAGATGAGGAGGAATTTCTTTAGCCAGAGGGTGGTGAATCTGTGAAATTTGGTGCCACAGGCAGCTGTGGAGACCAGATCATTGAGTGTATTTGAAGCGGAGGTTGATAGATTCTTGATAAGTCAGGGCATGAAAGGTTATGGGGAGAAGGCAGGAGATTGGGGTTGAGAAAATGGTGGACCGGACTTGATGAACCAAATGACTTAACTCTGCTCCAATGTGATATGGTTATATGGTCTAATACAAAGGTGATCAGGAACTATGTGGTTCTGAGAAAATGGAATTGTGTTTATTGATAGTATAATCTAACAAGTGATCATGGATAGACCAGCCTACAAGAGATTACTCATTATTCTTTTTTAAACCCAGTTGTCACTTTGTTTGATTTGTTATGAGGGGCTTAAACATACGTAGCTTACATTAAAATGAAGGTATTAATCCTCTTTATGGTGTTCTGGGCAGCAGTCTTTATAAAGTATCACGTACAGGTATTGTCTGACAGACTGGAAGTGAAATTCTTCCAAGTGCATAATATGGCGTCCACTTGTTGTCCACACTCTGGCACAAGCTCACTCAAAGGCATCTTGGATCACAGCAAGCCTGGATTCCTCAAGATGCCTCCTGCACCAATATACTCTCTGCTCTCTGAGAAGCAAGCTTGAGATCTAGAACATAGAACGCAGAACACAGAACAAAGAACAGAGCAGCACAGGATCAGACACTGTGGCTCTTGTTGTGCCAAACTTTTTAAATGATGATGCCTGTTGAAATTAATTTCTTCTGCCTGCACATGGTCGATATCCGTCCATTCTCTGCATATCCTAATGCCAATTTAAAAGCCTCTAAAGGGCCTCTATCGTATCTGCCTCCACAACCACCCCAATAGCACATTCCAGGCATCCAACACTCTCTCTGTCCCACACATCCCTGTCTTGCCTTAAATACATGTCCTCTATTATTATACACTTCAGCACTTGTAAAAAAGATATCTGCTGTCTATTCCATATATGCCTCCCATAATTTTATAAGCTTGGGTCAGGTCACCTTTCAGCCTCTGCTGGTCCAGAGAAAACAACCCTGGTTTAACCAAGCTTTCCTAATAGGACTTGGCTTCTAATCTAGGCTTATCCTGGTAAGCATCTTCTAAACCCTCTCTTACAGACTCCACATGCTTCTTATAAGAGGGGTGAACAGAATTGAATGCAATATTCCAGATATATTCAGTTCCCTTAGCAGAGCAAGCATCCTTCACCGTCCAAAACCCCCAATCCACCCTCAGCCCCATGCAGTAAAAAATGAGATGTTGCAGATATCTTCATCCCCTGTCTGGGTGCAGTCAAAAACTGAGACAATCATGATCACTGTAACATTAATAGCCTCGTGCAAACTGGCCCATACATAGCATTAGTGTGGTTGAACTGTGTGGCACAGATGGCAATTCCACTGCCCACATTTCAATACTTGCTTTAGTGCAGATCTTTCCCTGAGTTTCATAAAATGGAATTGTTTCCTCAGCACTATGGACGAATATGGCCTCTTACTAACAGTCCTTCTCTCCACTCCTCTATCTTTTTCATAGCTTTTTCACCTCTCAATTATATTTTTATTTCATTCTTGATAACACATCGAGCGGTGGAGTGGAGATACGTCTCAACCAAAGGAGGTATAAGGCACCCCTTCCCTCCACTAGACTGCAGGTACCCTTCGGCAACGTGTAGCAGCTGTTTAACCTCCCAATCAGGGTCACGCAAAGCCAAGGGAGCAGCCGGTGCTTATCACAATTCCTGGTTTTGCAACCACTGACGCTGTTACACAATCTCTGAAGAGTATTAATAATGGCTGGTGTCCTTGACGCTGCCCAGAGAAGGGCAAAGGTAAACCACTTCTGTCGAAATATTTGCCGAGGACAATCGTGGTCATGGAATGACCAGGAATACCCATGCAATAAGACATGACACATGACGAATGAGGAAAAACAGTTGCTATTTGTCTTTCTCTACGTTCATCCTGCCATCTAATCAATAGAGTCCCATAAAACTGACCAATGCCATTCACGCCTCCACATTTAACAATGAACAATGAGGCATTTGAGAGCACCTCACACAAAATGCTGGAGGAACTCAGCAGGTCAGGCAGCAGCCATGGAAATAAATAGTTGCCGTTTCAGGATGAGACCTTTCTTCAGGATTAAGAAGGAAGTGGGGGAGGGAAGAATAAAAATTTGGGGGGAGGGGAAGGAGTATAGCTGGAACATGATAGGTGAAGCCAGGTGGGTGGGAAAGATAAAGGGCTGGAGAAGAAGGAATGCGATAGGAGAGGAGAGTGGACCACAGGAGAAAGGGAAGGAAGAGAAGACCGGGGGGGGGGGCAGGGAAGTGAAAAGAGGTTAAATGTCAGTGAGGAAGAAAGGAAGGGGACTGTGGGGATTTTTTTTACTAGAATGAGAAATCGAAGTTCATGTCATCAGACTGGAGGCTACCCAAATGGAATATAGGCAGTTGGTCCTCCATCCTGAGGGTGGCCTCATCTTGGCACAAGAGGAGGCCATGCCCCGACATGTTGGAACGAGAATGGAGATCAGAATTAAAATATAAGTTTTACACCGGGCCCAGCCCCAATGCATCCAGACAGGCAGATTCCTAGACTATGGTTCTTAAACAATTACCTCTTTTGATTTTTTTTTAATGTCATAGTACGTTCCAAAATGTATGCCTGCATAAACTAATATCTAGGAGCAATGTAATTGTAGAAGCTTTAATATTAAAGGAACTTCCTTCAGCTACTGGCATACCACTTCCAGCATATGTCTTTGAGCATCAAGTCTAAATGCTGCCTTGATGGGAAATCTCATGCATAATAATTTCCCATGAGGTGCTCTAGGAGAACCATGTGCATTCTGGGAAATTCTCAAGTAACTAGGGAATTCTGCCAAACTGAACTGTGGCTAGCAAAATCATCCTTACTCTACATTCCTATGCTACAGGGTCATTCCAGAAAGGAGAATTACAAAAACGTTAATAGCATGGAAGGCCATTTGAACAATCATTCTGGTGTCAGCCTATGGAAGAGAAATCATCATATTTCCACTTTCCTTCCCCTACTCTAAAGCCCTATAAATGTTTTGTTTTTAGGCACTTATCCAATTCCCTTGTGAACACCATGGTTGAATCAGCCTCCATTACTCCACTGGCAGGGCTTTCCAGTTCCGAATCTATTTCAGTTAAATCAGTTCCGATCTATTTCAGTCAATCACCTTCATTCTGGCCCTGATAAATTTTTAAAATGGCACGTACAACCAAGAGGTGGCGTCATTCATAAAGGACTCCCCCACCATCCAGGCATGCTCTCCTCTCTTTGCTACCATCGGGGAGGAGGTACAGGAGCCTGAAGCTGCACACTAACGATTCAGGAACACTCAACGATTCTTCCCCTCTGCCATCAGACTCTGAATGGCCACGACCTCGCTGCCAACCCAATAAAAAAAAGACCAAAAATCACTGTGTGGAAAAAGAGGGAGAAAAGAAACCATCATGCAAACAATAGAAGCAAGCCAATAGCATCCCGAGCCAGACTGAGTCTCAGATCCACTCCCAGAATAGCTGGAGTAGGCCCCTAGCCTCAGTCCCCAGTTTTCACACCACGGGACAGCAACGCACAGCAGCTGAATTGATTCACAGAGACAAGGAGATCTGCAGGTGCTGGAAATCCGAGTAACACACACAAAATTATGGAGGAACTCTGCAGGCCAGGCAGCGTCTATGGAACAGAGTAAATAATCGGTGTTTCTGGCTGAGACCCTTCATCAGGACTGGAGAAAAAAAGATGAGAAGTTAGATCAAGAAGGCAGGAGGAGGGGAGGAAGGAGTACAAGGTGGTAGGTGATAGGTGAAACCGGGAGAGGAGGAGGGCTGAAGGGCTGGAAAGCTGATTAGTGAAAGAGATAAAGGGCTGGAGAAGAGGAAATCAGATAGGAGACAACAGAAGGCCATGGAAGAAAGGAAAGAGGGAGGAGCACCAAGGAGAGGTGATTGGCAGGTAAGGAGTTCAGGTGAGAGAGGGAAATGGGAAAGGGAATGGTGAGGAGGTGGGACAGTTACCGGAGGTTTGAGAAATCGATGTTCATGCCATCAAGTTGGAGGCTACTCAGACAGAAATATAAGGTGTTGCTCCCTCAGTTTGAGTGTGGCCTCATCACGGCAGTAGAGGAGGCCATGGACTGACTTGTCAGAATGGGAATGGGATGTAGAAATGAATTGAGTGGCTACCAGGAGATCCCACTTTCTCTGGTGGACAGAACATAGGTGATTGTCAAAGCAGTCTCCTAATCTATGTCGGGTCTCACCGATAAACAGGAGGTCACACCAGGAGCAATGGGTACAGTAGATGACCCCCAACAGACTCACAGGTGAAGGACTGTTTGGAGCCCTGAATGGTAGTGATGGAGGAGGTATAGGGGCAGGTGGCACTTGTTCCACTTTCAAGTACAAGCATCAAGAGATAGATTAGTGGGGGGGGGGGAAATGGATGATTGCACAATAGAGTCATTTAGGGACTGATTCCTGTGGGGGGAGGAAGGAGAGATGTGCTTGGTAGTGGGATCTCATTGGAGTTGGTGGAAATTGCGGTGAATTATGTGCTGGATGTGGAGGCTACTGGAGTGATAGATAAGGACAAGAGGAACCCTCTCCCTGGTGGGGTGGCGGGGAGGATGGTCTGATGACAAAGATGCAGGTGAGGGCAGCAATGATGCCGGAGGAAGGAACACCCCTTTCTTTGAAGAAGGGGAAAATCTCATTGGTTCTGGAATGAAAAACCTTATCCTGAGAGCAGATGTGACAGAGGTGGAGGAACTTGGAGAAGGGGAAGGCATTTTTACCAGTGGTAGTCTGGGAAGAGATCTAGTCCAGGTAGCCCTGAGGCTCAGTGGGTTTGTAAATGCTATTAGTAGATAAACTGTCTCCAGAGATAGAGACAGAGAGATTGAGAAAGGGGAGTGAGGTGTCAGAAATGGACTAGATAAATTTAATGGCAGGGTGGACGTTGGAGGCAAAGTTGATGAAGCTGAGGAGCTGAGCAGGTTTTGGGTGAAGGGAGTGGAATGAGCTGCCAGATGAAGTGGTAAATGTGGGCTCACTTTTAACATTTAAGAAAAACTTGGACAGGTACATGGATGACAGGAGTTTGGAGGGATATGGGCCAGGTGCAGGTCAGTGAGACTAGGCAGAAAAATGGTTCAGCACAGCCAAGAAGAGCCAAAAGGCCTGTTTCTGTGCTGTAATGTTCTATGGTTCTGTGGTTGCAGGAAGCTGCCCACTGCATTGGAAAAGTTGGGCTAAGATGCTGGAGTAGGCTTCAATCACAGACTGTTACACATAGCTGAAAAAAAGGCAGGCAGTGCTAGGACCCATGCGTGGTTTAGAGGAAGTTGGAGGAGCCAAAGGAGAAATTACTGAGAGTGAGGACCAGTTCCGCCAGGTGCAGGAGAGTGGTGGTGGAGGGGAAGAGGTTGGGTCTGTATCTAGAAAGCAGAGGATAGCTTTAAGGCCCTCATGATGGTGGATAGAGGTGTATAGGGACTGGACATCTATGAAGAAAGTGAGATGATCAGGGCCAGGGAACTTGAAGTCATTGAAAAGATCCAGAGCATGTGAAGTGTCAAGGATGTAGGTAGGAAGGGACTGAACCAAGGGGGATAAAACAGATTTGAGGATTCCAGATATAAGTTCTTTGAAATTACACTCTTTTAGAATTGAAGGTTTTACAACTGCTCCAAATCCAATCCACAACTCTCATTTGTCCAACACCTCTGATTTTCAGACTTACTTTTTAACATATCAATGATTCAGTCCTGATGAGCGGTCTCAGCTCAAAGCGTTGATGGTTTATTCATTTCCATAGATGCTGCTTCACCTGCTGAGTTCCTCCAGCATTTTGTGTGGGTTGCTCTGGATTTCCAGCATCTGCAGAATCTCTTATATCCACAATGTTTTTGATCGCGTCCACAAAATCCTGAAAAGGGAGGGTGAGCAACCAGAAGTCGTGGTACATATTGGTACCAAAGACGTAGGTTGAAAAGGGAGGAGGTCCTGAAAACAGACTACGCTGAGTTCGGAAGGAAGCTGAGAAGTAGGACCTCAAGGGTAGTAATCTCGGGATTGCTGCCTGTGCCATGCGACAGTGAGGATAGGAATAGAATGAGGTGGCAGTTAAATGCGTGGCTGAAGAATTGGAACAGAGGGCAGGGATTCAGATTTCTGGATAATTGGGACCTCTTCTGGGGCAGGTGTGACCTTTACAAAAAGGAAGTGTTGCACTTGATGCACTTGAAACCAGGGGTGGGGGGGGGGCAATAATCTTGCAGGCAGTTTTAATAGAGCTGTTGTGAGTGGTTTAAACTAATATAGCAGGAGGATGGAAACCAGTATGATAGAACTGAGGATGAGCCAGTAGGTTTACAGTAGATGATGGGTGTAACATGAATGTAACGGAGGTCAGGCCAATGATTGAATACAGAAGCAGACAGAGCAAAGAGTTAAATTGTACCACAGAGCCAAAATTCAAAAGTGCAAAGAAAGCAAGACTCAAGGTGCTGGATTTAAATGCACGTAGCATTGAGAATAAGTTTGATGAACTTGTGATGCAATTAGAGATTGGTCGGTATGACATTATGGGCATCACTGAGTTGTGCCTGAAAGAAGGCCATAGTTGGGAGCTTAACATCAAAGGATATACCTTGTACTGAAAGGACAGGCAGAAAGGTATAGGCTAAGGTGTGGGTCTGTTGGTAAGAAATGGAATTGTATCTTTAGAAGGAGGTGACATAGGGTCAGAGAATGTTGAAACTTTGTGATGGAGTTAAGAAACTACAAGGGTAAAAAGCCATTATGGAAATCATATTTAGGCCTCCAAATAGTAGCCAAGATCTGGGGCTGAGATTGCAAAGGGAGCTGGAAAAGGCATGTAATAAGGGTAATGTAACGGGGGACTTCAATATACAAGGGGATTGGGAAAATCGCATTGGTGTCTGTTTGCAAAAGAGGGAATTTGTTGAATGCCTACGAGATAGCTTTTTAGAGCAGTTTGTGCTTGAGCCTACTTGGGGAAAGATTATCTTAGATTGGGTGTTGTGTGATAACCCACATCTTATCAGGGAGCTTAACATAAAGAAACTCTTATAAGGAATGATTATAATATGATTGAATTCATATTGCAGTTTGAAAGGAAGAAGCATAAGTCAGATGAATCAGTATCACAGTGGAATAAAGGGAATTGGAGAGACATGGGAGAGGAGCTTGCCCAGGTGTATTGGAGGAGGATACTGGTGGGGATGTTGGTAGAGTAGGGATGCCTGAAGTTTCTGGGAATAGTTCACAAGTAGCAGGATAGGTATGTCCCACAGAAGAGGAAGTTCTCAAATGGCAGGGGTAGGTAATTGTGGCTGACAAGGGAGGTTAAGGATCGCAGAAAAGCCAAAGAAAGGGCATATAAGGTAGCAAGAGTGAGTGGGAAGTTGGATGATTGGGAAGCTTTTGAAATCTAACAAAAGGCAGCAAAGAAAGCCATAAGAAGGATAAAGGTGGAATATGAGGGCAAACTAGTCAATAATATAAAGCAGGATAATGAAAGTGTTTCAGTTATATAAAGAGAAAAAGGTAGGTGAGAGTTGACATTGGACCACTGGAAAATGATGCTGGTGAGGTGGTAATGGGGGGCAAAGCGATGGCAGATGAACTTAATTCTTTCCGTCTCTCTTCACTGTGGAAGACACCAGACACCAGCAATGTGCCAGAGGTCCGTGAGTGTCAGGGAGCAGGAGTGAGTGTCATTGCTATTACAAAGGAAAAGTGCTAGCAAGCTCAAAGTTCTTAAAGTGGACAAGTCACCTGGACCAGATGGACTACATCCCAGCGTCCTGCTGAAGAGATAAAGGATGAATTGGTAATGATCTTTAAAGAATCACTTGATTCTGGCATGGTCCCAGATGACTGGAAGTTTACAAATGTTACTCCACTCATTGAGAAGGGAGGAAAGCAAAAGAAAGGAAATTATAGACCAGTTAGCCTAACCTCAGTGGTTGGGAAAGTGTTGGAGTCCACTATTAAGGATGAGGTTTTGCGGTACTTGGAGACTAATGATAAAACAAGTCAAAGTCAGTATGGTTTCTATAAAGTGAAATCTTTACTGACAAATCTGTTAAAGTTCTTCAAGGAATTAACAAGTAGGGTGGACAAAGGAGAGCCAGTGGATGTCGTTTACTTGGATTTTCAAAAGACATTTGGTACGGTGTGACACATAAGGCTGCTTAACAAGATAAAATCCTATAATATTAGAGGAAAGATACTGGCATGGATAGAGGAACGGCTGACAGGCAGTAGGCAGCGAGTGGGAATAAAAGGGGACTTTTTTGGTTGGCTGCCAATGCCAATGTTCCTCAGGGGTCAGTATTGGGATGACTACTTTTCACATTGTTTGTCAGTGATTTAGATAATGGAATTGATGGCTTTGTGGCAAAGTTTACGGATGATATGAAGATAAGTGGAGGGGTATGTGGTGCTGAGGAAGCAATGTTATTGCAACAGGACTTAAACAAATTGGAAGAATAGGCAAAAAGTGGCAGATGGAATACAGTGTTGGGAAACGTATAATACTTTTTGGTTAAAGGATCAATAGCGCAAACTATTATCTAAATCGGGCGAAGGTTCAAACATCAGAGGTGCAGAGGGACTTAGGAGTCCTCATGCAAGACTCCCAGAAGGTTAATTTACAGGTTGTGGTAAGGAAGGCACATGCAATGTTGGCATTTATTTCAAGGGGAATAGAATAAAAAAGCAAGGAGATAATGCTGAGCCTTTATAAGACACTAGTCAGACTGCTATTGGAGTATTGTCAACAGCTTTGGACCCTATATCTCAGAAATAATGTGTTGTCATTGGAAAGAGTCCAGAGGAGGTTCACGAGTATGATTCCAGGAGTGAAGGGATTAACATATGAGGAGCACTTGGCAGCTTTGGGTCTGTGGAATTTAGAAGAAACCTACCAAATGTTGAAAGGACTAGATAAGCTGGGTGTGGGAGGATGTTTCTTATGGTGCGGGTATCCAGAACTAGAAGGCACATTGTGAGGCGACCTTTTAGAACAGAGATAAGGAGGAATTTTTTTTAGCTTGAGAGTAGTGAATCTGTGGAATGCTCTGCCACAGACTGCAGTGGAGGCCAAGTCTGTGGGTATAATTAAAGTGGAAGTTGATAGTTTCCTGATTGGTCAGGGTGTTAAATGATATGGTGAGAAGTCAGGTGTATAGGGTTGAGTGAGATCCAGGATCAGCCATGATGGAATGGCGGAGCAGACTCAATGGGCTGAATGGTCTAATTCTACTCGTGTGTCTTATAGTCTAAATGATTCAGAAGACCTAGTCTTACGTAGACAAATTAACCCAGCCATTTAATGATAATTTCAAACATATTATTCATTGCTTTACTTGGCCATTAGTTTTCAGAACTTATTCTTTAGGCATTCAACGATCAATAGAATAATCTTGCTTCTGCATCTTAACTTCCAAGGAAATAAGTTCTCCGTCAGCAGTCTACAAATCCGATACTTTCCCAGAACCAAAAACTTTCCAAAGTCGCAGGTAATAGTCACAGACCAAGTGAAAACAAAAGGCTACCTGTTGAATTAGTCTGCTTTACGACAAACTGTTGAATAAATTACTTGCAGTAAAGATTTGTATTTTTTTTTACTTTTTGAGATATAGTGCGGAATAGACCCTTCTGGCCTTCGAGCTGTGCTACCTAGCAACTCCCGGTTTAAGTCTAGTCTAATCATGGGACAATTTGCAATGGCCAATTAACCTACCTACTGGTATGTCTTTGGATTGTGGGTGGAAACCGGAGCACCCAGAAGAAACCCACTCGGTCACAGGGAGAACGTACAAACTCCTTACTGATAGTGGTGAGAATTGAACCTAGGTCATTGGTACTGTAACGCATTGTGCTAACCACTACGCTAATGTGCAACCCCAAAAAGTCTACTTACTGACTCATTCTATGAGAATGGCTGTGCCTTCAATTTCTTGTTAAAAGTTTTTAAAATACATTTTTAGTTACAGGTTGTTTACTGACAAATCCAGGATCAACTGTTCAATTTGAATTGACATTTGTGATGAGCTGCCCTCAAAAGCTCTGGCATTTAAAACTTGGTAGATGACTGATTTTTTAGTTAGTATAACTTTTTTGTCCCTGCGGTAGATTTCCAAAAAAACATAGTTTTTACAGAAACAAGTCCTATAGTTTTAGAAGTTAGGTAATAGTAACTCTAAACTTTTTTCACTATGTATCATAAATAATATTTTCTTAATTTTTAAGTGAGTTAAAAGCTTGAATATGCCAGAATTTCACTATTTTGTTTGCCCCCTACCCAGACTCTGTAACTTTGCCTTCAAAATAAAGTAATAAGTATAAAATTCATGAAACTTTTGGTTTGTATTTTCTCACAAGGACTTTTAAAACAGATGTCAAGTTCATGTGGTTATTTTTTTTGCAAGTTATATATTTTTTATACAAAGAACCACTGTCCCCAAAACTTGAACTGAATTGACTTTATTACTTACATCCTTCGTATACATGAGAAGTAAAAATCTTTATATCATGTCTCCGTCCAAATGTGCAATGTGCAATTTATAGTAATTTATAGAACATAGAATAGTACAGCACATTACAGGCCCTTCGGCCCACAATGTTGTGCTGACCCTCAAAACCTGCCTCCCATATAACCCCCCACCTTAAATTCCTCCATATACCTGTCTAGTGGTCTCTTAAACATACTATAATAAATAGTATGTACAACAGGACAGTTAACATAACATAGAAATACAGCTGTGTCAGCATGAATTAAGCAGTCTGATGGCCTGGTGGAAGAAGCTGTCCCGGAGCCTGTTGGTCCTGGCTTTTATGCTGCGGTACCATTTCCCAGATGGTAGGAGCTGGAACAGTTTGTGGTTGGGGTGACTCAGATCTCCAATAATCCTTCAGGCCCTTTTTACATGCCTGTCTTTGTAAATGTCCTGAATAGGGGGAAGTTCACATCTACAGATGCGCTGGGCTGTCCGCACCACTCTCTGCAGAGTCCTGTGATTGAGGTAAGTACAGTTCCCATACCAGGCGGTGATGCAGCCAGTCAGGATGCTCTCAATTGTGCCCCTGTAGAACATTCTTGGGATCTGGGGGCCCATACCAAACTTCTTCAACAATCTGAGGTGAAAGAGGCACTGTTGTGCCTTTTTCACCACGCAGCCAGTACGTACAGACCACTTGAGATCCTCGGTGATGTTTATGGTGAGGAACTCCAAGCTATTCACTCTCTCAACCCCAGATCCATTGACGTCAAGAGGGGCTAGCCTGTCATTACCATGACACAATACATTTTAGAGACCAATCAAGTTTTTTCAAGTTTTATCGCTTGCTTATGCGGTTGCTATGGAAATGAGAAGTGACAGGGGAGGATGTGACAGAAGAATGACACTTTGATGACCAGGAATGTAAGTAATTTAAAGATTTATACCTCCTAATCTGAGAGTATGTTTATTACGTATCATTACCAAATGAGTTACAGTTTGAGTGTTTTAACTGAGAAATAAATAACTTCACTCTATTTCTGTTTATATAAATTACATTTACAAGCAAGCTATCCAGTTGAGCTAGGAACTGCAAAACTTAGCCAACTTTTTCTTTAAAAAGGGAGAGATGTCATTACCATCCACACAACTGGCAGTGAAGTTGTCAAGATGGCCCCAAAATCATCAGCAGATTGATCAAAAAAACACAGAGACACAATTAAAGAAGACTCAGTGAAAAATCAGCAGTACCTTGAAAGAGAAAGAGAGATTAAAAGAAAAGGAGACAGGAAAATTTAAGATCATCTCACAAAGCATGAACAGAGACTGAAGAAATGACAGTCGAGTTAATTGAAAAAAACAAAATGTCTGATAAAAAAAAGACAGGCAGTACAACATTTAATAACGGAGAATGTCCTGCTAGAATCTCCAGTAGAACAGAATGACTTTATCTTCCTAAGGCTTCACCTTTGCATTCTGACATGTTTAACACACACCGTGAAACTTCTCGTAAGAGAAGCTGGAAGGAAGTAAGAGCAAACAGAGCTAAAGTATATTTATTAAAGGGCATGGTTTTTATTTTCAGATTCACTTTGAGATCTTTGTCATTTTACTTTAAATTAAATTCAGTATTTTGATGGTGTGACGGTAATGGCACTCATCTGTGAAAACTGTGCAAAAAAACGCCTTAAAATATAAAATTTCTCTGAAAGGTTGATGAACAGCAGGATCTGGTCTTCATTCCAAAGCCTAAAATAAAGTTATAACATAAACAAAGTTTCAAGAAATTTCATTTTTCATAATTTCAAGTAGTCAGAAGTGTACCTAATTGAAGAATCACCCACACACTTCAGGCATGATGCTCCAGTGAAGGAGAGAATGAATGTTCAGGGAAGTGGATGTGGTGTCAACCAAGCAAACTAATTTGTTCTGGATGTGACGCATATTTTGACTGCTTTTTAAGCTTCTCTTAATGAGAAAAGGGCAAAATATTCCAACACATTTCTGAATCATGCCACTGGAAATTCTTTGAGGAGTCAGGAATTGAGTAGCTCACAGCAGAAAACTCAGTTCTGATCTAACATTTAGTCACAGTATTGTCCCCATCTCCAAAGAGGATATTGAAATTCTGGGGACAACGATGTCATTAAATATCAAGGGCAGATGGCCAAATTCTGCTGCTGGAGATGGTTATTGTCTGATAGTTGTGTGACTCAACTTTATGGCTCAAGCAGGCCTCAATTATACCAGTGCACAAGAAGACCCACCTCAATGACTATTGTCCGGTAGCATTTACATCCATTGTGATGGAGTGTTTTTAGAGGTTGGTGATGAAACATATCAACTCCTGACTGAGAAGCAACTTAAATCCACTCCAATTTGTCTACCAAAGCAACAGGTCCACAGCAGTTCATTGTCTTTTGCACACTGTTGGAACGCCTGATTTGGTGTGGTGTTTCATTGATTCTATTATGGTTATTATTCTATAGATTTATTGAGTATGCCCACAAGAAAATGAATCTCTGGATTGTAGATGATAATATAAGTACTTTGATAATAAATTTACTTTGAACTTTGTAGGAATGGATTGTTTCATTTTCTGTACAGTTGTAAATATAATTGACATCATCAGCTAATGACAATCCACTTACAGTATGATGGAAGGAACATCACTGGTAAAGCAGTGAAGGCTGCCTTGAGGAAGTACTGCTAATGTGATTGACCTGCAATGATTCTAAGTGGCCCTTTTCAAAGCATTACCCAGGCGAGAGAGAACTCACCCCTCGTTCCCTCTTCCTTCTGTTTTCACATTGCTTTGTAGTGCTCTGTTGATCAAATGTCAAAGGCAATCATCTTGTCGCTGAAATTCAACTTGGCTCTTTGTGGTCCTGGATGAGGGGTTCAGCAGATACAACCTGGCGAAATAACACAAAGCTGATGTGACTCCCTTATATCTTTAGGGTTTGCGTCAGCTACAATAAAGTCTTTTGTAAATAAATGCTCCGTTTTTCAGGATCTACTGCATGTTTTTGCAAAGGACTCCTTTGTGACATTAATGTAATACAACATTTGCATCGCCAGATGAAGTACAAGCAAAGGCGAAGCTGCAAGCACCCCAGTGAGATGCTGTACATGGTAAAGGCTTCCATTGCCATTATGCTTCACATGCATTTTTGTGCAACTATTAACCGGTTTGGAACAGTGCAGCCAAGAGTTTGAGGAAGAGGATGCAGCATTCTGCTGTATTGTTGGTGCCATAAAGTCAAATCAATTGGACTAAAGTTAGAGCAGCACTTTGGAATAATACTTACATAATGATGGAAAACTTTGAAATACTGTGAGTATGGTTATGATGGGCATTTGCTTAACTTGTCTTTGGGACTGGTCTTAGAGTCAAGGAGCTATACTGCATGGAAACAGGCCACTCAGCCCAACTAGTCCATACCAACCAAAATGTCCCATCCACGTTGTCCCATTGTTGTGACATGAACAAAGTCACCAGAGAGACATTGAACCCAATGTGTATAGAAGTGTTTATTTAGTTAAAATGAGCAGCAGGCATCATATTCACTATATTCTTGAAGAAAAAGCCTGCCTGACCCAATACTATACGACGTTTTCATATGCTAAAGATCAAAGGCAACAATTCTATAGTTACAATGCATCTACAATGCTTCCTTTGAATTACATATAATTTTCAAACACCTCCATCTCCACACCCGCGCTCCAGACACCCAAAATAAATGTTAATTCCCACCAACTCTGGGCT